>NW_024080694.1:2882011-3581146 GCF_003009895.1 Hyaena hyaena
GGGGCTGTACCAGTTTACATTCCCACCAACAGTGTAGGAGGGTGCCCGTTTCTCCACATCCTCGCCAGCATCTAGAGTTCTCTGATTTGCTCATTTTAGCCACTCTGACTGGCGTGAGGTGGTATCTCAGTGTGGTTATGATTTGTATTTCCCTGATGAGGAGGGATGCTGAGCATCATTTCAAGTGTTCAGCTTCCTCTTTTTCTATAATTGTGTCTTCTAATTCACTTATTTTCCTCTCTGCCTCCTCAATCCGTGCATTGGACACCTCCATTTTATTATGCACCTCATTTATAGCATTTTTTAATTCATCACAACTATTTTTAAACTCCATAGTCTTTGTAGCAATAGCGTCTCTGATGTCTTCCATGCCTTTTTCAAGCCCAGTGATTAATTTCATGACTAGTTTTTAAATTCTCGTTCAATTATGTTGCTTATATCTGTTTTGAGCAGCTCTTTAGCTGTCATTTCTTCCTGGAGTTTCTTTAGAGGAGAGTTCTTCCGTCTCATCATTTTGGCTAGCTTTCTGTCTCTTGTTAGTTTTAAAAGCTTGTTTTGCACTCTGCACCTGCAAGTACTGCTATATTAAAGGAGTTTCATTGACTGTCTAGGGCCTGTCTGTTCAGGAAGTGTTCTTTTAATGTTGTCTCTTGGTCTCTCTTGTTGTTTGGTTATTTTATTTCCCTACTTGTAGTGGTATTTGGGACTCTCCACCATGTGTACTTTGGCTTGTTTCTTGAGGTAGCCCCATGAGGTTGCCTTCCCAGTGTACTCTGTCTCTTTTCCTCCCAAACTACTGCAGTTCAGTGTCCTATGGCTTCAGGCCTTCTCTGTCTGAGAGATGGGGGCGAGCAAAATGCATGGAGCTCCCTACTTCTCCACCATCTTGCCTCTACTCCTGGAGGTTCCCATTATGATAGGAAAAGATAGGATTCAGTAAGCAGAGAGGGAAAGGACAGGACCTCAGGTCCCTTGGTGGGGGAAAAACAATGTGTTTTGGAACAATGCTGAGAGTGTCTGACAATAGCAAACTCCCCAGATATAAGGTCCCTCTTAAGAAAGTAGCAGACACCACCTACACCCCCATAGGTTTCCCTCAGAAATTTGACAAAAGACCTAAGTAAAAAATAAGTAGTGGAACATGAAACATATGACTCACAAGGAATGGTATGGCCATAGACGACACCTCATACAGTGGAAACAAGCCAATCAAAAAGGAATGACTAGGCATTTAGAGTTATCTAGTACTAGAAATAAGCCCATAGACCAAATCAAAGGAGGGACGCGGACACTCAGAGCACACAGAAGGGAGGCTTTAATCAAAATTCTTGCAAGAGCAGGTATCTGATGGACAGGCACACTGGGGCAGTTAGAGCAGACAATTTATCTCTTCGCATGCAAGTCCCTCCCCTGGTTCCTTATTGGCTGAGTACTACAGCAGTTACAGGCTCATCAGAACACGCCCATGGAAAGCAAAAGTAGTCTGATTGGAACAGGAGACACAGAGACTTCCAGTCACTCCTTTGTTGTTTGGTGTATCCTCATTGCAAAGCCCGTGAAAATAAGCCCCCAAAATAGAGAAGGGGAAGAAGAACAAGGAAGTGAAGTGTCTAAGGGCTTTGGACTCCATTGTGTGTGTGGGAGGGGGGCTGGTGTAGGTCATATTTCCAATAGGTTGCAAACCTATTGTTAATTAGATAGCACACCTTTTATTTGGTATTTCTGAAAATGAATTATCTCCCTTACTTCTCACACTAGCCAATAGCCTACCCCCTGAGAAGAAACAAGGGTGAAGGGAAGGGACCCACCAACGCCCTATAAAACAAAGTCCTTTGTCTATAGTCCGTGGGAATTCACTTTTGGATGTCCCCTCTCTGTAAAGAGAGCTTTCACACTATTCTTACTTTCTGATCTTATACTGGAATAAACTTTTGCCTGCTGCTCATTATTCTTTGTCCACTTTTTCATTTTTTGAAGTGGTGAGACAACGAACCCTGGACATTGAGGTAATAAAATCCTGCAACACCACTCTCCCAGAATCTCCCCTTGTTCACCAATATGGAGGCTCTCTGAACACCATCCTTTTGGGTTTTTATGGAGGCTTCATTACATAGACACAACTGATTAAATCATTGGCTATTCCAACCCTCTATTCAAATAGTGGTTCCCGTGGCAACCAGGGCTTCTGCAAAGTCACCTTGTTAACATAACAAAAGATACCTTTGTCTCTCTCATCTCTTAGGAAATTCCAAGTATTTTAGAGCCTCTGTGCCAGGATCAGGGACATAGACCAAATTTATATTAATGTAAAACACAATTATCACAATTACAAAGCCTAAAAAATATTTTTTAAGGTCCCTTGCAGAAAAATTTGCCAACCCCTGATCTAGTTGGTTGGGATCCCCTAAAGCTAAAGGAAGAATTTGCCTGAATCAGACCTCTAAGACTTGGAACAGGACATTAACTCAGGAAACTCATTGGTCTCTTTTTGGAGAAGGGGTTAAAGTGTTTAGATGTGCAAAGAATATAGATTTGGTCAATTACATTAAGTGGAAGAATGTTTTTATATTTGTTTTCAGCCTGCTGTTATTTTTGAACACTATGAGAGGAAGGCTGTAGGGTATCTAAATGTCCATACTGGACATGTGTCACTTGTCCAGATTTTTCCTATGTTTGGAAATGAGCCACAGTGTGAGTTTTGGTGGGAAATAGAGCCCACCTTCTAGAACAGATCTGGAAAACATCAGATGCTTATTTTTATTCAATACCTCTGGAAATTAAGGTGCTGGTGGGACACCTGGGTGGCTCAGTCAGTTAAGTGTCCTACTTTGGCTCAGGTCATGATCTCACAGTCCATGAGTTTGAGCCGCATGTCGTGCTCTGTGCTGACAGCTCAGAACCTGGAGCCTGCTTCAGATTCTGTGTCTCTTTCTCTCTCGGCCACTCACCTGCTCACACTCCGTCTCTCTGTCTCTCAAAAGTAAATAAACATTTTTAAAAATTTAAAAAAAGAAAGAAAGAAATAGATTATGGTGCTGGTGATGTGGGACCATAAGGCAAGCTGAGGGCAAAGCGCAAGCTAGCAACATCACATTCTCCCCACTCCCACCATGGGATACGTGTGATATTCTTCAGGCACTCGTGAATGCCTAAGGACAAAAGAGAGGAAAGACAACAAATGGTTAACCAATAGAGATCACAGTCATGTGGGACATGAGTCTTAAACAGTTTACAAATATTTTAGTAGATTACAAGAAAAGGCAGTATTATCAATAGCTAATCTCCCAAAACCTATAGACTCAGTTTCCTAAAGCCCCAACACCACCCTCCATAGTGATATGGGGGAACAAAGGCAAGAAGGAAATGGCAGGTAAAATTAAAATTAACTTTCCTGGGGCGCCTGGGTGGCTTAGTCGGTTAAGCGTCCGACTTTCGCTTAGGTCATGTTCTCGCGGTTCGTGGGTTCGAGCCCGCGTCGGGCTCTGTGCTGACTGTCAGCTCAGAGCCTGGAGCCTGTTTCAGTCTGTGACTTCCTCTCTCTCTGACCCTTCCCTGCTCACACTGTCTCTCTCTCTCTCTCTCTCTCTCCTAGAAATAAATGAAACATTTAAAAAATTTAAAAAAAAATAAAATTAACTTTCCTTACAACCTGCAGCCCATTGAGAAATACTGACAGAAATACAGAGTACAACATTTCTCCAGGAACGCCCTGCCTCCATAATGTTAACACATACTAGAGGGAAAACAACCTTAGCTTGACACTAGTAAGGCTTCAGGTATCTTGGGAGTTCTCTTTAGCATATCAAAGTCCCTCTGGAGGCCTCCCTTACCTCCCCCAATTTCATCGTATAAAACCAGGAACTCTTCACTACCCCAGCTCAGATTTTGCTGCCCACGGGGTCCTGTCCTTCTACTTTAATAAAATCACCTTTTTGCACCAAAGATGTCTCAAGAATTCTCTCCTGGCCGTTGGCTCTAGACCCCACAAACCCCATTATCACCCCAAAACTTCATCACTGGTACCTGGTTAGGATTGACCAATTGGACAAATCTGCTCATGACTTTAAATCTGATACTTAATGATGAGGTTCTTGGGGCTTGGTCCAGCTTGGTCCAGAGCCGGCAACCAAAAAAGAATTCTTGAAGTCATCTTTGGTGCAAAAAGGTGATTTTATTGAAACTTGGGGACAGGACCTGTGGGCAGGAAGAGCTGCCCCAGGACCAAGAGGAGAGACTGGTTATATAAGCTGGGGGAGGTAAAGACAGAGGGAGTTTCCAAAGGGATTTTCATATGCTAAAGAAGACTCCCAGGATAGTGGAGGCATAGCTATTGTCAAGCTAGGCTTGTTTTCCCTGTAGCAAAACATTAGCATGAAGACAGTAGGGAGTCCCTGAAGAAAAGGTTTACTCTGCTGGCCTCAAGTAATTGTCACTGGGCTGCAGGTTATAAGGAAACTTAGTTCTATCTGCCATTTCCTTCTGCCTTCGTTTCCCACATTGCTGTGGAGGGGGATGGAGACTTGGGTCCTGGAGGAATATGATCTCCGTCAGCTAACCATTTTTTTCCCCTTTCCTTTGTTCTTGGGCAGCAGGGAGTGCCCGAGGAATATCACACAAACCCCACTGGTGGGGGGGGGGGGCCGGGGGGGGTTGCTGCCTGCATGTTAGCTTGACTTAAGCTCCCTTACCACTTAACAAGGCAAAGAAACAGGGACAGACACTGCATTCCTGCAGTTGGGCCTGGGAGAGGCAGAGACACTCAGCACCGGCAGCCACAGGGCCAGGAGCAAGGCCAGTCAGCCAGGCCTGTCCCTGTGCACCATTCTGCCTGAATTTCCAGCCCCCCACCCCTTACTTCTCTTCGCTCCTGCTTATTATCTGATCCTCCAGCTTCTGCATCTCCATCAGGCCTCTCGGCCCCGCTAGAGCCTCTCCATCAACCCTCTTGCTTTGAAGAGCCTGAAATTAAGTCCTCCATTAAGAGCAACCTCGGGCTGAACGTAGCCCAGTTCCAGGAGAAGCTTCCGCTGAAGCCACCCTCAGACCACCCTCGGTTCAGCCAATCAAAAGAAATGTGTAACATTACTGTGGCCTGAGTCAGGGCTGGGAACGGCAGGTAGTTACTCTGTACAAACTAGCCAATCACTCACCACTTGCATAAACCCCAGGTAGGCCCTTTGAGCTCACCTTCTAATTGGTCATTTTTAAAGGATTCTCAAAGGTCATGATTGGGTCCCGCCAAAAGTAACAGATGCCTCACGGATACTGAATGGTCAAAACTATAACCATAGGTGCCGTACAATTAGGATTGGTGCTTATGTGATGATGCAAAACGTACAACGTGTGCACTGTAACACCCCCGTCCCTTACCCCATAAAAACCCTGCTTGCCATTGTTCGGGGCTTCTCCTTGCTGCCGCGGCACTGGTAGACGGGTGACCCCCTGCTCGAGCTTGTAATAAAGACCCTTATGTACGTGCATCGGTGTAGGCTCCTTGGAGGTCTCAGGGGACTTGCAATTTGGGCACAACAGCTTCAGGTAAACAGGAATAGTTTGTGCTGTTTAAACCCAAGACTCTGAAGCTTAGCAGTGTATAGCTTAGAAATATAAGCATAACAGCTATTTATTAATTTGTTTATGAGATTATCATGTGTCAGGAACCATGTTAATCATTATTCACGAATTATCACATGTAATTCTCACAACAATTCTATTAAATGCATTTATTATCCCCATTTTATAGACAAAAAAATTAAGGCTTAGAGAGGCCAAGTAATCCAAAGCCACACGGCTGGTTGGTACGAGGTTTCTCTGTGCACAAAACCAGGCGGTTGACCCACTCTACTCTCCTTCCAGGTTCCCATATTCTTATGCCAGCAGAAGTGATGCTGAGTCAGTTTTGTAGATCCTAGCTAAAATGAAATGTAATGGCTGGTCCAACTCTGTATTTAAGTGTATCTACTTATTTAGGGAGGGGGTAGAGAGAATCCCAAGCAGGCTCCACACTGTCCACGCAGAGCCTGATGCAGGGCTCGAACTTATGAACCACGAGATCATGACCTGAGCCTAAATCAAGAGTAGGATGATAACTGACTGAGCCACCCAGGCGCCCCTGGGCCAACTGTGGACTGAGAGGTGTGCCCAGTAGGCCAACTCCTCAGAGAAAAAGAAAGCCCTGAAGCCTAGTGTCTGCCAATTTCCATGGTGTTCATACTCCCACCGCGGCTGATTTCAAGCTACCAGTGGTTTAACCATCTCCCCAAATGTCCTGAATACTTAATAGGGGACTCTGGAGGGTCGGATGATCTGGTTCCAGCACACCTGTGTCCAGTTTGTTTCTTGTTTCTCTGATCGTTGTTTGCTACCCCCAAACACTTACTGTATCTTGTATTCTTGGAGTCTCAGACTGGGGTGAGACCTCAGAGGGTGTTTAGACTCACCACATACCCGTGGAAGATCCTTCCAGGCCATCCCTATGGTCTTCTGCTCAACACTCTGGTCTCAGGAGCTCACCACCTGCCAAGGTTCCTTGGTCTGTGCTGAAACAGCCAGTATTGTTCCCCATAACTACCCTCGTTTTACAAAGCAGCTGTTGCCCTCCAGGTGACCTTTCCCTCTCCACCTAGGAGTGCTCCATCCACACCTCCTGCGGAATATGACTCTTGCAAGCAGTAGCTTGCCCCGGCTCCACTTGCCCCGGCTCCACTCTCCTGCACCATACTGGAAGGGTCTTCGGGTATGCGGTGTAGGCTGGATCTACTCTGAGACTATTGTATTTCACACAGGTGCTAAGTGTTTTACAACCTTGCCTGTAGACTCAAGCAAAGACATGGCTTCACCCCCCACACACACCCCACCACCCTGAAAACACACACGTGCACACACAAACGCAGAGTTTATTAAAGATGGCATGAATGCCTCTGTCATTCAAGACCAGCACGCAGTGCTGGGGCAGCAAGAGTCATATTCTCAAATACCGTATCCTTTCTTACACCACTCACAGTACTTCAGGCCTCAGGGCAACCCTTCTACACATCTACTACCCTACATTCTTGAAACCAAAAGTGACCGCAACCACTACTTTGGAGCGTGGGGAGCATTTGAGTGGCAGAAGTGCTTAGGTAGGAGAAAGGGTAAGTTAATTAAGTTGTCAAATCTCTGCTCCCAGGGAACATGAGATTCTTGCATCACGAAGTGTCCTTTCCCAGGGGTGCCCAGCGTCCCTTGCCTCGCTTCTTTCTGTGCTATAATTTGCCCATCCAGGAGTACATGCTGATTAAGTGCAATATTACCAGCAGCAGCATGTGGCTTCTAGAGAACATTCTGCAATGAGAAACAATCCAAATGCCCTTATATCTGCACATACCTAAGTGCCAACTCAATATATCTGACACATTATGCTAATTCTCTATATTGGCAGCTAACTGGACTTTGAATGCTAAAATTGCCAACCATTTCCTTTTCATACAAGTACTTAATAATAAGATATCATTACCTTCTCAGAAAACAAAATTAAAATTTTCAGTTTTATTTAAATAGTTTTTACTTAAAATGTGAATAGTCATTAACTGTACTTGTATTCTGCTTTGTAACTTTAATAGTTTTGAATATTTTATAAGAAAATTACTATTAAGTGGCACCCCAGTGACTCTGTCAATCAAGCATCTGACTCTTGATTTTGGCTCAGGTCATGATCTCATGGTTTGTGAGTTTCAAGCCCTGTGGGGCTCTGTGCTGACAATGCAGAGCCTGCTTGGGATTCTCTCTCTCTCAGTCTCTCTCTGCCCTTCCCTTGCTCATGCTCTCTCTCTTAAAATAAAAATAAAAGTAAATAAATAGACTTAAAAAAAGAAAATTACTATTAAGACATATAGAAAACATAGGTTTTTTTATTCTTACACTTACTTTAAACTACATTTTGATTAAACTATATTCAAATTTGTATATTTTGAATAAATTGCATTCTATTTTTTTAAATCTTTTAGAACAGGCATCGACGAACTACAGCCTCCAGGCCAAATCCAGCCCACTGCCTGTTTTTGCAAATAAGGTGTCACTAGAACAGAGCCAACCCATCCATTTCTGTTTTGTCCATGGTGTTTTCTGCTCCAGCAGCAGAGTTGAGTAACTGAGACAGAGACAAATGGGCCACATCACCTAACTATTTCTTGTTTGATCCTTTACAGAAAATTTGCCAATTCCTGCTTTACTGCCAATAGAACAGAGATTATGTGAAAATCGTGATCATAACAATAAAGCTAGTGAGTTTGCTGACACCAAGTCAAGAAAGCCAACAGATATTGGATACATAAATAGCTTGCTATGAGTTATATACTTTTCTGTGGATTACACCCTCTGTCAACAGACCATCTGGACATGCAAAATTGTCATTAAATTCAGCTGTCCTTGATATTGTGCCAGTATCAGTCCAACAAAAACAATCATTTTACCTATATATTTTGCTGTGATCATGATGAAGGCAAATGTGTCAAGATATAAAGATTTAACATATTTCACTAAACAGGTTCTGGCTTGATTTATAACTCTTAAATCTTGAGACATGTGGGATGCAAGTGTCCATTTGTCAACTGATCCCAGACCCCACATATATTACTGGCAGGTCTAGCACTTTCCAAAGTGCCTCATTGCATTAACAGACCCATGAGGTGGACAAGAATGACCCCATTTTACAGATGGGAAAACTTCAACAGTCTGAACAGAGAAGAAATACGGGGAGTTTTAGAATAGCAGGAGGTGGTGTGATTGAACTCCCATTTTGAAAGGAATATTCTGGTTGGTGTTTGAAGAAGATAAGGACAGAACAGAAGACTGGGAGGGAGGCTACTGTATTGTTCCAGGGAATAGAAAAAAGGCAGCAGTGAAGGTGGTGGGAAGGGCTGGGATACACCACGATGGAGGAGCCTTTGCAGTTTGTTAATGGATCGTCTGTGAGATGTAGGAGTGCAGTCGAGGATGCTCAGGTGGATTTTCAGTCTGAGTAATGGACTGACTAGAGGTGCCAGTCTCCAAGTTGGTGGACACCTTGGTAGAGCAGCCAATTGGATATATGAGCAGGGAGTTCAGGGAGAGGCTGCGATTGGGTCGTCAGCATATAGCAGGTGTTTAAAACCATTATGTTCTACCTAGTACAGACACTAGTTTTATACAGTGAGAACTACAAACACGGTTTATGAATCTTTAAGAAGGAAAAACAAACAAATCAGGGCAAAAGTAAAAAACAAAATAGGGGCAGTGGCAGGGGACATCAAGATGAAAGAGAAAATGAGAGACTCATGACCTATCAGGCAAAAAGAAAAATAACAATCATGGCCAAAACACATCCTTCCCCGAAATCTTTCTAGATTCAAAGCAGAAGGGCAGAGTCCTTGCCAAAGAGTCAAGTCAGGACAGTTTCAGGTTTCTCCTGACAACACATAATGAAACACCATAATGAAAACAAATTCCACGTGTCCCACCTGATTTTACCGTGCTGTCCAGCAGAAGCGAGGAAGAAGCCAGGCTTCCTCTAATGTACAACCAGTCACAAATATGACTTCCCTTTCTCTGGGAAGGACTCACAGTTCTACTTCGAATGAAGAACACATAAAGGCAAGTGTGTTGTTAACACTGAAATGTGGAAGCCCCTGGGCTGAGCTCGCTCTCCTCCATCACCCACAGCCCCCATGGCTGTCTGCTATTCCTCTGCTGGGTTTCATGGGCTGTCACCTCCCGTGGGCGGGGACCACCTTGCCTCCTCCTCCTCTTCTCAGGATAGCACTCACTCATCTTACAGCTGCTGCCTCCAGATCAAAGCCTCTCTCTGTTGGGCCCCAGGAAGCCCGGTCCCCACAGGCAGCCTGGGCTACGTGTGGCATAATCCCCACCCCCCTCACTTGGAACCAGGCAACGAGACAGCTAAGAAACCATCCTTATTCTCCATCCTGTCTGTCCTGATCTTCTCGTTTCTATCTCCCAGCACTAAGCATCAATATATTCTCTGTAACTTGATTCTAAGTATCTTATTACATTGAACTTGGCAACGGCTCATACATCAGAGCTAATACATCCTGTAATTTTTCTCAGCTTGAGTTGATGAGTGGGTGAATGATTTTTCAAGGCTCCTCGCCCTCCTCCCCACCCCCCTCCCGGGTCTCTGCTCTAGCCATCTCGTGCTCAGTAGGCCTTCCCCTGAACACCTTGCTTCAGTCAAACCCCAACCCTCACACTCCCTGCTTTAATCTTTTCCAGTAGCATCAGTCACCCTCTGGGTCACTATATGTTTCACGTATGTGTGTGTTTACTGTTTGTTTCTGTGTTGAGAGGCAGTTTAGTGCAAGTAATAAGATCCCAGACTCCATCTGGGCAATCCCAACTCCACTACCTCTACCTGTGTGTTCTTGGACAAGTTACTTAACCTCTTGGGGCCTCAGCTGTGTCATTTTAAGTCAATACCTTATGGGGTGCATGTGAACATTAAATGAGTTAATATGTGTTAGACATACAGAAAGGGAATCACCATGACCTCATCCTTGGACCCCACGAAAGTCTCATCAACTGTACCACTGTTGTCCTTGCCAGCCAGAGGACCCAGGCCACGGTCACATTCTGCATTTTCTTGTTAAGTCTCTCAATTCCCCTTCAGTCAGAACAGTTCCTTGACTTTTCCTTGACTGTCAGGATTTCAATACATTTTAGAAGACTGCAGGTCACCCAAGTTGTGAAATGTCCCTCAGTTTTGGTTTTTCTGACATTTCTTCTGATTTTATTTGCGTCACATATCTTTGGCAGAAATATCACCGAAATGATAATGCAATCTTCTCATTTTACCTTATCGGATGGCGTACGATTTCAATTTGTCCCATTGCTGCCTCCTTATTTTCAAATAAGATCATATCCTGAGCTTCCAGGAGGACATGAGTTTTTGAAGGATGCCACTCAGCACACTGCACGGACCAAACTTGGGACCCAGGGGAAGTGGACACAGCATTTGGGGCAGTGGAACAGAAGATGTGGGGAAGAAGAAGAGAAAGCCCAAGCCAGCTGCCTCCCTGTGAGGTCAGCAGAGGCTGCCTTCTCTTTGTCCAAGGACCACAGCTCCTGTCAGGAGATCCTCTCTCTCCCCAGATCCTTCCAGAGCCCTCACTAACACTAGAGGGTATGTCTAACCCTTGGGTTTTCCCTACGCCATGCCTGCATCTTTATAAATAGTCTCTTTACTAAACTTCTCTTCATTTTGAGCATGCCGTCTGTTCAGACTGGGACCCTGACTGATAGTTGCAAAACCAAGGTTCCCCTGGTCAAGAAAAACTGAAGCAAACTGCTCTGGAGGAATTCCAGAACCTTCTGCAGAGCAAGAACAGCCCAAGTGGCAGATTACAGCTGATCGATCACCTCTGCAATCCCCTTCTCTCTGTCCATCCCCGGCCACCACCCCAGCCAAGCTGTGCGGCCCAGGGAAGAGCTCAGGCCTTGGGGAAGAGGGCCTGGGTGTGGATTGTGGCTCTGTCCCTGACTATCTTTGTGGTCAGGAACAGGCCACTTACTGCCTCAGTCTCCTAATCTGCAGTGGATAATCATATCCCCATCCTAAGATTGGAGGACCACTTAAAGGGATAATTTTATTAAAAGAGGCATTCAGGAAGTCTCAGTGTCCTCTGCTCAATTTTGCTGTGAACCTAAAACTGCTCTAAAAAAAAAAATATCTTAAAAGAAAACCGCTTAGGGTCATTAGAGGCTTTGAAAACAAAACGCAGTATGTGGCTGTATTGGGCAGGGTTTGAAGGTAATCCCCTTAGGAACCCAGTGCCTTTTAAGTAAACATCACATTCACGTGAGATTTTCATACTTCGATCCCCAAAGGACTGCCTAAATTAGCTATCCTCTGTAGACCATAAAAATACAAGAAGGATGATGCAATTTAGCTATAATGTAAGCATTTGAATTTCGATACAAAAGCAGTGATGAAAAGGTGTGGAACACGATTGGCTGTTAGTGCCTGATGTGAGGGGATGGCAGGTCTGTGACACTGAAAGCCCCTAAGTGCCAGGCAGCTGCATATGACATCCAGCAATGTGCACGACAGGCCCACAAAGAAGACCTAGATGACCCTCTTTCCAATGCAATAATGACACCTAGTCCACGTCATCACTGGCAAGCCCTCCGGGGCCCTGGGGGGAACTGTACCTTTTCCCCAGAAGGAGTCTGAGCCAGTTCCTCGCGGGGACCTTCACACTGTGGGGTCAAGGCCTGCCATCGAGGAGGACCACACTGGGTCTGGGATGTTGACAGCTGTCACCCTTTACTCCCAGTCTTGTGGCACTGGGGGTGACTGGGAGGTGGCCCTAAAGCTCACTTTCCTTTTAGGCAGCCCTGGAAAGTCTGTGTTCTCTGGATGAAAGACCGATTCTTTAGGGGGAAAGAATCTTCTCTCAGTTTCACCTTTGGAAATAGGAACTTAGTCTTTACACAGACAACATCATGTATAAATCTATACTCAGAATCTTAAAGGAAAATCACACTAACTGATTTGTAACATCAAAATACAGTGAACACATTCCCATTTTTAGCCCTAAGTGAATCAAGCTAATTCTGCATTCCTGCCTTTTATTCCCAACTCCCTGACCTTACTTCTATCTTCCACCCACCTCTCCCTCCCTTCTACCTCCCCTCTACCCATCATAGAGATTCAGCCAGGGAGACAGTGGAAGAGTGGAAATCTCTATAGGTGGTGGTCTTTTATTGTCTTCTTTCTCGTATTCACATTTTTATTTTCAATTTTAATGCATTTTGTGAGACAACATTAATATCCTAATGCTAAAGAAAGATGTTATTTGTATTTCTTTTTTTTTTAAATATTTATCTTTTAGAGAGAGAGAGAGAGAGACAGAGCATGAGCAGAGGAAGGAACAGAGAGAGAGAGACACATAGAATTCAAAGCAGGCTCCAGGCTCTGTGTTGTCGGCATAGAGCCCCAAAGCAGGGCTCAAACTCACAAACCGTGAGATCATGACCTGAGCCAAAGCTGGACACTTAACCAACTGACCCATCCAGACACCCCTGGTATTTGTATTTCTTGAAAGTAGACTCTAATAAAATAATCTAGAAAATAAATAAGCAAAAGATAACTGTCTGAAATAACTCCAGAGATGAACATTTCTCATTTCCTATACTTGTCACTGCTACTTAGACATGATTACATTACATGAGTTCTTCCTTCAGTGGATCTTCCCTCAGTGCTGGAAGTTGAACTATGGGAAGCATTTTAGAGTCAAACTACAGATGCCAGGCAATGAATGAAGCCCAGCTCCCGTGCATGGAGTAGGAGCTCAGGGGCATTCCAACCCCTTGACTTGGTCCTCTTCTGTGTATTAGGCAAAGTTCCCAGAACTGTATCACAATTAATCCTCGGATTTTTCAGGCAGGGAATGTAGCTTTCCTATTTCAACGGCAGGGACAGAACCATCTCCTGCTTTTAAACAAACCACTGCAAGGAGAGAGAGACAGTGCTCTGTGTTTGTATTCCATTTCCTGGGTACTAAGGGGTGTGTATGTGTGTGTGTGTGTGTGTCTGTGTGTGTCTGTGTGTTTGTGTATGTGTGTGTACTTGAATGCTTCCCATAGTAGGGGACACATGCTCACAGGATACTGATGTTCCTGAGTTTATTTTAGGTGAGATGAAATATTATTAAACCTTATAATAAAATTATCATAATTCTCTGTCTCCCTCCATCCTTGTGATTACACCAAAGGAAAAGTTTCATTCTGGTGCTACTTTTTCTTTAATGCCCAAGCAGAGCTAATCTCATGTTCTAACGAAGAGAAGGAGGCCTTAGGCTCAGAGCCTGATGCAGGGCACAGAATATACCTATAATTTAATAACACTGTTTTTATTTTTAAGTACTTTCTTTTTATAACAAGGCTTTCCATTTTCAAGAATGACAAAGTTTCCTTTTAAGATAAATAAAGTGAAATGGAAAAGTTTATGGAAAAGGAATAGAAAAGTAGTATTTGGACAAGGCAAAAAAAAAACAAAAAACAAAACACCACAAGCATTTTATTTAATATACACATGATTCTTGCCATGTGCCAAGCACTATACCAAATTCTTCTATCCTGGGGATACGGACTCGTCTATCCTGATGGATGACAAAACTTATACAAGGTCACAGAGCTAGCGCCAGGCAGTCGGAAGACAGTGGTTCTCTGTGACAGTGGGGAGGCAGTGGGTCAAGGCTTGGGTTATCATGATGAGATCCAGGTCTCCACCATTGCCCTCCATTTAACTTATGACTTTGACTCTATGAATCCCAGCTTCTCCTGGGCCATTAAAGGGTTAAGAAGCACATTTGGGTGCAGAATGCTTCCAGTGAGTCCCCCAGGTTCCCTGCAGTAATTCTCAGGGCCCTTTCTGCCTCTCCTCTTCCCTGGGCTGGAACATACCATGTGGCTGTGGCCCTGCAGCCCCAGCTGCTTTTAATTGTCTCGAAGACTTTTGCTCCCTCTGAGAGAGTGACACAAAATGGCTCAACAATTTTAAGCTCGATTTCTTAAAGGACTCCCTCCATTTTCTCAAAAATAATAATAAAATATGTTAAAACACCTCAAGCTTTGGCTTCTTCACAATACAAAAAGATTTCTGTAATGTTCTCTCTTACTTTCTCCCTTCCTTTCTTGTCCTCTTCCCCAACTAGAATATAAGATACAACAACCAAAAAAAAGGGCAAAAACTATCTTTGCCTCGATAGATCTGCTTACACACAGAACCCAAATAACTTCCCACCTCTTCTATGCCTGGTAATTCTTTCTTATAATGGTAAAAGCTTTGTTATGAAAGAATCAATCTCATGGGAGATAATAATTTCATTTTCTTTGCAGACACTGGTAGAGAAAACAAAATTAAAGGAAGCTTATTTCACATGTGTATTCTAGAGGATTATTTGTGTGATATGTAATGGAGTTTTCTATCACTGAGAAATCTTATAAAAATGCTAATTCAAATCCTGAGAGATGGACGTTCAAACAAAAGGAAGCTGCCTAGCGAGGCTACTCATAGAACAGGTCCGGAAACTGCCTTTCAGAGAAGCAGAGTGACAATGGACCTTATCATGCCCGCCCTTTTGAAGTGTTTTACCATTCCCCGCACTTCATCTGATGCCAAGCACATTCATCTGCTGGCAGCTGAGTTCCCAAGTGTCTTCTGAACCCCACCTGAGCCCAGAGAACTCAGGTGTGTGAGCCCAGAACCTTTGCTGTTCTGTACAGAGAAACAGCATCAATCAGAGAAAATTATATTGCTATTTTGGGAGCAGAGAGGAAATTGGATGCGAAAAAAAATATGCTACACAGACAAGGGTTGGAAAAAACCATGACCATGAACCAAAAGTAGGCTAACAGTACCAGACAAGCCCAATGAAACATTAAAAAATAAATTACTAAAAATAAATAAAAGAATGATGCAGGTGGATGTTTGTAAAGAGTGTTCACATAGATTATATAACTTTGTCCTATCAGTAACCATTTTTCTTTAAAGATTTTTTTTTTTTTTATTTTTAAGTAATCTCCACAGCCAATGTGGGGCTTGAACTCACAACCCTGAGATCAAGACTCGCATGATCCACTGACTGAGCCAGCCAGGTGCCCCTGTTAGTGACCATTCTCTCTGCCAGGTGTTGTGGTGGTCACCAGGGTATGAGGAGGAGAAGGAAGACCTTGTCTATGTCTAAGAAAGTCTTACAGACTACCGAGGGGTGAAGATGGGACAGAGGGACCCACATGCCATTACAAAGCTCTAAGTGCAGGGCACCGGGGAACAGAGAAGGAATGGCCAACTTATTTGGAGGCCTAAGGGACGTAGGATCAGGTAAGGCTTTCCTTAGGAAGTGACATGTAATCTGAGCCTTGAAGGATAAAGAACTTTTATCCATACAAATACTGACCAAGACTCTTGTAGATTCTAAGACTTTATTAAGTGAAACAAAACAAAACAAAACAAAGTCCCTGCCCTCATGCAGCTTAAATTCTAGTTGGGGGAAGATATCAAAAGTACATACCTATATCCTATGTCAGATGCTGATAATGATATGAAAAAACAAACAAACAGGTAAAGGAAATAGAAAGTGATGAAGTGACAATGTAGAAGAGGTCACTATTTTCCGTAAGGTGGTTAAAGGAAGACTATCTAAAAGAGTGATATTTGACTAAACCTGAGGAAGGGAAGAAACAAACCATAGAGCTATTCAGGAAATAGGGATGAAGATATCCCAGGAAGAAGAACCAGCAAGTGCAACAGCCCTGAGGTAGGAGTTTATTTGGTATGTTCAATAAAGAGCAAGGGTGGAGTGTGACTAAAATGTGGACAGTGAGGTAAGAGTGGCATGACATGGAGTCAGAGAGGTGATGGGGGCCAGACTGAGGGGGGCCTTGTAGACCATTGAACAGATTTTGGATTTTACTCTTGAGTGACATAGAGCCACTGGAGGGTTTTGAGCAGAAGTGATGTGATTTGACTTACATGTTTCAAAGATTATTCTAGATTCTGAGTGGAGAATAGACTGTAGAGGAGAAAGTTTGGGGACAGCCATGAAATCTATTACTACAGACAAAAGACAAGAGTGGCTTAGACCAGAATGGTAGTGACAGAGGTGATTGTCAGTAGAGAATGCAAACTGAGAGAAAGAAAAGTGATGATATGAGAGGCAAGGGGAGCAGGGAAAATATGATCTGGCCAAGCTATTGTAGGTCCCAGCAACTTGAATAATTGTTGGATTCATGGTATTTGGGGTATTATGGCTGAATGGAATGAGACACAGACGGATGCAAGTACAGATATTGATGAGTTCAGGGCATGGCCTTGGGAATGGGAAGCTGATGCAGAGCAGGGAGCAAGGTCACTGGATGAGAGCAGAGCAAGAGGCTGAGAGCTCAGGATGCTGCAGAACCATCCATGTGGACGTTGAGATCACCAGGCATTATGAGAAGCAGTGTTGGAGAGAATGGCGCTGAGCCAGGATCTAGATCTTCAAGGAATGAAGAGGGGTGTCCTGGGGTTGGGGACGTATCTGTCAATGATTTCAATGAAGAGTGCTAGCAGGTACTTTAAATCTGATGACATAAGCTTCAAGCTTGAATATTTCAGGAAGGAAAGGGAAACAGTGACATGAAACATAGTTGAGAAGAAAGGAGAATATACCGTTTCAAAGCCCAGTGATATGGAAGAATCTAAGGAAATAAACTGCTAAGGATAATAAAAAATTGTCACTGATGGGGCTGTAAGAGAAGCAGTGACTTGAATGCTGAAATAAGTTTCTGGCAGGGATGGAGCCTGAAAGAAGAGAATGAAGATGGAGGGGATTGTGAGGGGTTCCAAGAGCATGGGAATGGATTTTAGAATTTGGAAGGAAGGAGAGGTGGTGTCAAGTTAGAAGAAGTGTAGAGCCATAGGAAATGGGGGTGACCATGAGGAGGAAGGATAGGGGTGTCTTGATCTGCCAGAAGTGGCCAATAGAGCCAGGGAGAAGGAGGTGATGGATCTTGACCATCCCCAAGAACAGATAGTGGTTCTAAGGTTGTGTTAGTGAAGAGAAAGGGGAAAGATGTGGTTTTTTCCAGGATGACGCAAAGCTCTAAAGTCCTGTCTTTATTCCTGTTGAAAATGGTATGTGAGATAAGCAATAGGAGTTCTTCCCAGGATTTTGTGGATCTCTGCAAGACAAGGGGGAAATGAGTCCTATGCAGAGGGAACATTGTGTCCAACAACACACAAGTGTGAACAAGCATAGCCTGTATAGGCTCATATAGGTTGGTATGGCTGGTGCACAGGGTTTACATGGGGACAATTTTTCAGATTTTAGCCATTCTAATAGACATCTACTAGAAACTCATTTTTCTTTTATTTTGCATTTCATTAATGAAAAATGACTTTGAGCATCTTTCCATATACTCACTTGCAATCTATGTATCTCCTTCGGTGAGATGCTGTGCAGATTTTTTGCTCAGTTTTAAAATTGGGTGGCTTGTTTTCTTATTGTTGAGTTTTAAAAGTTCTTTGTATAATTTGGATGCAAGGCTTTTATCAGGCATGTGTTTTGTAAATATTTTTTCCCAGTCTGTGACTTGAATTTTTATTCTCTTAACTGTGTCTTTTCCAGGGCAGAAGTTTTTAATTTTAATCAAGTTCAACCTACTAATTTTTCTTTCATAGATCACACTTCTGTTGTATTGCAAAGCTCATCACCAAAACCAAAGTCATATAGATTTTCTTCTACATTTTCTTCTAGAAGTTTTGCAATATTATATGGAGTAGAGTTTTCCAAACGGTTTATTTCTTTTTCTTGTATTCTACTATGAGTTCCACTGCGATGTTGAATAAGAGTGGGGAGAGAGGACATTCCTTCCATTGCTACCAATCTTAGAGGGAAGCATCTAGTCTCTCATCATTAAGTATGATGTTAGCTATAGGTTTTGTAGATGTCCTGTCAAGTAAAGATGTCACCCCCAGGGCACCTGGGTGGCTCAGTTGGCTGGGCGTCCGACTTTGGCTCAGGTAATGATCTCACAGTTCATGGGTTTGAGCCCTGTGTTGGGCTCTGTGCTGACAGCTAGCTCAGAGCCTGGAACCTGCTTCAGATTCTGTATCTCCCTCTCTCTCTCTCTGACCCTTCCCTGCTCACACTCTCTCTCTCAGAAATAAATAAAACATTAAAAAATTTTTTAAGTAAAAATAAAATAAAGATGTCACCCTCTATTCTTAGTTTTTGCCATGAATGGGTGTTGAATTTTGTCAAATTCTTTTTATGCATCAATTTGGTATAATCATATGATTTTTCTTTTAAAAAATGTTTTTTAATGTTGATTTTTGAGAGAGAGAAAGAGACAAAGCACAAGAAAGGGAAGGGCAGAGAGAGAGGGAGACACAGAATCCGAAGCAGGCTCCAGGCTACGAGCTGTCAGCACAGAGCCCCTTGTGATGCTGGAAACCACAAACCATGAGATCATGACCTGAGCCAAAGCCAGACTAGTTAACCAACTGAGCCACCCAGGTGCCTCTGATTTTTCTTCTTTTAGCTTGTTGATATGATAGATTACATTGACTGATGTTTGATTCCCGAACCAGTTTTGCATATCTGGAATAACTGCCACTCGGTTGCTGTGTACAGTTTTTTGTATACATTGTTAGATTCAGATATGCTTTCGATATTGATCATTATGGCATCAGTGTTCAAGGTAGACTGACGAGACCCATCTGGTCAGAGTGGAGACCAGATGATCCCTTGGAAGACTTTAGAACAATTTGATTAAGAAGTAGAAAGGAAGACTTTAGAACAATTTGATTAAGAAGTAGAAAGGAACCAAATTCCCTAGAGATCATGAGAATTTGAAAGAATGAACAGGTGGACTTTAGCAGTATTTAGAAGGTAGAATTGGCAAGATTTGGCAATAATGGAATATGTGAAAAGAAATAGAGAGAAGAAAGTAAGTTGACTTCCAGTTCTGTAGCTTGAGCTTGAGCAAGTGGGTAGTGCCATTTACCAAATCAGATAACACGGTATGAAATGGATTTGACAGCAAAGGGTAGAAATGCTGGGCTTCCCTCTTTCTCCATATGGAGATGATGACAGAACATCAGATGGAGATGCCCAGCCAGGACTTGGTTCTATAGGAGACGGGATGTGCTCAAGATTCAGATCTTGGGGGAGGGCGCCTGGGTGGATCAGTCGGTTGAGCGTCTGACTTCAGCTCAGATCATGATCTCATGGGTCCTAGGTTCAAGCCCCACGTCAGGCTTTGTGTTGACAGCTCAAAGCCTGGAACCTACTTCAGATTCTGCATCTCCCTTTCTCTCTACCCCTCCCTTGCCCATGCTCTGTTTCTCTCCTTCTCAAAAATAAATAAATATTTAAAAATTTAAAAAAAGATTTGGATTTGGGAGTCACATCTGCAAGGTAATGGTGGAAGCTATGGTTGTGTACAAGGAAACAGGGAGATCATATATGGGCAATTATTAAGAACCTGAAAAATGGCCAACTCTACAATGACGTGATAGTAAAAAGTTAATTCTTTTGAAGACGAAAAGAAACTAGTCCAGTCCTTTGCCTTTTTTACCCTCAGCTCTTACCCATTTCACTTCCTATCCAACAGCAACTTCCTTCACTGTTTCTTTATGAAAAATATTCCTGCCTATTACTCTAAATCACCTCAAACAACCATTCCATCTCACCTGGCAGCAATCCCAAATTCAGCCACAAATTTGATGCAGTTGTAGTTATAGGTTACAACCCTCAACTCTCCCTCCCTGGCTGAATTGTTGATTAAGTTATTTGTGAATCTCTCTGTGGAGTTATACTCTTTATTTAAGATACTCTAATAAAGTTATACTCTTTATTTCTTTATATTATACCTCTCTTGAAATGTCTGGTGACCCTTTGCTGGCTTCCTGCCTTGTTGATGCATTAGCTCAGAATTGGTTTTGCAGCTATGGCAAAAGAGAGAAAAATTATTACCTCTGTGTCCTGAAATTAAGCAGGCAAGACTCATACTAGAGTATAAAAATAAAGGTGAATATCCATTCAAGTCAAGAGATTTTTATTTATTGTTCACACAGCCGTACCCAGCAGACTGCAGGGAGCTGGGCTTGGGAAAAAAGCAGTGGGGTCACTTAGGGCCACCTCACAAGATGTGTACAGGCAGCAGAGATCATTTGTCCGGGAATGGAAAACATGCTGTACTTAGGGTGTGTTTTCATTACAGAAAGGAATGAACCTCAGTTAGGATACATAAAATTATCAGAAAAAAATTGTAGAGGGAGATGAAATAACTCTGTTGAACTGGCATTCATCTAGCAACAGCTTAGAAAAGATGCTAAGAATGTTTTCTTTTTCCATTACTCTCATTCTTTGTGTCCTTCCTCAAAACTCAAATCACTAATTCAAAACTTTTTACCACACTTGGGATTATTAAGTGTCAGGATTTTAAATAACACAGCAAAACTCACCAGCTCACCACATACTTTTTTTTTTTTTTTTTTTGGTCTACTTATTCATTTTGAGAGAGAGAGAGCACATCCATCCATGTGTTCATAAGCAAGGGAAGAGCAGAGAAAAGGAGAGAGAGAATCCCAAGCAGGTTCTGCACTGTCAGTGCAAAGCCTGGCTCAGGGCTTGAACTCTGTTGGGAGCCGTTTCTGAGCTCATAGGTTGAGAAAGAACTCCCTATGAGGTTAAGGTGAGTTGCACAGACTCTTAACGGTCAGATGGCGACTGATATCCACCCCCACCCAATTGTTTCTGCTTGGAGCACCACCCCCAAGACATCTTTGTTGATCAGTATTCTGAGTGACTTATTCTGGCCTTGATATACTGATTGCACCCTGTGAAGGATCCTATTGTAGGAACTTCTTCTTTTGTGATTATGGGAGCAAACAGTTGTGTTTCCTGAAAGACCTGTTTTTCTTAATACTTCCCCTTAAACAAAAAAGCTATTGACCCTTGCTCACAAAGAACTAACTTCACCCTTTTTATGCTATAAACATTGTCTTGTATGCTAAAGACACTTTCCTTCCCCATAGGATAAGCATCTAAATCACCTCCCTCAATCACTATTGATAAAGTTTGTGCATGAGTCTTCTACAAATCTATGTTCTGGGGAATTCTTACCTAGCAAAGAAATTTGTCATCAGAAATCATTGTCTAAGGCAAATGTCACTTCTGTGCTAACCCTCAAACACTTAATTATAAAATAAAATTGAGCCCCAGTCAGAGCAGAGATGCCTGTCTAGTGACCAGGAAGATTCTCGTGGCTCTCATCCCTCCCTCACCGACACCGTCCATTCTTCAGGGACCCCTGGACCGTCTGGAACCGGCCTCCGGCAGAACTCACAAAGCCATGAGATCATGACTTAAGCCAAAATCGAGAGTCAGATTCTGAACCAACTGTGCCACCCAGGCACCCCAGCCAAATCTTCTTAATTAATCTAAGTAGCATATTTTCCTTTTAAAAATTCCCATTAAGTTCCCACCCATGTATTTTCCCTTTATACCAGCACCGTATTCCCTCTCCATCTACAAGGAGAAAGAGAGAAGGGAGGAGAAGAGAGGTGTAGAACTCATAAATACGATGTCAGTGAAATAAGCCAGATACACGGAAAATATTTGCTATATGAATCCATGTATATACAGTACAAAAGCGAGCATAAAGGAGTCTACACTGTTAGAATTTAGAATAATGATTTGCCCTGTGTGGGGGAATGTGATTGGTAGGGGGCAAAGGGGGGCTTTAGGGGTTCTGGTGACGTTCCAGATATTGATCCAGATGCTGACGATGAAGGTCAGTTCCAATTGGCAGAAATTCCTTAATCTGCACACTTACAGCATGCCAACGTTTCTATAAATACATTATACCTCGTTAAAACTCTTTTTAAAAAAGGAAATACCATTGATCTTCATGAAAACAATGACATGCAAATATTGTGGGAAATATTAGCACACCAAACTTTAAGGAGTGGTCCCCACATACTAGGCTCTGTTCTGAGCTGTTTCCTCATTTAAAATTAGCTCATTTTTATTCTCAATAAAGTACTCTACGAGGCAAGTACTAAGGTTACCCCCATTTTACAGATGAAGAAAATGAAGCTTAGATAAGTCATTTGCCCAGTGTCACACAGATTGAATATAATAGAGTCAGGATCTGAAAACCCAGGTCGTCTGACTTCTGAGTCTACACTTTTTTCCTAAAAGTTCATTTACTTATTTTGAGAGAGAGAGAGAGCATAAGTAGAAGAGGGGCAGATAGAGAGAGAGACAGAGAGAATCCCAAGCAGGCTCCACACTATTAGTGCAGAGCCCGTTGCAGGGCTCGAACTCACGAACTGTGAGATCATGACCTGAGTTGAAACCAAGAGTTGCATGCTCAACTGACTGAGGCAACTGGGTGCCCCAGAACCTGCACTTTTAACCACTGCATCTTGTGTTGGAGAAGTGCAGATGCTGAATCTTAGTGGGGCACCCGAATTGTCCCAGGTCACACTGTGACCACAGACAGGCATCTTTCCACCTTAGGCTTTAACTCCCCTATAAAATGAACAGGTTGAGTAGGCTGTTCCCTGCACAGGACCGCAGGGCACATTGCAGGAAGTCTACCATTTCTGTCTCTTAGCCACATCCAGCAATCATTGTCACTGATTGTCACAATTAAGATAGCACCACACATTTCTGATCATGTGGTCCCTAAAAGGGCGGCACAGCCCTGAGTGAAAACCTAGTGGGCTTCCTGACCTCTTCAATCCCTTCCGGAGCTAGCATTCTGCTGTCTGAACTCTGAAGGTCTGTTGTGGAAATCTCCTGTGACAAAGACAAATCTGTTTCTCAGCCTACCTCCCCCACTCCCGGGATATGCACCAGGTTGTACATCTTGGGTTGTATTGTAACTGAGTTGTGGCCAAAGTACATGAAGAGAAGTGATCTATGTCAGCTCCTGGGCTCACATGATTGACTCTTGTTCCTCTGCTTTCTCTCTCTCTTCCCTCATCTGCCAGCAGGTGTTAAGATAGTACAGTGACCCATCAGTGTGGGGCGCAGCTGTAAGTCTGCAAGAGAGAAGCATCTGGCATGCTGGCACTGAGATTCCGGGGTGGGTCTGTTCTGTTACAGCAGCTAGCACTGCCCTAACTAAGATAGCAAATGAAGTGCAGGCTGTGGACCCGTGACCATGAAATTCACAGGTCTTACCATCACTCTGAAGCAGCCGGCTGTACAGAACAGGGGAGGACTAGGTCACAGTGTCAGCTAGCTGGCAATCCCTAGCAGGGCTGGGCCAAGCTTCTTCAGGGGGCTAGATGTGCTCTGTCAGCATCCAACATATGGTGCTGTCTCTCCCCTAGTGAAGATCCATGGGTACAGGAATTAAGGAAGAGAAATGGGAGCAGCATCAGTCATTATTAGCCACTAGCAAAACTTTTGCTTCCTGTTCGAAGCAGTAAGCAGTCTGACACATCAATGAGCAAAAGAAGCCCAGATACAAAAGAACGTAAACTGTGTGATTCCATGTATACGAAGTTCATAAGTAAGGGGAGAGAGGTCAGCACAGCAGTTACCTCTGGAGGGGGCAGGAGCTATGGAGGAGTTTCCTGGGGTGTTGGAAATGTTCATTTCAGATAGCTGTAAGCACATGCGCACGTGCACACACATATAGCGTTTAAGTCTTAACAATATCCTGTGAAGATGAGAGAAACAGAAGGGTTGAGAGGCATATGTAAGTGTCCATAAACACAGCCCTGTGGCAATAGTGGTTTAAAGGTGGACAATATAGACAGAGTGACCAGCCTACCTCCTTCTAGTCTATCTCCTCTGTAACTTCTCATGAGAAACACATTTTAGTTTGATCCCAAGAAAAGATTAACTTCATCATTTTTCTTAGCCTTTGAGATGGATCGAGTGATGTCATTTGGCACGAGTTCGTTTACAGGGCAGCATCAGAGGGAATGGAACTACCTGCCATAATTTCAGGTTATACAGACCCCAGTACGGGCCTTTGGAGTGCCCCCCAGGCCGTCCTGCTTATATCCAAACCCAAGATGCTGGCTGGGTGCCAGCAACCTGCTGGGAATTCTGATGGAGCTATGAACAATTCATGCCCCTGCAAGACTGCGAGGTCTGGAAATCTGATTACTGCTCAATTGCTAAAGAGAAATGATGTGTGACTGAAAGGCTGAAACTCTTCTTTGTGTGTCTTTTTTTTTTTTCTTCCATAAAAGGGAGCATCTTGGTAGGTGACTCTGCCACTGCAGGGGTGATATTAACAGGACGTTGAGCTGAGCTATTTGTCTGGATTCACGGAAGGTGATGATGTTCTGTTCACCCTCCATGCATCAGGAGGCCTTACTTCACCTTATTTAATGCTTGCGTCAGTCTGCGAGGTAAGTCTTATTGTCCCCATTTTCCTGCTAAGGAAAGTGAAGTTCAGAATGATCATGCAGCCCGTCCAAGGTCACTTAGCCAGTATTCTCAAAATGGATGTCTCTGCCTTAGTTTTAGCTCTTACAATCGTCATAGCTAGGCTGCTGGCTCAGGCTGTTTCCCCTCATGACGGTCGTCGGCAGTGTGAAAAGCAGAGACGGGGGATGGCCAGCCTGTAGAACGGTCACAAGACCGAAGGAAATGCTCCACACAAAGCCGTAGCTGTGAGTGGCCTCCACAGTCTGCAGAACTGATGAACTTGATTAAGTCAGACAAACAGTGGGACACCCATGGGTCTGAGTAATTCCGTAGAACAGGAAACTTTGCTATCATTTTTTAAGTCCTTGTATTATGCCAACCTTTTGTAAAAGGAGAGAACTATTCATCTCCTCTCACAGTAGGGAGTGAATGAATATTCCTAAGGATAAAAGCACCCAGTGGGCAAGAAAGGAAGAGCTTACAAGGTATCTTCATGCTGACCTTTCTATTCATACTGTTTCTTTAAATGTTAAATACATTATGGTGAGGAAAGGGTACATCCCCACTTTACAAGATAAGGAAGTCAAAGTTCAGAGAAGTGGCAGAATTTGTCCAAGGCAGCACTGGAAGGAAATGGTTGAACTGGTATAACAGAAAGCATTGAAGACAGACAGCCCTGAGTGCAAATTCAACCCCCATAATTCCTCATTTGGTGACCTTCAGTAACTTATCTGATCTATTTGAACTTCAGTGTTTGGCCTAATAAATAACTTATCATTTAGGATGCTTTGGGTTACAGTAACAGAAAATTCAAATCAAAATACCTCAGATGATAAGGCAATTTTTTTTTATCTCACCAGGTAAGAAGTTCCATGGTCAGGTGTCTTCAGGCCTAATTACTTCAGTAGATTAATGACATCATTAGAGATCTAAGTTCTTCCCAATTCTCTGCCCTGTCATCCTCAAAAAGTCAGCTTTGTCCCAATGTCTAGTGGCCCTCATGACCCCAAGATGGCTGCCACTGTACCAGATATCACATTGCAGACAGGACAATATCCAAAGAAATGAGATAAGCCAGTTCTTCTTGTGTCTTTCAATTAGCAAACAAGTCTTTCCCAGAATCCATACACCAGTAGATTTGTTCTCAAATCCTGTTGTCAAGATTTGAGTTATATACGCATGTCTAAACAAATCACTGTCGAGGTGAATTGGGGTATGTGGTTCACATAGACCTATCAAGAAGGTAGTTTCCCAGACATAGTCAGGTCATTCATTCCCGATAAGGAAGAAGCCAATCTTCTGGACAGGCTTGCCAGGTCCAATACAGGACACCCAGTTATATTTGAA
Organism: Hyaena hyaena; assembly: GCF_003009895.1. NCBI lineage: Eukaryota > Metazoa > Chordata > Mammalia > Carnivora > Hyaenidae > Hyaena > Hyaena hyaena. Next base: position 2,908,285 of record NW_024080694.1, read on the forward strand.
TAATGAGCATTATTTGAATAATATTGAACATTTGAATTATTCTTGAATAATGATAGACTTAAGTTTAAGTTAAATTAAGTTCTATTAATATAAATAATTAGAATTATAATTTAAGTTCACATGTTTATAATTAGAATTAAGTTATATCAACTAAATTAAATAATGATGGATGTAAGAAAAATTAAGTTTTAATTTTTTTATTTTAAACATTTATATTTATTTCTTAATCTGTATCTTTTAGAGATACTTTTAGTTGCAAATAACAGACAACTAAATTTAGAATGACTAAATTTTCCCCATAACAAGGAATTCAGAGGTTGCTGACATTGGTTCAGCCCACTGAACCAATAGAGACCTTGGCTTTGTTTCCTGCACTACCATCCTTACTTGGTTTTTGTCAGATGTTTGATACCCATGGTCATGAAATGGATGCTGTCCCTCCAGGCATCACATCCAAATTCTAAGTAGGAAGAAGGGGGAGGGGAAATTCCCTCTCCTTACAAAGCTTTTTTCCTTTGAGAAGGGAAGCCCAAAGCCCACTCCTACAGACTCTCCCTCATATCTGTATCGTCAAAACTGATGGTCACTCTTACCAATTAAAAGACAAAGAGATTAGATTACCAAGCCAATTTAAAGCAGTGATGATTGACTTATTGGGGCTGAAGTAGGGGCCAACTCATACGAAATCCCTTCCCCAGATATCTCCATGAATACATTTGAATTGTGTCAAAGAAGGCAGTCTATTAGAGGGGTAAGACACAGGGTGGTTTGAGTGGGTTGGTTTAACCCAAGGATCTGGTCCAGGAATACAGTATGGAGGCTTGGTCAGCAGATATGTGACAGGCCAGTAGGGCTCCTGAGTTTGCCTGGGAACAGGAAAGCCACCAGGTAGTGGTCTTCAGGAGGTTAACAAGCCTGTTCAGTTCATATCTGCAATGAGGGTAAGGTGGTGTGCTCAGCGTCTTGCAAATCCCCATAGGGCACAGTGAGAGAGGACAGAGTTCACCCTGGTTGATCTTTCTCCCACATGGCTTGAGAGGAGGCTTTGGGACACACTCAGGTCTTTCCCACTCACCCATCAGAGGATGACCATGAGGGCTGTAGTGGGTTGAATGGTAGCACCCAAATATGCATGTCTACCCAGAATAAGAATGTGATTGGGGCACCTGGGTGGCTCAGTTGGTTGGGCATCTGACTTCGGCCCGGATCATGATCTCATGGTTCATGAGTTTGAAACCCACATTGGGCTCTCTGCTGTCAGCACAGAGTCTGGTTGGGATCTTCTGTCCCTCTCTCCCTCTGCCCCTTCCCCACTTTATCTCTCTCTCAAAAATAAAAACAAACATTAAAAAAAAAAAAAGAATGTGATCTTTTTTGGAAAAGGAGCCTTTGCAGATATTAAGAATTCTAAATGACCAGGGCACCTGGGTGGCTTAGTCAGTTAAGCGTCCAACTTTGGCTCAATCATGATCTTACGGTTGATGAATTCAAGTCCCACATCAGGCTCTGTGCAGTTTGCGCAGAGCCTGCTTCAGATCCTCTGTCTCCTTCTCTCTCTCTGCCACTCCCCTGCTAGTGCTCTCTCTCTCTCTCAAACATAAATACACATATGGGGCACCTGGGTGGCTCAGTCAGTTGAGCATCTGACTTTGGCTCAGGTCATGATCTCACAGTTCATGGGTCTGAGCCCTGTATCAGGCTCTGTGCTGACAGCTCAGAGCTTGCAACCCACTTTGGATTCTGTGTGTGTCTCTCTCTCTGACCCTCCCCCCCCCCACTTGCTCTCTCAAAATTAATAAACATTAAAAGTTAAAAAATAAATACACATAAAAATTAAAAATTAAGAAAAGAACTCTTCAATGACTTTCTTCTTCAGGCAAAAATTCTTTAGTAACCCTCTTTCTCTCTTATACAGACAGATGAATTGCATTTGTGATTAACACTCCTGGATACATTTGCCCACTGTACATCTTCTTGTGGATCTGTCACTGACTTGTTCTTCTCGGCCATCTTCACACTGGGACTTTGTGAAGGTTGCACTTCCAAAGCTACTTCCCTTGGAAGAACCTCTGTCACCAACAGGGAAATGGAGTCTCACCACGGTCATGCCTCTGAAACCTCAGCTTGAAGCCCCAGCTCTGTGACAGTCCATACAACTCCATGGGACGTGGGGAGAGCAGCCTGGGTTTGGTGAGAACACAGATCAGGTTAGGCATGTACTGGCTGTGTCACCTCAGGCAACTCACTGATCCTCTTTGACATTGGTTTTCCCGTTAGTGGAGTGAGGATGCACAGGATTTTTGCAAAGAAAACAAATAATCGCCTAAGTATAGTCACTGCAGCAGGGAACCTGACAATTACATTCCAGTTATTGCCAACTCCAGTTGTCTGGAACTCTGTGTCAAGAAGGATTCTGATGACAATACATGTAGCTTCAAAGATAGGTATGCTGAATTACGGTGCTGATAGAGACAGGCAGCTGGTGGCCCAGGAGAGTCTCTGTTCTTGCTTTTCTTTTTCCTTCCACACCTCCGGGCTGTTAGCAAGACCCTCTTAGTCACAAAAGACTTAGGCCCAAATTAAAAGCTTATGCCAGAGGCACCTGGGTGTTTCAGTTGGTTGATGTTTGACTCTTGATTTGGGCTCAGGTCATGATCTTATGGTGTGTGAGTTTGAGACCTGCATCAGGTTCCGCACTGGCAGCACAGGACTGCTTAGGATTCTCTGTCTCCCTCTCTCTCTGCTCCTCCCTCTTGAGCGCACGCATTTTCTCTCTCTCTCTCAAAAATAAATAAACATTAAAAGGAGGGAGGGGCCAAGATGGCGGAACAGCATGGAAGGGTTTTTTTTTTGCATCTCTTGTCCCTGAAATGCACCCAGATCAACATACACCATCTTGCACACCTAGAAAACTGATTTGAGGATTAATCCAACAGTTTGTACATCTGAACTACAGAACTCGCCAGGTATGCAGAACAGACAAGTGAACTGAGGGAGAGAGAAGCCACGGAGGGAAGGGAGCTGTTTTTGTTTGTAGAGAAGGTGTGGATATGGAGAGAATATGGGAAAGCACTCCCTACCATCCCCCCACCAAAAGCAGCTGGAGAGAAAAGGAAGAGTCTGCAAGGGACTGAACAAAAAAGGGGAGACAGGCAAAAGGAGAGGGTTTAGCTTCCTTTAAGACTCTAAAACTGGGGAAGTGCAGAGTCTGAAACTCTGCAGCCTGATACCTGGTGGTGCTCTGGTGGGAAGGGTGAATCCCCAGGAGCAGAGAGCAAGGTCCAAGGGGTCCTTGAGCCATACAGGGAAAGGCAGCTCCTCTGCGGGGAGGACATTTGGTGGAGGCTGTGCGGCCTCCTCACAGGCAAAGGAGGCCAACACCTTCTCTGGTGTTGGAACAGAGATGTTAACGGGGAAGGCTCATGCCAGATGTGTGTTTTGATTTACCATAATCCCTGAAACGCTGCTGCTGCTACACGATCGCGGACATTTTTCTGGGGCAGGCTGGCACCCAGCTGTAGTCTCTGGGCATCAGCAGCAACACAGACCCATGAACGTTCCTGAGGGTGGGTGGGCACCTGACCATTGCTTGGTGAGGCCCTCCCCCAAGGGTCAGAATGGGTCAAAGCCAAATTCCCTCAGAAGTGAGATTAGGAAACACAGCCGCATCTAAGATAAAATTCAGGATGGAGGTGCTGCTTGGCAGCCTGATGGCTTGGACAGTGTAAAAGTGGGGAGTGGACAGAAGCCAGAGACAAAGGAAAGGTGGCTGATTGCCAGACAGGGAGAGCACAGAGGTTTGATACTACAGACTGGGTAGCTGGGTGATGCTATTTTCACCCCGCCCGTGCATGCGCATACCTACATGCACCACAACAACCCACCCCAGTAAGCCAAGCAGCGCCCTCTAGTGGAGACTGGAGCCGATACACTAAGTCCCACCCAACTGGGCCAACCATGCTCTTAAGGACCACCACAAGTCTCTCCACCTATTTAGTTTGCAGACTATAAAGTGCTTCACAGTTTGACTTCTAGGGGAAACCGATGTAATTTCAATCATATTTCAGTCTGCTGATCCATCTATTCAATTTTTTTTCTTTTCTTATTCTTGCATACAGAAAGAAAATATTTTTATTAAAAAGATTTTTCTTTAATTTTTTCTATATTTTTTATTTTCTTGTAAATGTTTTAAATTCTATTTTACTTCCATCATTTTATTTATTCTATTTTATTGTATTCGTTTTTCAAATTTCCAAACATTTTCCTTTTTTTCTCTCTTTTTTCCTTTTATTTCTTTTCTTATATTTGCGTTTTTCCTCTAATCTACCAAGCTCCTTTCAACAAACAGACCAAAACATACCTAGGATCTAGCTTCCTTTATTTCATTTTTTGTGTTGTTTTTAATTTTTTAATTTTTTTTACTTTATTAATTTTCTTCCTCCAAAATGATGAAATGAAGGCATTCACTCCAAAAGAAAGAACAGAAAGGAATGAGAGCCAGGGATTTAATCAACACAGATACAAGCAAGAAGTCTGAACCAGAATTTAGAATCACAATAAGAATACTAGCTGGGGTTGAAAATAAATTAGAATCCTTTTCTGCAGAGATAAAAGAAGTAAAAGCTAGCCAGGATGAAATAAAAAATGCTATAACTGAGCTGCAATCTCAACTGGATGCCATGGCAGCAAGGGTGGATGAAGAAGAGCAGCAAATCAGTATCATACAGGACAAACTTATGAAGAACAATGAAGGAAAAAAAGAGGGAGACTAAGGCAAAAGAGCACGATTTAAGAATTAGAGAACTCAGTGACTCATTTAAAAGGAATAACAGCAGAATCATAGAGGTCCCAGAAGATGAAGAGAGAGAAAATGGGGTAGAAGAGTTATGTGAGCAAATCATAGCAGAAAACTTTCCTAACCCGGGGTAAGACAAAGACATCAAAATCCAGGAAGCACAGAGGATTCCCACTAACCGACCATCAACAAGGCATATTACAGTCAAATTCACAAAATACTCAGGCAAGAAAAGAATCATGAAAGCAGCAAGGGGGGAGAAAAAAGTCCTTAAACTACAAGGGAAGGCAGATCAGGTTCACAGCAGACTTATCCACAGAAACTTGACAGGCCAGAAAGAAGTGGCAGGATGTATTCAATGTGCTGAATCAGAAAAATATGCAGCCAAGAATTCTTTATCCAGTAAGGCTGTCATTCAAAATAGAAGGAGAGATAAAAAGATTCCCAGAAAAACAAAAATTAAAGAAATTCATGCCCACTAAACAAACCCTGCAAGAAATTTTGAGGGGGGTTCTCTGAAGGGAGAAAAGATGTAAAAACAAAACAAAAGAAATAAACAAACAAAACAAAAATACCAAAAGCAACAAAGACTAGAAAGGACCAGAGAACACTGCCAGAAACTCTAACTCTACAAGCAACATAATGGCAATAAATTCATATCTTTCAGTACTTACTCTAAACATCAATGGACTAAATGCTCCAACCAAAAAACATGCGGTAACAGAATGGAAAAGAAAACACGATCCATCTATATGCTGTTACAAGAGACCCATTTTAGACCGAAAGACACTTTCAGATTGAAAGTAAGGGGATAGAGAACCATCTATCATGCTAATGGGCAACAAAAGAAAGCTGAAGTAGCTATACTTATATCTAGACTAGACAGTCTAGACTTTAAAATAAAGACTATAATAAGAAATGAAGAAGGGCATATTATATAATAATTAAGGGGTCTATCCACCAAGGAAATCTAACAGTTGTAAACATTTATGCTCCAAACGTGAAATACCTAAATATATAAGTCAGTTAATCACAAACATAAAGAAACTCATTGATAATAATACTGTAATAGTAGGGGATTTCAATACTCCACTTACAGCAATGGACAGATTATCTAAACAGGAAATCAACAAGGAAACAGTGCCTTTGAATGACACACTAGATCAGATGGATTTAACAGATATTTAAGAATATTTCATCCTAAAGCAGTGAAATGCACATTCCAAGGCACATGGAATATTCTCTAGAATAGATCACATACTGGGACACAAATCAGCCTTCAACAAGTACAAAAAGATCGAGATCAACACCATACATATTTTCAGACCACAATGTTATGAAACTTGAAATTAACCACACAAGAAAAAAATGTGGAAAGATAACAAATACTTGGAGACTAAAGAACATCCTAATAAAGAATGAATGGGCCAACCAAGAAGTAAAAGAACAAACTAAAAACTACATGGAAGCCAATGAAAATGATATCACCACAGCCAAAAACCTCTGGGACACAGCCAAGGCAGTCATAAGAGGAAAGTATATAGCAGTCTAGGCCTTCCTAAAGAAGGAAGAAAGTTCTCAGATACACAACCTACCCTTAACACCTTAAAGAGCTCGAAAAAGAATAGCAAATAAAATCCAAAACCAGCAGAAGACAGGAAATAATAAAGATTAGAGCAGAAATCAATGCTATCAAAAACAAAACAAAACAAAACAAAATTTTAAAAAACTCAGTAGAACAGATCAATGATACCAGAAGCTGGCTCTTTGAAAGAATTAACAAAATTGATAAACCTCTAACCAGAAAAAGGAAAGGACCCAAAGAAATAAGATCAAGAATGAAAGAGGAGAGATCACAACCAACACAGCAGAGATAAATACAATAATAAAAGAATATTATGAGCAATTCTACAGCAACAAAATGGGCACTCTGGAGAAATGGACAAATTCCTAGAAACATATAAACTACCAAAAGTGAAACAGGAAGAAATAGAAAATTTGAACAGACCCATAATCAATAAACGAATAGAATTAATAATCAAAAGTCTCCCAAAAGACAAGAGTCCAGGGCCAGATGGCTTTCCAGGGGAATTCTACCAAACATTTAAAGAGTTAACACCTATTCTCTTGAAACTGTTCTAAAAATAGAAATGGAAGGAAAACTTCCAAACTCTTTCTGTGAAGGCAGCATTATTTTGATTCCAAAACCTGAGAAAGACCCCACTAAAGAGAACAAGAGACCAATTTCCCTAATGAATATGGATGCAAAAATCCTTAACAAGATACTAGCCAACCGGATTCAACAATACATTAAAAGAATTATTCACCATGACCAAGTGGGATTTATACCTGGGATACAGGGCTGGTTCAATATCCACAAAATAATCAATGTGATACATCACATCAATAAAAGAAAAGACAAGAACCACATGATCCTCTCAATAGATGCAGAGAAAGTATTTAACAAAATACAGCATCCTTTTTTGATTTAAGAAAAAAAAAACCCTCAAGAAAGTGGGGATAGAAGGATCATTCCTCAAGATTATAAAAGCCATATATGAAAGACCCACCACTAATATCATCCTCAATGGGGAAAAACTGAGAGCTCCTCCCCTAAGTTCAGTAACACGAAAGGGATGTCCACTCTCACCACTGTTATTCAACATAGTATTGGAAGTCTTAGCCTCAGCAATCAGACAACACAAATGAATAAAAGGCATCCAAATTGGCTAGGAGGAAATCAAACTTTCACTCCACAGATGACACAGGATATAAAATCAATGCACAGAAATTGTTCGCATTCCTATACACCAATAATGAAGCAACAGAAAGAGAAATCAAGGAATCTATCCAGTTTTCAATTGTACCAAAAACCATAAAATACCTAGGAATAAATCTAACCAAAGAGGTGAAAAATCTGTACACTGAAAACTATAGAAATCTTATGAAATTGAAGAAGACACACACAAAAAAGGAAAAATACTCCATGCTCCTGGATAGGAAGAACAAATATTGTTAAAATGTCAATATTACCTAAAGCAATCTACATATTCAATGCAATCTCTATCAAAATAACACCAGCATTCTTCACAGAGCTAGAACAAACAATACTAAAAGTTTTATGAAAACCAGAAAAGACCCCGAAGAGCCACAGCAATCTTGAAAAAGAAAACCAAAGCTACAGGCAACACAGTCCCAGACTTCAAGCTCTATTACAAAGCTGTAATCATAAAGACAGTATGGCACTGGCACAAAAACAGACACTCAGATCAATGAAACAGAATAGAGAACCCAGAAATGGACCCACAAACTATTGCCAACTAATCTTTGACAAAGCAGGAAAGAATATGCAATGGAATGAAGACAGTCTCTTCAGCAAATGGTGCTGGGAAAACTGGACAGCAACATGCAGAAAAATGAACCTGGATCACTTTCTTACACCCTGCACAATAATAAACTCAAAATGGATGACAGACCTAAACATAAGATAAGAAGCCATAAAAATCCTCAAGAAGAAAGCAGGAAAAAACCTCTTAGACCTTGGCCACAGCAACTTCTTACTCAACATGTCTCTGGAGGCAAGGGAAACAAAAGCAAAAATGAACTACTGAGATCTCATCAAAATAAAAAACTTCTGCACAGTGAAGGAAACAATCAGCAAAACTAAAAGGCAACTGATAGAATGGGAGAAGATATTTGCAAATAATACATCAGATAAAGGGTTAGTATTCAAAACCTATAAAGAACTTATCAAACTCAACACCTAAAAAACAAACAACTCAATTAAGAAATGAGCAGGAGATATGAATAGACACTTTTCCGAAGAAGACACCCAGATGGCTAACAGACACAGGAAAAGATGCTCGACATCACTCATCGTCAGGAAAATACAAATCAAAACCATAATGGGTTACCGCCTCACACTTCTCAGAATGACTAAAATTAATAACATCAGAAACAACAGATGTTGGTGAGAATGCAGAGAGAGGGGAGTGCTCTTGTACTTTTGATGGGAATGCAAACTGGGGCAGTCACTCTGGAAAACAGTATGGAGTTTCCTCAAAAAATTAAAAATAGAATTACCCTACAACCTAGCAATTGCACTACGAGGTATTTATCCAAGGGATACAGGTGTGCTGTTTCAAAGGGGCTCATGCACCCCAATGTTTATCACAGCACTATCAAAAATAGCCGAAGTATGGGAAGAGCCCAAATGCCCATCGAGGGATGAATGTGTAAAGAAACTGTGGTATACATCTACAATGGAGTATTACTCAGCAATCCAAAACAATGAAATCTTGCCATTTGCAACTACATGGATGGAACTAGAAGGTATTATGCTAAGTGAAATTAGTCAGTCAGAGAAAGACAAATATCATATGACTTCACTCATATGAGGACTTTAAGATAGAAAACAGATGAACATAAGGGAAAGAAAGCAAAAATAATATAAAAACGGGGAGGGAGACAAAACATAAGAGACCTTAAATACAGAGAACAGGGGTTGGGGGGGGGATGGGCTAAGTGGGTAAAGGGCATTAAGGAATCTACTCCTGAAATCATTGTTGCACTATATGCTAACTAACTTGGATGGAAATTTAAAAATAAATAGTTTTAAAAAGGGGAAAAAACATTTTAAATAAAGCCTATGCCAGTTAAAATGGGGCTTCACTAGAAGGTTGCTGGGATATCTCAAAGAATCAAAAAGGGCTGCAGAGCCTAGGAGGTCAAGTCCAGTGAACCTCGGGGACAGGAGCCAGTAGCTGGGCTCATTGTCAATACGTCAAGATGCACCATCTCCCTCTCTCCTCTCCTCCCCTCCCTGGATTTCTGTCCCTTTTGCTGAAAGTTGCCAGTTCCCCAGGGCTAGGCTACGGGGTTGGGGGTCAGCTGACCCCTCCGAGGGCAGACCATGGAGAAAGCCAGCTGGCAGCCATAGCCCGGTATACACCCCCATCTCGTGAAACTTTCAGCCAAAGTGACTCCAGATCACAGCACACCTTTCCCCAGCTGCATACGCAATGTTGTGAGCCCCACTGTGACCCAAAGGTCACCTGCACCTTCAGCTCCTATGTGTTGCTGCCTTCCTGCCCTATGTGCAGGTGTTTCTCTGCCTTAAGGCATCACACTGACCGGAGAAGTACACTCAGCCCCAGGGCAGGACAGGTCAAAGGTGCCAGGGAGTTAACACCCACAGGAGCAACCCTCGACCAGTGAGAGATGGGGTCACAGAAGTCATTCCCAGGCTCCTCGCCCCACAGGGGACATTGCTCAGATGCATCTTATCTCGTCTCCCAGAGGGTCTCCTTTGGAATGGAGTCCTGATTGTCCATGGCCTTAACCCTCTCATTGACTGACCCCTTAATGACTTTTCTCCCTTCCCACACCCCACCCCCAATGTGACTCCAAGGGATCAGCTCTCAGAAAAGCTATTTGCACCACAATCTGTCTCATTTTGACATAACTCCTCCCCAAAACACACCTTTAATTTGTACCAATAAACAAGACCTCAAATAGAGATATCACTGCCACTTCACTTCACACAAATACACAATTGCAAATACAAGAGGAAAGGCAGCCTTCAATGCCTGACCTTGAGCCCGGGGCCACTGTGCTCCACAGGGGGAAACCGTGGGTGTGGTGAGCGCAGGATGCAGGGGCGCAGGGCGCAGGGGTGCAGAGTGCAGGTTCAGGTCTCTTTCCTCCAGTGTTTTCATACACTGTCCATGACTCGCTCAGATCCTTTTAAACTCCTCTAAGGCTCTCCTTGGGTGGGGGGTGGGAGGGAGGGGGAGAGGAAAGGTCCAACCAGCTAGCAGCAGGTGCAGCACTTTCTGATTTCTGAGCAAGCACACTCATGACTCTCGGGCTCTCTGGTCCAGTGGAACCGGAGGGTCTTACTCGCCTTCAGGGCCTTCGGGAAACCCTGTGCTTCTTCCTCCATGAAACCACTGGCCACACCAGCAGAACCAGCCCTCTGCTGTGTACAGACCAGTGCCAAGGCGGTAGAACAAGGGGGCTCCCCTGGGTCCTCCAGAGGAGGCTTCACTGCCCACTGCACAGACCTACCGAGAAAATGCGACGCATACCTGCCACCTCGGTCTCCCTTCCCATTCCTCAGAATCCCACCTTTGCACTTACTGTTCCGTCAGCCTGGAAGACTTTTCCTCCAACTTTGCATCATTGGTTCAACTCATCCTTTCGTCTCTCAGCTCAACACCGCCTCTCCCCGAGAGGCCTTGGCTGAAGAGCGCTTGTAAAGTGGTTCCAGGCAATCACCGCTCCCAGCACCTCCTGGTTAACCTCCTTCATGAGCACTTAGCACCACCTGAAGGGATCTTGTCGCTGCCTTACTTCCTTAGTTGTGTGTCCCCAGCCCAGCTTCCTCCTTAGAGCTGAGAGCAGGGAGCTTGCAGTGCTTATTTCTAGCACTTGAACTGTTGTCTGGTGTGATGGGCAGAATTCAAAAATGGCCCCCAAGATTCCCCGCCTCTGGTGTCACATATATTCTCTCAGTTCTGCAAGCAAACACTTAGGGCTGCCATGAAGAGGTTTTGTAGATTTAATTAAGGTAAAATAAAAGGAGTATATGAGGGTAGGCCTGACCTAAGCACATGAGCCCTTAAATCTGAGTCTAGGGAGCAGACACAGAAAAGTCAGGGAGAGTCACAATGTGAGGCTTCAACACAAGGAAGATTCTCCATGACTTTGGAGATAGAGGGGACACGTGTCAGCGAATGCAGGCAGCCTTGAGGAACAAAAAGAGCTCCCGGCAAGGTCGGCAAGAAAATCAGGGCCGTGAAGGTCTGAATTCTGCCACAGATATACAAGCCCAATAGAAGGATCAGCTCTGGATGAGCAGCAGCTTTCAGGACACCTTGACTGTAACCTTAGGGGACTCTGAGAAGAGAACACAGTTATGCCACGCATGGACTTCAGACCCACGGAACTGGATGTTGTTTTAAGCCACGAAGTTTGTGGTAATTATACATAACAATAGAAATCCAACACGCAAGGAATATTTTACTAAATACATAAAAAACTATCAAGTGTCAGCTATTCAGACTCAGTAACATTCCTCCACCACAGACACCAGGCTGACGATTAAACTATTGCCCCTGGGGGCGCCTGGGTGGCTCAGTCTGGTAAGCGTCCAACTCTTGACTTCGGTTCAGGTCATGATCTCCTGGTTTGTGAGTTCGAGCCCTGCCTCAGGCTCTCTGCTCACAGTGCAGAGCCTGCTTGGGATTCTCTTTGCCCCTCCCCAGCTCTCTTTCTCTCTCAGAATAAACAAACATTAAAAAAGTAAATAAACTATTGTCTCTGAGCTCCACACCCACCCTTCTGTGCCCCTTCTGTGAAGCTGGGCTGGATCAGATGCGCCTGTGTGGCTGTGTTGGGGAGGGGTGATTTCTGGAACAAAGTCAGGAAGGAAGAAGGGACCACGGGCTCCCGCCTCAATCATTGCCACCCAAATACATTTAAGTGGCTTTTTGAAAATGTTCTGTGTCATCCTACACACAGACACCCCAGCACGAGATGCTTGCCCTCGGAAATATGTTCATCAGCAACCTAGGATAGTAAGTCCTGATGGTCTCAGAGCATTTCTCCAGGCGAACGACAGCTACCAGGACGGGGGGTGGGGGGGTGGGGGGGTTGAGGGGTTGGCGGGAGCAAAACAGGATCCCCTTTACTCTTCTGGAAAGAAAATGCGTGCCATCCCCTTGTAAGTTGAGAATTCTCTAAGAGCAAGGAGGGCTAAAAAGTGAAACACTGCCACCCACCGGATGGAAAAAGCCTGCAGAGGAAATTCAAGCTACTCCATCCATTCAGGCCCCAGCAGCCCACTGGGCTTTAAACATCCTAATGCCAGCACTCCAGGGGCACGGACAGTGACTTTTCAAACTGTCCGTTTGAAAATGGGACAAGAAAGACAAAAAATCTCTCAGCAAGAAAATCACTGAGAGATCAAGTGAAAAGAAAAGTTCAGGGGCGCCTGGGTGGCTCCATCAGATAAGCGGCTGACTTCAGCTCAGGTCATGATCTCACGGTCTGTGGGTTCGAGCCCCGCGTTGGGCTCTGTGCTGACAGCTCAGAGCCTGGAGCCTGCTTCGGATTCTGTGTCTCCCTCTCTCTCTGCCCTTCCTCCACTACACTCTGGCTCTGGCTCTCTCTCAAAAGTAAACAAACATAAAAAAAAAAAGTTCAATCGGGCAACTGTGTGCCCCTTTTGGCATTCTGGATTACAATAGTGTTGTTCAAAAAAACAGCTGGAATGGTCTCAAGACAAATTTCTATGGCAGGATCCTGCCTGGAATGAAGTAGGTGCCTGCTCAGAGAGTGAAAAGCGTTTATCGTTTTCTCTCTTGAGTTAAACATGAAACAACAAAACATTTTAAAGCAGACTTGGCATTTTACAAAGTTCTGTCCTTTATCTCCTGCACGAGAGAGAAAAATCACTCTTGATGACTTGGGCCTAAAAATGGGCCTCTTAAGATGTACTCAGGACTGAAGTTCACTGTGCTTTCATCAGGAGATTTTTGAATTGAGAAAATGGGCTAATCGTTCATGGGCTTTATTTTAAATGAGTGTCACTTTTGTTTTATTCAGTTGGCCTTAAGGAACCACTTAAGTTTTTGATCTTTGTGGTTTTTTGACAAATAACTGAAGGTGCCATACATGGATGAGGATAGTTGAACACTGATGAGGTTTTGGGGGTGACAGTGGGGTTTGTGGGGTCCAGAGCTGACAACCAAGAAAGAATTCTTAAAGATGTCTTTGGTGCAAAAAGGTAATTTTTTAAATTAAATTTTTAAAGCATGGGGACAGAACCTGTGGGCAGGAAGAGCTGCCCCAGGAACAAGAGGAGAGACTGGTTATATAAGCTGGGGGAGGTAAAGACAGAGGGAGTTTCCAAAGGGATTTTCATATGCTAAAGAAGACTCCCAGGATAGTGGAGGCCTAGCTATTGTCAAGCTAGGCTTGTTTTCCCTGTAGCAAAACATTAGCATGAAGACAGTAGGGAGTCCCTGAAGAAAAGGTTTACTCTGCTGGCCTCAAGTAATTGTCACTGGGCTGCAGGTTATAAGGAAACTTAGTTCTATCTGCCATTTCCTTCTGCCTTCGTTTCCCACATTGCTGTGGAGGGGGATGGAGACTTGGGTCCTGGAGGACTATGATCTCCGTCAGCTAACCATTTATTTTCTCCCTTTCCTTTGTTCTTGGGCAGCCGGGAGTCCCCGAGGAATATCACACAAACCCCACTTGGTCCCGGGTGGGGGTTGCAGCCTGTCAGCTTGCCTTAGGCTCCCTCATCAGGCAGGAAAAGTATACATTTGAGATGAGAACATTTAAGATGAAAAAATGCTAACTGCATGTGAAATGGAAAAAGCAAGGGACCAAGCTTCATGTAGAGAGGGTGGTTCCAGATAGCTCCAGATGTCTGCCTATGTCTACGTGTCTGTGTATCTGGGGTTGGGGGGAGCGTTGCAATGAAACACACCAAAAGGCTCCCAGTGTTCATCTCTGGGCATGAAATTATGCTTGACATGGTCCTCCTCATTTTTTCCTGCATTTCCCAATTTGCCACACTGAAAGCGAATTGTGTCCTAATTAGGGGAAAAAATGTGACTTGAAAAGCTTTCTAAAAATAATATAGGGGTGCCTGGGTGGCTCAGTTGGTTAAGAATCTGACTTTGGCTCAGGTCATGATCTCTTCATCCTTGACTTCGAGCCCTGCACAGGCTCTGTGCTGACAGCTTGGAGCCTGGAGCCTGCTTAGGATACTGTGACTCCCTCTCTCTCTGCTCCTCCCCCACTTGCACTCTGTTTCTCTTTCTCTCAAAAAGAAACATTAAAATTTTTTTAAAATAAAAATAAAAAATTTAAGCAATTGTGTACGTCATGGCTGATGGTGATGTTATCATGTGTCTATCCCTAATTGCTGCCACAGTAGGAATAATCTAGGTCAGCAGCTGTCAACTGCTTTGGTCCTAGAACTTCTTTATAGTATTAAAGCTTATTGAGGCCTGCAAAGAGCTTTTGCTTGAATGGATTATATTTCTATCTATTGCTATTCGGTAGAAATTAGAACTGCGAAAAATTCTGAGCACTTTTTAATTCAATTAAAAATATAATAAATCCATCACATCTTTACATAAACAACATATTGAATGAAAAATAACTATATTTTACAAAGAAAAAGTACTTTAGTGAGAAAATTAGCATTGCTGTATGTCCTTGCAAATCTCTGTAATGTCTGGTTACTACAGACAGCTAGATTCTCATATGCTTCTGTATTTCATCTGTGGTGAGACGTTATTTTGGTTGAAGTATATGAAGAGTATCTTGCTGACAAATACGTATTTGGGAAGGAGAGGAAGTAATTTAACGATCTTTTCAGATAATGGCAGATATTCCCTTTTTTAAAAACCTTCTTTAAGTTTATTTTCTTCTTTGGGAGAGACAGGGGCAGGGAGGGGCAGAGAGAGAGAAAGAGAATCCCAAGCAGGCTTCGCACGAGCCCATTGCGGGGCTCAAACTCATGAACCATGAGACCATGACCTGAGCCGAAATCAAGAGTCGGATGCTTAACCAACTGAGTCACCCAGGAGCCCCAGATATTCCCTTTTTACTACATGGCTGACAGGCCCACAGGGAGGGGCAGAGAGAACAGGTGCTCTATTCTTTGCAGCCACAGGGGACCCAGGCTGAACAAGCTCTTACTACCTTAAATGTTACATTACGTCACCACGAAGAAAGCAGAGTCCCAGAGGATCTTGCATTGACAATGACATCTTCTGTCCGGAACTAACACAAGTCAGTCTCAGCATTGGCTAGACAGGTCAAATGCCCCCGTCCACGCACACAACACTGGATCCTGTAAATCCCACTGAGCTAGCAAAGGCAGCAGCTGGAAATCATGGATGATTAGCTCTGATGACTACCACAGCTGCATTTCTGATGAATTTTAGAAATTATATATTATTAATTGTAAAAAACCAAAAATTACCCAAACCAAAGAGGACATCATAAAACTTAAAGCCCTCTTAGTTAAATCAAACACCACCTCCAAAAAGAGTTCTTTCTGATTAACGATTCAAAAACTAATCTGTGTAACTCACCAAAGAGTCTAAATAAAAACAAACTATATGATCGTCTCATTGAATAGTGAAAACGCTATAAAATCCAACATCTATTCATGATTTAAAACAAATCCAAACACCTAAGTAGAACTAGAAAGGAACTTCTTTAATCTAACGGTCATCTATCTAAAAATCTATAGCTAAGGGGAGCCTGGGAGGCCCAGTGGGCTAAGCATTTGGCTTTGGCTCAGGTCATGATCTGACGGTTTGTGAGTTCAGAGCCCTGCCTGCGTCGGGCTCTCTGCTGCCAGCGTGGAGCCCTCTTTGGATCCTGTCCCCCACTCTGTCTCAAGCTCACTCTCATAAATAGGCATTAAAAAGGTTTTTTAAAATAAAAAAAAATCTATAGCTAACATTATACTTAATAGCTAGAGACGAAATGCTTTTCCCTAAGATGGGAAAGCAAGATATGGATTCTGTCCTCACAATTCCTGTTCAATATCGTACTGGTAGTCTTAGCCAGTGAAAGAATGCAAGAAAAAGAAATAAAAGGCATACAGATTAGAAAGAATAAAATGTCTTTATTCATAGACAACATAATCATCTATGTAGAAAATCTTCAAGAATCTACTAAAAAAATTCACTGAGTTTGGCAAGATCAAAATGTACAAAAGTCAGTCACATTCCTATACACGAGTAATGAACAACTTCAAATTGAAATCTTAAAAAATTTCCAACAGCACAAAAAAAATGAAGCACTTATGAAGAAATCTAACAGAAGATGTAGTTCATGTCTGCTGAAACCTATAAAACAGTGACCAAAAAAGTTCTAAATAAGTGGAGAGATATTGATTAGAGTGTCAATTCTCCACAGCTTGATTTATAGATTCAATAAAACTCTGAATAAAACCCCTGCAGCTCGTGTGTAAACACCAACAAGCTGAGTCTAAAATTTATATGGAAAGCCAAAGAACTAAAAGGGCCAAAATCAATTAAAAAAAAAAAAGAATCAAGTTAGGAAGACTCTTACTATCCGACTTCAATGTGGCTTGGAAGGATAGACATTAATCAATGCAGCAGAACAGAGGGCCCAGAAGCACAGCCATGCAAATGTCAACTGGTTTAAAAAAAAAAACAAAAAACAAAAAAAATCCAAAAAACACCCAGCTTTTCTGAAGAATAACTTACATAGTTTGATAAAATTCACCTGTTTCAAGTGTACGATGCAATTATTTTTTGGTAACATTTCCAGCCCTCCAGGAAGATGCTGTCTGCCCACATGCGCTCACTCCCCATTTCCACCTGCGATAACCAGCCATCTACACACTTAGCTACTGATGTTTGATAAAGGTGTAATGGCAGTTCAGTGAGGAAAGGAGCATCTTCTCAAGAAATGGTGCTCTATGAACAGGATGTTCATCTGCAAAAACAAACTCTGACATATATCTCACTCCATATATTAAAACGAGCTCGGGGCGCCTGGGTGGCTTAGTCGGTTGAGCGTCTGACTTTCGCTTAGGTCATGGTCTCGCGGTTTGTGGGTTCGAGCCCCGCGTCGGGCTCTGTGCTGACTGCCAGCTCAGAGCCTGGAGCCTATTTCAGAGTCTGTATCTCCCTCTCTCTCTGACCCTCCCTTGCTCGCGCTGTCTCTCTCTCTCTCTCTCTCTCTCCTAGAAATAAATAAAAATATTAAAAAAAAAACCAAAACGAACTCAACATGGGTCAAAGACCTACACATAAGACTATAAAACTTTCAAAAGAAAACAGGAAACATCTGCATGACCTAGGGTTTGTAAGGAGTTTTTAGGCAACAGCATAAAAAGCACAATTCCTTAAAAAAAATAAGCTAGACTTTATCAAAATTAAAAACTTTTGTTCTTTAACAGACGCTATTAAGAGAATGAAAAGATAAGTCAGATTGGGAGAAAATGTTTGCAAAATACATCTGACAAAGGAGTTGTATTCAAAATAATATACTGAACTCTTAAAACTCAGCAAAACCCGATTTTTAAAATACGGACAACTGATCTGCATAGACACTTCAGCAAAGAAGACATATGGGGGAGGTAAGTAAGCATATGGAAATGGAAATGCTCAACATCATTTTTCCTCAGGGAAACAAATATTTCAGCCACAAAGAGTTACCACTGCCACAGAAGCCCTCATTCACGCTGGCAGGATGCAAACTGGCAATCATTTTGGAAGACAGGGGGCCAGTTTCTTATAAAGTCAAATGTATAACGTATCAAATGAGTCAACAAACCCACTCCCGGCAATGCAGATTATGTTTACAGAACCAGCACATGACCGCTAAATGATAAACACACCTTGATACATCCACGCAGTGAAGTTCTCAGCAACAGAAAGGAGGAACTATTGATTTCCCACCACGAATTTAAAATGTGTGCTGCATTGCTCTTATGAGACAGATTCAAAAAGCTACAAATGGCACAACCTCACTATTTACTTGACATTCCGGAAAAAGCGAAATTAGAGGAATGGAAAACACATGAGTGGCTGTGAGGGGTGGGGTGGGGGCTGAGTACAAAGAGGAAGTTTTAGGGACATGGGACTGTTCTGGATAGTCCGGACATGGTGGGCACAGAGCCACACACTTGTCAAAGCCCATGCAGAGTGGATTTTATGGTGTGAAAAACTCAGCAGGGATGTCAAGAGACCGCAGGTGGAAAGCACTGTGTGACAAGTAATCTGTTTTAACCTCAACAAAGGAACTGGGAGGTAAAGGGAGCTGAACTAAGTTACTGTGGAAAATGGAACTGTGAGCTGATACTGTAAAGCTAAGGACAAAACAAGGACTTGAACACCAAATTCCATTTGTTGGTCCATTTTTCTCACAGGGGTACAACTTAACTATTCTGAAACCGCTTTTTAAGTATTCTAAGGTTCAACAAAAGAAGCAAATAAATTGTAGATAAAGAAGTCAGGGTTCTCACTCTCAGAGAAAGAAGTTACAAATAAACATGGAGGCAAAACCTTGCAGTGCTGGCTGAGAGTCAGTACAATTGAATGTTTAATATATATACAGACAGATCTAGAAATAATTACAGAGACGCATACTATACATTGGTTAGTATGCGTATTTGTTATCTTGTAGCACATTTCACTGAAAAACCATAGCAGCAGTAGCAGTGAGCACATCCAACACCCAGATCTTTGTTTCTAAATACCATTCTCTGGGGGCGCCTGGGTGGTTCAGTCGGTTAAATGACCGACTTCGGCTCAGATCATGATCTCAAGGTTTGTGGGTTCGAGCCCTGTGTCAGGCTCTATGCTCACAGCTCAGAGCCTGGTGCCTGCTTTGGATTCTATGTGTGTCTCTCTGCTCCTCCCCAGCTCACGTTCTGTCTCTCTCTCAAAAATAAATAAACATTAAAAAAAAAAAAACAACATCCACCAATGAAAGAAACCAGGGCTCCTTGGAGAAATAGCTAATTCTAGGGTTGGCAGTCTGATAATACTTGGCAGTGATAGAAAGTAAAGATATGGTCTTAAAAAAATGAGCACATGTCAAAAGAATTTAGGAGGCAACCTCGAAGAGCTCCCAAAGCTGAAATAATTTACACAGTAAATAACAATAGGATTAGATTTTAACCTAAAGTGTAAAATATACAGCCACAATCACATACTAATATAAACAAAGTATCAAATCAATAGGAAAGAGGAACAAATTTTAAGAAAAATGCTAAACACTATATATATTTTTATTTATTTATTTATTTCTAGGAGAGAGAGAGAGAGACAGCGTGAGCAAGGAAGGGTCAGAGAGAGAGGGAGACACAGACTCTGAAATAGGCTCCAGGCTCTGAGCTGGCAGTCAGCACAGAGCCCGACGCGGGGCTCGAACCCACGAACCGCGAGATCATGACCTAAGCAAAAGCCGGACGCTTAACCGACTAAGCCACCCAGGCGTCCCGCTAAATACTATATATAGATACTGTCCCCTCCCCTTGACTGGGGGCTAGACTTAGTAATTTACTTCCAAAGGAAAAAAAAATATGGAAAGTGAAAAAATACAGTGGAAAGACCTAGTAGACACCAACCTAGCCAATGAAGGACCATCACCGGTAATGCCTACTGACATCATGCACCGGATATTATACACTGCACAAGGGCACATCACCTCTGCGTTATCCTTCCCGATAAAACATAACCTCAAATCTACTCACAAGAAAATGTCCAACAAACCCACATTAAGGATCATTGTACAAAATAACCAGTCAGTATTCTTCATGGTGTCAAGGTCATGAAAGTCTAAAAACTGTCACAGATTGAAACAGACAAAGGAGGATTGAGGCACCTGGGTGGCTTAGTTGGTTAAGCGTCCGACTTTCGCTTAGGTCATAATCTCACGGTTCGTGGGTTCGAGCCCCGCATCGGGCTCTGTGCTGACTGCCAGCTCAGAGTCTGGAGCCTATTTCAGAATCTGTATCTCCCTCTCTCTCTGACCCTCCCTTGCTCGCGCTGTCTCTCTCTCTCTCTCTCTCTCTCCTAGAAAAAAAAAAAAAATTAAAAAAAAAAAAAAAGAAAGAAAGAAACAGACAAAGGAGGCATTAATGACTAAATAAATGCAATGTGGTGTTCTGGGCTGCTCCTGGTTCTGGAACAGCGGAAAGACATTAGTGGAAAACAGACAGCAACCAAAAAGTTTGTAATTTATATAGTTAACAGAACTGTCCTAAGGTTAATTTCTGAGTTTTGACAGATAACATGCCATAGTTTACATAAGGTGTTAACACAAGGGGAAGCTTGGGGAAGGGTACAGGAAACCCTCTCTGGACTGTCTGCAACTTTCCTATAAACCTGAGATTATTATGAAGTAAAAAGGTCATTAAAAAAATCATGTGGAAAAGCCACAGCACTGAAAGCATTTAGTACTGAGGTGCTGTATTTAATACTGAGAAAGGGACTTACAGATTATATACACATTTTCACAGTATTTTGATCAACGCCACAGTTTATTTGTAAACATATTATGTGTCAATAATCAAATTGACAACACTTTATACATTTTGCTGTATAATATTAACATACCAGAAAACAGTCCTGTGTACTCACACAGTTTTGGTACTTTAAAATCTTTAAATACAAACTGTATTTGAAACACTGAACATAAAATAGAAACATGAATGGCAGAGAAGATTGAATATACATCAAGTAAAAGAAAAGTGATATTCCCCCCAAGAAACAAATACAAAAGCATCTGGTTACATACTTAAAATGAAGGAAAGAAGGGAATCAAGAACACCTGGTATGTTTGTAAATGACATAAAGTTGTATTTCTTTAGACCCACCTGACTGGTGAAACTGGACCATGCTAAATTCTATGTCCTCTGTGATTTTTCCTTTTCTCTTGGTTTCCAAAGAATGTTTTCCATGGTTTACGCTACATTAAGGGGGAAATCAAGAAGGGAGGTAGCACAAAGCCAAATGAAATTACTTTAGAATTATTTTGTAGGTCTTCTTTGGCAAATAATAAAGTCTGTACTTAAATGTTAACATGTTGCTGAACTGGATCAAAACTTGTAAGATTTAGGAGACGCATCCTTACATGAGTTAACACACGAATGAAACAAAGGCAAGTTCATAAAGCAAAGCACAAATGTGGCTTTCACATTTTACTAACAGCTCTACAAAGCAGATTCTCCCTCCTTAAACATTATGAGCGCTTTCCAGCTGGGAAGCAGAACCTTCCCCCTCACAGTTGTCCCCATGTTTCCCAGTATTTTCCCCAAAATTCATGATCATTGTAAGGTTGTTTCTTCCTCCATTATCTCTCAAAGGTAATATAGCAGCAAATCACTCCCATATTTTAAGTTTTCAAATTCACCACCAACTGGGTTCACTGCCAACCACAAATTACTCGATTCTTTATTAGTGTACATGTCATTACAGTAGGCTTAGACTGTTAATACAGGAATAAATAAAATAACTACAGTTAATATAAACAAAGCAAATGAAAATGAGATTAAAGAGCCCTGATCCAATGAAATACTTACAACTTTCAGTTGAAAAACGGTAAAAGTTACATACACACCTAAGAGCACTAGGAATGTACAATATCAATTATTGGAAAAATAAATGAGTGATTCACAGTCATAAGAAATTATTTTAATATTAGTATGTATTTTTCCTTTTATAGACAAACATTTATAACAAACCTGTGATTTCTACCTCATGTAAGACAAAGTAGAAAACTAAACGTTACTGCACTTAACCCAAACACAGCACTGACTGTGTGCCACAGGTAAGCTGCTCCAAGCTATTCAGTTCTACAGGTAGGCCACAGTATTGAATGCATGGTTATGCTAACAGTTTTAAGAAAGGCATATATTTCCAGAAGTATGTTCAATACACAAGTATCAGTTCTATAAATAACAAAAAATTATCAGCAAAATGTTTAGGTTATAACATTCCCAAATTTTCTAAAGCTTTAAGTGTTTTAGATATATGTTGTTTGACCAGTTAGTTTGGTTACAGTTTTAACAAGCAAACCGTTATCCTAGGAGAAGAGATACACTAAACTATAACACTGCACAAACTTCCCAAGGAAGGTAACTTAAAAACTCTAGAAAGTGATTCCAATTATTCTAATTAACATTTGAGATCTAAAAGAATTAATGATTCAAGAAAGATTTTGAAATTACTCAATTTTTCTTTATCAGTCCCTCCAAAACTATTCACATAAATTTAAGGTCCAGGTTGCCTAAGAATGTCTTCAGAGTAGGTTTATCACCAAAGTGTTTTGATCAGAAGACATAGCCTTAATGCCTCTAAATATGTAATTCTAACCTAAAATCACAATCCTTGGTTTTTAAACACCAAATTCGATTTCATAACAATTCATTGGTAAAGCTACTAAACAAAAAATGAGGGTGAAAACGTGCAGCAGCCACAGTTACAAGAGTGGAAAATAAATTCTATTTTTCCATAAAGACTCTATGAAAATATAAAGTCCAAAGTGAGTGACGACAGAAGTCCACATATAAACGTTGTTTAAAAATAGAATGTTTTCCAAAGCTTCTCATGAGATGTCAACGTATCATCACAGTCTGGGTTGAGGCCTTATAAATCAAGGTTAAGTTATACACAACTATCTGACTTACATACCTTCAACAATGTCAACTCATATACATAATTTACAGAGATCCACAGAAATTCTTAATGCCCCATCGTATCATCTCTCAAAACTGATGTTTACTGTTTTATAGTTTTGCTACTTTTAAGTACCAAGAAGCCTTTTCAGAGGA
Organism: Hyaena hyaena; assembly: GCF_003009895.1. Classification (NCBI taxonomy): domain Eukaryota; kingdom Metazoa; phylum Chordata; class Mammalia; order Carnivora; family Hyaenidae; genus Hyaena; species Hyaena hyaena. The sequence goes on from NW_024080694.1 coordinate 2,931,432, forward strand.
AGAGTTCCACCTCTTCCCGTGATCCCCTAAAGAGTAGGTAACAAAATATAAAATTAAACAAGATTTATGTTTGATAAACTAACATATAAAATTACCACTGCAATATTCATAGTGACTGCTTAGAAACGTAACAGTCATCATAAAGCCTATAAAGTATATCCTCAGTTTTATAAAAGAAATGCAGATTGTCTCAAGGTAAAAAATACAGTGCAGGCTGCTAAAAAGCTCTTTGTTGCATTAGGAGGTGCAGTAATGAGGAAAACTTGAGAAAACATGACCATGTTCCCCAACCTTTTCACGTCAGTCAAGCATGAAGCGCATTGTAGCAGCAGGGTGCTTTTTAGTGGCTGGCACTATAAAGCTAACGTTAAGAAAGAAAAGAAGGCAGAAAGTGTGAGCAACACATGGTAGAACCAAATTATTGCAAATGGAGATTAGTAACAAGAAGCGAGGAAGGTGATCGTCCACTCCACTCTGATAAGACGCCATCTTTAAATATTAAGTTCTTTGCAGGAAGTGGAACGCCCGTGTCGGCACAGGACAACTGTGAAGGCACACTGGAAAAGCTGGCCTCTGTGTGAGCATCCAGTGTGGAAGCACCTTCCTACAAGACCAAGGACAAGAGAAAAAAATCCCATATTCAACACTTGATCAAACCACTGAACATAGCTAGTTATAAATACAGACTCTGCTTGCCCGAGAAATGTTTCTGGGATGCAAAGCACTGTGGGAGATGCAAAGATCTACCTCACAAACATCAAATAATCCATGATGGGTATTACTATATGCGGTAATGACTGACCCAAGCCACACCACAGTAAGTGCTTAGAAATAAACAATAATAGGCTAGGAGACTAGAGGATAAGAAAAAGTTAATTCTTAAACAATCTCTAAAAACCCCCTCACGTAATATTAAGCACCAGAATACTCCATGTGTTCCTAGGGCTCTCAGATTCCCTATATCGCACGTAGCACAGACCTCTCCCCAGGACTCCAGGCTCAAAAACATCCACCGATCTGACCTTCGCTCTTGGATGTTTCACCATATATTCTGCAATTACCATGTCCATGATGTCCATGACCTTAACTCTCCAATTCCCCGCCAGCCTTCCCTACTCCACACATGAAGCTAGTCCGGAAACAGGAGACTCATTCTTGAGACTTCCCTTCCTCACGACACTCTCAGTCTTTCCCTCACACTGAATTAAGCAGGTTAATTCATCTACATCCAACATGTATCCCAAATTGCTTGATTCATTCACCATAGCCTGCTACCACTGTCTAGGCCAGTGGCTCCAGAGTGGGGTACTCATTCCAAAGTAGAGTATGGGACTGTAAAAATCTTACAAATCCTATATCAACTATTACATCCTTACAAAATTTCTATTTTTGTGTATGTTTTATAATATAGGTAGTTTGTTGATGTAATGGCATATACGTGCAATCAGCCTTTATTAGGGATACATGCAAACTTTTGGGATATTTTTAATGAAAAGGGGAGCTCAGCTACCACAAATTCTCACCTGGGCTATTTTTTATTTTTTTACATTTATTTACTTTTGAGAGACAGAGAGACAGAGCGTAAGCAGGGGAGGGCAGAAAGAGAGGAAGACAGAGAATCTGAAGCAGGCTCCAGGCTCTGAGCTGTCAGCCCAGAGTCTGACGCGAGGCTCGAACTCACAAACCCCAAGATCATGACCTGAGCCGAAGTTGGCCGCTTAACCGACTGAGCTACCCAGGTGCCCCTCACCTGGGCTATTATAACAGTCTTGCTTCTATGCTTATCCCTTTTTCATCTGCTCTCTACACAGTAACTAATTTTTTAAAACAATGAGAAATAATGCCATTCCTATTTAAAAGTCTTTAACAACTAGGGCGCCTAGGTGGCTCAGTTGGTTGAACATCTGACTTCGGCTCAGGCCATGATCTCACAGCTCATGGGTTCAAGCCCCACATCCAGCTGACTACTGCCAGCACAGAGCCTGCTTCAGATCCTCTGCCCCACTCCCACCGCTCCCCTGCTTGCATGCCCTATCAGTGCAAAGTCTTTAAATAACTTCTCTTTGCACATTTTGCACCTGAGCATAAAATGGAACTGCTCTGCATCCTATAAAGCTCTATGCAATTACCATTTGGATTTTTGGGGTTTGGTTACCTGGAATGAGTGAACAAAGTTAAGGACTTGTAGAGAGAGTTTTCTACTGGAATGTAAGAGGTTCTGAAGGCTGAAAAAAAAAGGGGGGGACATTTTAAAACAAATATAATTTTAACGGCAAGAACTAGTATCTCACAATAATTTCAGCAATTTAAATGCATTTATATATGTAAATACATTCTGATTAATTACATAAAATTTTAAAAACATTTTTCAACGGTTCTCATCAATGAAATTTCTGCCAGATTTAAGAGTAGGGAGTTAACAGTGCATAAAAAAGACCATTCTGAAATAAAAAACCATGTATAAAACTAAAATTGAGAAGTTTTTGTTAGGAAGAGTTTAAACTATTAATTAGCAAATATAAATGTCAAATGAAAGAAAACTTTTAAAATGAAAATTCAGGCAGATACACACTTCAAATAGCCAACTAATTTTAAAATAAATCCTGATCAAAGGCCTGACAGATTTCATATACATCAACACACCTAAATATGTAAATTGGTGACAGTCCTGCTGGCAATCTTTAAAGCTGTTAAAGTGTTTCCACTTTTCTTTATTCATGTATATGTTACTCTCAGAGAATTGTTTAAATTATTTGTTGATTGAGCACTTTTAATCCTCTGATACTTTATTAAGCCAATTAAATGAATTACTTATTATCCAATTTTATTTTCTACAAGAAGTCAAGTGGACCTGTGGACATCAGCTCTCCCAGCCACCCCACCATGACAATGAGATTCAGGAATATTCCCTTGTGCTGAAAAAGTCAAAGCACTTTTACAACACTTCCTCTTAGCAACTGCTCCCATCGGGTCAGGGTAGGCATGGGAAACAAAATCTGCATGCCATCTCTGAGAAGTAATACATGCTCATTTCAGAAAACATGGAGACTGAAGAAAATTTAGAAATTCAGCTCCAATTCCACAATAAGAGACAACCACTATTTACATACCATGACTCGAATGTGTGTTTGCTGAGTGACAGCAATGCACAAGGGAAATGTTCTGCACACACACACGTTACAAACACTAGGTTTATCATCTCATCTGAGCATGAAAATTTTATCACACCCTGCCCAGACTGGGTAATTAACTAACAAACTAAAATTAACCAAAACATGAGTCCCAAATATTTGCATAGGTCAGATTTTTGAGGTGCTTTAGTTTAATTTTAAAACAGAGCAAAATCCTTAAGCTAGCAATATTTATTCAATCAACAAATATACTCAAGGCAATTACCATGCTCATGTGCGAAATAAAAGAAAATATGATGTAACAAATGAGAGCCTGGAAGTCTCACAGCTGAAAAGATGACAATGAACAGATACCCTCACCTCTCTTTTCTGCAAAGGCCATGTGTTGCAATTTTTCTACAGACTTTCCGGTTTAATTCAGAACTGAACAACGGAATTCCAAAGCACAGCTCGAGAGGAACCCAATCCGCTTCTGTTGTGGCAGCTACAAAAGGGCACACAGTTGTTAACCACGTATGTATTCACATCCATTATGACTGACCAGGGTCTCTTCATTGAGGCCCATACATTTTCAGATTCCTCCCACCCCCGCGGTATCCAGTAATGGGCTTAGCAGGGGAGAGGATTTAGAGGGGTCAGTAAATCTCTGAAACAGGAAAGAATCTTTTTTGAGTATGCACATGCTTTTGGGGAGAAGGTACAAAGTTTTCATTAGGTGCTCAAAATGGTCTTTTCTCTCCAAAAAAGATTTTGTAAGACATCTACAGGATGAAAGAATTTAACATGGGAAAAATGAAAACTGAAGTCATTCTCAGGTCATATTTTTATAACACTAATTGTTATTCGAAATATATAAAAATGTTTCCTGGTAAATTCTTACTAAAAGGTCCACTCTGGACAAACAGAGTAGACAAATGACACCCAAATGATTTAACAGAAGAATTAAACATCACAAAATAGTCTAAAGCTACAAATAATTCTTAAAGGCTTACCAGAGTTGTGTTTTGTTGCTGAGTCTAGAGTTACTTCCTCAATGACCATTTCAAATGACTCTGTGCTCCCATTTACATCTGAGCCAGAAGCCAAATCAGGTTCTCCTTGTAATTAGAGGACATACACAATATTAGGACTTAATGGTTGGCACAAGTCGTTAGTAAATCGGTTCTAACGGAAGAGAAGACTTCAGCAACAGGAATGACAGTGGAGAACAATGAACAGTCTTCAACCTAAAGCAGTTCCCAACTAGGGGGCAATTGTGTCCCCCAAGAGACCTCTGACAATGTGAATGGAGACAGGGATGCTACTGGTATCTAGGGATGCTAAACATCCTACAATGCACAGGATAGTCCCCCCTCCAACAATTATCCAGCTCAAAATATAAATGGTGCTGAGGTTGTAAAACTCTGACCAAAAGAAACAAGGACTCAAAAGGCAGAACGCAAGTTTAGACTTTCACTTAGACCTTTACCGAAGTTGCTCTATCCTCATGGAAATACGCAGTCTGATGTTACTCCTCTTCAAAATTCTTTGACTCTTCCTGTCTTCCAACACACAAGATCCTCCAAGAACTGATCTTACCAACTTCTCTACTCTCATTTTCTACTACTTTCAACAAATTCTTTTTTGGCAAGATGAGCTACTCTACTGCCTGATTCCCTCTGCCTGAAAGGCTGCTACCCTCCAAATACACAACAATCATCTTTTATGTATCCAAATCCTCTCACAAGACTGACTTTAAGCTTTACCTGCTCTAAGAGACCCTTTCTGATAGCTCAGTTGGGCTGAGATATGCCTTTTCTGTCCTACGTCAGCACATCGAGCTGACACCAAGCTCTATCACAGACTTTTAACACTACACAGCAGGCTGACTCGCTTGCTTGACTCCCTTTCTAGGGTTTTATTCCTTGGGTCTTACTAATTTCAATCTTTTTAGTACCTTGGTAGGTACTCCATAAATGTCAGTAGAATGAAAGAAAGAAAACATGACTGTAGCAGACATGTTTGAAATGACTGCCTAACCCATACCCCGTTTGGAAAATGCCCCTGTGATATGTGACAGTCAACTGTTAATATTTACTCAAATCCTCTGGCCAAAGATTAAGGACCAGGGGTAGATATTTAACTCAGAGGGAGCCAATCGATCCACTGGATGGCTAGCAATCAATCATATCTACTCAGGATTTCACACTGAGAGGCTCAGGGAATATAGTCAATCAACGACAGATGTTTGAATTGAAAGGTTTTCTAGAGTTAGGGACCAGAGCTGGCACTATGGCCACCAAAACCACATACAAGCCAAAACTAGGTCAGAGCAGAAACAATTAGTGAGCATGAGAAGGTGATTTGTAAATACATTTTTTAATTAAAAAGAAAAAGGAAAACTAACTGTTGTCAATGTGCAGGACAGGCTGGAGACAGAAGGAGAATGAGGCCAGGAAGGCTAAGCGGGAGACGGCTGCAGTTAGTTCACGGTTACAGTATTGACACGCAGACTAGAAGGATAATTACAGAGAATTTAAAAAGAAACGAGAAGAGAGGAAAGGATATGAGAGACATTTCTGAAGACTAATTCCCAAAACATGGAAATGAAGTGGACAGCGTGGAAAAAGAAGAAAGAGACAAACACAAGATTTTAAGCCTGGGTAATTGAGACAGTGGTGCCTTCAACAGAAAAAGAAAGGTTGAATGGGAAAAACCGTTACTTCTACTTTGGAAACCCTTTTACAAAGAAACTAGAGTTATGAAGCCATACTTCATAGGGGAACTTTATTTTTTTTTAACTTTTTTTTTAATGTTTTATTTATTTCTGAAGAGAGCATGAACAGGGGAGGGTCAGAGAGAGAGGGAGACACAGAATATGAAGCAGGGTCCAGGCTCTGAGCTAGCTGTCAGCACAGAGCCTGATGCGGGGCTCGAACCCACAAACCATGAGATCATGACCTGAGCTCAAGTCAGACACCCAATCGACTGAACCACCCAGGCGCCCCTAGAGGAACTTAATTTAAAGCCTATAAACACAGAGATGACAGTAAAGGGCTAAAACCCAATAACCATTCTGTATTAATCCCAGGTCAGTACTTTTGTATTTTCTCCATTGAACTACTAATACCAGTCCAAATGATGTCACAGAATATTTTCTCACCTTAGTGAAAAAATACTAAGTATTAAATAATCTGACATCCCCACAAAGGTCTCCCTGCTTCTTCAGTATTAAGATTGTGATCAACTCCATAGAACCACCTTAATTCAAAGAACCCAACCACTGGCTGACCTCTCTCATCAGAAGCATCACTGAGTTTTCTGTTTGCAAGCTGGCTGGAAGCATTCAACATGGTGACATAGCCACAAAAATGCTGCAGGTCCACTTTGTTCCTTAATATCTGCAAGGCTTTATGAACACTCATATTGACACGAGTAAACTCTAAGAGCAAAGAGATGACATTGCACTGTAAGTAGTTTTATAACATAAAAAAACATAAAAAATGTAAATACACTTTTATTGAACAATTCTTAGAGCTACTTTTCTACTTGAATCTATCAACATTGATTCCAACAAAAAACTATTTGTGAATGTAAAAGGCTGGTATACACACAGATTTATTTATAGCCTTCAGGAGACATTTACTTATCAGAACAAACTATGTGCTAGGCAAGCAAATAGGAGTGGTCAGTGGCAAATTCTCTAGGCTTCTCTTTGTGGTTCTATTCTGCCTCAGACACTTACTTGTTGGGCTTCTATGTACTACCTACACATTTTATTTTTGAAATGTGTTAAATATACATTAGATTTAAAAAATTTTAGGTTATTTTTTAAAAATATGATTTATTGTCAAATTGGCTTCCATACAACACCCAGTGCTCATTCCAACAAGTGCCCTCCTCAATGTCCATCACCCACTTTCCCCTCTCCCCCATCCCCTATCAGCCCTCAGTTTGTTCTTTATATTTCAGAGTCTCCTATGGTTTGCCTCCCTCTCTCTAACTTTTTTCTTCCTCTTCCCTTCTTCCCCCATGGCCTTCTGTTATGTTTCTCAAGAACCACATGAGTGAAAACATGATATCTGTTCTTTTCTGACTGACTTATTTCACTCAGCATAATACTTTCTAGTTCCATCCATGTTGCTGCAAATGGCATGATATCATTCTTTCTCATTGCCCAGTAGTATTCCATTGTATATATAAACCACATCTTCTTTATCCATTCGTCAGTTGATGGACATTTAGGGCCTTTCCATAATTTGGCTATCATTGAAAGTGCTGCTATCAACATTGGGATACATGTGCCCTTATGCATCAGCACTCCTGTGTCCCTTGGGTAAATTCCTAGTAGTGCTATTGTTGGGTCATAGGGTGGTTCTATTTTTAATTTTTTGAGGAACCTCCATACTGTTTTCCCAGTGGCTGTACCAGTTTACATTCCCGCCAACACTGCAAGAGGATTTCCCTTTCTCCACATCCTCCCCAGCATCTATAGTTTCCTGATTTGTTTATCTTAGCCACTCTAACTGGTGTGAGGTAGTTACCTCAGTGTAGCTTTGATTTGTATTTCCTGGATGATGAGTGACGTTGAGCATCTTTTCATACATCTGTTGGCCATCTGGATGTCTTCTTTGGAAAAATGTCTATTCATGTCTTCTGCCCATTTCTCCACTGTTTTTTAGGTGTTGAGTTTTGGAAGTTCTTTATAGATTTTGGATACTAGCCCTTTATCTGATATGTTATTTACAAATATCTTTTCCCATTTCATCGGCTGCTTTTAGTTTTGTTAATTGTTTCCTTTGCAGCGTAGAAACTTTTTATCTTGATGAGGATGTCCCAGTAGTTCAGTTTTGCTTTTAATTCCCTTGCCTTTGGAGATGTGTCCAGTAAGAAATTGCTGCCACTGAGGTCAAAGAGGTTGTTGCCTGCTTTCTCCTCTAGGGTTTTGATAGCTTCCTGTCTCACATTTAGGTCTTTCATCCATTTTTGTGTATGGTGTAAGAAGGTGGTTTGGTTTCATTCTTCTGCATACTGCTGTCTAGTTCTCCTAGCACTATTTGCTAAAGAGACTGTCTTTTTTTTTTCCATTGGATGCTCTTTCCCTGCTTTGTCAAATATTTGACCATACATTTGTAGGTCCAATTCTGGGCTCTCTATTCTATTCCACTGATATAGATCTGTCTGTTTTTGAGCCAATATCATACTTGATGATTACAGCTTTGTAGTAGAGGCTAAAGTCTGGGATTTTGATGCTTCCTGCTTTGGTTTTCTTCCTCAACATTACTTTGGCTACTTGGGGTCTTTAGTGGTTCCATACAAATTTTAGGACTGTTCTAGCTTTGAGAAGAATGCCAGTGCAATTCTGCTTGGGATTGCATTGAATATGAGATTGCTTTGGGTAGTACTGACATTTTAACAATATTTATTCTTCCAATCCATGAGCATGGGACATTTTTCCATTTCTTTGTGTCTTCTTCAATTTCCTTCATAAGCTTTCTATAGTTTTCAGCATACAGATCTTTTATATCTTTGATTAGGTTTATTCCCAGGTATTTTATGCAATTGGTGCATTTGTGAATGGGATCAGTTTCTTTATTTCTCTTTCTTTTGCTTTATTATTGGTGTATAAAAATTGAAAATAAAATTTGTAGTAAAATTATTCTTATTGAAACTAAAGCTAAAAATCTACTTGAAATTATATCCTTAATAAATGATTTAAATGTCAGTGAAAGTCCTCATAAATATGTGAACTTCTATAACAGAAATATGCTCTATACTCAGGTATGAAGATCCCTTTCTTTTATAATTCACACAATACTCTCCCAAGGCAAGAGAGCTATTAATCAGTTTAGCTATTAAACAGAGCGTGCATGCTCGCTCGCTCTCTCAAAAATAAACATTAAAAGTTTTTTTTAAAAGGCCCTAGAACTTAAAGTTTTAAGAATTCACTTCCTGCTGTTTTCTACCAAACCGTTGTCAAAGATTAATGATAAAGAAGTCAGATACAATTCAAAAGCAAGATACCTCCCTGTAGTTCTGTTTCATCAAATGGAAAAGGTATGTGGACAGTTTCTCCTATGCCATGCAAACCATGTCCCTAAACATGAAGAAACACAGTTGAAAGTTATATAAGAAATCTGTATTTTCAATAACAGATAGTCAAACAGCAAATAAAACCGTGACATGTGATGGCATATTCTACATTCATATTCCATCAAAAAAGCTTTCAACAATTTTTAATTTTTCTCCAGCAAGCAAAGACAATCTTAAGTGTATGTTATCTTATAAGGCAATGTGTCTCCAAGTGAGTGTACTGCTAACGATAGACAGAGGCCAACTGAACAGGTATATCAGGCATCAGACAAGTGAAGAACTGAAATCAGGTACGCTCACGCAAGGGTTAGGTGTATTTCTGAGGGAGGAATGCGGTGAAGGAGCCCCATCGTCAATCACCTGGCATATCATGAACTAGGAACGCAAAACTCAAAAACCTGTACTCAGTGACGTATAGTCAAAATTACATAATTATAAATGCCTCCAATAGGAGTTAACTAAATTAATGTATGTATTTTCAATGCAGCTGCAAAAATCAAAAAAAAAGGAAGCTCCCTATTAACTGAAATGGAATGGAAAGGTCTCCAGTTGCTAAGTGAAAAAAGCATGGGGATACAGAAATTCTACACGGGTAGAGCAGAAACTAACAAATGTATCTGATTAGGAAGAGAAATGCGGAGAGCTGGGCAGACCATGTTAGAAGTGTAGCAATACTTTCCTCTGTGCAACTTTTAATACTGTTTTATTTCTGAATCATGCAAAGTTCTATCAATTCAAAAGTTGAATTAAAAAAAAAATCTGAGTCTGACCACCCCACTCCCATGCTATGAATAATAGTTTTATCCATTATTTTCAATTAATGTTCATTTGATTTTTGTTGGTTTTAAAGGTTTTTTTTTTTAAATTTACATCCCCATGTTTATTTTGGCTTCACAACTGTGTAAGAATACAATGAATGAAGAACTTTATTTCAAGTTTATGTGTATTTAGTATCGTTACAATAGAAAATTTAACAGCGGGGATCTATACATTTTTCCATTTAAAAAAAACCTTTGCATTATTTAAATTCAAAGTACTCTGATATACAAGAAAAAAATCACTTCAGAGTAAAACTGCACTCGTTTCAATGGTTCATATAACAACGTGAATGTATTTCTTCTGGCAGCTCGCTTCTACTTCATCAGTACAGTTATGATTTACACTCTAATCAAGGCTGTTACAATGAAAGCATGGTTTTAATCAAAATTTTAATTTTGCTCAGCAAAGTGAATTTCTTCCATAAAACTTAAAATAAAATAAAGGAGGGATTGTTTTTTAGCAAAAACAAAACTCCGTAACAAACACATTAAAACTCCGCTGCGTCTGCTACCACTACCGCCACACCGCTAACACCTTCCGACACCTTCCCGTGTGCCAGGCGTAGGTATAGGCATTTTATGGAGACTGTGATTCAGTCATTCATTTCAACAACCTTAGGAACGTTTATTATCTTTAGTTTGCAGGTGAAGGAATTCTAGGTTTTTGAACTTGCCCAAGATTCCTAGTAAGCGGTGGAATCAAGCTTTGGCTTTAGGCAGACTGACGGGAGCCCGCGTCTCGCCCATCCCATGAGGTCATCTCCCACCACTGCCCCTGCAAGGTGTCCTCGCTGCTGGCGAATGCGGCATCCCTCATTCTTTCAACTACCGCCACACGCTGGTGCGGACACTCGAGTCAGTGTCTCCTGTTCAACTCTCATCTGGATTTCAAAATATTTTCCATTACCGACTAGATAGCTCTAGCACCCAAATGCCCCACGGGCACCTTATAGTCAGAATGCCCCAGACACCACACACATGATCCGGCCCCCAGACACTGGCTCCCTCTCCTCTGTTGCTCAGTAGGGATATCGCCGTTCTCCCACCTTCACAAGCCAGTCCCCCTGGAGTCCTGCTCCTTCTCGTCTCACATCCTTCTCAGACATCTCATCAATTCTATTCATTTTAATTTGTAGTAATTCTTGAATCCAGTTTCTCCTTGCAATACTTATTTTTCCTGATCTAGGCTGTCTTCCCCTCTTACCGGGACCCCTACACCCAATCCTAACTGGTTCTGTTGCTTCAGATATCTTACCCTCCGCTACCCCGCCCCTCTCAGCATGCTCTCCAAGCTGATCTTCCCAAAACACACTGACCACAGAAATCCCCTGCTCAACACCCTCTTCTCTGTCATCAGTCTATCGGGTACAAAGCTCTGTAGCAAAACAGTCAAGGCACACTACGCTACAGGCCCTGCCTAAATCAAAACACTCATAGTTACTCTGAGCCAGGTGCTGTTCTAGGTACCTAGGGAAACAGCAGTGGAGAAAAAGAAAAAAGAAAAAAAATCTCTGCCCAGACAATTATTCATGCTAACCTCTCTGCCGGGCCTGGCTTTCTTCTGTATCATCTCTCTGTATACAGCCTGAGCCTCATTTTCTCTAACGAGTGTCCCCTCGGCCTTTTTCCTCACCTCAAGGCTGAACTGGGTACTTCTCCCTAATGCTTGCACTGGATAGAATTCTATTCAGCACTCAGCAAAAAAAACTGAAACTGGCTGCTTATGCAACTTTTCCCACCAGACTTAAATCCCTTGAACACAGGGACCGTGTCTTATTTGTATATCCACACTAATCAGCACAGAATATGGCACGTATGATTGTTAGTTGAATAAATCAATGAAATCTTTATCGAGAACCTATTATGAAGCAGAAAGTGTGCTGCACGCTTCACACACATTCTTATTTCATTCTCTCAACAATCCTATGACTATAAATTGCTTATCTCACCATTAGCTGCTACTATTATTTTTTGTTGCTATATAGTAAATACCACCATCTACATTTCATAGGTGGGAAACTAAGTATAAGAGAAGTACCTTCAAAATGTCATACCGCTCACGAGCATGTAAAAAGAGGCCCCCATCACTAGGCATCAGGAAAATACAAATCAAAACCACTACGAGATACCACTTCACACCTACCAGGTGGGTTCTAACTTAAAAAGTCAGATAATACCAAGTGCTAGTGGGAATGTAAAGTGGTGCAGCCACTCGGGCAAACAGCCTAGAAGCTCCTTAAACAGTTACACACAGAAATGCCGTTATGATCCTGCATTTCCACTCCTAGCCACATACCTAAGAGAAATGACAACGCGGCCACACAAAAACCTAGAAATGAACATGTATAGCAGTGATTACTATTATTCATAATGGCCAAAAGGTGGAAACAACCCAAGTGTCCTTCAACAATGAATGGAAAAACCAGAATGTGGTATATTCGTACAAGGGACTTATTTGGCCATAAAAAGGAATGTAGTAATGGGTCAGGATGGACTGATATATGCTACAACACGATGGACCTTGAAAACATTCTGCTAAGGAAAAGAGGCCAGTGACAAATGACCACCTATTAACGTGATCTTATGTGTGTGAAATGCCCAGAATAAGCATTGTAGAGAGACAGCAAGCAGATTAGTGTTGTTTGGGGCTAGGGAACAGGGGACTGGGAGCTAGAGGTTCAGGAGTTCTTTCTGAGGTAATGAAAACGCTCTAAAATTGAGCTTGATGAAGGCTGTGGATACCTACACTACACTAAAAAACAGCAACTACACTAAAAAACACTGAACTGTACAATGTAAACTGGTGAATCGTACGCTATGTGAATTATACCTCAACAGAGCGATTACATATAGCAAACAATTACGGCCACACAGGTAGCAAAAGGTGAAGCTAGAATTCAAGCCTGGGTCTAACTATAGAATCCATGTTGTTTCTGGGATTCCCACACCGCCAGACGAGGGCCAGGGCAAAATTCCACATCTCATCTCTTACGTTTCAGTTTTACATATTTCAAATCACTGACATCTGACTGTGACTCAGCAAATTACAATCTTTAAACATAAAAATCCAAAATTGGTCATTTCAAATAAAGCCACTGTACCTGAATCAAAACTGCCGAATGTGTTAAAGCATCATTCAACATCGTGAGCACATTGGATGTAGGGACTACCCCAGGGTCATGACCCCAAGAGGTTATGAGCAATCGATCATAACCCTACAGAAAAGAAATGAAAGATAAAATGGCATTTAGAAATTTAAAAACACAAACGAAAACCAAGGAGATCTTATTTATACCTCATGCGATAATGCTGCTGACCAATCTCTACCCTCCTCAAAAACAGCTAAAGAAAACCTCACACAACATACCTGGAATATATCTGGCAGTTTTCGAAGTCTTGTACCTTTGGACAGTAAAAGAGATGGTGGTCCTTGCCCAGTGATGTAATAAATGTATAGCTTAAACCAGACAGAACTGACTTCTGGGATAGCTGGTCCAATATGCTGTAATCATAAAACAGGTGAGATAAAGTTGTAACCTTCTCTATAGCAGCCAAATTTCGCAAGGGGCCGAGGATGGTCTGCAAACAGCTAACACCTCATGTAAGCGTTCACTGCTATTACCCTTATGAAAATAAAATTTAAGTGCTCCATCCAAATGGTTTCCATTTTATCCCGGAATTGAGAAAGCACATCTTATCACCGTAACTGGGAGGACGGGCTCTGGAGCAGAACACCAGGGTCCAAATCTCAGCCTCCCCCCCTCAGCTGTATCATCTCTGCTTTTCCATAAATGGTGATAACGTATCTACCTTGTAGACACTGTACGCTTGCTCAAAGGGGTTTAAAACGGTACCTTGCAGATAATAAGCTCTATTTCAGAGTGGTCATTATTGTCATTAGTCACATGCAATTTCTCACAAAAGGGACTATCTAACCTTCCATCCATCTTACGATTCTTTCAGTTCATGGATACCTACTGTGCCTAGAAATCGTGTTACAGAACAGGAAGAAGTGTGTATATGGAATAGGGTTGGGTGGGGCACACAAAAAACTATTAAAACAAAAACAAAAACAAGAGTTGGTCAATGTAAATCTATAACCACTCCTACTGAACAGAGGACAAATTTGGAGGTGAGGGAGGTGTGCTCACTAGGGCAGCTAGAACAGCACAGCAATGAAGTCAACCTTGTACAAGGATCCTTTCCTTTCTTCTACACCATTAACCTCGCACATCTAGGAAACCAGGCAGGAGGCAGCACTGAAGAACAGCTACGTGACCCCCTCTCCCTGAAAATGGTACTCTTGCTAACCACACAAATACACAACTGATTTATATTTTAAAAGTAAAAGACCAGCAGTAATTTTCACAAGTCAGTTTTAGAGATAACTAAAGTTCTAGCTTTTGAACACAATCTTTCCTTTCCAGTTTATTTTCCATCATAGCCCCACTTCTAAAACATTTTCTTTTTCCTAATTGACTTGATCCCTCAAGGTGATCCGGGCTTCCTTCCTAGAGCATCTGAAACATTCTCTTTAAAATACTGCATTTATCAAGAAAACTTCAATGTGGCACAAATCACGAGATGATACAAGAATAAAATGCACCAACTCTACCCGATAAACTGAACATCTTACAAGAGCATAAAATACAAACTGCTTACTGAGTCCGCGATCTTGGTTTGGCATCAGCAAAATGAGAAATAGCACAATCAAACTGGAAAACCACGTTTTCAAGTCATCATGAGCAAGTCTGAAATGCCACCGCTAGCGACGTTCCAAATGGCTCTTTACCTGAGGGGTGCAGCTGCTCACGGGCCGGATTTCATTGGTGAGAGGAGCCATGGAGACGAGTAGTGTGTAATTTTTGTTCAGAACTCTGCTACAAGTTGCAGGGTCCAAACCAAGAAGGCTTTCACAGCGTAAGAGATCCAGAGGAAAACCTGAATTATGATGAAGCATACACAAGAATGAAAGACTGACAATGGGAAGCAAAAATGTCTAAGGCAAAATACTGGTAAAATATTTAAATATTGTAAATGTCTAAGACAAAATGTTGCCTTGATACTTAAAGTCGTTGTAACAGAGTGTTGCTATTAAAAGTGCCTAATTCCCTTGCAGACCACCAAGACACTTTAAGATTTAAAACTAATGGTCTTTATTTCCTGGTCTAAAAAGATCAACTGTCGAACTGGTGCTTTGTGAGGCCACCTGTTATGTTAGAAATACATGCTTGTTCCACCTTACTTCCTCTCCATCCTCAGCCACTTGAGGGCAATGGCGGATGAGGAAGACCTAAGTGCCACAAAAAACCTGTGCCCTTGCCTCCCCAATTTCTGATTTCTACAAAGAGCTTCAAGACCAAGTTCTGGGTCTGGCATAGGAACAAGTTCCTCATCTAACAATATGTACCCAAGATCATAAAGCATGAAGTCACTCAGCATGCAACAGATTGTTAAGTGTCCTCATTCTTAATCCTTTCGGAAAATCCCAATCCTGTTTGCTCTCTTAAAAGAGATATTTAAGACTAAAAGAAACTTTGGAAGTTCAAGTTAGCCCATCTCCCACTCAAGCAGGAATGAGGCCTTTGGGAACATATGGCCTGCAGGAAGGGCGCAGAAGCACTGAGCACAACTAGCACCAGGTCCTTGGTTTTAAATACCATACTCTAGTATGACAAACCAGCCTCCTAAGAGAAAAGGTTGATTCCAGGACTGGGACAGAAGTACAAGAGAAGACAAGACTGTTGTGCAACAAAGTAAAGAATTGTTTCAAAAGTAAAAAAAAAAATTTTTTTAAAGATGGACATGGCACAAGGAAACAGGAGTCAGCTTGAAAGGAAACCCACTGGCAAGATCCGAGACAACCGCAGCACACACACTAAGAGAGCAATGACTAATTAACTATAAGTCATTGAAAATATAGGAATTCTTCAATCCATACTGAGTGGAAAAGAAGGCCTAGTCCCAGCTGTTACTGGAAGAAATGCTGGAGTTGGGAAAAATGATCAATCTGCAACTATCACAGTACAGAATGGTTCAGACGAGACCTTCACTGGATACCCAATCTGAGAGGCATCCTGATGAGGAGGGGGTTATGTGCACGTTCTTCAAGTATCTGCCCACAGATTGCTCAGTAGTTGAGGGTGGGGAGAATAATTAACTACAGAGTGGAAAAATCAGAAAACACATTAACTGGGTGACCAAAATTACTATCACAATTGGGGACAGATAGAAATCACATACACCTGGACGTCATACCCTTGGAAGAACATGACGTCGCTTACATGAGGGCACAACCTGAATCTACTAATCACAAGGAACCATCACACACACCCCAGGTGAGAAACTTTCTAGGAAAACCAACAAAAAGGGACTATATTCTTAAAAAAGAATGTCATGAAGGACAAAAAAGGTTATGGATTTGTTCCAGAATAAAGGAGATAAAGGAGACATGACAATTTCATGCAGATCTGATCTTAAATCAGATCCTGCACTTGAGAGGGAAAAATGGTGTGAAGGACATTCTTGGATCAACTGACAAAGTGGAATACAAATGGTAGATTACAGTATCGCTATTACATCTTCTGAAGTTGATGTGAGGGAAGAGACCTATTCTTAAGAAACATACCCTGAGGGGCACCTGGGTGGCTCAGTTGGTTAAGCATCCAACTTTGGCTCAGGTCACAATCTCACGGTTCCTAAGTTCAAGCCCTGCATCGGGCTCTGTGCTGACAGCTCAGAGCCTGGAGCCTGCTTCAGAGAGTGTCTCCCTCTCTCTCTGCCCTGCCCCTGCTAATGCGCTCTCTCTGTCCCAAAAATAAATAAACACAAAACAAAACATATCCTGAAAAGTTTAGTGGAGAAACACCATGATACTTAACTTATTCCCAAATTCTGGGTTAAAATTAATTATACTACTCTTATTTTCTTCTCAGTAAATTTAAAATATTTCCAAATAGAATGTTAAAAACAAACAAACAAACAACTCGGGGTTTGTGATTTAATGTTAATGGAGGAGAGAGAGTCCTACAGATGTCAGGAAGAGCATCTGGTCCACACCTCTGCCAAACAAGGGGGAGGAAGAGAACCGGAAGTGGCTGTAAGACAAGTCTGGCTGGAACCAGATGTGACATCCATTTTGAAGTACAATGAGAGGTGAGCAGTTGGCTCCGGAAAAGGAGAGAAGGGAAAAAGTTCTTTAAAGAGTAGAGAAATTTGTGCTTGATTAAGTACAACGAATCAAGAACAAATTTAATAAAATGAAGAAACCACAGGCATGACTGAAAAATTGTCTGGTAAAAAAAAATCTGAGTGAGGAGACACTAAACAACAAAAGCTTTAACTGGCACCCAAACCCATCAACTATCAAGCCAATCTTCGAGGTTAGAAAAATACTTAACTAC
Source organism: Hyaena hyaena (assembly GCF_003009895.1). Classification (NCBI taxonomy): domain Eukaryota; kingdom Metazoa; phylum Chordata; class Mammalia; order Carnivora; family Hyaenidae; genus Hyaena; species Hyaena hyaena. Next base: position 2,948,856 of record NW_024080694.1, read on the forward strand.
TTTCATACAGATAAGGGTTAGGTCTTCCCTTTAAGATACGTTTTGGTACATAAATGATTAGTGGTGAAAAAGTCCAGATTACGAAGTGAGAGACTGTTTATGAATCAATCAATAAAAAGCATCATGCTTGGGGCGTCTGGGTGGTTCAGTCATTTGAGCATACGACTTCAGCTCAGGTCATAATCTCGTGGTTTGTGAATTTGAGCCCTGTGTCAAACTCTGTGCTGACAGCTCAAAGCCTGGAGTCTGCTTTGCATTCTGTGTCTCCCTCTCTCTCTCTCTGCCCCTCCCATGCTCTGTCTCTGTCTCAAAAATGAATAACATTAAAAAAAAAAAAAAAAGCTTAGTATTCAAGATAATAAAAGGGACAGAGCAAAAAAAATAAAAATTCAAGAGTCACAGCTTTAAGTCCCATTTCTTTCACTGACTGATCATATAGGCCATAATGATTATATGGGCATGAAATCTGACTGAGACAAGCTTCAATTTCTTTACTACAGAATAAGTTAAACTTGCCAGCACTGACATCCCTGGGTTCCATCATGGGCACAGAAAGATGATTTATTTCAAGATGGCTGTAAGAGAGTATTTCAAATACTCTAACCCATTATCTCCATAAGTCACTAAAAAGTCCCAGTAATTTCAGGACTTTTACACCAAAAGACATCTTCAAGATTGTGCTGCTCATTGCTTAGGTCACATGATCTAATATTTGGTAACCAAAAAATGGTTACTATTAACAAATGCTTATGAGTAAGTGATCTGGCCTCTTGACATTAACTGATTTAATATTGTTTCAATTATTTATGAACTATCTCAAAATGAGCCCCAGCGTGGAATCATTCCTATTTCTGCTCATCTGTCTCTGCACCTGACCCATGAAGGTGGCAGAATCGAGTCCCAGGAAACTAAGCGTGTCTAGCCACACTCAGCTCACCCACCCGGCAGCTTTGCTGTCCCCTCTGCAACTACTTCCTGTGAAGTGACAACTAATTCCGTCCTTAAGTTTTTAAATTGAGCTGAAAAGAAAGCCAGATGCTGGTGAAAGAAGTAGAATGGAAATGGATATGACTAAGAAACCTGATGGTTATTGGCTAGAAAACAGAACTTTTAAGTGAATGAAAGAATGAGTGAAAGTAAATGTAATCGTGGTGCTAAGATTTCACGGACTTCTGGGAGGCGGCTCCTGCGAATGTCTGAGGACTCGAGCCAAATGCCCTTCACTGGTGCCCGAGCCACATCATCTTTTTAAAAACATACATTCCTGGGTGGCGCCACACAACGCAGGACCTACCATCCGCTCATCCCCAGCCTGGGAAGCCCCGCCTATGCCTACCCTGACACTGCAAGCCAAGTGATCGCCACAGTAGGGCTCGTCACGGATCACACGTGCCGCTACTTCTTTTACTCTTTAAAAAGAGGTTCTCTGTCATCTTTTTCATTTGTTACAGTAAAATACTTTAGTTAATATTACAGCAGCATTTCAACAGGAACCTCCTGTTTATTATTTTTATACAATGGAATCTTTCACTCAAGAAATTTTTTGCTTTTTTTTTTTTTATTAAATTTCTGAGAGAGAGAGAGAGAGAGAGAGAGCAAGTGAGAGCAAGCATGAGTAGGTGAGAGTCAGAGAGAGGGAGACACAGAATCTGAAACAGGCTCCAGGCTCTGAGCTAGCTGTCAGCACAGAGCCCAACGCAGGGCTCAAACCCACGAATCATGAGATCATGACCTGAGCCGAAGTTAGACGCTTAACCGACTGAGCCACCCAGGCGCCCCAAGAAATTTTATGCTTCTTAAAACAACTACATTTTGGCACCCCTCAAACTGGGGCCTATTCTAAATTCCGTCCATCTGCTTGAACAAATGAACACTCCAACCCTTCTTATAGTATCGAACAGACTTAAACACTACAAATGTCAGTGGCACATAAGAAAGGAGAAAAAGTAAAATAAGGTAAGAAAGAGTTCACGAGCAAAGAAATTCACAAAACAAGCCTCTAGTTACAAATTCGACATGCCGTCTACACAAAATGTATTAAATAAGTGAGCGTGACCTGTTTAATTTCTTAAAGAAGTTCCATAGGATCATGTCTTCAAAATCAAGTACATTTATCATACCATAATTGGGCTGGTCTGGCTGTGCAGTTTGTGCAACTAGATCTTTATTATGACGCAGAAACAATATTGTGTTTCTCAGAGTAAGTGCATGATCAAAATATCTCTGTGCTTCTCCTTCACCAGTGCTCTGGACCTAAACCAAGAGAAAATAAAGTTTGCAATATCACTCTCAAACCATTCATCCCAAAATGTAACCATACAGTAGAGATATTAAGACATTATTAAGAATCAATAAACCACAAATTTGCCCAGGCAATACCAAAACAAATACTACCTAAATCTCGGTTGAGTTTCTATTTGAATACATTCTTAAAGATGATAGAAATTAACCCAGCAAGTAATACTATTTTAAGCAACCAAATAATGTTAAATGACGCCATTATATAAGTTATATGTCTCACATATGATTCAAATGGGGTGTTTAAAAAAACTCTAAGATCTACATACTACATTCTGCTTCACCCAGAAAAGCAATCCAATACACGGTCACCAATTACGCCCCTAATTCTCATCACCATGTCCACAGTTCCATATCACTGGCTGCAAAGGGCAATAGAGTATGTGATTCAACATGGCTTTGTCAACACTACTGAATATACAGCTTAAATTCATTCAACAAGGATTCACTGAGTCTCTATTATGTGCTATGGATGACCTGTCTAGGATATACGGACTGAATAGTGGACAAAATCCCTGTGTTCACTGAGCTTCATTTTAACACACGCTCTTCTGACACTGAGTCAGATACTTGTTTAACATGTAAAAACATATATATCCCAGAAACAACACAGGAAATGGAAAGACAGATCTATAGGGGAAAATGACTAAATTAGATCTGCATTAAAAAAGAAGATCAACCAATGAAGCTTAATCAAGATGAAGCTTCTTAAAACATAGCTAAGAAACTATTTTTAAAAACTAGACTTCAGACTAAAAGGCTTTCCCAAGAATAAGAATATGTGATATAAAAGAATATAGATATATAAAAAACAAAGTGATCTTCCAATTTGCTAAATGTGGGAAAAGACTAGTTGAGGTGAGAAAAATAAAATCAGGAAAACAGAACTTACAATGTGCTAGAAAAGAAAAAAATTATTGGAAAATATGCCAAGATGATACACAATAAGAAATGGGGTTAACAAGCTATTAAAAGTATTGAGAGAATAATAGATATATAAAGGAAAAAATAAGAGACCAATTAATAGCAAGGATTATCTCAAATATATTTCTGCACTAAAAAGCCCTAAAAACCCTATGGAGAGGGAAGAGTGAAAAAATGTTATGGTCTTTATTTTAAGATATAAAGGAATGAATGGGATCATCAAAAATCCTCTAAGCAGCACATTTAATACAAAGAGTTCACCACTAAGACATAGAAGGTACCAACATTATTAGTCAAGTAGCAGATTCAGCATACAAACTATTTGCATAGAGAGGAACAGAGGATGGACACACACACACACACACACACACACACACACACACCCCTACCATACTACCATCACCACCACCACAAACCCAAAAAAAACTATGAAATGGAAAACCCCAAAAGTGCAATCCAGATTTACAGCTAAGGACAAGCAGGGCTGTCCTCATGGGGAGAAAAGGGGGCTAAGAGCACTGGCTGAAATCTTCTAGATGCTAAAGGGGACAGTGAGAGTGGACACAAAAAGGATCCCTAAGGACACTGTTCCAGATTCAAGGGGAACAAAAACTTCAAGTAAAACGGCTGAAAGGAGATCTTAGAGAATCATATTTAAAAAATTAAAAGCTATTTTAGACAAATGTAATTTAAAACATTACATGGACTAATTATCTCTATACCCCACTTCATTAAACCAAATTATGCTAAGTGATAGATAAGGTCCACAAACCACTTTTTAAATCACAAAATCTGTTCATCCATTCAATATTCTTAAGTCCAAATGATTGTTGCAGTGCTAAGGTAAGGAATGAGGCAGGAATGAGCAGGAATATATGAAAACCCTACACGATCAATAATGATGTTGTGTCAAGAAATGATTCCAAATGCCCTGACATCCCGTGCTGCACAGTCCAGATTTACCTTTTCTAGTTCTGTAAGAAAGCTGTCCAGAGACTCATCTGACAGTTTGCCAACTTCGAACATTGTGACAGCATGACTCTTCAAGTTCTGTAATAAAGAAACAAAAACAAAAAAGCTGAAAATGGGTCTTAAAAACCTTACATAAGTCTATTATTCATAAGTCCTAGTTTCCTCTTTTCATACGCACCGTAACATCTCATATTTATGTTATACTTTCCAATATAATTAAACTTAAAAGTGAGTGAGGCACGAAGCTAAGTCTTCTGATTACAAAAGTAACCTTCACTAAAACGTTACTACACTCGTCTAAGGATTATAAAACAAAGACGGTTGCATTTTGCATTTTCAGGAATAAATCTAGTACTTAAAAGAGGATCTAAAAGCACGAACTATTTTAATTTTAATCTTTAAACACTGTCATATTTAAACACGAATTTGACTTACTGGTGAAAGATTTCCCATCATTAAAAAGGCAGTGAGAGTTGAATCAAAGAGAAAAGCAATACGCTTTGTATATCCTGTGGACAAACTCAAACTGCTTACGCTGGCTGTGTCAGCTAGAAAAAAAAAATCATAATTTAAAGTCGAGTAAATGAAAATTATTCTTTGTTTATCATTTAGAACAAGAAAGTATTTCATTTCAACTAATAAGCAATATTGTAGTCCCAAGGGGTCCCAGTCCTACCTATCGCAAACTACAAAAAGTTAAAAAAAGTTTTTAAAGTACTTTTGTAGTAAATTTCTACTGTTGTTGTTTGTTTAAGAGCAAGCACACATGCGAGCCGGGGTGAGACAGAGGGAGAGAAAGAGAATCCCAAGCAGGCTTCATGCTCAGTGCAGAGTCCAAAGCAGGGTTCAATCTCACAACCGTGAGATCATAACCTGAGCCGAAACCCAGAGTGGGGCACTTAACCAACTGAGCCACAGAGGTGCCCCTATAATACTTTTTTTTTTCAAAGTTTATTTACTTTCACAGAGAGCGAGAGAGAGGAGAGGGACAGAGAGAGAGAGGGAGAGAGAATCCCAAGCAGGTTCCATGATACCAGTGCAGAGCCCGATGTGGGGCTAGAACTCACAAAACTGCGAGATCACAACCTAAGCCGAAATCCAAAGTCAGACGTTTAACCAACTAAGTCATCCAGGCGTCCCTATAATAAACTTCTTAAAAGCCAATAGTAAACCAAGACTTGATAACTGTCAGAACATTAAGACTAGCTAGCCTAACCTCTTCAGACAAGTCACCTGGCTCAGGGGAGCGGCTGGGGTAAGAATGAGAGCCTAAGCTGTGCTCCCCTCCCCTGGCCCCAACATAAACCACATGTAGCCCCCTCGTCCATCAGCTTTGCCTCCCCTGTGCTTCGCCCATACTGAGGCCTTCCCTCACCCACCGGCTGGCAAGCCACCATTCATTTGTAGCCCAATTATCAGCTCCTCCATGAAAGCTTCCTGGACCTCTCTAGTCAACAAAGGAGCTCTTCCTCTTTGCTCCCCACAAGCACCAAAACACGTCTCACATTGCTATGGGTTCTGTGGCTAGCCTGTCTTCTCTCTCCCTAGACTTAATTCTCAGAAGGAAGGTACCATATTCTTGTCAATGTTATACCCCTAAGACCTAGCACAGTGCCCAGCATATGGGTAATACTCATCGAGACTGCATATCAAACCAGTAATACGGAGAACAGAGCTGGGAGAGTTAACTCTGTGAGGGTCTGTACAGACACCTGCCGTATCTATAAACACAGTCTAAACTGAACTGAGTAATTGCTAACCTGGATCTTCCTGACTGTTGGTGTCCGTGTCTGTTGCCGATGAAGCTTCTTGGACAGGACTCCTACTGTCCCCACCATCCCACGATAGCAGCATCTTCTGTGGGTCTAAAGTACTCCTGTTAACAAAGAACAGATCCACATTTTAAAAGCTATATAAACTACCTTATATAAAAATAGTTACTAAAGTCAGTACTCAAATTATGAATATCCACCTAAATCCAGTCTTTTTTTTTTTTAATTTTTTTAATTATTTCTGAGAGAGAGAGAGACAGCGTGAGCAGGGGAGGGTCAGAGAGAGAGGGAGACACAGAATCTGGAACAGGCTCCAGGCTCTGAGCCAGCTGTCAGCATGGAGCCAGACGCGGGGCTCGAACCCACGAACTGTGAGATCATGACCTGAGCCGAAGTTGGAGGCTTAACCAACTGAGCCACCCAGGTGCCCCCACCTAAATCCAGCCTTATGTTCAAGCCTGAAATTGAGACATAGCCCCAAAATGCTCTGCCTACATCCAGCAATGGTTCTTAACTAAGACCCATGGATAGGCTTCAGGGAAATTGAGAACTCTTAAAAACTCTATGTAAAATACTAAAAGAAAAAAACAAAAACTGTATGTAAAATACTGTATTTACTTTTCTCTGGGGGAAAAGGTTCTTGTTCTTAACATCCTAAAAAAGATTCATCACACAAAAAAAGATTAAAAACCACTAATAGATAGGGTTCACCTCAACTGACAGGTTGGTAAGTAAAATTTTTGTACATAAAACAGTATTTTTTTCCAAAAGGAAACTATAAAATCTCATACTGAATAAATGAATTACTTTAATCTGTTTACAGATGGAACATTCCTCCACGATGAATGAAGTTGATCCAAATTTATTACTTGTCCCTTCTTATGGGCAAAACCCAATCGGCAATACATTGAAACAGCATTCTGAAAGGAACAGAAAGGAAATTAGCATTTACGATGAACCAGACATCAGAATGTTTATAGAGATAAAATATCGTCACAGACTATGCTTACAGTGATCGTCACGCATTTTAATCCCTTAACTAGAAAAAAAGAAAACATTTTTCTAGGCCTACTCTTCCGCTAAGGTCTTCACATTTGTAGAAGAGAGAATGCTTCCAAGTCTCAGGCCCATCGCTCTCTAGGAAGCAGAGGCCGAGGTGGTGCAGTGAAGCAGAAGCTGGTGCCTTTACTGACCATCTCACTCCTTACAAGACGCTGATCAGTCTGCTTCCTGCGAGCACAGGAATGTGAGTGCCGGCTTTCCCTTCAAGGGGTGAAACTGCTTCAGGGCCCTCACCTTGCCCCTTTCTATCTTTGCAAGGTCCCTTTTACTGTCCTCACTCCCTTGGAGAACCAATAAGAATCTCACTGTCTCTATTTCTCGGTAGCTTATCAAGTGGCTTATAGTAAAAGCCATCAGTATTTACATTAAAGAGTATAAAAATTACATACCTTAACCAAAGATAAGTCTATTTCAAGGACATTTGCAAGCTGGAAGATAAAAAAAATTATTTACATTCCTAAAATTATCAGTATTACACAGCTGTAATAAACAACTAAACCATAAAGAGCAAAATTTTAAAATATGAATAACTGAAAGACTAAATAAATTTTTAAATCAGGACTTTCTTCATTCCTTATGTCTAAGATGCTTAGAGTACCATGAATCCAGATAGTGACTCTTAACAATGGAAGATTCTTTTCTCCTTAATTTAGTCTCATTTAAAATAAGAAAATGCCTATATCAATCAATAGCCTATAATCCTTTTATCAATAAGTCATACAAAAAGTTATTTACTATATTATAAGTTACTTACTAAAAAAATTAAGAATGTATATACAAAAAGTAAGTTAAGAAGTGACATAAGCACATTAATGGCCTATGATCTACCATGTACAGATTCTGAAAACATTTCAAATATATCATTAAATAACTTTACTTCACACAAAGATTATTTTATAATCTTGAGGCTACGTCTTTCATAAGACACTGTTCATACTTACCTCTGCAACATTAGTATGCTCATCTATTGAAACAAATATCTTATAAAGCAGAGTTTCAAAATAATCACCTTGCACTCGATTCATTACAAAACCTTCAAGAGGAGGAACTAAAACAAAACAGACTCAGGTTAGTATAAGAAAGCATAATTCAAATACCTATTCGAAAAGAAAAACCTCTACCTTAGGGACTGAATTCGGCTTTCAATTTTATCCACTGCACAGCAAGTTTTGTAAAACCCCCACAGTTAAGGACATTGACATCCCCGGTCTGTACCGCGGACTCTGACAGGAGAGCACAAACCCTACAGTTAATTGCATGGAACTCTCAGATTACTGAGGCAGGGGCACTGCACCGCTTCTGCAGGGGGAAGGCTGCAATGGGTGTGTCTTACTGCCTGAGAGACAGCAGGGGTGACAAGGCTAAGGCAGAAAAGCAAAGGACTGAGGGGCGATACAGACTGTCTGGCTGCCTTTCTCCCACCACCCGGCTCCGTGCTGAAAAGAGAGGAAATTCACCTGCACGACGGCCACTTTTACCCGCAATCACTAATTTGCTCTTTGGGGCTTTCTATTCTATACCCTCCTCGGTGGCCTCAGTGCTAAGAGGGACAAGATCTCCTTCAGCACGGGAGGCAGCCTGGCAGGTGCTGTCCATCCACCTGAAAGTGGATTCATACTCATTTCTCTCCATCTCTTTGGTCCAGAAACTCTAATCCAATTTACTAGAGCACTCTGCCCAGCTGATAATAAAGAGGCACTATGCTTCCCTTTACCGTTCTCCACTGTGCATGTTTCCCTTGAAAATATCCTGGGAAGGAAGAGTATTTAGGCCATCAAAGGATTTAGGTTTCAGTGTCTCCTGGACCTAATACCATCTAATTACACCCAAAGCCTAAATTATTCTTAACAAAAAGACAAAACTTAAGTGGTCAAAATGAAGACATTGCAAAAAATTACAATGTACATTTCAAGACTTATTATTCACTTTCTAGATCTTGCTCATGTCACTTTTTAAATTTAGTGTTACCTATAGTTTTAGTCATCCAAGTACTTTTAAGGTTCATAGGTTTCTCTTTTGAAATATTTTAGAAACCCCATATTTGATACCCTTAACTCTTTTCCTACAATATCAGCTGTGGGATAACAGCAAAAATTTACTGAGCACATACTAAGTGCCAGACAACTTCCAGGTACTTTACGTACACAATTTCATCTAATCCTCTTACCCTCATGAGTTGTTCAGTATTAAACCCTGATATTTTAGAGATGAAAAAACCAAGACACTTAAGAGTTGTAAATACACAATTTACAACTACATGAAGAGACAGTGAATAGTCTCCAATACATACTAAGTTATAAAACAAAGTATGAATTACAACACACCATCAGTGTAAAACTAAAACCACACAAAAAAGAATACATTCATACATGCCTATCTGCTTAGCATACTTTGGGAAAGATAAACGAGAAATTGAAGAGAGCCACTGAGAGAGAAACTGGGAGGCCAGGCACAGGGGTCAGAGGAAGATGTTTTTATAATCTTTTAGAAATTTAGAATTTTATATCATAATATTGCCTATTCAAAAATATACTAAAAAAAAAATCAAGCTCACATATACAGGGAACAAATTGGCAGTTGCCAGAAATGGGAAATGGGGAATGGGCGAAATGGGTAAAAAAGGAAGAAGGTTCAAACTTCCAATTATGAAATAAATAAGTCATGGAGATGTAACGTACAGCACAGCACCTTTGGTAAATAACACCACACTGCATATCTCAAAGTTGCTAAAAGCGTAGATCCTAAAAGTTCTCATCGCAAGAAAAAAAATTTCTGCTAACTTTACGTGTGGTGACAGATGTTAACTAGACTCATGATGATCAATTCACAATACATGTAACTTTCAACATCATAATTTATATCTGAAACTAATACAGTGTGTATGTCAATTATATCTCAATAAATAACAAAATAAAAATTTTAAACATGTTAATAAAAATTAGTAAAAAATACCTGGGAATAGCCTAGAAAGTTATTAAAAAAAAAAAAAAAAACTCACAAGGAAGGCCTGGACATAATTAATATATTTTTTTAAATATTTTTTTAGGTTTATTAGTTTTGAGAGAGAGACAGTGCAAGTAGAGGAGGGGCAGAAAGAGAGGGACAGAGACAATATTCCAAGTAGGCTCCACATTGTCAGCACAGAGTCTGACGTGAGGCTTGAACTCATGAACCATAAATAAGATCATGACCTGAGCTGAAACCAAGAGTAGGATACTTAACCAACTGAGCCACTCAGATGCTCCTGGCCATAACTAACATTAAAGATTATTCCGAGTCACTGTAATCAAAACAATATGGTATAAAAATAAAAATAAATCTATGAAGAAAGAAGACTATCAGAACTAGCTCCAGTGGAGAGGGAATGTTAGTGTATGACAGTTACATTTCCACTCAGTGGTAATGGGTTACTGAAAAAACAGTCCTAGCACTGACCCAAATGCTATTGGTTTTCCAAACAGAAAAAAACCAAGTTGGACCATTATTTCACATCAAATACAAAAATAAGTTCCAGGTAAGGTTTGAACTTATAGGACAAAAGTTTTTAAGAATTTTTAGACCATGTGTGTGTGTGTGTGTGTGTGTGTGTGTGTGTGTATACATATATACACATCCTAAAAGTACTCTATTCAACAGAAATCTAGAAGCTATAAACAAAAGGGGAGACATAAATTGATCAAGTATACAGTTTGATGAATGATGGATTAAATGTATTTTAAAAGCAGACCCTTTAGGGGCACCTGAGTGGCTTAGTTGGTTAAGCAACCGACTTCAGCTCGTCATGATCTTCTGGTTCGTGAGTTCAAGGCCCATGTTAGGCTCTGTGCTGACTGCTCAGAGCCTGGGGCCTGCTTCAGATTCTGTTTCCCCTGTCTTTCTGCCCTGCACACCCCCCACCCCCAGTCTGTCTCCCTCTCTCTTTTTCAAAAATAAATAATCATTTAAAAATTAACAAAACAATAGACCCTTTAGTGACTATTCAAAGTATTTCTCTCCCCCCATGTATTTGTTCCAGAATCCAAAGTCGTTGTTTTGTTGAAAGACAGCTGAAATGCTTTCTCTGAAATCAACTCTAGGCGTCTTTTGTGCTGAATTTGATGGCTTCCGTGTTGTCAAACTGCTTTTCATGGGTTATTCCCATTTGGTGAACATCCCATGTTCCACTGTGATAAGGAAGGTAAATTCAGCAGTTACAAGAGCCTGAGTCTGTCCATACAAGCACAACTTGCTAGACACTAAGTAAAGCATGGCAGAACCCATCACTGTACTGGAGTAGCCATCCACTTGGCCCTTCTCTGACTGCACCATTCTGATGCACTTAGTGCTAATGTGAGTCAATGTTCAAACTATCAGTCAACAGGGATTGAAATGAACTAATCAAAAAACCTGTCTTTTCAGGGGATTCTCAAATGAGTCAACATCAGTTGATCGATGGCAGTAAAGGTTAGAGTAATGCATTCATATTTTCCCATAGTGACAGGAAACTACTACCAGCCCTGTTCTCTAGAAATCTCTTCCTTGTCAAAACCTTTCAAATTGTAAAACTAGTATTTTATTTGTTATGCCATCAATTATATAAACAGGAATTAGTATCTCATTACTTTTTGATTTTCTTTCCAAATTTAAAGTAGAATTCATGTATGTGCATGGTTCAAAATCCATTATTAAAGAATTGCAAACACATGCTAACACAAACAAAGGTCAGGACACAATACAGCATGGTAACCTATAGATTCAACACTGACATGAGGGAGTATTTCTCCAATAAGCCCCTACCATCACTCAATTGTTAATAGCAAAGTCATTCCTTAGAAAATTTTGACAGTTCATATTTGATTACAAATTTGTTAAATATTTTAGTATGGTAAAAGGTACCAACAGATAAGAACGAACAATAGCCCTAGGGTGTTTGAGTGGCTCAGTTGGTTAAGTCTCCAACTCTGGATTTTGGCTCAGGTCATGATCTCATAGGTTTGTAAGTATGAGCCCCACATCAGGTTCTGTGCTGACAGTGAGAAGCCTTCCTGGAATTCTCTCTCTCTCTCTCTCTCTCTCTCTCTACCCCTCCTGTGCTGTCACTCCCTCAAAATAGATAAATAAACTTAAAAAAAAAAAAGAAAAATAGCTCAAAGATATGCTGGGAAACCTAAAAACATACCTGTAACACACAACCTAAATTTGGTAAGAAACCTCACCTATAGAAAAAAAGCTTCACTGTGTTCAAGAATGTTAACCACATCACTACTATAGCAAAAAGAAAAAAAAAAAAAAAGGAAAGAAAAGAAAAAAGAAAAAAAGAAAAACTATAAGCAATCTAAATAACCAGCAATAGGGGAATATTCTAATAAACTGATATACCCATAAGGAAATACACAAAGGCTTTAATATTGGTTTAACTTAGGGAATGGGTGAAGGATGGAGGGCAGAGTCGATAAAGACAAAAAAGATGACTTCAACATGAAAAAATAAGCAGATATGTGAAATGAAAACATTAGCTATGATAGGATTGAACATCCATAAAAACAGTTATGCACTAAACAATGACTAAAAGGCCATAAATTTATAAAAACATTTAATTTGATTTAGGATGTGAGAAATTTAGTTCAGACTTCCCATTATTTTAACATAGTGTGTAACAATAACACAAGATAAAAATAAGGAGTTTAAGTAAAACCACAATGTGTTACAACATAACAAAAGAGAAATGTCTTTCTTTGAAAAATTCTAACATCACAGATCCTAGACTATGTGTCTAATTAGGGTGATGTATACAATGCCCAGCACCTGGTAACCATTCACAAAACCCTGACAAGTGTCAGCACATACCTACCTGCTATACAACTGTCGTCAGATATTGGTACATCCAGATAAATAAATCCTTTGTTGTATAAGCCTACAGAAACAAAAGTACCTGTTTTAGATGGAATACTAAACAACAGTAAATTTAAAAAGAAAACAAAACAAAACTGATTCCTGATTTTCTGTAAAGATTCTTACAACAGAATACCAGGTAAAGGAGTAAAGAAAAGTAAACTGAAGAGGAAAAGAATTAATTAAGGTTTTCAAATCTGTTTCCTTCATATACTCAGAACTACAAATTTTTAAAAAAAATTTTACTTATGATTCATTTGTATAAATTTCTAGTGTATATGAATAAAAGATTGATAAACATTGCTATTAATTGTTGATGGTTCAAAATAAGTTTTTAATGTTGACAAAAGACCATTTCTACTAACCACTTACTATGTACTACATTGTAATCTAGTGATCCAGACAGCTGAGGGCCTGCATCGATGATTTTATCAATAGCACATTTCTCAGGCAAAGTGCATATCTAAGAAAAACAAAATATTTTCAATTAAGTTGAATCCAAATTAATTTATAAGTCTCCTGAAATCTCTTCATTTTTAAGTCAATGATTATTATGATTATGACTATTATATATAATTATATTATACATTATGTATTATATATGATTATAAATATTACATGTCACATTAGCTAAATGTGCTACATGTTTTTTCTTTTATTGCTCTGAAATTCAAAGGAAAAACCTATGCATATAACCGTCAATTAAGGTACCAGAATATGCTACCAACAGAACTGAGGACAAATTGTAGGTACCAATATTAGCTGATAAGTAATAAGTGTTACCTAATAAATACCAAAATTTAATCATCTTCTTTGAATGGGAATCAGATCCATTTGCTGATTCTGAATCTCTCCGATCAGAAGTTTATTCAAACTCCACATGGATATTATCAGCACAGGAAGTACATCACTATCTTATGACACAGTGTGACAGCTCTGTTCTTACACTGAAGCAAAATTTCTAAGCCTTCTGCTCACTGGATTTAATCTGTTCTCTGAAGTAAAATAAAATGTAAACTGAAAAAAAGTCCACATGCTTACTTCCATTCCTTCAACCACTCAAAGACATGACCTAGTCTCTAGGCCCTCTGGTCCACTGGCCCCCTCCTTTTCCTCTAGATTAGCATCTCTTCTACCATGCATAAGGCTTATCTCAAATGAGGTCTGACCACTGGGAATATCACTTACCTTGATCTTGACACCACCCCCCATCAAAGCACCTATCTCCTCGGTACAGCATTTTAGCAGAGTGAATAAGAACACAACTTCCAGGGGCGCCTGGGTGGCTCGGTAGGTTAAGTGTCCGACTTTGGCTCAGGTCATGATCTCATGGTTCGTGGGTTCGAGCCCCACGTTGGGCTTTGTGCTGACAGCTAGCTCAGAGCCTGGAGCCTGCTTCAGATTCTGTGTCTCCCTCTCTCTGACCCTCCCCTGCTCACACTGCCTCTTTTTCTCTCTCAGAAATAAATAAAACATTAAAAAAATAAATAAAGGAGCACAATTTCTATAGCAAACTGCCTGAGTTAAAATCCTGGACCTTTGCTACCACTGTGACTTGAACCATTCCTTTATTTCTCTATGCTCACTTTCCTCATATGTGAACTGGAGTACAAACAATACAACACTCTGGGGCTGTTACAAGAATCAAAAGAGACAATATGAAAGTGCTTGGAGGAGAGCCTGGCATATCCGGCACACGGCAAGTGCTCAAGAAGAGTCAGCCGGTGTCATGGCTGGTAGCTGCAGCATCGCATCACCTCAGATCTAATTTAAGTCCCCAGATTACTGTGTGTGGACCAAGTCTTCCTCATTATTAAAGAGTATCTTTGAAAGCCACCAATATGCTAGCCTACTGTTGTCATTTAAAATTTTGAACTTAAGTTTAATTTTCTTTAGGAAAACCAAAGTGTTACTTTTTAGAAAAATTACAGAATAATGAAGAATTATAATTTAAAAAACAAAAATTACATGTTTAATTTCTAAAGGGATCTACCTTTATGTCATCTTCTGTGATATACCCAGCCTGCACCACCCACCACGCCTCGATGGCAATCTCCACCGGCTTCACTGGCAGAAGATCACGAGCTGTTTTCCTTCTGAAAAACTTCTGCAACGGGACAAACGTTTAAGAATTTGCAATTAGCACAAAAAACCATAAAATACCTCGGAATAAACCTAACCAAGGATACAAGAGATCTGTATGATGAAAACTATAGAAAACTTATGAAGGAAATTGAAGAAGACACAAAGAAATGGAAAAACATTCCATGCTCATGGATAGGAAGAATAAATATAGTTAAGATGTCATTACTACCTAAAGCACTCTACACATTCAATGCAATTCCAATCAAAATTGCACCAGCATACTTCTCAAAACTAGAACAAACTATCCAAAAATTTGTATGGAACCACAAAAGACCCCGAATAGCCAAAGTAATACTGAAAAATAAAACCAAAACGGGAGGTATCGCCATCCCAGACCTCAGCCTCTACTACAAAGCTGTCATCCTCAAGACAGTATGGTATTGGCACAAAAACAGACACATAGACCAATGGAACAGAATTGAGAACTCAGAAGTGGACCCAAAAGTATACAGCCAACTGATCTTTGACAAAGCAGGAAAGAATATCCAATGGAAAAAAGACAGCCTTTTTAACAGATGGTGTTGGGAGAACTGGACAGCAACATGCAGAAGAATGAAACTAGATCATTTTCTCACACCATGCACAAAAATAAACTCAAAATGGATAAAGGACCTGAACGTGAGACAGGAAACGATCAACACCCTAGAGGAGAAAGCAGGAAACAACCTCCTTGACCTCCACTGCAGCAACTTCTTACTTGACACATCCCCAAAAGCAAGGGAATCAAGAGCAAAAATAAACTGTTGGGACCTCATCAAGATTAAAAGCTTCTGCACAGCCAAGGAAACAACCCAGAAAATTAATAGGCAACCAACGGAATGGGAAAAGATAGTTGCAAATAACATATCAGATAAAGGGTTAATATCCAGAATCTATAAGGAACTCACCAAACTACACGCCCGAAAAACAAACAACCCAGTGAAGACATGGGCAGAAGACATGAACAGACACTTCTCCAAAGAGGACATCCAGATGGCCAACAGACACATGAAACGATGCTCAGCATCCCTCCTCATCAGGGAAATACAAATCAAAACCACACTGAGATACCACCTCACGCCAGTCAGAGTGGCTAAAATGAGCAAATCAGAGAACTCTAGATGCTGGCGAGGATGTGTAGAAACGGGCACCCTCCTACACTGTTGGTGGGAATGTAAACTGGTACAGCCCCTCTGGAAAACAGTGTGGAGATTCCTCAGGAAACTAACAATAGAACTCCCTTATGACCCAGCAATAGCACTGCTAGGAATTTACCCAAGGGATACAGAAATGCTGAGGCATAGGAGCACATGTACCCCAATGTTCATAGCAGCACTCTCCACAATAGCTAAAACATGGAAGGAGCCTAAGTGTCCATCAACAGATGAATGGATCAAGAAGATGTGGTTTATCTATACCATGGAATACTACATGGCAATGAGAAACAATGAAATCTGGCCATGTGTAGCAACATGGATGGACCTTGAGGGGGTTATGCTGAGCGAAATAAGTCAGGCAGAGAAGGACAAATATCATATGTTTGCACGTATAGGAGGATTAGGAGGAACTTGACGGAGGAACAAGGGGGAGAAGAAGGGCGGAAATGGTGGGGGAAAGGGAGAGAGGCAAACCATGAGAGACTCTTGAATGCTGACAAAAACTGAGGACTGATGGGTGGGGGGGGAGGGGGGGATGGGCATGGAGGAGGGCACTTTGGGGATGAGCACTGAGTGTTATGTAGAAACTAATTTGACAATAAACTATTTGTAAAAAAAAAAAAAAAAAAAAAAAAAGAATTTGCAATTAGCCTGAAATCACTACTTTCTTTTTTATTGATCACAGCATAAGCTTGTTTCTAACAGTCTAATAAATATCTTTTTAAGTTCCCATGTTTTAAAATCTGAAGTACTCTAGATATACTGAATAGAAACAGTCATTCTTAAATTATTTCAAAGTAAATTACTTCAAAACACTAACCATTAAGTCTAGATCTAAATTCAGAAACTCCAAGGGAATCTAGGAGGAGAAAGCAAATTCGGAAAATGTGCACTCATTTCAACCATTAAGCGAACCCTGGGAGTGGAATGAGCAAGTAAAAAGGCCAGCAGAGCAAAATTAATTTTTAAGAATACATGTTTTATTCCTTAAACAGTTTAATTCAGTAATCACATAAGCATAACCTAGAGAATACTGAGTTCTTTTGGTATTATTTCTGTATTATACATATTTTACTTGATCAGAAATTCAACTTATTATTTCTACCACTTAAAACAATTAATCGGACTGTGTGATAAGGAGGGAGAAACGAGAAAGGAAGGGAAACAAGAACTTACTTTTGATGACCGACACTGATTCATCAGATCAATGTACTGGTTTCTTCCTATGCCAAGGAGCCTCAGGCCTGAAAGGAAGAGCCTTTCCTTTAAAAACATTTAATACATCTTAAAACATCAGGACACTCAGGTCTTTTAGGAAAAAACCCTTGGCTTTTGTTCACCTTTTGATTACTGATTGACATTCAATATCAAATTAAAAGGAATTCTCAAACGAAATATAAAAGAAGACCAAACTGGGAAAGATGAACGCAAGCTGATGCTTCTGACAATGCCACATGGGCCAAATTTTACAAAGCAGAAGCCCTCCCAGTTTCAGGAAGTCAGAACATATTTCTCAGCAAAAGTTTCTTCTTACACAACAGAACTGTGTGTGTCACATGTCAGACATATACTTCCTTAAAATAAGCACAATAAAGCAAATTATATTAGTAACAACCACGTGTCATGCTGCAAAACTATCCTGCACAAATTTTCTTCCCTCATTTGGCACACACACTGCCCAAGCATCAGAAAGAATTTCACTTTCTAGAAATATATAGACTATTCTTATTTTTCTCCTTCTACCACTCCAAGATAGTTCTCTCTTAGACATTTACACTACATCTTACACTTGACTGGTCCACCTGATAAAACTCCTATCAACAGTGTTGCTTTCTGTTCCCATGTTTCAGGTGTTTTAGTTAAAAACACACATGATGATACGAACTAGAGCATGCACGGAGAAAGATGGACTCTAATCATTATCTTCAGCATAATTAAATACTTACAGTCAGCAGCAGTAAAATTGGGCAACGAATCGTAACTTTTCTCGCTGTTCATAATGTCCTTTTAAAAAGAAAACAATTAAAAATTCTAAATGCAAAATATCCTTAGATAAAAATTGTGTCTAAATATGTTTTACTATAGCCAAACAGAGCAATTAATTCCTGCATGAAGCACTGAGATTAGCGTTTGCAACCTAAAGCACACATGCGGCATTGTGGTACTTACTGTGTGGTCCCAACCTACTAACTGAAGGTCGCACTTTCAGGTCTGGATTTCTCACAGCACTCTCTATGAATCCCAAACATCTGCCCCGTAATCTCTGCCCTGGGGAGGCTGTGCCAGGATACCTCTTTCAGAGCTCTGGGTTCCAGCCTCTCCACACCTGATCCTAGACGTGTACCCTGGAAGAGGGGGCATGATGGTTCCCAGCTCCACCAACACGCCTCTGAGACATGCACTACCAACAAACGTTTTAGCCACATAGTCATCTTTGCTCCTACGAGACCCAACCAGCAGCAGAGTTAAACTCAGCATCCAGCTTCTTTCAACCCCCTATCTGTTCCTCAGTAACAGACCAACTGTTTACTGTGGGGATAGGGCTCATTTTCAGCCCAGCAGCTATAGTCAATGGTGTAAGAACAGAAACCAGAGAGCAGCAAGCACGTGGATGTAACTGAAAGCTGGTAAATGGGGAAAAACCTCCCCATTGTCTCTCCTAAACCCTGTGGTCAATACCAGCAAAATAATCAAAGAGACAGCCACAATGATTAGCTGCCGCCTTCACTGTGCTGCCTTGGTTCTAGTGAAAAGGGACTGACAGAGCCTGGGCTGCCAGGCCTCAAGCTTCACTAACATTTCCTCTCAAATGGGGACGCGGGAGACACAGGACCGCATGAGTGCCCATGAAAAAGGGGCTCAGGGAGAAAAGCAAAGGGAGCTCTTGCAAAGGAAGCCACATCGGAAAGGACCTCACTATTACCTGCAGGTTCCCAACTCCTTCAGTTCTAGGCTTCTCTCTGCTCTGGAAGCTTCAAATGGGCCCACAACAGCAGCACTCAAATAAAATTAAGTAGCAAATGGATACCAGATAAACACTGCCAATCTTCACAACGTCCAGCTCGCTTAAAAACAGTATGTAACTGGTATTTAAAATTACTCAACACAGGCCTAAAAACTGCTTTTGGAAAAAGGCTAACGTCTAAAAGTTAATAATAATGGAAAGAAATTAGAGCCTGAGACTGCAAATATATCTGGTTCTGACACGCGTATTGTATCATTAATTCTTTCTGTAGTCAGTGAAGAGTTAAACACATGGTTTTTCTGAGCCCAGTGGTCAGTTCCCTCCTTTTCATTCCCACATTGTCAACCTTCATCATGTTAAAAGCAGTCTGTTTTCTAGAGACTCTGCTAACATAAATGACTACGGCTACAGAGGTACAAAGGGTCAACAAATGCCATCAAGAGCAGAGAAGAAACACAGATACTCTTCCACCATGAACGAACTTGCAGCAGCTGCTGAGAGGAGTGTGGTGGACGCAGTTAATTTGTAACCAACACCCCCCTCTCCCTAGAAACAAGAAAGGTGGCCCAGTGTGGCTGAGATTCGCAGAGCCTGGTCACTGTTGGCAGAGGCTCTGACAAGTAGTCTGTAATGGCCCATGTACACTGTCAACTCACCTCCATGATCCCAGTATAATAAGAAAAGGGTGTTATCCTCAGGCCCTTCACCATAATATCAGACAGATGGTAAGGGTACAGCATGAGATGATCGCGGCTATACTTGAGGAGCTCCTCATAGTATTTGCGCTCATCTTTCTTGACATGTTTAACTGGGGAAAGAGAGAAATTATCCAGCTTTTGTCAGGTGTCTTACAGTCACACATGATTACAAATGCAGTAAGAACTACTTCATAAACCAACCTTAATAAAAAAATAAAAAGCACAGTAGTTGGGAGAGAGCAAATGAAACAATCTAAGTCGGAACAAAGAAACAATTAGGCCACAAGAAGCCCACGTCGGAGGATAAAAGCAAAATCTGTAACACGACAAAGAAGCAGATGACTAACTGTTACCAAAGCAGAAAGCACACAAAGTAATCATGGACTGTCCCCTCCAAAAGATACAAAAAGCACTTAGAATTCATCAAATCCCTTACTCAGTGACTTTACGAGAACCAAACTGACTGGTAATTTTCAGTGAAGTCTATTTCAAAAAGTTATTTTTGGATACTTTGTTTATAAAATGTAAAACACTCCTCCCACTTTCATGAAATGCACTGAAATAAAAAGACTCTCTCTGAAATACTATGTTTAATATGAGAGCAACGCATGGAAGGGAAGATCAACAGGGAAATAGACCAGGCTAATCAAAGTCATCTGACAAATAAAAAGCAGTTAAAAAGAAAGTTAAAGAAAAGAAACAAACAAAAACATGGAACCAACTATGCTTAAAATTTGTTTCAGTGATTACAGAGTTTTCATTAAACTTATATTTGGAAAAATTATGAAAAAACCCAGAAAACTCAAAATCAAAATCTATTAGGAATGAATGTACTTCTCTTCTGGCTTATATTCTCACCTAAAGTGAAAAACACTACATCTGAACCGCGATTAATGCCGTAAAGGTAAAATGAATCTATAAATGATACTCTAAAAAATAATTTTAATTAGAATTAGAAAGAAAAATCTACTTGCTAATACAAATTGTTGCTAGGTGGGATGGGTCAGTACAGAGCTTCTTAATTTTTTTTTAATGTTTATTTATTTAGAGGGGGTGTTGGGGAGCAGCAGAGAGAGAGGGAGACACAGAATCTGAAGCAGGCTCCAGGCTCTTAGCTGTCAGCAGAATCCAATGAGGGGCTCAGACCTGCAAACCGCAAGATCATGACCTGAGCTGAAGTTGGACATTCAACCAACAGAGCCACCCAGGGGCCCCTGGGTGCTTCGTTAAGAAGCTTCGTTAAGAAGCTTCGTTAAGTCTGTACATGGAGCACTTTCAGTACTAAGAAATATGTACTGAAAAGATAGGATAGGGGCGCCTGGGTGGCTTCGTTGGTTGAGCACCCAACTTTGGCTCAGGTCATGAGCTCCCAGTTCATGAATTTGAGCCCCACATATGGCTCTCTGTCAGGGTGGAGCCCACTTCGGATCCTCTGTCCCCCCCATCTCTGTACCTCCCCGACTCGTGTGTGCGCGCGCGCTCTCTCTCTCTTTCAGAAATAAGTAAATATTCATTTTTTAATTTTAAAAAGATAGGATAGATTAAAGAAAATGGTAAATCAGCAATAGTCGTTTCCACCTCAATGTAAAAACATCTACTTACCTAAGTTATTTCTGTATCGTAATTGATTGCGGATACTGTACAGAACCACCTGCTTTTCATATTCTCTCTGTGAATTTCCAAGACTCTAGGAAAAAAAATTCAAATAGTTTTAAAAACACCTTCTGAAATAAACAGCAGTACTTTTCCTTCATACAATTTCGAAACCATGCCCTCTAATTTTATCCTAATACCTCTAATTTCCAGAACTCAATACAGAATATTTTCTTAAAGGTTATTATACTAATTTTCACACTACGACATTAGAGTAAAAATTCAATGTGTTTATTTTTAGCTTGCCTTCCTAAAGGACTTACTGAAATTACCTAAAGTGTCTAATATCAAATAAAAGAGCAGTCTGAGAGCATAATTTCATTAACAAAAAACTAAGTTCTACTTACAAAGCTTTCTTTCCTGACTATTCCTAATCTGTGTGTTGAATGGACAGATGGACAGATGGCTTCATGCACCTACATTTTTTTAAAATGTAAGAGTGGCAACAAAAAGACCCCGTCTGCTAATTGTCTACAGCTGATGGCTGTAATTATCAAAAATTAACATTTCTGGAGAATGTACATTTCAAATGTACCTTAAATAATAACGTCTTAAAAACATCATCTCCTTATGGCCTCATTAAAAAATATTTAGGGGCGCCTGGGTGGCTCAGTCAGCTGAGCGTCCAACTCGATTTCAGCTCGGGTCATGAACCTGAGGTGGGAGACTGAGCATGGTGCTGGGCTGTGCTGACAGTGAGGAGTGGAGCCTGTTTGGGATTCTCTCTCTCTGCCCCTACCCACCCCAAGTCCCATGCACGTGTATGTGTGTGTGTCTCTCTCTCAAAATAAAGAAATATTTTTAAAAATTCAGACATTTTTAGAATTTTGATGCCCTTTTTTAATGAGCAAAAAACTTTCTCGCTGTGCCTTAGTGTTTTAAGCTCAAAGATGGGTTCTCACGAAAGCCAAGAATAAGTGTGTCTGATTACAGTCAATGTTACGTTCAATGTGTGACCATAAACTTAATTTAATATATGACTGCTATCCCCCTTCTAATTACTGGGTATGATCTCCCCAACATGCTGTAAAATAAAATTAGACATCACAGGAGACTAATGGCAGAAAGATCAGAGGATTCAATTATTATACTTCCTACTCACAAGGTTTGAAAGCCGAGGTAAATGTCTATACACATGCTTTCACCAAAGACAATCTTACAAGGCAGATGAAATTCACATTTAAATAAACCAGCACCTAACTGGACCCACTGGTGGGATGTATTTTAAGAAAAAAGTGATGTGAGAAAACTAAAATCTTTCTTCCTTCATCAATTAGTTTATCACAGGCTAAACTGTGACTCCTATTACTGCCTAAATGTATGTGCTTAAATTCTTTTATTCTTGTAACCACATTACAAGTGGTTAGAAAGAAAGTTTATTATAGAGAAACTGCTCCACATATCCGTACAGCACCAAAGCCAGAGTCAGTAATGAAGATGTTGAGGGGGGATAAAATACTGTGCCTGCTGTAAAACTTGCAAAGGCTCTCCTCCACCTCGCTTCCAGGTAAGTCTCCTTCTCAAGGAACACACAGCACAGAATTTCGCTAGAATCTCAGCAACTTGGATATGAGGTTTTGCTCTTGTGTTTTAAAATAAATCCCTTAATTTATCATGGCTTACAACCATTTTCTCCCTTTCTAACTTCATTCCTGGTAACTCCAGAGCAGAAAGTGTAATCACGCCACTCAAAATGGAAGGGTCTATTATTTCTGAGCTAGTTAAAGAATACGGTGTTTAAACAACTAAGCCTCTGTGCCAGGCATTCAAAGAAAGTAATGACTGGTCCTGATCAATCAACACATATGTGTACCCACAAATATCTAAAAACTACATTAGAAGTTGATTTTACTCTTCACTACCCATATACATAAAATATAATTGCTTTGTTCACAAAGATTCTTTGGCTTCTCTCCCACTCCGACCCCAAATTTCCCAATGTTCGCACAGGAGGCAAACTAAAAAAGAAAGGCCATTTTACTCTGAGACATGCTGACCCTGCAGAAATAATGACCAGATCTGACAAATGAAGTTGAGCTGCATATAACAGAACTATAACAGATGAAAGAGTGACATAGGTACTGGCTATAACATACCCATTGTGCATCAGATTATGCTAAAAGCATAAAGAATTTTCTTCTACAGACTTTTCTCCTATAAACACCAATCACACTACCCGCCCCCATACACCAAATCTTTAATTGACCTTTCTTACATGATACAGAGCCTCATCACAAGACTTCCCTTAAAACAACTATAAATTGTTTTTGAATCATGAATAAAAATACTGATGAACCACAGAACTATCCTGAAACAATGGCCTCATCTGTAACTTTTTAATGTGCTTTTTAAAGCTCTGCATAGCCATATCACATAAAAATGTTTCATCCCATCCATATAAAAACTACTGGCTTTACACACATTTTTTAAAAATCTGCAATCACCTTCCGGCTTGACATACATTTTTTAAAAAAATCTGAAGTCACCTTCCACCAGCTTTCAGAAGTGGGAATTGAGTCATCTCCAAATTAAACTCATCAAGGCTTACTGGAAACACTATCAAAGTACTTAGTATTTTAATGGCAAAAAACAAATTCTTTCCATACAAGGACTATTTCCCACTTTGAATGTGACTGAGCTTTAGCTCCTGGGGAAAAAAAAAAAATCTCAGACTGATACCATAGCTCATTCACTCCAAAAATATTTACTAAAAGCCAACCACGTGATAGGCGCTCAAAATGCAAAAGCAAAACAAGTAATGTAAGCAGCAAATGCCACATAGTAGGGTCCTTGCTGTGGGAAAGAACACAGTGCTGTTTCTCCAGATGTAGTAAGTCGGGGAAGCCTTCCTGGAGAAGTTCTGACATTCGAGAAAGACAGGGAGGGCAGGATTGAGTTGGCATTTAGAAATCTCGCTCCAGTGTAGTGTGAAGAATGAATGGGAAAGAGTCCTTTCTGCAGACAAGAGGCCAAATAGAAAGGTGATGTAGTAGTAAATCAAAAGCAGAGGCTGACCCCAGCCAACAGTGCGAAGGCTAGATGAAGTCCAAGGAAGCAATTTGTACAGATGGGCTTTCCAACACCTTCTACAAACGGAAGCTCATCCTAAACTAAAATAGCTATTAAGTGATCTTACCAAAACTAATTTTAACTTAATGTCATATTTGTACCTAATTATAACTCTGACCTGTGATTATTTTTAATAGTCATGACTAAGTATTAGATTTGCTTTTGCCAATACAAATTTAGATCAATGATTCATGCTGAACATAATCGAATCATCCATCATTCTTCCATTATGCTACATTTACTTTTGTGAAAGGAAGAGTAGAGAAAAGATGGAAACAAAGAAAAAGCTTGTTGGTTCCTCCACAAAACCCTAAAGAACAAAAGTACCAAAGCCCTCATTCAAGCTTAATAAGAGAAACGTATTCTTTCAAGTTTAGAGCTTTGTTCTTTCACATGAAGATAAATGCCACACGGGCAGCCACTGATCACCAAGAATTCCGAGTCTATCTTTCTACCTTCTTGTTTTGGGGCATCTCACAGTGAAAGCACTTTCGCTGCCACACAACGGTATCACCAGAACCTTAAACTATTCATTTCTTAGAGTTAAGCCCCCAAGCTGAGGGAAGAAGCAAATAATCCTATACCATCGCCACCACCACCCGAAACCCCAATGATAAGTGCCCAGCACCAATGGAAAACAGAATTTCACTTTCAACCAAGTGGAAAGGGAGGAACTTAAAGGTCTACTATGATCTGAGAAACAGTGCTTTATATGCAGCACGGATCACTACCTTCCTAAGGTTCACCACCACCTGCCATACCAGGTACTTGATCATTTGTTTACTGTCTTTCTTTACTAAAATGTAAGATAACATGAAAACAGGGTCTCCGCTGGTTGACTGGGATAAATTACCCACGCGCGCCTCAAACAAGGCATAGCGTGCAGGTGTTCAATTACTATTTGTTGAGCAACTGAATAGAAATGACACTCAAGCAGTTGAGAATTAATCCTCGGGAAAAAACCTGCTGTCAGTCTCTTGTTGAAACACCTCTAATAAACCTGTCTTGCCTAGAGGATAAAGTCCCGCAAAACAAAGTACAAAAAGCCCGTTCAAAATCTGGTCCTGCCTGTTTCTTCCAGCCTCATCTGCTACAACCTCCCTCCACGCACTCACAAAACCCCACCTCCAAACGCCAATATACCCACACCTCCACCTCCCGTGATGCTAAGTTTGCTCGCTACTCTCAGAATACGCTCTTTCACTCGTCCAAGCCCCGTAAAACAACTTTCCCACGCCCCCGGAAATCTTATTTCCTCTTATCTCTCACAGTCGTCCTTTAAGGCCCAATTTCGATGCCGCCAGCACACAGCCTCCAGACACTCTCTGGACAGGTTCTTACTCCCTCCTCTGTGTGTCCACATATACTATAACGAAAGTACGTATGAGCTGCTATCATCCTGTAACGTATTCACTTATTTCTGGTCTATTCCCCACCATCCTAAAGTTCTGGAGGTCAAGGAACGTGCTATGTAGGTTTCGCAAACGTGGTTTAAAGGAGGCTGCGGGCAAAAGTGTCAGGCGAGTCCATCCCTTTTAGCGACGGCCCCATCTTGCCCTTACGGCACCAGAGCCGTCCCTTCCTAACCCTTGACCAGCGGGTCCATTTCCCCGAGGCCGCGGCGGGGGGAGGGCGGGATTCGGCGGCGAGGAGCAGCGCCGACCCCGCGGGCCCCGCCAGCAGGTGACGGCAGGGCGGGGCCCGGGCCCCGGGTTCCGGCCGTACCTGTCTCACGTTGGCCGGCAACTTGCTCCAGGGGTAGTTGTGCCGGATGTGGAACTCCACGTCTATATTCATGATGCCTGGAGCCCGGGCCGGCAGCGGCGACCGCAGCTGGAACGCCGCCTCCCGCCTGCCCGCCCTCGGCCTGTCGGGGCGCCCGCGGGAGGCCTCGCGCCTCACACTGCGGAGGGCCGGGGCTGCCCCATGGCCAGGGCTCCCGACAGCTCCGCGCTGCCGGGCCACGGGGCACAGGAGCAGCGGAGAGCCGCGGCAGGAGCGCCTCTGCAGCTCCAAGTTTCTTCCTAGTTTCGGCCCGCCGGAAATGGCTTTGGGCATGCGTCACTTCCGCCCGCCGGCGCGAGGCTGGAGGGGCGGGGGGCCTCCCGGCCTCCTGCCCCGCCCCCTGCATTCTTTGGGGCGGGGCAAGAAGGGGGTGAGGAGAAGTAAGGGGTATCTGCCCCCTACCCACGTGCTTGGCTCGGCCCGTCAGTCTCTGGATGAGTTGACATACATTCTCGGGTCTGCATTGCCATTGTTGGGTGTCTCAGTTTCCCCAAAATGTGAAGCCAGCTAGCTCCAGTTTCAGGCACTGGGGTAAGTTGTCTTGAGAATGGTGGGCTTGGGGAGGGAGTCATAGCAGGCTTCAAAGAGTGAAAGCGTAGTGAGCTCCTTCCCACCCCCCCTGCCAACCCTGAAGAATCTCTTCAGTCAATGGTGTTGGGAAAACTGGACAGCTGCATGCAAAAGAATGAAGCTGGACCATTAGCTTACACCATACACAAAAATAAATTCAAAGTTGATTAAAGACTGCTAGACCCGAAACCATAAAACATAGGCAGTAAAGCTTTTGACATCAGTCTTAGCAGTATTTTTTTCAGACCAGTTTCTACAGGCAAGGGCAGCAAAAGCTAAAATAAACAACCGGGATTACATCAAACCAAAAGCTTCTGCCCAACAAAGGAAAACATCAACAAAATGAAAAGGTAGCCTAATGAATGGGAGAAGTTATTTATAAATCATACATCCAATAAAGGGTTAATATCCAAACTATATAAAGAACTTATACAACTTTGTATTTTTTTTAAAAAAACCTGATTAAAAAATGGGCAGAGGACTTGACAGAAATTTTTCCAGAAAAGACAACAGGTCCATGAAGAAATGCCCAGCACCACTAATCAACAGGGAAAGGCAAATCAAAACCACAATGAGATATTAATGCACACCTATCAGATTAGCTCTTATCAAAAGGACAAAAAGTAACAAGGGTTGGTGAGGATGTGGAGGAAAAGGAGCCTTAGCACACTGTTGGTGGGAATGTAAATTGGTGTAGCCACAATGAAAAACAATATGGAGGTTCCTCAAAGAATTAAAAATGGAACTACCTTGCAGTCCAGCAATTCCACTTTGGGGTATTTATCTGAAGAAAATAACAACACTAATTCAAAGAGATATATACATCCCAATGTTCATTGCAGCATTATTGACAACAGCCCAGATATGGAATATTACTCAGCCACAAAAAGAAGGAAATCTTGGAGTCCCTGGGTGGCTCCAGTCGGTTGAGTGTCTGATCTCAGGCCATGATCTCATGGTTTGTGGGTTCAGGCCCCACATAGGACTCTGTCTCTGTGCTGACAGCTCAGAGCCTGGAGCCTGCTTCAGATTCTGTGTCTCCCCTTTTCTCTGTGCCTGCCCTGCTCATGCTTTGTCTCTCTCTGTCTCTCAAAAATAAACAGTTAAAAATTAAAAAAAAAAGAAGGAAATCTTGCCATTTGTGGCAACATGAATGGAGTTAGAGGGTATTATAATTACCTATTTATAAGTTAGAGAAAGACAAATGCCATATGATTTCACTTATATGTGAAATCTAAAAGTAAATGAGCAAATAAGACAAGAAACAGACTCATAGGTACAGGTAACTGTTGGTTACCAGAAGGAGGAAATTGGGGGGGGGAGGGGCAGGCAAAATAGATGAAGGAGATTAAGAGGTACAAACTTCCAGTCAGAAAATAAGTAAATCAACAGGTTGTAATGTACAGCATATGGAATATTGTCAACAATATCTTAATAACTTTGTGTCATGACAGATAGTAACTAGATTTATGGAGTGGATCATTTTGTTATTTATAAAAATATTGAATCACTATGATGTACGCCTGAAACTCATCAGCTATTGTATGTCAATTATGCTTCAATAGAAAAAGTTAATCTAATTATAATCACATTAAAACTTCTTAACTTTCTATTCTTATAGCCCACAACCATTGCTATAGCCCACAACCATTGCTAGAAACATGTAAAATAAAAGAGAGAGAGAGAGAGAGAGAAATGAGCTATTCTTAAAATCTTCTAAAATGTCCAGATTTCTTCATGTGCGTATTACTGGGAACTCCTCATGGGTATGACAAGTAATGCTAAACATAAATCCCCATATTCTTTAATTATGAAAATTAAATTATAACATAGCACATGTAGTCAATATTTTTAAATGATATAAACTTTAAGTCTGCTGAGAATTTGATCTCTTGCAATTAATGGGAAAATATTTTAAGAAAGCAAGAGTTCAGAAATAAAACATTTATTTTGACACAAACTCAGATCTGTTCCCTATTTTAAAATACAAATGTGAAAAATCCCATAGCAGCAGGCCCCCTTCCCCCACCAGTCAGTGAAGCCAAAGACAGGTAATCTGGCTCAGAGGGACAACGTGGGCTCTCTCTGGACCACACTCTTCACTCCTTCCTACCATCTCTGTCATGGAGACACTCAGTTGTGAAAACTATCCCACTGGCACTGTATTTATTTTGGCGTGGAGAAATATTTCTGTATTATTATATGTTGAAAGTTGAAAAGAAAAGAAAAACACTGAAAGACACAGCTGCCCATCTTCTCTTACATTTTACACTTTAGAAAAATGAAGACATTTGCAATTGTCTAAATATGCCAAATACAACAACCCCTCTCTTGAATGCTTTCCCCTACTTATCTACATTGAAAACTTCTCACTGTGAATGGAGTACTAAAGAATTCAGAGGCAAGGGTGGAGAAGTGGGAAGGGGTAAGAAAAATGTGGGACCATTTGTCTCTATGTTAGGGAGTTCCTAGGATTTTCCTCTGCCAATGTTGGACAGCAACTGAGAATTACAAGTCTGTTTTAGAGAGAGGCAGACTCATCCTCTGCCATAGAGCCTGCGAAAGGTTGATATTCTATATTTATCTATAATATTGAAAATGACACATTTCTGCCATCTGAAGTCAGTCTTTGTCTAGAACATTTCTGGTGTGGAAATGAACATTCCACACAATTAAAATGCTGAGCCATTGTAATAGTTAAAGTGCCCACTAGGGGCTGATCTCACACAACATTTCTATACCTAAAACTTGCAAATTCTTCACTTCCTCATTTTTATTGTCTTTTATCCAAACCAATCTCTCAGGCCTTAAAGTCCTTTAAGTTCTTTACTTATTGGAGCTTTGTTTCCCATATCTAATAGCACCAAATACTGTCAGTTCTTCCTTGGAAATTGATGCAGTGAGGACTGCAGGGTAGTGGTCCAACTGAGGTTTGCACAATCTCAAGGGCACCCCTGAGCCTAAAGTTTTCTGCTTCTTGGTAGACCAAGTAAACAAATTCATCCGTTACAAAGCATGGTTTATCTTTAATTGAAAGTATTTTCATGGTATCCGTGATGAGTAAAATTGCATTTTGAGTGAATGGGATTTGTGAATTCTACCATTGGTATTCAATTATTTATTTATTTAATACTTTATAATATTTAATAAATAAATTTATAATAACTTAATAAATAAATGGAGATGGGGTAGGGGCAGGGAGAGAGAATC
The DNA here is from genome assembly GCF_003009895.1 of Hyaena hyaena. Lineage (NCBI taxonomy): Eukaryota > Metazoa > Chordata > Mammalia > Carnivora > Hyaenidae > Hyaena > Hyaena hyaena. The sequence continues at coordinate 2,978,986 of NW_024080694.1, forward strand.
CCAAGCACACTCCAAGCTGTCAGCACAGAGCCCAACACAGGCACAAACTTACAAACTTTGAGATCATGACCTGAGCTGAAATCAAAAGTCTGGGGCTTAACTGACTGAGCCACCCAGGTGCCCCTCAATTGTATTTTTTTTAATGTTTTTTAAATTTATTTTTGAGAGAGAGATAGAGACAGCATGAGCAGGGGACAGTCAGAGAGAGAGGGAGACACAGAATCTGGAACAGGCTTCAGGCTTGAACCCACAAACCGTGAGATCATGACCTGAGCCAAAGTTGGATGCTTAACTGACTAAGCCACCCAGGCGCCCCTCAGTTGTACTTTTTAACAAAGGTGGCACTAGCTGGAAAAATAAAGAGGTCAAAAGGATGAGGTTATGAAAGCCTATGCAAGTGAGAAGCCATCTGGAGAGCTCTTCTAATTTTTTGTCTCCTTTACTTCATCAAATAAGCTCATTTACATATGTGGGTAAGATAAGGAATAAAAGTAAGATAAGATAAAGCACACTGAGAACGGACTAAGAGTTTGTAATGCCAGATTCTTTTTTGTAATGGAGGGAAGGGGGGAGTCTTAGAAACATGAGAATGACCTGAGAAGTGTTTAAAGTTACCAATGTCCAGGCCTCACACCCGGTCAATTATGTCAGAATTCCTCAGTTGGAGCCCAAGTGATTCAATGCACAGCAAAGGTTGGTAACCACTTATCAGGCCTGTTTGGGTCTCAGGCAATCAATAAGCAATATGTTGAATTTGTAAAATGAGGAGATTGAACAAAGATGATGTCCTACACGCATTCTAATTCTACAGTAATTCCATGACCAACCCCAGGCTTTTTTGTAAAGAAACACACAAGCATCTATTCCACCTTCATATAGACTAAGGACATAATTTCTCTACCCCTTGATAATGCTGGGAGAGCCCTGAGAGACATAAAGAATTGTACACTCTTGGACCAATAGAAATTATCTGAGCTTGTGTTAAACCTGGGTCCATCTCAGATCATTTTAGCTTATTTGGGTGTGTTGTCACAGTGGCTTAGAACTTGGCTGAAATGAAGCATTTTTTTGTTTTCTTTTCCATTATGTCATCCAAATTTTACACCTTTAGCAACACGTAATCTCTTGACTGTCTAACAAGAAATAAGAGTTTGTGTACTAGTGTAAACTGTGATCAGGTATTGAATTCACTTATAGTGGGACTGCTTCATGACCCCTATTAATGAGATTTGAGTGAGAGATAGGATACCTTCTTGGCTACAACTACAACTGATCCCAGAGCAATGTAAATCATCTATTTCTTGGCCCAGGTCTTTGTAAACATTTGTTCTCTTGCTTTATAGACATGTGGAATTCCCTTTTCTTTTAGAATTTGTGAAGATATAGTTAAATGTGTTTAGTGACATGTCTTCTTAGACTTGGTATAGCCTTAATGCATAGTGATTTTCTTTTTCTTTGTTTTTTTTGTTTAATGTTTTATTTTTTTTTAAGAGAGAGGGAGACAGCATGACTAGGGGAGGGTCAGAGAGAGAGGGAGACACAGAATCCAAAGACAGGCTCCAGGCTCTGAGCTAGCTGTCAGCACAGAGCCCGACATGGGACTCAAACCCACGAACCATGAGATCATGATCTGAGCCAAAGCCAGACGCTCAACTGACTGAGCCACACAGGCGCCCCACTTTTTTTTCTTTTAAATAGGAAGCCAATTGAACCATGTACCCGGTAAAAGGTAGGCCTGAGAAAGCAAACGTCAGGGAAAAAAAAAAAAAACAATTAAAACGCCAACATCATCCATTTGCCTTTGAGAAGATAAGGATTATTACAAAGAAAGGCAAAGACAAAGTCAAGGTTCACCACTGGAAATAAAAAATAAGATTTTTGAGTGAGCAAGAAAGTAGTTTTGAAAGGTAGGCTTGGCTGAGAAAGGTTTTCTCTATTACTTTAGTTCCCACTGGCGTATCTTAAGGAGAAACAGAAGGGGAAAATGAAATCTTCAAGGTAGAGTATTTGCTGAATAGTCATCCCCCAGGGAGATGACTGGCTTTAAACAGGAAGAGGTTGATGTAAGAGCATCTTAAATTAGTAGATTTAAGGCCCCACTCCCCACCCCTAACACTACCCAGTAGGCTGAGGGTGTGAAGATAAAGTCCACCTTCAAAAATCAAACAGGTACATTTTCTTTGTCTATATAATCACATATGAACTATTTCACCTCCCAGACAACTGCCAGATTTAATCTGAGCCATTTTATTTTCTGCACATGGAGGATAAGGAGCAAGACTGAGCTGGAGGGAGTGTCCATCACTATCCACCTTCCAACATAGTATCAATCCCCACATATTAGGATCCTTGGTAGCAAACAACAGCAGGGCGTGTCAAGACGGGAAGTATGGCAGGTTCCATGGGCCACTGAGAAAGTGGAATAACTAAGGCCCAAACTGTGACTTACCCAGGGCCTGTATGGAACTATGAGAGTCCTCTGAGGGATTAAATTCCTGTGGCAGACAGGTTGTGTAGACAGACAACACTGACGGAGGCCAGAAGAGTGTAGGGGGCAAGATGGCTTCATGGATTTGATCCATGAAATTAGCACGAAAGATTGCAATTAACTCCCAAGCGTGAAAGAAACACAGAGCAGGTAACAACTGGGACTAGAGAAAATTCCAGAGGAAAATCACTCTGTAAATCAGGAAGGAAGATGGGAAGATTCTCCACCTGGGTCTCACCACCCTCCTGATTCTTGCAGCCCAACAACAGAAATAGAGTTAGCAATTGATTTTGTCTCACTGCCAAATATTGATTTCCAATCATGGAGAAATATTAATTTAACAAAAGGATACATTCTTTCAAGAAAAATCTGCTAAGTGCTTTCTCTGTGCGAGGAACTATGATAAGTATTTGGGGATAGAGATGAATAAAGCATGATCCTTTCCCTTAAGTGATTTACAGTTTTGTAGGCTTGAGAATCCAGGTTCTTCCTTTGAGAGAACCATAAAATACAATGATGAGTATAAGATGATGAAGGGTCTAGTGGAAGGAAGTGGCTTTTCTGATTAAGGATTCTGGAGGCAATCACAGAAGAGGTAGTATTTTTGCCTGAATAGATCCTAAGGGATTGAAGGGGAAAGTGTTTGGGTTGGCTAGAAATGGTGTGGAAGATGCCATGGAGGCCAGAATATGCTAAAATGAAAAGGATTGAGGGACGCCCTTGCTAGACCCTGGTGTCAGTGATTTAATGAAAGCCCCAGTTGAGAGAAGAGCCATCTTTCTTTAGCTCTTCAATGTCTTATGCTATATTAATATATCACAATCATAATATTGATCCTTGTATTTAAAATACTAATAAACACAAAAATAAACACAAAAACCCAATAAATGAATAAGTAAAATACTAATAAACAAATGGACCTAGTTTATAATCTGTCCTATTTTTACAGAGGATCCCCCTCCAAGAATTTCTAACACTCAGTCCAGGAAAGACATGTTTAAAGAGATTGAGATCACTTGTAGTTTCCTGCCAAGTATACAACCACTGGTTCTAGAAAAATAAGAAGCTGGTTGTTCATTTTGTGAGTAAAACACAAAGGCTTATCATATATTGCATTAAGTGGAAGATAAATGGTACAAGCTGGCACTGCGTATTTCTGATATGAGAAAGTAGACACACCTGCAAATAACAAATAATGACATGATATCGTGCAAGAATATCCAGGAGAACATACCAGAGTTGCTTAGTCACCTCATTTCATCCTGTGGGTATTAACCTACTCACTGAGACACTTGACAATTCTCGAGACCAGAAGTTCTCAACTGGGGGCGATTTTGCCTCAGCGGAACATCTGGCAATTTCTGGACACATTTTTGGTTGTCACAACTGGAGAAGATGCTACTGGCATCTGGTGGGTAGAGGCCAGGAATGCTGCACTAAAATCCATAGGACAGTCCCTCCCCCATACACACACAGAAAGAATTATCTGGCCCAAAATGTCAATAATGTCAACGTTGAGAACTGTCCCCTAGATTATAAACCACTTGGAACAAAAACGAGTACTCTAGGGGTCCCTGGGAGGCTCAGTCAGTTGAGTGTCAAACTTTGGCTCAGGTCATGATCTCACAGTTGGTGAGTTCAAGCCCCATGTCGCGCTCTGTGCTGGCAGCTCTGATCCTGGAGCCTGCTTCAGATTCTGTGTCTCCCCCCGCCCCCTCTTAGCTCCTCCACTCCTCTCTCTCTCACTCTCTCTCTTTCAAAAATAAAAATATAATAAAATTAAATTAAAAAAACAAGTACTCTAAAAGCATCCGAATTTCAGGTTTCCAGTGTAATTATTGTACAGGAATCCACGTCCACCCTAAGGAGACAGTTGTCAGGTAGAGAGTATTCAAATTCTCACTTGACTATTTATTGAGTGATATCTGGTTGTTTAACTACTTTGTGCCTTAGTTTCCCCATCTGTGAAATGAGGAAAGTCAGAGTACTCTCTCATAAAGTTGATGTGATGCTTAAGTACACAAACTAAAGTGCTTAGGATAGGGTTTGGTCCACAGCCCTAAAAAAACTGTAAACTTTTGTATTATGATTATTAACTATTACTTGGCACAAAAAGAAATGTAAAGATTTGCATTTAGACTGATTTCCAAGAGTTCAGTCCTTTGAATAATAATTTTATTATTTCCAAGTATCACCTAAACTGCCACTTTCTCAAGATTTTTTCCTAAACTGTCACACTTCACACCACTCACAGATGTGATGTCTTCATTGTATTGTCGTAACACACACACAAAAACAACGCAGTGCTATCGAAGCAATAAGATCATCCATATAGATCAACTTGTGTGCTCCACGGGGAGACACTCCATGCTTAGAGAGCCAACCCTTGTCTAGTAGACTTTTATCATTCATTTGGCTGCTGAATGTCTAAACATCTTATGGACCTTACTAGGAGGCAGAGCCTACCTCCCATCAGAGAAGCTATAAATGCCAACTTTTCTCCTTCTCAGCTGCCTTTGCAGCTAAGGTGTGAGCATGCGCCTTCAGCTTCAGCACTCAGACTTGCTCCTGTATGGGTCTGAATCAGCAGCTGGTGACCATGGACTCAGTCTCAACACCACGAGCTCTCGTGGCTCCAGGTACATCTGGCCCTCAGAGGCTAAGGTGGCAGAAATGTTCTCACTAGTTCAAATGACCCAGTGGCAAGTGAATGCCCAGAATTGCAGACTCAAATGCTAGCGGAACTTCCAGAGGAATGTGGAAGGGAAACATGAATCCACTCAGGGGGTAGCGAGGACCCTGCCGGCTTGAACATCCACACTTCACCGAGGGCACCTGATGCTCAGATCCATGTGGGGACACACGCCCTGAGCTACCCGGTCTGATTTTTCAAGAGAAACAGGAATTCAGAGTTTTGTGTGAATCTGATGGGCAACCCATTCAAGTTACACAATAACCCATGGTGTGGGCAATACTGATGGCCGCATGCCTGTGAGTCAGCTTCATTTGTCCGGCCACCATATGCAAACTCCAGAGTATCCTTAAGTGCTCTCCCCTCTTACTGGCTCCTCAGTGGAAGGCTCAACTGAGAGAGAAGTTAAAGCAGTCTGTTTCTACCCCTGCAAAATTAGTAATAATATTATTACCTATAAACATTATTAAGTAGCAGTAACAATAATTAGTAACCAATATTAGTAAGACTTCAGAACTCCAAGCTGGGGCTGGGGCTGGAGCTGAGGCTGAGGCTGAGGCTGGGGCTGCCCAAGGTCACGGGGCTGCAATGAGCACCATGCATGCTGTCCACTCCTAGCAGGCTGCAGCACCACAGGCCAGCACAACATCACCTCCTCCAAGACTGTGCTGGTGTTTCTCAACCTCATCTTCTGGGGGGCAGCTGGCATTTTGTGCTATGTGGGAGCCTATGTCTTTATCACTTCTGATGACTGTGAACTTTCTCGTCCTCACTTAGCAATCATAGTTATAAGAGCTCTGCTTTTCATTATTGGGCTAATTGGCTCTCGTGCCACAATCCGAGAAAGAAAGCTGTGCGGATTCGCCATGCTTGTCATCAACCTACTCTTGGTTTTGTCACAGAAGTTCTTGTAGTGGTTTGGGGATAGTTTGCAGGACAAAGGTGGAAAATAAGGTTGGCCACAGCATTCAAAAAGCATATAAGACCTACCCCCAGTGATGCTAGCCGGGCTACTGATTACATACAGAGATAGCTGCACTGTTGTGAAATTCACAACTATTCAGACTGGAAAAATCCAGACAGGTTCAAGGAAACCAAAAATCAGAGTGTCCCTCTTAGCTGTGCAGAGAGACCACCAGCAGCTGTAACAGTCCTGCCCACGGCTCCGACCTCTACGCAGAGGGATGTGAGGCTCTAGTTGTGAGGGAGCTACGAGAAATCACGATGCCTGTCATCTGGGTAGTGCAGGCATTTGCAGCTAGTCACCTGCTGGGCATGCTGTGTGCATGCATCAGGTTGTGCAGAAAGAGGAGAGATCCTGCTTCTGAGCTCCCCATCATGGGCGAAACCTCTGCATAGTGCAAAATGCAAGCCTGAGCTTCTAAGTCTTGTTCTGATTTGGAAGGTGAATTGAGCAGGTCCACTGCTGTTGGCCTCCTGAGTTCATTTAGTTAAAGCGCGCACACATAGGTGTTGGACAGAACAGCATGGCTCTGCATGTGCCCACCTACCCATCCTCCCGCCACCTATGACTTTCTGTCCCCATATTCTAGCTGACTCTCTATGTCCCTAAGCTTTTAAGTATGGCGGTATATGTTCCAATTTCAGAACCATTTTCAAGTTGCACAGGGTGGGAGAATCGAAGGAGGGTCCGGGCTTGCTTCTGTTATCACCATGCTACTAGAGTATCACTGGGCCCTTTCAGTCTTTATGATGGAGAACTCTTGGCTGAAGACTTTTGTTGGGGGAGGGCCTGAGCTGTGGTTAAAGTTAACACCAAATGGTGCCGCTTGTCAGTGTCGTTTAAAAAAATATATATACTGTAGTCCAATAAGATAACAACTGTACAAAATGGCTAAAATAGATCTTAGAATCATACAGTGTGTATTTTGGTTCATCTTCAAAATCAGACTAATCTTTGAAACTAGAGGTTTTTAATCAAAGCTGGCTTTATAGGAGTAAAATGGATGCACTGTTGTTTTAAGATAATTAGTGTGTGTTTTTGTAGCCCATTCATAGTAAGTCTAAACTCATTTGGATTAACGTACCCACGTAGACTAGCAAAATAGTATGTAGATGTTAACTCAGTTGTAAATAGCAAACTCTAATTCAGGGCACTTGGGTGGTTCAGTAGGTTGAACATTCAACTTTTGATTTCAGATCATGTCACGATCCTAGGGTTGTGGGATCGAGCCCCATATCTGTCTCTGTGCTGAGTGTGGAGCCTGCTTAAGATTCTCTTTCTCTTTCCTTCTGCCCCTCTCTCCTACTCGTGCTCTCTCTCTCTCAAATAAAAAAAAGATTAAAACAAAAAAAAAATCTAATTCAATACACTCGGTATTGCTCCTCAAAAAAAAAAAAAAAAAGAATAAGTGTCTAGATGCACACAGGCCTCACAGCAAGACAGCCTCCACATAGCACTTTCCACATCATGTAAAATGATGCTTACGTGTCCCTTCAACATTTATGCAATGACACCAGTAACGTCTTTATCACTTCTATCTTTAGCATTTGCATATTGCTCAGCACATAGTAGGGAGAGAGGTGGGTTTCCTTTAGTTCGGCAGACATTTATAAAACATCTAGTGTCGTCAAGTTGAATGAGACGTAGCGAATACTAAAACCATGAGTCAACTCAGTACTGTGTGCTTTAACAAAACTTTCCATAAGAGTTCTCCAGAAACTAAAACAAAACTTTTAGTGGGAGTTCTCCAGAAAATTGGAACCAATAGAAAATATACATATCACGGACCAATATGTACAAACACACTACTATATTATATTAATTGGTTCACACAGTTATGGAGGCCAACATGCCCCACAATTTGCCCTCTGAAGCCGGAGACTCAGGAAGCCAGTGGTGTAATTCAGGCCAATTCCAGAGGCCTGAGAATGGAGAGCACCACTGTGCAAGGGCGGAGAAGATGGACATCCCAGCTCAAGAAGAAAGAGCAGAAATTGGCCCTTCCTTTGCCTTTTCTATCTGGCCAGGGGAAGGGGCACTCAATGGATGGGATGATGCGTACTCACCTCGATGAGGGCAGATCTTTACTCAAGTCTACTGAGTCAAATGCTAATTTTCCTGAAACACCCTTCCAGACACACCTAGAAATAATGTTTTGCTAGCCATCTGGGCTTCCCTTAGCCCAGTCAAGCTGACACATAAAATTAACCAGCATACTTTCCAACCCAAGGCACACTGACTTCTGGCCTTCCTCTCCGTTCCAGTCCTCTCTGGACTCGCAGACACCTAGATTGTCTTCAGGCACCACAGTATAATCTTACCTTGGGTGGTTGCTGTAGACAAAATTCTACCACCTTAAAAAAAATCTGCAGTGTATACAATATCTATAATTAGCCACCTGGGGTTTCAATATTGTTGACCTTGAGTGATGTCCACATGCCTATACAATGCAGTTGACCTTTCTACAAGGTTTTTGGGTGTCTTTTCAGCCAAATAAAAATGTTCCTTCTAATAGTCTTTATTGTAGTAATTTGTTTTAAACATTTGCCTCAGTAGGGCTCCCTCCAACCACCAGAATTTCCCTGATGACACTGAATCAGCAGTAAATGAGTATTATTATATAGAAAAGAATTAGAAAAAAACCTGCTATGGGATTTTTATATTTGCTAGCAGGGGGAAAAAAGTTTCTTTTTCAATTCTTACCACTGTTCATTTTATGCATCTACTTAGCATATAATTATTTTGTCTGTCTATTCATTTTCTCAGCTAGCTATTAAACATCTCTGGGTGATTAGCATCTGGCTAGATATCTTCACTCACTAATAATTTAAAAGATTTCATGTTTTCTAGCCACTTACCATGCACCCCAGAAATGAAATACAAAATTTCAACTTGCTCTTCTCAGGGGGCTGAAAAATGTGAGTGGAATGAAAAGCAGAAATTTTAAAAACTATATTGTGGAAAACAAAATACACCTCTGTACCTAATTACTAATTACATTCCTCATAACTCTTGATTCCGTTGTTACTTTGAGAATTCTATTTCTATAAGTAGTCTTGACTCTCACGAAAGGTTAGGAAGTCTTAGTTATCCATTAAAAAGTGATGTGTAACCTTTATCACTTCACCCCTTGGCAATTATGTTTTCTATGGCATATTGGTCAGCAGGTGATTTATTAGCTTCCTGTTCTATTAATTATTTATCTGTTATTGCTATGCATAACTCATATCACAATTTTCTACAGCCTTTATTTAAAGATAGTTCAGGAATATTCGAGTGATCTGAAATGTAGGCGGAAAACAATTTTTATGGTGCTGCAGTAGGCTACCTCTGCCATGTGTACATCATCAGATAAAGCTTATAAAGCCCCTGAGGGGATCCCACACATGTTGTGGTCCTTGAGAGAACAAACAGCCTCAGAACAAATAACTTTCTTTTTTTTAATTTTTTATAGTTTTTATTTTTATTTTTGAGACAGAGAGAGACAGAGCATGAGTGGGGGAGGGGCAGAGAGGGAGACACAGAATCTGAAACAAGCTCCAGGCTCTGAGTTGTCAGCACAGAGCCGATGCAGGGCTCAAACCCATGAACCACGAGATCATGACCTGAGCTGAAGTCGGACACTTAACCGACTGAGCCACCCAGGCGCCCCAGAACAAATAACTTTCAATATGTACCTTCTTTATAAAAGGTTCAGGTCTTGAAGTCAACCAGGAAAATAGAGCCAAAATGTAGGCGGGGGGGGGGGGGGGGGGGGGNCAAAGGCATCTTGTCTTAGGTATCTTAGTCACTGAGTGCCCTTATAAATCAAAATTTGATTTCTAACATGGAACAGACTTTAAGATGACACGAAAGTAAATAGGAGTCTGAAAACATGGATCCTGCATCTTCCTACTGACACTGTTTTACCCAGAATCATGAAACGAAAAGTCAGAAATAAAAACACTCCCTTTCACATGTTAACACAAGCAATGCTAACAAACTAGCAAATCTTTGGGACAACAACAATAAAAGTGTTTTAATGTTTTAGGGTTTTTTTTGTTTTTTTTTCTAGGAGAGAGAGAGAGACTGCGTAAGCAGGGGAGGGTCCGAGAGAGAGGGAGTCACAGACTCTGAAATAGGCTCCAGGCTCTGGGCTGGCAGTCAGCACAGAGCCCGACGCGGGGCTCGAACCCATGAACCACGAGATCATGACCTAAGCGAAAGTCGGACGCTTAACCGACTAAGCCACCCAGGCACCCCAAAAGTGTTTTATTGATGCTAATACATTTCAGTAAGAAAGGACTAAATAAATTATCCTACCTGAAATCTTAGAATCAAAGCAGTCTTAACATAGAAGGGACTGGGGAGCGCCTGGGTGGCTGTTGGGTAAGTGTCCAACTTCGGCTCAGGTCATGATCTCGTGGTTCATGAGTTTGAGCCCTGCATCAGGCTCTGTGCTGACGGCTCAGAGCCTGGAGCCTGCTTTGGATTCTGTATCTCCTCCTCTCTCTGCTTCTCCCCCAATCCCCTTTCTCTGTCTCTGTCTCTCAAAAATAAACATTAAAAAAAATTTTTTTTAAGATAGAAGGGACCTTACGAGGTACTGGTGTAACCCCCTCGCTTTACAGTTATAAAAATGGAAGTCCTTAAAGACAAAAGGATTTGCTCATGGCCTTCAGCTTATTACAGAGAAGCAACATGGTGCAGAATGCCTTGAGGGTGAGGTGGCCGAGGAGACCCGTATGCCTTTCCATGACCTTGTGAGCAACTACTTGCTCTACCCGAATCCAATTAGGCCAACTCTTACCGTAATCAAATCCCGTTACACAAATTAAAATAAATTTACTAATCTTTAAAAATTCAATTAATCAAATAATTATTTATTATTAATTAGCAATTAAAAAATAAAACTATCTGAGGAAAGATAGGTATATTCCTGAAAACAAATAAGGTTGATTTGTACAATTAAAATATATTTTAGACACGTTGTTTGCTTTGGATTTCTCTCAGGTGCATTTAGCATCATTAACTACTTTCCCTCTTGAAATACTCTTGTCTTTTGAGGCATCACACTCTTCCAGCTTTGCTCCGCTCTTAGTCTCTGCTCCTTCTGTTTCTGTTCCTCTGATGAACCTTCTGACTTCTTTGATGGCCTCATTCTTCTCACCACCCTCCAAATATGCTTCCCAAGTCCTGACCTCAGCCTTCTTTTCTCTTTCTGCTTCCTTTGCTCACACACGTCTCAAGATACTACCATCCCTCTGTGTGGATGGATCAAACAGCTCCATCCCTGACTTCTCAGCCAAATCCAGTGGCTCTTCCTCCTCCTACCCTCTAAGCTCTTCCGTCTGCAGGCATCTGGTACCTGGGTGCCCACATTTCCTCCTAGAGCAGCTCCATCCCACACAGTTCCATCGTTGAAGACGGCAGCACTGAATGCCAGCCTCTCACACTTGAAACCTTGGGTTTTCTTCCATAGCTTCCCCTTTGCAGGGAACTCAAGGGCAGGCATCCCCATCTAGATGAACTTTCCAAGCTCCTCAGCTTGCCCTTGCCCCTCAACACAGTCTACACTGGCCGCCTCCTGCTCATGCCTTAACGGCATTCACCGCTCCCAATGCTATTCCCTTCACGCCCTTCCTCTAAAGGCCCTTCCAGCTCTTGCCACTCCACATTCCCAGAGTGAGGCCCATGCCCCCATGAAGCCTTCCTCATTCCTCTGGGCTGCCATTTCTTCTTTCCCAGCTCCTGTAACTTACTAATTAGAGAATAACCTATAATAGTCTGTATTGGTCTATAATAGTCTATAATATATTCTGTAGTAGTCATTCCATATGCCAATTACATCCTGGTTTCCTACTCTTTTTATTTCTTATTCCCTACTAAAAGGAAATGGTAAGTTCTTGGAGGGCAAGCACCCTGTTTTCTACCTTCCTTTCTTCTGCCCCACGGAGCTTAGCACAGCATTATAACGCTCCCAATGTAGCGAATGATATATGTGTTAATGAATGAATGCAGAGTTCTGAAATTCTGCAGCACTAAAGCAAAGCTCACAGGACAAAATCCACAGGATGGAGCCATCAGGAAGGGGACGTTGCATGGATGTCAGGCATGTCCCTAGCGGCGGCCACCCACAGGCAGGCTGCCCAAGAGGATGCACAAAAGGCTGTACCAGAAGTGACAGCTCGAAGGGAAAGCACTTTGCTACTCTTTTGGATGCTCCAGTGTCAGTTCTCTGCCTCTTATTGGGTTCAAAACACTCTAGGCTACTATCTCCACCTCTCTTCTCATCCTCAGGATCTGTACTTTTTCCCTTTCATGGTCTCCTCTTACTTCTCTGAGGCTGCTCTGTTTGCCCTCTGCAGTGGACATCTCTTGTTTTGAGCAGTCTACTATCCACTCACCCTTCTTTCATTAAGAGCATCCCAGTTTTCTCTGAGTGCCCACCCCTTCTTCCACTCTCAGACCACATGGTTTGGGTGGGGTTGACTCTTCTCTCAGCTCTAGAGGCAACATGAAGTCCAGCCCTCACTACGTACCAGCTATGGTGGCCAGCCATATGGCAGCCAGCTGGGGATGTACAGAATGACTACTACAGAGTATGAGTCCCAGTTGGGACCAGGGATTCAGATCAGGACGTCTATTTGAATTTGGAGGAAAGGAAGGATCTTATTTTCTTTTTGCTGGATTTGGAATTGTGAGGATGAAAATGTGGAACCGCCAGCAGCCATCTTGTCCTTGAGAAGGGGGTTCCCTTTGAGAGGGGAGAAAGCAGAACTGAGAAGTGGAGAGAGACCATGAATCCTGGGGAGGTATTTTTGAGTAGCTGGATCCTGCTACACCTGAAGCTAAGTAACTTTTCCAATTGTGCAAGCCAATAGATTCCTTGTTTGTTATGTTATTATGAACCAAGTTTTGAGTCACTTGTAACCCAAAGGGTCCCAATATGTCTTCTGAAATCCAAATTGTTCGTATTAGTTTAGGTCTGAAGTAAATGTAGAGATGAAGTTCAACTCTTACATTTATATAATAGAAACCGAAGAACCGGAAAGAGTGTGACTCTAATGTGAAAATACTCCTAAGTTGTAGCGGACACCACCTTACACCCAGGTCTTTGCTCTCCCAGTGCTTCTGCCACAAAATGCTCTATCAAATCAAGGCATTTTTTCCTATACAGATGTTTTATTTTCCCTACTAGAACATAAGCACACTTCACACGCAGGAGGCGGAGCTATGTCTTACGCTTTCCACATGCCCTTAGCTTAGCATGGTCTCCTGCATGTGGCAAATGTGCAAGTATAGGGTAACCAATCACTGAGTTAAGAAGGCTTTTTGTACCTTGAGATGTTTGTTTTTATGCTTGCAAGATGATGTGTTACTTTCAGGGTCTTTACTAATAGAAAAGCAGAGGAGTGTGGAAATACAGCTGTTATCAGCAACTGTCATCACTTCCTGCAGATGCCAGTCCAGTCGTTTTGCTCAGTTGAGTAACCATGTTTATTAAGTAGCCATTGTACACAGACACTGTGAAGAATCCAAGCAACAGGCCTGTCTCTGCACTTGAAAATTTACAAACTAATGTGGAGGGGAAAACAACGATAAACAAACATGCCAAAAAGACAAACATTTTGTGCCTTTTTTACGTAGAGGAAAATATGAGTCCAAAAGTTAACAATAATGTTTGGGCTCTATCTAAGTGACAATACATAAATAAAATACTATTAATTATCCCTGCAGAAATGTTCAACTTGACTGCTATATTTAGAAAAGCAGCATCTATATGTTTTTGTTATTTTAAGGAGTACTGTAAGCCTACAAAGTAATCTGAAATACTTGTGGTCTTATGATTACATAATATGAAATTTTCCCCAAAATATTTCTAAATGGAAATTTTATTAAATACAAATTATAAAGCACAATGTGTTGTGATAATCACAGCAGCTGGTGAGTTTTGTTTTGGTGTTTGTTCTTTTAGAGATTTTATTAGTTTCCCAAGTCCACGATATCAAATTGGGTGGCTTAAAATAACAGGAGCTTACTGTCTCACAGTTCTGGAGATTAGAAATCCAAAATCCGTGGGTTGGCAGAGCTGTGCTCCCTCAGAAACCTGTAGAGAAGAATCCTTCCTGGTCTCTTCCTGGCTCCTGGTGGTGGCTGGCAGTCGCTGGTGTCCCTTGCCTTACACCTAAATCCCGCCAGTCTCTGCCTCCATCATCACATGCCCTTCTCCCTGTGTGTCTGTGTCTTCCTGTGGGGTGTTTCTTTTCCAACAAGGAGGCCAGTTATAATGGGTTTGGGCACACCCTAATGACTTCATCTTAACTTGGTTACATCAGCCAAGACCCTATTTCCAAATAAAGTTATAGGTACTGAAGATTAGGATCACAACTTGTCTTTTAGGGGATACAATTTAACCTATAACAGATATATAAATGACATTTTTTTTTAAAAAATGCTCTTTTATTTATTTATTTTGAGGGGGGAAGGGCAGAGAGAGAGAGAGAGAGAGATTGAGAGAGAGAATCCAAAATAGACTCTGTCCACACTATCGGCACAGATCCTCACGAGGGACTCGATCTCATGAACTGTGAGATTATGACCTGGAGCTGAAATCAAGAGTCAGACACTTAACTGACTGAACCATGAGGCATCCCATAAATGACATTTTTAAGAAGTGTTAGAAACTTAACCTTGGTAGGTGGTACAGATGGAGAGATTGTGTTTGACAAGACTGATTTATAACCTGCTATTGAGACTCATAAAGTTAGGAGATTAGAACTTTGGCTGACATTACCACTTTGAGAACCACCAAAGTCCAAGAGAACAGACCCAGTCTAGTAGAGAAAAAATGAGGCACCCGTAATAATTTGGAATCACTAAATATTTTAAGATGATAGTAAAAACAAAACAAAACCAAAAAACCAAAACATCAGACAAACCCTCCCCTTACTGTTCTGTGCCATCTCTCCTAAAACATCTGCTTACCCTTCTCCTCTCCCGCTGGGCCTCCAACCATGACAACCTCCCAGAAATGACTTGGGGTCACAGGAATTCCCCATCCTTCCTCCTGCTGCTATTGCTGGGAAATATTCCAGCCACCTTCCTGTGGACCCATCCAGCTGGGGAAGCAGAAAGGAGGAGATGACACTAGAAACAGCTCTGTTTCAGTCAGATCCAAACTTGAACATGAGCAAAGTGGAACTATCAAGAGTTGGCTATAGTGGTGGTGTTCTAGAAAAATAAAAAAAGGTGTGTCAGCTTCTCACTTGGCTTCTAAGCTTTCTATCTCACCTCTCTGGGGCCATAAACTATATCTCTTCTGTACCAGTTCCTGTGAGACCTTAAACAGAACTTATCTCCACTTCAGTCATTGGACATCAAATTGCCCTGTTCCTCCTGAACTTTGAGCTTCAACAGCCTGGGTAAGGGAGGGAGGGAGGGAGAGCAACTTCACTGATCGAGCATTGTAGGAAGGGTTAATGGTGCAGAGGGTGGTTCGAAGCCACCATAGACGTGGGGCAGGAGACCTTGACCCTGAGAAGTCTGGGGATGGGAGGAGGCAGGGACCTATAGAGCCCAGATTAGACACTTAAAGGCCAAAATCATAGAGAATGGTCAAAGTATTAGTTGCTAATTTATGTCTTTCATTCCCCTCCCCCCACATTCCTGGAGGAGAGTTTTGTCTTGTTTGCCTCCTACACCTGTTTTCCCACCTGGCACATTATAGATTCCAGCCTCTTTCACCATCTTTCTTTTCCTGCAATTAGCAAAGTGCTTTCTTATTTCTGATCCTCAGCGTAAACTAAGAGCATCTGATTTGGAACACTTTCTCTTTTGAAATGATGGGCTCCTTCTCATCCTTTTGTTCACAGCTTAAATGTTACCTCCTGTGTATGAGAAGTTTTGATCATTTTAATGTAGAGATGTTTTTCCAAGCAAGCCAATACATCCATAAAAATGAACACTTTTTGCACTTACACATACATGCTCAGAACACACTCAAACAGAAACAAAAGACAAACAACAAATTAGGGAGAAATAATTGTTACATTTGACAAAGGCCTAGGTATATTATAAAATGTTGTTATAAATAAATAATGAAAAGACTAATAACTCAAAATAAAAATAAAGGGCATAGCAGACCACAGAAAAAAATTCATGCAAATGACTTTTAAGGGAAATGGTATATAATTTTAAGAATATCAAAAGAATGTAAGTGATGAATCACTAAATTCTGCTCCTGAAAACAATATTACACCATATGCTAACTAATTAGAATTTTGGTAAAAATTTGCAGAAAAAAATTAAAATGATGCTATTCAAGATAAAAAGGATATCAAAGAAAGGAATGAATGTACATTAAACACTGAAATAACCATTTTTCATCTTTGAAATTGGAAGAAGTGAAAAACTCTCATAATATTTAGTGTTGCCAGTATGCAGGGGAAAAAATGGACACTGGCATCTTATTTTAGGGGAATATACATTTTGTCTTTAAAAAGTCAGTCTCAAAAAATCAATCAATTAATTAACTGATTAAAAAATAAAGTCAGACTCATGGGTTAGCTGGACTTTGAGAGCAGTTCAATGTTTTGATACCTGTGCAGAGGGCAGCTGAGCAAGATCTATCAGAATTGTTAATGCATATACTTTGTCCAGCAATTACATGTTTAGATTTTATTCTACAGATAAACACGCACACATAGGCAAAGATGTATAAATGAAGAAACTCACACAAAAAACTCAAAATGACCTTGAATAGTGGACTGATGACATAAGGTTTGGTTCATATTCATAGTAGACTACTATGTGGCCACTGAAAAAGAAATGTGCGAGTGTCACATTATCTCTTTAGTATATGAAGCATACAAGGCATGGAAAAGAATGCATTGTACAAACCCGCTTGTTGATAACGAAGCAAACAAAGAAACAAACGAAAAACACAGGCCAGGGAAAGAAAGAAAGAAGGAAAGAAGCAAAAAAGAAAGAAAGAAAGAGAGGAGGGAAGGAGGGAGGGAAGGAGGGAGGAAGGGAGGGAGGAAGGGAGGGAGGAGGGAAAAGGTAGGGAGCTACATAAATAGGCAGACATGGCTGTGTACGTAGACAATTTCTGGAAGGACTCACAAGAAACCACCAGGAGGAGGGCCTGGGAAGTCAGTAGGTTTACTTTTCACAGTACATTTTCACACTATTAAAAAGAACTTACCATCTGCACATACTACTTTTTTAATTTAAAAACCAGCTAGATTATAAAGATGATGTTAACATAACTCGACGTTGCCCTCAAAAAGATTCTGCGTAATAATAATACTGATATTAGTAAAACAGTAAGATTTTTCAGTCTTGTTTGGTTAATGCTTTTATCATAGCAAGTTATAAAATTTTAAATAAACACCCAAAATAAACAAATTATGACTCTCTCAGTAACCCAGAAGTGAGACAGGTTTAGCCCGTTAATTGAAAATCAGCTTTCTATTCAACTTAAAAGTCCTATCCTTGATGTATTAGTAAATACTTTATTTTAAAAAGATGGTCTATAAAGGCAGCTTGAGAAGCTTAAGGTCATTTGTAGCTATCACCACTCCCTACCCATCCCCAACAATGTATTCAAATTCAATGCCAAAAGTTACTTATTAAACACAAGAGCTATTACACCCTGGGAAAACTATTATAAACTTGGCTTGTAGGAGACCTGATCTTTTAATGAAATACAGAACAAATATCTTAGAAAAACGAAAATGGGCAATCGTCATGTAAGTATTTATTGCCTTTGGGAATCAAACAGTTTTCATTTTAGTTAGCATGTGGAGAAATTTAAACTATGAAATCATGATTAATACTTTTGCACTTTATGATTGTGATTACTCCTTATTGTTGGTTTTCACAACAGCATACCATGCTTCTAAAATGCATTTGGAATATATTTTTTCTCCATTAGCCAAAAATCTCTTAGGAGGGGCTAAAGAGAAGTATTTTAAAACAAGATAGTAAACAATACCCCACAGAGAGTAAGTGGTTAATATGTATTTGTGGAATGTATGATTAAAGCTGTTAGATGTAGCAAAGTTGCATAAAACTTGGTAGGCTATGCCTATAAGGGTTTTGTGGAAAGGCAGGTTCATGTTGCAAATATCTGTAACCCAAGGTAAAAGTACTCCTATGAGGGCAAGTCCATATAACTTGTTGGACTGAAAGGTGAAAATATTATTTCTAAGCAGTATTATTTCTAAGCAGCATCAAATATTCAGATATTTGCAGATACCCAAAGAATGGACTTAATATTTGGGTTTTTACACTGAAATGTCTAGGTTCATGTGAATACTGTGTCTATAAACCAGTAATGACTAAAAATTGACTAAGGTACTACCATTTGGAGCCAATGATATACAAGGCAGGTCAGAGTTAAGTTGTGATTCTTTTTTACGTTGAAAAATGTATATCTAAAACTGTTGCAATAAAAATTTTGATAAGGTCTTTCTGTACCAACTATAGGTTCCCATGGAAAGAAATGACTTACTGTATGTAAACTAGAAACAAGGAGAAAAAAGATTCAAAAATGTTCTGTAAACTATCACTTTGTTTATGAAGTTTTTTTGTTCCTTTGCCATAAACTAAATGTGTACTCAATGGTTGCAAGCCTACAAATATTTTCTTTGGGGAGGTGTTCTATTTAAAATCTTCTGTAGGTAGCATTTTTTCTGCTAGCCAAGATTTTGAGCCTTACATTCAGTCTATATTTCAGAGACACTGAAGGCTACTTTTTTTAAGTTTATTAATTTATTTTGAGAGAGACTAAGACAGCATGAGTGGGGGGGTAGGGGGTCAGAGAGAGAGGGAGACAGAGAATCCCAAGCAGCCTCTGTGCTGTCAGCAGGAGCCCAATGCGGGGCTCGAACTCACAAAACTGTGAGATCATGACCTAAGCTGAAACCGAGGGTTGAGAGTCAGATGCTTAACCAACTGAGCTACCCAGGCACCCCTGAATCCTACTTTTAAGATACTGCTGATAGAAGCAGACGGCTTCAGAAATAAGTGGTCCCTGCCATAGCAGTTCAGGAGGACATTTTCATCTTTTGAATGTCTACCTCATGGGGCGGCTGGCTTGTGTGAGTGGTCCAGCATTTTTATGTATCTCTTTTGAATCTTCAGAGCCAGTCTTACTCCCTCTCAGAAGGCAGTCAACAGTTGCCCAAAGGGGACATCCAACCCTCGGCAGCAGCTGTGCAGACTCTCAGCCACCCACCAGGGAGTGGAGAACCAGAGGCCCAACAGCCTGTAAGCACTTGATTTTCCCTCCAAATCATAGGTTTGACTGGGCTCTCTCGTGGGCCCAGCATCATTCACCAATGACTTGTCATAGTGGATCCTTCACGATCCAGCCTGAAAATGTCATCATCAGGCATGACTTCTAAGCAGAGAAATCTTCCCTCCCCACACACAAATGTCTGTTACAATGTTTGTAGCTAATGTAAAAATATAATCTAGGAGCCCAGTTTCCAATCCCAACAGTGTTCCCTTAATAGTGCCTTGCAGTGGAGAGCATGATGCCATGTATGGCCGCCAGGACATTTTAGAAAATACTGATGGAATTATTTCACTATTAGAAAATACTTGTGCAATTAACATTGCACAAGGAATGAATATGTTCTAAGCCTGTGTTTCAAAATAAGTAAATGCAAACCCTTTTTGAAGGACAGAAAACTGTCCTGGTAATGACTTGAATTACTTGCATCAGAAAGCGACTTGAACATGTGCAATCTTCAAACTATAATGCTTGTAGTTTTGAAGCAATTACGCAGCCAAAAGAAATATATAAAATTAAATACTAGTAAAATACAAGTTGCTAATGTACAAATAAATGCATGGTATTGATTTAGCATCATAGACAATGTTATTTTGCTGGGATTAAATGGCCACACTCAATGTTAAAATGGTCCTGATGGCTATCATGTGGTTTCTTTTTTGTTACGGAATGTCTAAAATGTGATGTGGTGCGTTGACTTTCTTAGTTCTACTATTATATTTCTCTATCCAAAACTGAGAAACTTTTGTTTGTAAGACTCCCTGCAAAACAATCGGGCCCTCTCTTGGCTAAAATGTGTGATTTTTGTATTAAACCCCCCTCTGTTCTCTGTTCTTTTATTGTTTGCTTGCAACAATTAAAATATAGCTATTAGGCATATACACAATCATAAATAGAAACACAAATGCAGGCGCTGAAATCGTGTGCTAGCTCTTGGTCACCTTAATGATTCAATATGCTTTCTATTTAGTTTTTAAGTTATTACCAGCAGTAAATACATATTTTAAAAGCCTACTAAGAAAGCTACAAAGTCCCAAGGATATGTCTACAGACTAGGATTCACAGGCAACTGCTTGACAAACAATACTCCAAAGCCAGTAGGATATTGGCCAGGAAATTACATTTTCCAAGGTGCTGTGATACAGAGGGCTTTCTAGCCAATTCTGAGAATTGAAAATATACTTTTTTGTTTTGTGCTTTCCCCCAATCCCTTTGCCATCATTAATGATTTCTTTCAACTGAAGATCTCATGTTTGTGACTAACCTATTGGGAGCAGTAATAACCGTGATTACTATAATTTGCTAATCACACAACATTCAAAGAGTTTGCTTAGCCTAGACGACGTGTCCTTGGCCTCAGTGAGCTTTGTGCATAGACAGAAAAATAAGACCCATGGAAAATCTGCACAGATTTAGCTAGATGAAGCTTGTCTTCTCTTGTGTGGATTGTTTTCAGGAGAATCGTTATCTGGAGGAAAATAGAGAGTTGAGTTCAATAGTGAAATCCCTTCGCCATCAGAGTGTGGCTGTGGGGTATGTGCAGAGCAATAGGGAGGGAGCCATGGACAAACTCAAGAGGACTAAGCAGACTCTAGGCTCTGAGCTAGCTGTCAGCACAAAGCCCAACACAGGGCTCAAACCCACGAACCGTGAGATCATGACCTGAGCTGAAGTCGGAAGCTTAACTGACTGAGCCACCCAGGCACCCAGGAAAATTATTTTCAAGGCACTAGGAATGACTTTCCTTGCTACTCAAAGTGTGGTCTCTGGACCACAGCAGCAACTACATGACTTGGGTGCTTGTTAGAAATGCAGAACCCCAATCCCCTGAAGACCTACCGAATCATATCTGCATTTAGCAAGATCCTCAAGTGATTCTTGGGGGCAGTACAGTCTGAGAAGCACTAGACTGGGGAACGAGTGCTAACAGTTGGCCACACATTGGAATCACCCGGGGAGTTTTAAAAACCACTGAAGCCTAAGTCCCACCCACAGAGAGTCTGAATTAATCGGTCTGGTGGTTGATCTGGGCATTGGGATTTGCAAATACTCCCCAGGTGGTTCTAAATGTGCAGCTGAGTTTGAGAAACGCCGAACTGGAGCATAACTCTATTCTTACAAGAACAGATCAGCATCCTGCCGATGAAAGCAGGTGTCATTGTCCATACGTGAAAAACAGTTTGTAAATGTTAGAACATCTGCTTAGTGATCTACCACAGTGTTTGTAAACATGCCACATTTATGGCTTGTGCCAATATTTAGCCAACATAAATATTGTCTAACATGGAAAACAGTTTGGGACTTGGAGCAGGTGAACAGACAAGCTCAGAGGCAGGTGGATTAGGAACACCCAGGAGCCACACACTAGGTGGGAATAGGTCCAGATGCCTGGAAAAAGAAGGTAGGCTCTGGAGGCAAGTAAAAATGTGACTGGGAATTTGGAATAAAGTAAGTATGGTTTTAACCGAGAGTGTGTGTTGAAGTGCGATTCCCAAACCCTAAAGAATCCAACAAAGAGACCAAGACCACATAGTCCTACCTCTCTTATTAGGAAATCATTTATCCCAGAAAATTAGTCCTGAACACCACCGTGAGTATAGAAGGAAACAAAAAGAGCATCTGATGTCAAAACAGGACATGCACTAAAGCATACCGTCTTCATTTAAAAACAAGCCTCCCACTCAAAGTTGGCTGCATTTTAGACACAATCACACAATGTTGGCTTTAGGGGGTTCCTTGTCTCTGGTAGATAGAACACAGTCATTTTAAAGTCATTTAAAGGTGGGGAACAAGGCTGCCAAGGACAAATACACCAATGGAAGGAAGAACTTGCAAACCAAAAAATTGATACAAGAACGTTAAAGCTATAGGCGCCTGATGCAGGGGAGGGAGCACTTGGTGTAGGGGATGGAATCTGGTGGATATTTGCTCTGCTATATAGCAACCAGAACCCAAATTCCCCATGATGGTGGGCATAACTGGAGACTTCAATGGGACCTTCTGGAAGGATGATGATGATACTTGGCATTTCTCAAGCGCTACCTAGACTGTGAACTGCTCTGCAGGCACAAGCTCTGTACATGAAGTTTGAACCCTTCACCCTACCAAGTCCTCCATGTACGTGTGCCCTTTGGTCCTCACAGAACTCTGTGAAGGAGACAGCATTATTATTCCCCTTTGCAACCTGGGGAAAGTGAGGCAGGGAGAGATTAGGTAATTTGACCAATGAGAGGTCAAGCATGGATTTGGATTTAGGTAGAAGTTCTTCATGTTATACCACCTAGAAGCTAACCTCCTGGGATTTCTAAATCTATTGAACTGGATCATTATCTCCTCTTTACCCCAATCCTGAGCTTCCTCCCCTTCCCCTAGATCTGATGCTCTTCTTAGTGCTCTCATGCTACTCTGCGTATAATGCCATCACTCCCTTCCCAGGATTTTAGAACTACCTGTTCACACATCTTCCCCAGACTGGACTGGTAGCTCACTGGGGGCAGGGCGGTGTCTTGTTTATCTCTGTATCCCCATTCTTGACACATAGCAAATGCTCAGTAAAAGTGTGATGAACTCATCAATTCTTTACATTTTATAGGTAAGACTTACTCTAACCAATGTTTTGCTCAGTTGGAGTCCAAATCTCTACGAGCAGTTACAACCCCTGTGTGAGTAAGGTTCCTCTGTATCTGTGTTTTTAAGAACTGCACAACTGATTCTAATATACCCAAAGTTGAGAACCATAGGTCTCATGTCACATGTACCTCTAGTGCAGGGATGTGCCCAGATGTGGCCCCCAGACCATTACTGGAATAACCTAGGGTCTTGTTAGGAATGCAAATTATCAGGCCCCACTCCAGATCTGTGGAATCAGAAATTCGGGGCGAGGGCCCAGCAACTGCAGCAGCCCTCCAGGTGATTCTGGTGTACACTCAAGTTTGGAAATTAATGTTGAGGGATGCTTGGGTGGCTCAGTCAGTTAAGCATCTGACTCTTGACTTTGGCTCAGGTCATGATCTCACGATTCATCAGATCTAGCCCCACTTTGGGTTCTGTGCTGACAGTGTGGGGCTTGCTTGGGATTCTCTCTCTCTCTTTCTCTCTCTCTCTGCTCCTCCCCACTCCTCCCTCCCTCTCAAAATAAACACATAACCTTTGAAAAGAAAAAAAGAAAAAGAAAAGAAATGTTGAAGCAAAAGCCTCTCACAGACCTAGGCTAGAGCTATGTCCCAGCTTTGACTATGAACTGTTCCTATCACTCAGCCTGGATGACGGTCTTTAAAGCCTACTTAGCCCCACACCCTCCTCCAGGGCCTTTGACACCAAATGCAGCCCAGAGAACTGTCCCATTCCACCCCTTCCACTGACCCCAGGCTGCAGTCCCTTCCACAACTCATCCTAGCACTGCAGAGAGAAAAGTAAGCTCAAGAGCCCCTCTACCAACAGAGGAAAGAAGCCACTCTTCATCCTTTCTGTCAGTTCAACATATTTTTTAAAGAAACTCCCATGAGCCAGGTGCTGTTTGAGGCTCTACTGATAAAAAAAAAAAAAAAAAAAGGAATCAAAGGGCATAGTCCATGCCCGCAGAATAGCTCACAGTCTAGCAAGGAAGGCAAACAAATAAATAATTATAATGATGTGCAATGGATGCACTAATAGGAACACATCCAAAATGTAGACAGAGGAGAGAGTGATCTGTGCAGGAGGAACGAGTGGGAGAGGCTTCCTAAGTGCAGAAGGGCATTCTTTACAGTGCCGTTGTCCATGCAGAGAGGTACAGGAAGGCCCATGCCGCCACAAGTGCAGTTCTTGGCCAGCAAAGCACTGAATCCATCGAATGTCACCTGACTGTGCACCTGCTGGCCCCTCCCCAGGCCAGGAAGCAGGGCCCATGCTGCCTCTCACTCATGGCTCCATCCCTGGGGCTTGACACATAACAGGCGTAACACACATTTTTTTGCTAGAAAGATCACTGATCAGAGAGCAGTGACACGGATGCACAGGGGTGAGACTGACAGGCCGTTGTTTGCTATGCAAAGTGTATTGGTTATGCTAGGGCTAATATGTGAAGGACCACAAACTGGGTGGCTTAAAGCGATGGAAATATATTCTCTCAAATTTCTGGCGTCTAGGGATTTAAAATCAAGGTGTTAGCAGGACCACTGTTTCCTCTGAAGACTGTAGGGAAGAATTCTTTCTTGCCTCTTTCAGCCTCTGGTGGCCCCAGGCATCGCATTCCTTGGCTCAGGGCAGGAGATCCCCAATCTCATGTTCCCATGTTCTCATGGCTGGTTCCCATGGCCTTCTCCTCGACTTCTCTTCTTCTGAGGACCCCAGTCACTGGATTTAAGACCCACTCTAAATCCAGGATGATCTCATCCATGATCCTTAACTATTACATCAGCAAAAACTCTATTTCCAAGTAAGGTCACATTCTGAGGTTCCAAGTAGACATGAATTTGGGGGGGGGGCATACTATTCAACCTACTACATCAAGGAAATTGGGTTTTATTGCTTTGGGCCAGCAGTGGTTTCTAAACTTTGTACACCAGATTCCTTTGGAAGGCTTGTTTAAACAGAGAGCTGGCCCCTATCTGCAGTGTTGTTTCAGTAGAGTGGGGCCCCAAAATTTGCATTTCTCACAAGTTACCCAGTGATGCTAATGCTGCGGGTCCAGGGACCACACTTTGAGACCTAGTATCTTAGGTAATAAAGGGGCCATAACTCATCTCAGACAAGGGAATGACAAGGTCAGAGCTGCACTTTGGATGGACTATGTTAGAAGCTGGTAGAGAAAGGCGGTGGCCCTGGAGAAAGATGATGAACCTGTGTTCCCAACTTAAACAGTGGCAGTGGGTTCAGAGAGAAGGTCAAACAGATGTAACTGGCTAAGTGGACAGGTAGGTGAGGGCCAAGGAAGACTGCAGAGTGATCCAGGTACCTGGCTTATGTACCCAGATGAATGGGGTGCATCCTTGGAATAGAACAAAGTGGAGGTTTGCTTGGTGCAAGGGTGAATTTAATTTTCGTATCTGCTGAGTTTGAGATATCTGTGGGACACCTGGGTTTAACACCTAGCAGGTATCTAGATCTGAAACTCAAGAGAGAAATCTGCACTTGAGGTAATTTGGGGAGTACAAATTCGTAGTTCTTTGTTTTCAAATCAGTATATGAGTACAAATAGTAGACTACAAAACTAAGAGTGGCTTAAGTAACCAAGATATTTACTTATTAGCCTTCACACGAAGTCTGAAAGGAGGGTATTGCCAGGTTGGTTGAGTGGTTCGGTCACATCACTAAAGACTCAGGCCATGTCTGCCTTTCTATTCTGCAACCTTTGATATGTTGGCAACAGTTCCCTTCATGGGTACAAGATAATGGTCTGTGTTTAAGTTCATGATCTCACATGATAGGATCATAAGTAAGAAGGAAGGGACAGAGAAAAAAAGTGCTTTCTTCCTACTACTCCCCTATCACTGAGAAAAATCTGTTTGGAAAGCCCCAGACAGGCATCCCATTCCATCCCATTAGTCAGAGTTGGTCAAAAGCCCATCCCTAGACCAATCACTGGCCAAGGGGAAGAGGACAGCCATGAATCATGATTCATCCCTAGGGCTGGGGATATTATCTTGTCAACTAGCATGCTCTCTCTCCATCTTTCTACATTATTCTTTCCCACTGAAAATGAACCTTTTCTTTTTTCCCCAGTGGTGTGGGAGGCAAAAGTTGTTGGTGTGAGGGAGGCATGGCCGCAGATAGTTCAGGCACCACAGAGAGGCCATACCCTCACATAGCTCCACATTAACAACATCAAGGAAAAGAGGGTTTTTTCGCTAAGATTCTATAACATGTCAGGGAAAAATTCTGATTGGCTTGGGTCGTATACCTACTCCTTGGACTGTCACTGTGGCAGCAGTCAGCTTTACTAATCCTTGGGGCTTGGGG
The DNA here is from genome assembly GCF_003009895.1 of Hyaena hyaena. Lineage (NCBI taxonomy): Eukaryota > Metazoa > Chordata > Mammalia > Carnivora > Hyaenidae > Hyaena > Hyaena hyaena. The sequence continues at coordinate 3,005,354 of NW_024080694.1, forward strand.
ATATTGCTTTATCATATTGCTTTCTTATAACTATGATTTTTATTAATATTATTACCACTGTTGCTGCTGCTGTATTGGATGAACTGAAATAGAAAGGGAATGATGACTCAAAGATGATATAGAAAGGCAGTCAAATATTTCACCCTTCCTGTAATGGGGGTTTGGATGGTTGTGGTGGGAATGAAAAGGAAGATTAAAATGTTTAAAAGAATTTTAAAGAAATAATTAATAGGATTAGATCCAATGCATACTTAAACCGGGAAAGAATAGCATTCATTGTTTCGATTCTGATGGAGACAGAAATGTGCTTAAAGCAAATTTAGCTATTTCACCTTGTTTCCTTTTTAGCAAATCAAAACTTGTCCAAGTACTGTTGCCTATGCCTTCTACACAGCACCATTCAATGTTGTAATGACCCAGCTCAGCCCCCAGTATTTTTTCTTTTCAATTCCGGCTACCCACTTACTATTGACTCTTGAGGACCCTTGACTACACTTGCTTTTTTTTTTTTTTTCCTGCAAGCAATGAATCCCAAGTTTATACTCTCACTGAATTGGCAGAAAAACAGCCTTTGGCAATAGAAGAAGGAAATGGATAATTCTTTTCTAATGAGAAAAGCGCTTCATTTTTCATAACTCTTGAAGGCATGGTTCCTTTCATGGTTGAGGAATGACCATCATCTCCCCACAATCACCTTATCCTCCAAGTTCACTTTCATTGATGCAATACAGCAGTAATTGGATATCTGGAGGTTTAACACTCTTCAGAGGTCTCTGACTCCCAAAACAATCTGTGGACAACCTCAAAGCAGTCACTTTCCTCAGGATACAATCTTGTTTCCAGACAGGGCATGTAATTCCACCTCCAGTAGAAACTCAGAGTTGTCCAGCCCACCACAGTACTAACGGGCCCCTAAGGATGAGTCAATTGAGGCTGCTTGTTGAGGCTCCTGCCAGCCGAGGCTGTGATGCCTACAATTGTGATGCCAACAAAGAACAGAGGATGATGACAGGCTTCTCACTTTGGACCAACTTTAACTCAGATTCTCCCTGCTAGTTATCTTGTCCCAGCACTCATCTTTCAGATTTGTCATCTGAGTTTCTTTGAAATAAAAGTAAAGAAAGAAAGACATCATGGTCCACTTCTAATCCTCCCTTTTATGTAACCACAGCAATTCGCTCTTTGTCATTGGGTACCTTGCGTTCATCCGTACCTATGTGCCATTTGCACCAGAAGCCCTGCCTTCTCAAGACCTTTTTAAACAAACGTGTTTACAGAATTGTTACAATCATTAGGCCAGGGCGGTAGACCCTCATCAGATTAGATCTTGGCACTGTTAACACTGGAACCAGGTAATTCTTTGTTGTGAGGGGATATTCGGTGCCTTATAGGATGGTTTAAAAGAATCACTGATCTCTAGGACTAGATTCCAATAGCACTCCCTTATTTATAACTACAAAAAATGTCTCTAGATATTGCCAAATGTTCCAAGAGAGACAAAATTGCTTCTGAGACATAGACCTTAGGGAAAGCAAGGCAATAGGGTGGGAGACCCCCCCATAATGTCTTTATCTGACTGAACTTCTGCCAGCAACCATATATTTCTGCCCCTCTGGCCTAGGTATTACCTCACACTGATTGCTTTTCTTATCACTGAGTAGAGCCAACCCATCTTCAAGATTGACCCTTGTCCTGATGGTGACAACAGCAGGTGAGAGGCAGCAGTTTCCCCTCATAAGGCTTTTAACCCATGAATAACTCTGATGGCCAGAGTAAGAAGGGCTTCACTACAGAAATATCCAGTACTGAGGCTTCTGAGCTGACCTGATGAGCAGTGCTAAATGGAAAGTCACTGACTGAAGCAATCATGAGTCCATTTGCTCACCGGTCCCCTGTTTGAGTGTAGCCCCTGAAAAGCTGCCCCATTTAGTCTCCCTACACCACAGCTCGGTGCATGGTGGACCAGTCACATTGTGTACTTCTGAATATATTGTCAGTACCTTCAGAAATGATGGTGCCCACCACCTTAGGGCACTAGATGTCGGAGAGTCTTAAAGTTAGATCTTTTTAAGGTCAGGTCCCAACCTTCTGCTCAGTTTTTGATAGGTAAATATCATACCAGCTCAATGTGTAACCCAGACAGCATAGCCTGAGAGTGTTTGTCTTTCTGGAAAATGACCTAAAAATACTAATCTTCATTAAAAGGTGTTCTCAAAATGCCAACATATAAATAATCCCAAATTTAGAAGAAAGGTTATTTTTCTTTAATCGGAAAAGTCACTCATTTTTCAAGAATACACAGTCAGCATACATATGTAAATCATATTAAGATCTGATTCAAGTGGATTTTTTTCTATTTTCAGCCTTATTTGCCAAATGATGCAACTACTCCTACCCATTTAGAGTGATGGCCAAACATATTTCATACATATCACTTTATTTTTTTAAATTTTTTTTAAATTTTTTTTAAAATATTTTTTATTTATTTCTAGGAGAGAGAGAGACAGCGTGAGCAGGGGAGGGTCAGAGAGAGAGGGAGTCACAGACTGAAACAGGCTCCAGGCTCTGAGCTGGCAGTCAGCACAGAGCCCGAAGCGGGGCTCGAACCCACGAACCGCAAGATCATGACCTAAGCGAAAGCCGGACGCTTAACCGACTAAGCCACCCAGGCGCCCCTATTTTTTAAAATTTTTTTAAATGTTTATTTATTTTGAGAGAGAGACAGAGAACATGAGCAAAGAAGGGACAGAAAGAGAGACACAGAATCAAAGCAGGCTCCAGGCTCTGAGCTTTCAGCACAGAGCCCGATGCGGAGCTTGAACCCACAAACTATGATATCATGACCTGAGTCAAAGTCAGATGCTTAACCGACTGAGCCACCCAGGTGCCCCTCGTATGTGTCACTTTAAAATTGCATCTCTGAGGGGTGCCTGGGTGGCTCAGTCTGTTGAACGTTCGACTTCGGTATGGGTCATGATCTCGTGGTTCGTAGGTTTGAGTCCTGCATCGGGCTCTGTGCTGACACCTTGCAGCCTGGAGCCTGCTTCGGTTCCTGTGTCTCCCTCCTCTACTTGTGCCCTATCTCTATCTCTCTCAAAAATAAACAAACATTAAAAAAATTTTAATTGCATCTCTGAAAGGAAAGATCAATAGCCAAACAGTTTTATGTGTTCTTAGCACCTTTTAAGTTCAGCTAGAACTCAGGCTTCTTATACACTGCCTAGCTATCTTGTCGACCTCCTTGATTAACAGATCTCTGAAAGGGTCCAAGCGGGAAGAAGATCTAAGAATGGAGGAACCAGCTTTGCTATTAGTGTGAGCATGGAGAACGCTAATAGAACAATGACTACATGGTGAAATAGCAAATATTCTTACAAAATCGAAACTATGTTTAAATAGACCCAACAGAGTACAATGCAATATACATATTTTTCTAATTAGTAGTCTTCCTTTTTGCTCTGACAAGCATTTAAGTAGATTTTGATTTAAAACAAAAAAGCAAGACTTTTAAAAAGGAAATCAAATGTATTGTTCCAAGGAAACCATGCCCAAGAAACAATCAACTTAATGAAACAATATGCCACTATCACCCAAGATTCATGTTTAAAGATGTGAATGGCCCCTCTGTTGTGTTTCAAATTGCCCATCAATGTCTACTAAACATGCCTGTGGAAATGTTGCCAGAGTCTTTCTGGTTCTGAATTCAGAATAACATAATACTTTGCAGTTATGCTAATTAGTTTCAAAGTACAAATGAGTAACCAGTTAGAGGTAAAAGAACATTGACCTGAGAGAAAGGGCTCCAGAATTTTCCATAAGCAAGCAAATGACCCTGGGCAGATAACTTAACAGCTAGGTCTCAGTTTATCTATAAAATGAGGGTACTGGGATACATTCAGTGTTTCCCAAACTTCAGACTCAAATATGACTCTCATGAATGTTGCCAAAGACATGTGCCACCTTTGTTACTAACAGTTCTATTAACTCTTTTCTTTAAATTCACTCATCTTTTTGACATAAGTTTCTTAAAAGAAACTTCATATTACTATCATAAATGGAAAATCAATATCAGTTGATATAAATGTGGATAACTAAATGAAAGCCAAATGACTATATTAAATTCTAACTAAATACTATTGCCAGCTGAAGGCTCAGATTCTGCCTTTTCTCTGATAAAAAGATCTATTGGCATAAAGAGAAGGGATTGGCAAAATAATTATTTCAGCCTTTGTGGGCCACACAACCTCTGTTACAACTATTCAACTCTGCCATTGAAGTGTGAAAGCAGCCGTTGACTAAATGTATATGAGTAGATTGGCTATGTTCCAATAAAACTTTATTTATAAAAACAGATGATAGTCCAGAATTTGACCATAGCCTGTAGTTTGCCAATCCCTGGGTTGAAAGGGTGTGAAAGACATACTATCACCAGGCAAAGAATGACTCAATCAGAAGAACTGAGAGAGAATTTTAAAAAGAATTCCTTTTTTAGTTGAAAGTCCAACAGGCTTTAATACATTCAGTGTTCCATGTCATCCATTTTGAAAACCCCGGGTTGAATTTCTACCCTCAGAATCTATGATAAACCTCTTCCCTTTATCTTTTTCTTCTTGAATAAAGTCTAGAATTTCTTATTTGTATAAAGTCTCAGCACATTTTTAAGTTGTCTTTGATTCATTGGGATGTCAATGGTAAAGTTTCTACTTTCTGTCAGACCAGTGGGTCTTAACCCTGGCTTCACATTGAAATTATCTGGTAGGTCTTGAAAATACTTATATCAGAGATTCTGCTTTAATAGGATCAGGTTGGGACTTAGCCATTTGTTTAAAACATCTTGGGGAGCCTGGGTGGTTCAGTCAGTTGAGTGTCTGACTCTTGATTTCAGCTCAGGTTATGATCCTAAGGCCATCTAATTGACTCCACATCAGGCTCCGTACTGAGCGTGGAGCCTGCTTAAGGGTCTCTCTCTGTCCTTGTCTCTGTCTCTCTCTCTCAAATAATTTTTAAAAACCCTATCTCAAATTATCCTGATGTGTATCCAGTGTTGAAAGCTATCCATCTGTGTTTTGTTCCTGACATCTTCCTCAGAGTCCACCATTTCCTCCATAGGTCTTAAGTCTAAGAGCACCAATCTCTATTTACCTCAAACTGTTCCAGATCTGAAAGTCTTAGGTGTCCACTTTCATTTGTGTTTCCTGTTAAGCCTCCAAGTGAGGTCCAGTTGAACTCTCCAAGTGTCCTGGTTAAGTTTACTGTTCCTTTCTTTTATCATTCTCTCTGCTTCATTACCCTAGAAGGCTTGACATCATTATCAGTTCAAGATGTCTAATTGGATAATTCCACTCTCTCCCTCCTCTGTCCCCACTATTGCCACTGACCCCAGACACTGATAAAACTAGAGTAAGACCAGGATGCCAAGGAAAAGAGATGTGGCATATTCTGTAACATACAAAACAAAGGAAGAAGACTCTTCCCCCCTCTAGAAGGGAAGATAAATGCCCCATTAGCTGTAGAGATATCAAATGAGCTTCCATCAATATGTAAACATCTACCAAGTGTCTATATTGTTCCAGGCATTATGATAGGTCCTGGATATGATAAAGAATATGACATGGTTCTTGGTCCCAAGAGGTTTACAGTCTAGGGAGGAAGATAAACTAGTGAATAATTATAACAATGTATCTTAAGGAGATCTAACAGAAATCTCTAGAATGGAGTATAAGCACAAAGGAGAAACTGGTGTGCCAGAAAATGTTTCACAACCAGATTTTCGGTGGGGGGGGAGGAGGGGACAAAAACCCAATTTGTGTCATGAGCTAATTTCCATAGTATAAATATGAAATCACAGATGATTTCAAGTTACTAACATGACCTCATTGAACACAGTTGGGAAAAGATGCACACAATTGGCTCTTGAAAGCTTGCAAAGTCAGCTCCAGCTTGGATGACCAACTGTCCTGATTTACCTGGAACCATTACAGTGTTAGCACTGAAAATCTCAAGTCCTAGGAACCCCTCAGATGGCCAACTTAGGCCCAACTAGCAGAAAGTCCTCAGTCTTTCCCAAGAGGGTCATAAATGGTTCCAGAGAGGAGATATAGCTCCAGCAAATTCCCTTAAGTACATAAATTCTCCACTGTTGCCAGTGGACTCAATAGCGGGCAACCAGGTGTTTAAGAAATAGAGGAGCATGAGACCAGTGCTGTCAACCCCCAAACCCCTGGGACCTCTGAGGACTCAGGAAGTTACCGTGAGGAGCCTGCTTGCAGCATTCTCCCTCCTCTTCCCCCACTGAACATTCATGAACCCTTCCTAATAAGACAAATCAGCAGTTTGCCTAGATTCCAGCAGATAGGGAGAAATGAGAGTTTACCTATGAAAACATTTGACAGTTTATCAGGCTGGAAAGCAGGCACCCCTAGGAATAAACATACTGGAAACCTTGATCATCCTGCTGGCCTCATGAGTTTCTGCCTTCAAACTGCCGTTGCTAAATTTCAACCCCCTGGCACACCACAGTCCCTTAGCTATGATCCCTCCACTAAGGTAATGTGTTGATGTGGTACACTTATATATTGCAAAATGATTATCACTATAACCTTAGCTAACGCCTGCATTATGCATAATTACCATTTCTTTTTGTGGTGAGAACATTCCAGATCTACTCCCTTAGCCAGTTTCAAGTATATAGCACAGTGTTATTACTATAATCACTATGCTGTACATTAGACTTCCAGAATTTATTCATTTTATAACTGGAAATTTGTACCATTTGATCAACATCTTCCCTTTCCCCCTCCCCCATTCTAGTCTCTGTTTCTGTAAGTTGGCTTAGATTCCAGCTATATGTGATATTCATTTTGGATGTAAGTGTGTGTGTGTGTGTATGTGTGTGTGTGTGTGTGTGTACCACATCTTCTTTATCCATTCATCTGTTGATGGACACTTAATTTGTTTCCCTGTATTGGCTATTGTGAATAAGGCTATAATGAATCACATTGTCTTATTTCATCTTCCCAAGATTTTGCTACATAGGACAGGTATTAGTCATAGTTTACAGATGAAAAGCAGAAAACATGATTCCATTTGACTCAAAAAGATACTCAGAGCAGAATTTGACAACAATGCCTTTCCTGCACATATATTTTGCCCACAGGGAGAGGCTATCCATTTTGCCTTGCAAATAGTGGTAGCTGGCCTTCATTTTTCACTTCACTTCCTATTGTCTCATCAAGAGCATTTCTTGATCTCACAGCTCTGTAAGGGGTCCTTGGCTTTCCTGATCAATGGACAAATCACAGGTCTCAGCCAGTGTGTCTGTAAAATACTAGCATTCTAAGAGCTGGACTGAGCTTTTCTATCATTAAATTTAAAAATAATAATTTTGAAAGGGACAACAAAATTTGGTTAATCAGAAGTCAGTGGTAGAGTTTCTGCATCCAGATTGTATAGGTTAGAATTCCATCAGTTAGTAACTGAACGGTCAGACAACTTATTAATCTTTCTGTTTCTTGGTTTTCTCAACTGCAAAATCGGAGGTAATAATACTTACCTCACAGGGTTTTTGTGAGGATTAAGCTGTTTGGCCAGTGCCTGGCACACAGTAAGTGCTTTGTATTTTGCTATCATTCTCAATTTTATTTATTTTTTTAAAAATGTTTTATTTATTTCTAGGAGAGAGAGAGAGAGCGTGAGCAGGGGAGGGTCAGAGAGACAGGGAGTCACAGACCGAAACAGGCTCCAGGCTCTGAGCTGGCAGTCAGCACAGAGCCCAACACGGGGCTCGAACCCACGAACCGTGAGATCATGACCTAAGCGGAAGTTGGACGCTTAACCAACTAAGCCACCCAGGCGCCCCATGTCATTCTCAATTTTAAATGTTAATCCCTTAAATTTCTCTTCAACTCTTGGCCCAGCTTACTACTTATCTATTAAGTACAAAATGGTTTCTGATTTAGGACAAAATTATGTAATCAGTTATTTTAAAGGTGCCACACAAAGCAACATGTCCGGGGCTCATTCAACACTCCATAGGAATCAGGTCAAGATGTGAGGAAGTAATAAAAATAACACTGAGCACTCACCACGTGCCCAGCTTCCTGCCAAGCTCGTTTGGCGCATATCCTTGTAACAACCCCCAAGACCTTGTTATCTTTCAGATGGAGAAGAGAGCCTCAGAAAGGGTAAGGAGAGAAAAACAGCATCACGCCAGGGTCAAGGGTAGACATCCTTGGCAGGATGGATACCAATGTGACCACAAAGAAGTGTCTTTCCCAAACTGGACCTCAGTTTCCCTAGCTCTGTGACTTTAAAATCTATGCAAGTTTAGCCCAAATTGCCAACACTGGCTCAAGGTACGACTAACTAGCTGTGGCAATAGTCACTGCTTATGGTGGGGAGAATTCAGGCATGGCTGAGGCTCTCCCCAGCACAACTCTTGCCTGCCTCCACCTTGCTTCTGCGTAAAATGCCCAGGCCAACACCTGGTTCTAATCCTGACCCACATTTTTAATCTCCTCAGCCTCCTCCTGATTTCATGGTGGCTCCAACAGGAGCTCCATTGAGATCAGTGTACAGTGAGCCCTCTGCCCTCTGCTCTCCAGCACTTTCTCGGAGCCTTCTTGTCTCAGTGCCGGGATACCAAGCAACCAGTTTCAAATATTTACCGAGCAAATTGCAGCAAGCCAGGGCTTCTGGGGAACTGCACTGGAAAAAGCAAAGAAAACGCCACTCCCATTACATTTTGATAATACTTCAGGGCTTACAAATGACCCCTACATCCATATGTCACTGAGCACCTCCTACGTGCCACCAACCAAGTGCTCGCTGTAACCTGGCACTGCATCCCAAACACGACTGCAGCCAAACCTCACTCTACCCATGGGCAGGTGCACCTCGACTTTAAACCTGAGACAACAACATCCGAGAGATGGGTCAGCTTGCCTGGGGCGGGGGAGGGTCATACAACCAGCGAGGGACAAAGCATAACTGAACTCTGTAGGCCCTACTCCCAAGGCCACATTACGTTGTTGTGTATTGCTGACGTCACTCACTCACGTCTGTTCTGCAGTAGTTCAGCGGCAGGTCACAGTAGGCACACACGTGCTCAGCCCCAGAGACTGTCTTGCTGTAGTCTCTCCCTGCGGTGCCCTTCCCCCACCTTCACCCTTCCTTATTTATGTACCTATGTACGTACCTACGTATGTGTGTGTACGTACATACTACGTATTTTGCTTGCCTAATTCTTACTCAGATTTCAAGAACTAGCACAAATGTCAACCCCTCCCTAAAAATTCCTCTTCTTCCTCTCATATTTGCACCCATCGTGTGCCCTGCTGTAAACATCGCGCTCTATTGTAAACGCAATTGTCATTGATCTGCTTGCATGTTTACTTCCCTGAGAACAAGACCTGAGCTTCATCAAGCAAGTCTTCCTCACCAGGGCAGTGCTGGTCCCACAGCAGACCTTCACTACTTATCTGATGAAGGAAGCGAGGGAGGAAAAAAAGAGGAAAGAAGAAGGAAGTGGGCAGGGAGGAGGAACCATTCAGAGGAGATTCTAATTTGCCTGCGGCATATTGGCTTTTAATTAATTCCCTTGTCTCTTATGAGAAGTATATTCCTATTTCCCAGTCTTGATGCTCTTGCTCTCCAAATACATCAGGTCACCAGGACCGATGAGTGGGAGTGTCCTTAAATAGGAGTGTGCTTAAGGCTGCGTCCTGGAACTTCTTGGTTACCACATAATACAGAACAACAGTCTGCCTATCATATCCCTCAGCTAAATTTTCACAAACTCCATCCCCAGAGATTGCTGCAAGCTGGAGGAAGATTTTCTTAAAATGGTCCCTTTGATCCTAATTGTTAAGCTCTCCTCAAACTGCACCAGGACAGAAGCCTTTGGTTGGGTATCTGTTTCTCCACTCTGGCCCTTCTGGCTGGTGGGGCAGGGTAGGGGCTGCAGTATCCGAACTTGGTACAAGACCCAGCCTCCCTCCTAGGCACCTGAAGTGCTGAAGTTGGCCTGTCTCTGAGTCATTTCCCAGAGTGGGTGATTTTGGCATTCATTCTGCCCAGGTGACACTGCCTCCAAGTTCACAGCATCTCAGTTTGTTTTGTATGACTCCTCCCTCCAGAAAAATGGATCGTTCATTTCCTTGTTTAAGATGCAGGCACATGGAGGGGCACCTGGGTGGCTTAGTCGGTTAGGCGGCCAACTTTCGCTTGGGTCATGATCTCGCGGTTCGTGGGTTCGAGCCCCGCGTCGGGCTCTGTGCTGACTGCCAGCTCAGAGCCTGGAGCCTGCTTCAGTCTGTGACTCCCTCTCTCTCTGACCCTCCCCTGCTCACGCTGTCTCTCTCTCTCTCCTAGAAATAAATAAAACATTAAAAAAAAAAAAAGATGCAGGCACATGGAGATGCAGAGAAGTGACATGTAGATGTGCTGGAAGGAAGCAAAAACAAGTCTGAAAGTTCCCAGCTTATTTTTGCACCAGGCAGTGCCTCTTGTAGAGTGAATGGGACTTGCTTCCATTGTGAGCCTGACTGGCACATTGGCAAGCACGCTACCAGGGCTGCATTTCAGTGAGATCCTCACACTCCATGAGGTGCCAGTCATCACATTAGTCACATGAGGCAGTTAACAAAACGTGGCGTTGGGTGTCATCCCCGTCACCGACTCCATGCAGCCTGAGTTGTGAACCACTTTACTGCCTGGTGTGAACTATGTGTTTGGAGCTCTAGAGCCAAACTGCAGGTGGTCAATGAATAACAGACCCTCAGAGTGCCACTTACAAGGTGGAGACCCTGTGAGCAGGAGACGGTTTAAAATATTCTAGAAGGTTCTTTGCTGATCTGCCTTCCATTATTAATCCTTTACATTTTTTTAAGCACATGCTCTCTGCTGGGCTTCATTTTAGATGCTTTGTATGAATGACTTCATTTAAATTCTCATAAGAGACCTATGAGCGGACACGATTATTGTCCACATTTTGCCATGAGGAAACCACAGCACAGAGGGGCTCCCAAACTTGCCGAAGGTCACATGAGTAATAGCAGTTGTTCTGGGATTCAAATCCAGTTTGGGGCATTGGAGATATATCTATATCTCACAATTTCAAGTTTGGAAGACATCTCTCAGATAGATGATAGATAGATAGATAGATAGATAGATAGGCAGATAGATAGGTAGATGGATGTAAATCTTACAAACTTATCAAGTGGAAACATGCAGAATGGAAAACCTAACATCACTGTAAGACAAAAAAACAAAGAGATGGCCCACAGAAGCAGAAGGAAAGATTAGCAGTTCTGTGGCTCCTTATCTATCTGGCCTTGGAAATGTTATCTCGCATAAGCCTCAAATCTTACAAGGCAGAGGTTGCCCCCATTTCACAGGTGAGGAAATGATGGCTTAGAGGTTAATGGCTCAAGTTCACATGGCTGTTAAGGGATAGACGCACATCCAAACTTGGATTCATGTGGGCTCAAAGCCCAGACTTTTGTAATCATTTTTATTAACAGCTGACATCTTGTCTTTTTAATGTGTCCCTTGAGTGTCAGTGTAAATGCTGTTAAACAACAAATCAAAAGAAAACAAAAAAAGAATGTTGCTCTGCCTCTATTTTGCCTGTAGTTGAAAGCAAGTGGAATATTGTGTATCAACCCACATCCTCACAGCCCTGTCTGTCCTCATACTGGAGTCCCCTGTACCCCCATTCTGGGTCTGGCTCATATTCCTTCAGACCTGCTTTATGTGGAAGTTCTGCTCAGTGGCCTCAGGTTTCAAAAATGAAATCTGATGGGCAAATGGGCCTGAGGTCCCGAAGTCAGCTGCCTGGCTCACTAACAATGAACAATGAATGCTGGAATGTCCACTCCACATACATTCCAGAGAAGGTGGTTACCCAGCTCATCAGAACAAGCCAAGGACACCCCTTGCATCAACACTGGGCGGCACTGATGAATAATATGTCCTTTGTGGAGGCAGTCCCAGCCATGCAGAGGGGGAAATTCCTAACAGACTGTTTTCTCGCTTCCCTCCTTGTCTTTAAATGAGTTCTATCATGTGATCTCTTCATTCTGACATCAAATAGCCTGCTGTTATGAGGAATAAGACTCTTTGGATTAGGAAAGATAACCAACATGGCTAAGAGTGGTCCTTAGAAGGAATCTGGGAACTGTTGACTTCCACCTGCCTGATAGCAGATGGACGTGTGTCTCATGTAGACTTTTATGGTGCATTTGTTTAAAGATGACATGAATGTATTGCCTTACAGTTCTGTAGGTCAGAAGTCCAGCAGGGTCTCACTAAGAAAATGCTGCATGTTCAATTAAGCAAAAAAGAAAAAGCTGTCTCAATGTCATCTTTGTTCCTAACCTGTAGTTCAACATTCTCCCACTGCCCTGGCCACTCCCACCCCCCAGATAGCACTGTTATTTTTGGACTAAATGACACTTCATCTTTTGGCCTTGGATAAACTAGATACGTTCAGAGGGTTTATCCCCTTTTTTCGGCTCCTTTAACTCTATTTTTGTATCAAGGATCCACCTTACTAAAATAGTAAGGGGACAAAAGACAGGAATGTCTTTTCATACTTGACAGAACCAGTCTATCCCTGGCTCCCACGCAGCCATCACCTGGCCAGGTGACCTTAAGCAAGTCTCCACGGGGCTTCTGCAAGTCCTGGCTGCATCTCTGTGCAACTGAGGAAAAAAATGAGTCTCTCTGGGAGAGAAGCAGCCCTGCCGGCTTAGCAAATGTAACCCCAGCTGGACTCCAGCCCCCGCACCCTGAGCCAGGGCACGGCCTCCCTAGCTATTCGCAGAGCCCTGTGTCTCTGTTTCAATTTATGTGAAGTGGGGCAGATGTAAGTGCCCCACCAGATTCTCTGCACTGAGGAGGCTCAAATAACATACAGAACAATTTATGAATCAGCTTGTTAATAGGAGCTGTCTGCTGCTCCGGTTCAATCCTACCTCACTACCCGAACCCTTCACAAAATCCTTCTAATGGAAAGCAAAGATGCCATTCACTCTTCTGAGATTGCCATTTGCCACATTCCCACATTCAGAGAACTTGATCAACAGGCAGGACGGGCTTCGTAGTGTCAGCCCGTGCAGTTGCACAGGCCCAGCACTCAGAAAGGCTTCTCACTTGTTTTAATGCTCTGATGTCACCATTTCAAGTTCTAAATCTATTTGGAACAAGGACCCTACATTTTTATTTTGCACTGAGCTCTGCAAATTATGTTGCTGGTCCTGCCAACAAGCCTTCAGCAGCACCAGATAGCTTTCTCACACCACACAAGAAATTTGGGAAGAAAAAGTGCTGAATATAAAGGCCCCAATCCTACATAGAGCACAGAGCAGGATGGTGCCTGGGACTAAGAGCATGGGTGTTCGGAAGCAAACCATGCTGGGTGCAGTCCTATATTCCCCAAGTCTTCAGACACCATCCTTACTTAAGGGGCCTGAACCCAGATGATCTTCTCTGTGAGTTTAGACTCCTAATGGCTACTCTTCTGGGTTAATAATGAAGAAAGGTCTGTAAACGAAGAAATTGTCTGGCATGTGGCAGGTGCTCAACAGATGTAAGTCCCCTTCCAGCATACTTCAGCAAGAGATACTTCAAGAGGGGCCATGCAATGGAGTGATCCCAGAAGGCAGAGAGGTGACTGGAAGCCTTAGAAGGTCCCTTTGGCTTTGCAATTACATGATTCTCTGTTAAGAAAGGCCTAGAAGCCAGCACTCCTCTATTCCATGGATATCAGTCAGAACACTTTTGTTTGCAACGGTAGAAACCCAACTTACTAACTTCGAGAACATAATAGTTTATTAATAAAAATGGGAAATGCTAGGAAACAGACATTGCTGTGTCCAAGGATTTATAGAATGATATTCAGTCTCTCTTTCACTCTCTCTATTTCCACTCTTTTTGTCTCTGCCTTGCTTCACTTTGAACTCATGTCCCTTCATGCAGAGGATAAAATGGCAACCCAGGCCTAGACTCACTCTTTCAGCTGAACAAGCCCAGTCAGAAGACATCTCTTTCTGTCTCTATCTCAATATCAACCAAAGAAAAAACTCTGATACTGCTTGGATTATACTCCCACTCCTGAACTAGTCACAATTGCCAGAGTGACAGGGTTTGTGCTCCCCCAAGGGCAGGACAAGGAGGCTCAAGCCTCATGACTGACAGCTCCAATGAAAATACGTAAAATGGGGGAAAGAGAAGCCCCCCTCAAAGGAATAGCAATGCCAGACAAATAAATGCAATATGTCTACTGTGCCTATGTGGTTTATTATTCCTTCCCAGTGGGAGCCAAGGGAAATGACAACCGGGAGAGGGGAATCGGGTAGGTGGTGTAGACAGTAGCAGGATCACTCCTTCATTGAAGGATGGGAAATAAGTGACACATGTCATCAAAGAGAATCTCTGTGAGGAAAGGCAAAGACTGAGAAAATGCAGGGTAGATTCAAAACTACTAGTTGTGTCACTGCAATTAACCTCACATCTTTACATTCTTAATAGTGATGCATTTATTATGCTGCTTTTGTTTAGGTAACCAATATTGCTTTCCATTTAGTGCTAATAGAAATTTTCCTTTTGAAAACAACTAAGTAAAAACCAGCTAGGTCAGCTGAAAGAAAAATCATAATAAGCAGAGAATAATAACATAGACTTAGGTTGCTGTGGACAAATTAGTGCATGTATTATACCAATGACTGAAGTATAAGGAGAAACACTAACTTAGTGTTTGAACAAAACTTTCTCTCCCCAAGGAACAGTAAACACCAGTAACTCTATCTGCTGTTTCTGGTCCATAGGCATCTCTGGCAAACTAAATGTTATATCTCTCATTGTGTGGATGGCAAACCTTTAGCCCAGGTCACCAAATGGATGGATCTGTAATAAAATCCTAGAACCTTCAGCTTCTGCCTGGGAACACATATTCCCTAGACACACTTGTGCCTCACAACAAGAGGGTCCGGGACATTGGCCCACTGTATTATTTTCTGTTTCAGATGCAGTCACACAAAGGTAGGATTGATGTCAAAATATCTCACCCCAGAGACGGCCAGGCTGATTGTCCTTATGAACAGAGGGGCTCATTCTCAGTGGTCATCCAAGGCCAGCTGGCTCCAAGGAGTACCAGTCATCTCTCTGGGGCCAGAGCTTCCCTAGCTGATTTCCACATGTACCCGTGTATAAAGTGGCAGCTGGTCCCCCATTTGGATGACTTCTTCGTCTTCTAAATAGCTGCCAACATCAGCCAGAGATAATTCAAGAATGCCATAACGTCCACTCACCTTTTCAATTATTTTCTCCAGGCCAAAGCAAGAAGTCATCAGGGTTTTGATATGGATCACTATGCCAAAATGCTGAACAAAGCCTGCAAAGGAATGGGTATGAAATATATTTTGTTTTTAAATTTACTTTTGAAGTTGATTAAATTTGATCTCTTGTCCATGATCTTTCCCATGATCTTAGGAAGATGACTTCCCACTGATCTTGTACATTCCCAAGCTAACCCAAGTTAATTACCTCTAGGGTTCTCTTTGTAAAAGATACCCAAACTATAATCAGATCCTAATGCTTTTCAAGATCCAATATGATAGTTAAAAATTGGATACTATGACACTGAATTTGACCTTAAGGTAGAAGAAACTTCATGAGAAGCGTAGTCATGCAATCCTAATGTCACCCAAGTCTCTCTGGTCCCTTTCATGAGAGGTGGTGGGGAATTGGGTCTGATGAGAGCTGGATTAGGGATCTGGGAATGGCATCTAGAAGTAGATTAAGTAAACATAAAACAGTAGTTGAGGTCAAGAATCAAGAGGCAAGGCTAGAGAAGCTATGTACCTCGATGCCTCAGGTAAGTGCATGGCCAAGAATAGGAGACTAAGAAAGAGATCAGGAATAAGGTAACCCCAGTAACAAGGTAAGATGAAGGGGAAAGCATCCAGGAATAAGGCCATGAAGAGAGGCTCTGAGACCTAAGGAGGTCACTGATGAAAAACGTTCCTGGTCTCAGAAATCTGGGTTTTAGTAGATTCACAGGATCAGTAACCATCATTATTAATTCCAGAACACTTTCATTGCCCCCAAAACAAACCCTATGTCTATTAGCATCCACTCTCCACTCCCCACCCGTTCAGGCCCAGGAAATCACAATCTACTTTCTGTCTCTATGGATTTGCCTATTCTGGACATTTCATCTAAATGGAATCATACAGTATGTGACCTTTTGTGTCTGGCTTCTTTCACTTGGCATATTGTTTTGCAAAAACAAGTGCTAGATTTTTTACTTAGAAGTAAATCAGTGAAGATTTACTTTCCTAGGAATGGGTACTTGTGATAGAGCAAATATGGCTGTAAATTCTTTGAGACTCCAGAGTAAAAACTAAGTTCTAAGAAGACATATTTTGCTTCAACATAAGGAACTATCTGAATATAGAATAGTCTGTCTTGCCCAAGAAATGTTGGAGAAGTCCCAAGGGAGTTGGGGCTGGAGAAGGCCAAGTAGGAGAGTGGTAAAAGAGATTTCTACATAGTAGCTTTTCTTGAATAAATCAGAGAGAGAGGGAGCTAGAAATGAAGGATGACAACTAGCTTGCTTGCTATGGGGGGGGGGTGGGGGTGCATCAGAGAAAGCTCAGCAGAGAGGAACTGCTTCTCGCTCACATCCTGACCTGGCTCATGTTGTATTTGGACAACAGCTGCCGGGAGCCATGTTTACCTGAAAGTGGCAGGATGTTTATAGTTCTGAGTTTTACTGAGTGGCTGAGCCAGCCTCACAGGTGCTTCCCTACCGCCTCTCGAGTGAGGTCCTGACACCTGGATGTGGGTTGGAGACAGGAGCAAAGTGGGTGTGGGTATAACTCAGCTGCAGTTAATGATACATCCCCATGATTTTAGCCACTCAGTGGCTAAACACATATGGAGTACCTACTGAATGCCAAAGTCACCCAGTGTTTTCTTCTCCCTTTTGGATGTGGCTTCAAGGTGGGACCACTGCTGAGCTGATTACTGCTGTTGGTTGAGCACCTTTTATGTGTCAAGTACTAAGCTAGGCACAACACACACATCATTTTGTGTAACCCTTTCAACAACCCCTATAAAGTTGTATTATAACAACTTAACAGAATGCTGAAGCTCAGAGTTATTCTCTGAAGAGAATGCCTTAAACCTGAGAGTGTATGGACCCATTATTCTTTATGAAATGTAAAAGGATTCTTATCATTCTCCCTCAAAGAAACACAGAAACAGTCTTTTCCGAAGGAAAAGCTACCATGAAGATTACTGTAGTTCTAGTTCATGACTTCTTAAAATGTAACGTGCTTTTGAGTCTTCAGGATTTTAACACGCAGATTCTGACTGGTAGCTCCAAGTGGTTTCTGAGATCCCGTAGTTCCAATAAGTATCCAGGTGAAGCCAATGCTGTAGATCCTGGATCATGCTTTGGGGAGCAAGATCTAGTCCATCTGAGAGTCACAGAAGTTAATGCTTCTCAAGCCACACTGGAGTGGAACCAGACCTAGAACTTGGATCTGGGGACCCCAAGCCCAGTTCCCTCTCCCCTCATCAGGCATGGGAGTGAACTATGGACCTGGGTTTGAGCCCCTGATCTGCTACCTACTAGTGCCTCATTTCAACTGCAAAATGGGGTTAATAATGCTTCCTTACAGAGAGGTGTGAGGATAAGGAGGCAGCACAGAGCTCAGCAAGGCTCTGGCCCTCATTGACATGCTAATTGGCTCCTTTTCTAAAAATGTTTTATTTATTTCTGAGAGAGAGAGAGAGAGAGAGAGACAGTGTGAGCAGGAGAGGGTCATAGAGAGAGGGAGACACAGAATCTGAAACAAGTTTCAGGCTCTGAGCTAGCTGTCAGCACAGAGCCCGACGCGGGGCTCAAACCCACAAACTGTGAGATCATGACCTGAGCCGAAGTTGGACGCTCAACCACTCAACCAACTGAGCCACCCAGGTGCCCCTAATTGGCTCCTTTTAAAGGATAAGCTCAGATCCCAAATCCCCACAAAGCCAATTAAATCGATATGGGCAGCAAGGAGGCCCCCACTTGAGTGGACTTTGTTCTTCGTCACTGAGGGTGTACCAGGGTGACTGCTGCTCCCTCCAAAGATATGTCCACCCAGAACCTGTGAATGTGAACTTAACTGAGAAAAGGATCTTTACAGATGTAATTAAATTAATGACTTTGAGAAAGGATCAAGCTGGATTACCTGGGTGGATCCTAAATCCATGGACAAATTTCCTTAAAACAAGAGAGGGGCACCAGGCTGGTTCAGTTAGTGGAGCATGCAACTCTTGATCTTGACCAAGATCAAGCCCCACACTGGGTACAGGGATTATTTAAATTCATAAGTAAAATTTTATAAAAGAGAGAGAGCAAGAGAGGCAGAAGCAAACATTCAGGAAGAGTCTGTGTGAAGCCAAAGCAGAGAGTGGAGCAACATTCCAGACACTGAGCTAAGGATTGTCCGAGGCCTCCGGAAGTTAGAACAGGCAAGGAACAGATTTGACCCCAGAGACTCTTTTGGGGGTGTGGCTTTGCCTACATCATGACTTCAGTCATTTGGCCTCTGAATTGTGAGGGCATATATTGCTGTTTTAAGTCACAGAGTTTGTGGTAATTGTTATAGGAGCCTCAGGAAACTAACACAGTAGACAAGAAAAAATCAATGACCCTTCCTGGCAGGCAAGATTCTCCCCATTCATTGCTTCCTCTGCCTTCCCTGCACTCCCATTTTCAAAGGAGACACTGAGGGACTGGAAAGCCCACAGCCTGCCCCCCTCCCCAGCTCAGCCAGGCTGCTGGGGCTGGCATGGGGCGGGGGGGCCGTGGGGAAAGCAGAGACCCCCTCTGTCTGCACATCACTCAGATCACTCATATGGCACATGGGCCCCTGGTATGAAGCAGAGGGCACTTCAAACCCAGGAGCCTCAATCTTGCTGAAACTCAGTTCAGTCTCCTCCCAGAAAATTGCTGGGAGAGCAAAAGCAAGGAGGCCCTCTGGCACTCCCAAGGCTGATTATCACCCTGGGCCTGACTTCTACTGTATAATTACTCTGCAGTGTCCGATGTACAGTCAGGGCTGAGATTCCTTCTTGTTTTCTAAAAAGTCTTTCCCAGAACCACTGGGGACTGACCCCAGTGCCTCAAGCCATTGTAAATGTTTACAGGAAACTGTTCAGCAGCACAGACTGCTTATATGACACACATATTGTGAAATGTAAAATGAAGTCATTGTTCAGTAAATCACTTCTTGGTTGGGTAGTGGGAAAGGCTCCCAGGATAAACCTGAGACCAGATTCAAAGGGCTTGAGGGAAATCTAGTCATTTCCAGGCTTTTCACCCAACCCCCAGGGTGATGTCAAGCTATCCCAGGACAGCGTGGGTCTCTGGTCTCACTTTCTAATGTGTTCCAGGAAGGAAAGTCTAAAAAACATTATTTTTAAATTTTTAACTCAATTTTCCTGAATTATCCTGGTCTGGGTTGACTCTGGCCTCAGAGTACATTTCCCATTGGTCCAAGTGACTAGCACAGCTTACACCAATGCAGAGACAAGGTCGTGTCATGATGCAATGCAAACATCTCTGCTCACTCATTCATTCATTCATTCACACATGTATGCATGCATTTAAATATCCATCCATTCAACAAGTCATCTGATGAATTTTGCGAGGCTTCAATGTGGACACAGCAGCGAGCGAATCCCCCCCACCTCTGTCCCATGGGACTTGGACAGAACAGGCCATACAAGGGATACAGAAGGTGGAGTGCCTCCTCTACTCCAGGGAAGTCCAGTGAGTTGAGTCCTGAATAAGGAATGGAGTGAAGGTAAGGATCAAAGATAAAGGTGTTCCAGGTAGAGGGAGGAGCCAGGGGTGAGAAAGAAAGTGTTGCCTGTGTCAGGAGCTGCACGTGGTTTATGGAGACCCCAGAAGAGTATAAGTGGGAGGGACATGACTATGAGAGGCAAGTAGGAGCTACTCCAAAAGACCTCATATGCCCCACTGAAGAGCTGAGACTATTCTGGATTTGTAGGACCCTATATGACAAGCTTTGATATAGAAGATAAGCAAACACATTCTAGGGACAGTGAATGGTGGCCATAAAAGGGGTGTGTAATGCAGGAACCCCACTTGGGTATTAGTGGTTCTGCTGAGGAATGTGACAGAGAAGTGAGTGGATCTGTGAGATATCTAGGAAGTGGAATAGTGAGGTCTTAGTGGTACCTTATTGGAGGGGGGTGAGGGGAAGGAGGGAACCAGGGATGAGCCCCAGATTCCTGGTTGGCACAATATAGCAAATGGGCCACCTGGGAAGCAGGAAGGCCCCTTCCAGGGATGACACCTGTAAGGATTCAGGTCTGAGACGTGGAGACCCTGGACCTGGGCAGGGGCAGCCCTCACTAAAGAAAGGGACCGATTCAAGAGATTCTTACCAGAAAAAGATATCCCTTCTGAGGTGAGATTTCTGGCATTCAAAAGTTAAAAAAAATAATATGTCACGGAGGAAGTAATTGTATACTCCCCACAAAGCTGAAACTGCAGGAAAAAATTTAGAGGAACCATATAAATAACAGTGCTGGAAATGAACCAGAACCAGGCAGGCAATTAATCACGGCTGTTGTTGTAGGTGAGCTCATCCTAGAATCTTCTGTTTCTCCATTTGGAATCAAACACCTAGGTCTTCCCAGAATTGTAAAGGTGGAACTAATCCCTGAGACTAAGTGAATAGTCTGAGGACACAAAGCTCACGGCTGTGCCAGGACCAGCACACAGCTCTCTCATCCCCATCGTCCCAAATACTGCGGTGAGGACTGATGTCAGAGTCGAGGCAGGGGTAGAACAACTCAAGCCTTCACCAGCGAAAAAAGAAGGAGAGTCTCTTTGTTCCCGTCCCCTTCTCTGTAGTCAAGTCTCCCTTCCACAGCTTCCCCACACCCATGACCCGGATTTTTTTTTCCTCCCAACTCTCCCATTAGAACGCATCAAATGTATCTACCATTTCTTGTTCCTTGGGGATCCTGAGCTGGGTGGGCGATCATGCAAGTTCGACTAAGTCAATTCCAATCAAAAGTGACCAAGCCCGTGCTAGTTAGTCACAGGGAGCGGCCATTAGGAGTAAGGCTGGGAAAAAGCCAATGCAGGATACTCCAGACTCTGGCTGTGACAAGGGTTTGGGGTTCCTTTCCTGAAGTCTTGAGGCACTGCTGAGGATAGTGGGTGCATTTGTTTCTAGAGTTGCCATAAGGAAGTACCACAAACCAGGTGGCTAAAAACAGCAGAAATGTATTGTCTCCCAGCTCTGAAAGCCAGAGTCTGAAGTCAAGGAGTCAGGAGGCTACACTCCCCCTGAAGGCACTAGGAAGGACCTGTACCAGGTCTTCTACTCTGCTTCTGGTGGCCTCGGGCGTTCCTTGGTTTGTAGATGAGTCTCTCCAATCCTCTGTCCTCACATGGCACTCTCCCTGTGCCTTTGGTGCCAAAGGTCTACATTCTGTAGCAGGCTTTCAGATCCCAGACATTCAGCTACCACCTTCCATGATTTTTGTCAACCTGAGTACTACTGACATAACATATTTCTTTTAATCAGCTCGTCCAGCCTCTGTCCTTTACAAAACATCAGCAAAATCACGGGAGTGATGAATAAGTGATATCTACTTATAGTTGACTCTTGAACAACACAGATTTGAACTGAATGGGTCCACTTATATGCAGAATTTTACAGTACAGTACTGTAAATGTATTTTCTCTTCCTCATGATTTTCTCAGTAACATTTGCTTTTCCCTAAATTATTGTAAGAATACAATATATGATACACAAAACATTCAAAAATGTGCTAATTGACTTTATGTTATCAGTAAGGCTTCTGGTTAATAGTAGAGTATTACTTGAATACTCAAGTTTTGGGGGACTCAAAAGTTATACATGAGTTTTTTACTGCAAGAACTGGTACCCCAAACCTTGTATGATTCAAGAGTCAGTGGTATATACAGTCAATGGTATATACAGTCAATGCCATACAGTCGGTAAGGGTAGAGGCATTACTTGAATCCAGGCTGAAGAATCTAATTCAGGGTTTGCTGGTTACATAGACTTTCTCATTCCCACACCTGCAATCCTGGATCATGTTTCCAATCCTGTCTCCATGTTCTTAAAAGGATATTCTCCCCTTATTTCTTCTTCATTATAGTTTTTGGTACTGATCAAATTGCTTACAATGAATATGTATTACTTTTGGAACATCAGGGGGGAAAAACTTTTTAGAAAGAGTGTAATCTAAAAATATAATAGTCAGGGAGCACCTGGGTGGCTCAGTCGGTGTCTGACTTTGGCTCAGGTCATGATCTTGTGGTTCATGGGTTCGAGTCCCACATAGGGCTTTGCACTAACAGTGTGGAGTCTGCTTTGGCTTTTCTCTCTCTCTTTTTCCCCTACCCCTGTTCATGCTCTCTCTCTCTCAAAAATAAGTAGACATTAAAAAAATTTTAATAGTCAGGAGCTTAAAGAGGCAACTACCCATCCTGGTCCCAATTAGGACTTCTCTCTTGAGATTGACAACTTTATGGGTGGACTTGATATTATAGTAATGTGGGGCTATATTTTAATCTCTTCTACTCAGTTTTAAGTACTCAGAGGTCAAAGAACAGACCATAGTTTTTTTTAGATTTTTCAGTTTTATTTAGGTATAAATTCATATCCCATACCTTTTACCCATTTAAAATGTACAATTCAGTGGTTTTTAATATGATCACAGTTATGTGATACCATCATTGCAGTCAACTTTGAACATTTTCATCACCTCAAAAACAAACCTCCTTCTCTTTAGCTTTCACCTCCCTACCCAGCCCATCCCCAGACACGAATCTCCTTTCTATCTGTATAGATATCCCGATTCTGGACTTTCATATGAATGGAATAATATGATATGTGTTCTTCTGTGACTGACTTCTTTCACTCAGCATAAAGTTTCAAGGTTCATTCAAATTGTAGCATGTATCAGGACCTCATTCATTTTTTTCTGGCCAAACAATATTCTGCTGTATGGATATACCCCATTTGTTTATCCATTTGTTCACTGATGGACATTCAGGTTATTTCTACCTTTCAGCTATTGTGAGTAATGCAGCAATGAACATTTGTGTGCAAGTTGTATGTGGCCGTTTGTTTTCATTTCTCTTGAGTATATACCTAGGAGTGAAATTAAGGCCACACTCATTCCTCTTTCTGCTACAATGCCTAGCACTGTGCTTCATGCAGTGTGAGGCCTCCACGGATATTTGTCAAGTGAGTGAAAAGAACACACTTCTCCATGAGACATTAAAGCTAAGGGATACATCTAGGCTCCACTCACACTTCTAACCAATGCCCCAGCTTCCTTGGAATTGACCAAAATCAACCTCCATCTTCTTTCTTATTCACTCTCGGCCTTGTCTCTTTCTTTTGCAATTTAGGAACCGATGAAGCATCCATCATTGAAATCTTATCAAACAGGACATCGGATGAGAGGCAACAAATAAAGCAAAAGTACAAGGCAACATATGGCAAGGTGATTCCAAGGGTCCCTGCGAACGGGCACACATCCTTGGCCTTGGAGGTCTCTGCTTTCTCTACCTTCCCAAGGCAGCGGGGAATGTCTTTAAAGCTTTACTGAGTTAGCTCAAGAGCAAACAAAATGAAACTACTCTTTATAATTTTAATTGACTTCAGAAAAACCAAAAATACCTTGTTAACTTAATAGCCTATAAAATCAATATTCTTGAACTTCCTTTGAAAACTGACACCCTTTTGCTAGCAATCCTTCTGTCATTTTCCCACTCATCTGGACTAATTCTACATATCAACTTACAGATAGGTCAATGACTTGAAAATCAGTTTTCACTGGTGAGTCTTTATACAAGAATTCTTGGTTTATCCATCCATCTTCAAGAAAGAAGATATGTTCTTCATAAGTGATTGTTATAGAACACTGGATAAAAAACCTTCATTTCATTAACCAGGACCACTTTTTTCTTTCTTTGTGTGACTTTTCTTTCATTCATTTTGTTGTTGTTGATGTTGTTATGTATATATTTTTTTAAGTATACATTAGGCTTTCTATTTTCTTTATTAATATAAAATGAACACAATTTAACCTTTCCTTTTTTTATTTTTTATTTTTCTGATACAGAGAGAGAGAGAGAGAGAGAGAGAGCAGGGAAGGGGCAGAAAGAAAGGGAGAGAGAGATCCCAAGCAGGCTTCACACTGTCAGTGCAGAGACTGATATGGAGCTCGAACTCATGAACCGTGAGGTCATGACCTGAGCTGAAATTAAGAGCCAGACACTTAAGCAACTGAGTTACCCAGATGCCCCTACAATTTAACCTTTTTTAAACTGTCATTAAGATTATTAGCATGCAAAATGGTAATTAATAAAATATTAAATATCATGCTGTATTCTGAATTTATATTTATAAAACCTTTAGAGTTTCAATCCCTCCATATATAAATAGATATAGAGATGGGTTTTCTTACTTATTTGACATTGGGCAGGCAATAATCTCTTCAGTCCTTGGTGTCCTCACATACAGAATGAAATGTAATCTACCTCCCTTCTCAGGTTGCTAAGAGAATCAGGCAGGCTAAGCCAGTAGCCTCTCAGTAAAGGGAAGCCATCCTAGGTAAGACTGTTCCATTTTACAGAGAAGAAACCTGGAGCTCCTCTGTTTCCATGACTCAAGCAAAATCACACACTTAGTAAGAAAAAGAACCAACACTCCAATCCCAGTCTTCTGACTCCAGGGCCGGTTTCCACTCCTGAAGAACGCATTGTCATGAGAGGGGCTATTTATTTCTACACTAAATGGCCCAGATGGCAGCACTTTTATCGATTTTCTGCTTCTCTCTTCACAGTCAGGCTTGTCAATGTCTTTTCTTGATGACATTGATGAAAGTCAGTGAATCTTCGGCTCAGCTGCATGGAATTGAATTGAATGACGTTGAACTTTTATCCTTGTCGGCATACCTAACTGTAGCAGCCTCTCAAGTGCTGTCTACCCCCACGACATGGAAAGTCAAATACAGACTTCTTAAACTTGAGTGTAAAGCAGAGTAAATGAGTTTGAGGTGAGGACTTACGGTGCTCTGCTAAAGAAAAAGTAGGCATGCTCTAGCACCAAGCTTTGCAAGACCAACACCTGCCAATCATTTGCTTACTTTCTAGTTTGTGGCTGTTTCAGACAGTTGAGACTGCCAAGGAGGTGGTCTGGAATCACAGCATCTGAAGCTCAAAGATGTTGGAAACAGACAAATCAAAGTCCCCATGCCAACTGAACTCCAAAGAGAACAAGCATCCCAAGGTGACACTCCTAGTGAGCAGGAAAACCAGGATTAGAGCTGAGATATCCTGAGCCAGCTTTTGTGTCCAAACAGAATGTAAACACACAAGGATCTGTTTTCATGTCTGTGGCTTGTAAGTGTAGGCAGCTGGGGTTTCTCTTCTTTACAGTTCGACATAATGCCCATCTGACCTGAAAAAAGACATTTCCAGTCTTTGGATGGATCCACACCATAGAGTACTGACCAAAAGCCTGACTTTACAGGATGCAGCTTTAGATGGAGCAGCTGCCTGAAGACAGAGGCCCCTACATAAGACTGTAGACCCCACTCATTAGGCAAAATCTTCTGGGCTTTTTTCCCAGGATCAGAGGTTCATAAAAGAAACAATTGATTAGCCTTCTCTTAGAAAGGTCCCTTCAGGGTGGAATGATGGTAATACCCACTTCCTGAACATTTAAAGTGTTCCAGGCACTGTGCTTGGGCTTTACATGGATTGTCTCAGTTAATTTTCCCAACAGCCCTAAGAGGTGAGTCTTACTGGGGAGCCTGGGTGGTTCAGTCCATTAAGTGTCCGACTTCACCTCAGGTCATGATCTCACGGTTTATGAGTTCAAGCCCAGCTGCTGACAGCTTAGAGCCTGGAGCCTGCTACAGATTCGGTCTCCTTCTATCTCTGCCCCCTCCCTGCTTGTGTTCTCTTGCTCTCTGTCTCAAAAAATAAATAAATATTTAAAAAAGAGGTGAGTCTCATTAGACCCCCATTTTTCAGAAGAAACTGACAATTGGTGAAGGTACACTTCCAAGGTCACACGGCTGCTGTGACCATGTCATTAGCCATCATGCCATGCTGTTGAGTGGCCAGACCCACTCCATGCTTTAATTTGGGTTCCAAGATGCTAGCTGCTCCATGAGTCTCCAGTCTGACCCACATGGGACATGTGTGGACATGAGGTTCCTTCTTCAAGGTCCTTCCATGAAGTTGGGATATTGGCATCTCTAGTTAGACTGAACACCAATTTTTGTCCCTTTTGTCACTAACCCATCATATCAGAGAGACACAGGTAGGAACAGGCAGTTTACCTATAAGATAGCACCTCCCAAAAAACATCCATGAACACAGACATTTGCTAAAAACAGGCGCCATTGGGCATTTCATATACTTTATTTCTTCCTTCATGTATTTCATTTCTTCTCCCACCTGAGTGCTTTCCAACGTGTGTCCCTGTCCAGATTTAACAAGTTAAACAAAGTGACTATACATCTGGTTTGCCCAGGGTGGTCTCCATTTATTCGTGTTGTGCCACTGCAACTACTCTCTCTTTTTTTTAAAATATTTATTTAATCTCAAGAGAGAGAGAGAGAGAGAGAGAGAGACAAAGCAGGAGTGGGGGAGGGGCAGAGAGAGGAGACACAGAATCCGAAGCAAGCTCCAGGCTCTGAGCTGTCAACACAGAGTCTGATGCAGAGCTTGAACCCACAAACTGTGAGATCATGACCTGAGCCAAAGTCAGCCGCTTAACCAACTGAGCTACCCAGGTGCCCCCACCACCACGCTTTCATTCTCAAAATCACTTCAGGGGTGCCTAGCTGGCTCAGTCAGCTGAGCATCAGACTCAGGTCATGATCTCAGGGTGCCGGATTGAGCCCTACGTTGGGCTTTGTGCTGAGCGTAGAGCCTGCTTGAGATTCTCTCTCCTTCTGCATCTCTCCTCCGCACGCTCTCTCTAAAAATGAAACGAAACAGAACAGAACCAAACAAAACCATTTAAATTTGGATGAAAAATGATCTGATCCCCCAGAGATAACAAACCCATGTGTCAGTCCTTTCTAGTCTAGCAAGTGTTTGGGGGAGCCTTCATTTTTTTTTTTTTTTTTTTTGAGGTCAGTAAATAGGAATAATGCCAATACTTCTCCTGCCAGGGCCATTCTGGAGATCAGTGAGAAGGCTCTCTGAGCCCTAAACTATTCAGCGAATGCTGTTTGTTATTGTGATTCATCTTTGGGGTCTCCAGCCTTGAGCAAGGGATCTTCTCTGCCTCTCTGCCAGTCCCAGGGGAAGTCACAGTGATGACTGTCCTCCAGAGCAGGTCACTCATGTCACTAGAGCTCTGTCTAGCTCACTCCCCCTTCTCATGTGTCCTTGGCAGTCTTCCTGTTGACCCTGAGGCCCTGTAGGGGGGAGCCTGTCCTCTGCTTTGGGCCATTCCCCAGTCAGGGCTCTCGCTATCTTCCTATAGGACCTGGAGGAGGTGTTCAAGAGTGAACTGAATGGAAACTTCGAGAAGACAGCTTTGGCCCTCCTGGACCGCCCCAGCGAGTATGATGCCCGACAGCTGCAAAAGGCCATGAAGGGTCTGGGCACAGATGAGGCAGTGCTCATCGAGGTCCTGTGCACAAGAACCAATAAGGTGAGTTCCAGTCAAGTCCTCAGCCCCAGCCCCTAGAGGACCATCCAGATGCCCATTAGAGAGGGTTCCAGCAGCCAGAAGGAAAACTACACCTCCTCATGGGGTAAGTGAGTGTCTGGACAGAAACGTTGCAGGAGAGATCCCTCTTTCAATCTTCTAGCTGTCAGTCTTGGTGTTGCTGCCTCTGGCTTGACAGGATAGATCCTTCCAGAACAGCTGTGTCAATGTAGCTTTCATTTTTCTAAAAGGAATGCATAGTGTTATATGCAGGAGGCAAGATTTTGCTTTCCTCCACCCAGCCTGACTTTGCAGGTTTTCGGGCAAAAATAATGCAATAAATGGTCTAAGCATGTTTATGCAGCAGCCTTGTCCATGGCCGTCTTCTAGCATAGAGTACAAAAAGGACCGTAAAGAGGCGGGGAGGCAGGTGCTGCAGAGGGGATTCCTGTGCACACCACTCGTGGCTGCCAGCACCTTCCTGAAGGTTTCCATCTGCTTCTATTAGCAGACTTCTCCCCCTAATCCTTGGGCCATTTCAGGAGCTGAAAAGAGCCTTTGTTAAGGCCTTAGTCGAAGCCCATTCATCTTTGGTTCCAGAAGGTATGAGGACCAAAGAATTCATCAAGAGTAGAGGTCTCCAAATCATTATTTGGAGACCCTCACCCTCTGCTGCAACCACTCATCGTGTAGAATGGGGAAGTACAGCAAGGAAAACGCCAGAAAGTCCCAACATTCTTGAGGCCTCCAGGTAGGAGACAGAGGCAGTGTTTGGAGCCAACAGCAAGGAAAAACTTCAACAGAGTTCTGGTGCTAAAACAATACTTTAAAAAGCCTTGAGTGTAGATGACCTTGGGTTGGTTCCTTCTGCTCAGCCCGTGGGGTCCATTTCTCCAAGCACCACCATGCTCCAAGCTACAGCTCAAGCCCCTAAACCCCTTTCCTGAGCATCCCCGGACTTTTCTTCCCACAAGACAAAAAACCCTCCATTTCAAGGAGTTTTTGTTCAGGAAGAGTCAGTGAAGGAGGCTGGTATTAGTTTGGTCCTGCAGTTATACAGCGTTCCCTACGCAAGGTCCCCCATCTTCTAAAACCTCCACAGTCCCAGCCAGGAAGTATCCAATATCAGGGTAATGGGCAGCCTGCCTTGGTGAGAAGGTTCAGATTATTATTTTCCTAATCTTATTTGACCACATGCGGTTCCTCCTCAGCCTCGTTTCTTTCAAGCCCTGCTCTCAAACAACAAATAAGCTCTTTTTCTCCCCCACAATCAAATCGGTCTGACAATAAAAAGAAGAAAAGTAGGGAGAGAGCAGGCCTTGGGTTCAGGCACATCCTGGCAGTGGGTTGGAAGGAGAAGAACAGAAAGAGCTACATGGAAGCAAGTGGTCAGCCCCCACCAGCTCCCACGTCCTCTGGCCCTGCGGGCTCCTCCCCGCCCACGGTCCCCACCGCCTTCCCCCCGGCCTGCTGCTGACTCTCTTTAACAGTTTGCCAGTGAAGATCTGGGGAAATGCCTGCTCGTAGACACTGCTGGCTTACATGTAAACTGAGGCAGCTCCTGAGGGGGCCACTCAGTCTGAGACATTGAAACACAAAGCACTCCTTCCCAGGACACACCCCAGAGAGAGGCTGGCAGCCCTGCACACGGCACGTTGTTTACTGAATGAAGCCTTGTGTCAAGTGGAGAAAAAGTTGGAAGCAACCTAAATGTGCATCCATCCGAGACTGGCTAAATACACTGTGGCTTGCTGTAGGCTGGGACGTTTTGTATCCACCACTAGGGAACTACGGATAAGCATAGCTGGATTCCCAAGACACACTATTGAGTGAAAAAATAAGTTCAAGAACAACACATACGATTCTCTATACTTTCAGTAGCACACCTATCTGTATACAAATGCAAGGACAAATGCTTGGGAAGATACTCAGTGAACCGATGATACTGGCCACCTGAGTGGAGATGGGGCCATGAGATGGGGTGAGGAGGTGGCAAAGTAAGATATTAGCTTAGCTGTAGTAGTTTTGCTTTTAACGAAGGAGAATGTATGTATGTGTTTGGTGTGTGGTTTGAGATGTTTGCACGGAGGGCCTTCTTCACACCTCCAGGGACCCGCCCCAGGCCTAGGCTCTGAGCCATAGGCTGGCTCTCTTTGGAGGAAGCCGTGGAGGCATCCTGTGTCTGAAGACATGTTCCGGCCACTTCCCTGTGTGTCCCTGTGTCTCCTACTGATCGACCCCACCTTGGAGTATTGATTTTTGTTTTATTACCCTTCTTAGGAGATCTCGGCCATTAAAGAAGCCTACCAAAGGTGTAAGTGATCTTTTGTTCTGACTTTGGATAAAGAATGTTCCTTTCAAAATACCTCTGGGAAATGAAATCATCTGCCTTCTCTCCTCCCTTTTTCTTCTTCGAAAGTATTTGACAGGAGCCTTGAATCAGATATCAAAGCCGATACAAGTGGAAGCCTAAAGAAAATTCTGGTGTCCCTGCTACAGGTAATATGAGACCCACCAAGGGGAAGATCTCTTTTGATCAACTCAACTAATTACAGATCTTAATTTTATCTGTAAAATCTCCTTTGTATATTAACATAACATAACCTCATGGGAGTGACAGCTTACATTCCCAGCTCTTAGCCGCACTCAAGGGAAGGGAGTCATACAAGGGCTGGGCCGCTCAGGATTCCGCCTGCCATAAAGGGCTTAGGTTAGAATCCAGAACCTTCCATGACCAAGTCTCAGGGCTCTTGAGCACTGGGAAACCCCGGGGAGGTGAAATGTGATATTTTGAAAGGGAAACTATTAGCTTTTCAATGGAGTCACTCTAGGGAACATCATGAGGTTGCTTTCAGCCTGCTTAGAGGTCAGTGGGTTTGTGAGTGACCCAGGTTTCTACAAGAAAGACTCAAGTGCTGTTTCAGAAGCTACTCTGCTTATCAGTTGTGCCCTAAAGATGGCAGCAGAGAGCAGCACTGCCACTTTGCCAGGCTCCGTCTCCTCCAGACCACCCTTCTGAAATCACCCCCGGCTTTCCAGGACTTTCTCTTTCTGTTTACTGTGGTGAAGCAGGAACTCAAGTTAATAACAACGTGTCAATTTTTCTAGGCCAATCGTGATGAAGGAGATGAGGTGGACAAAGATCTAGCGGGTCGGGATGCCAAGGATCTGTATGATGTAAGTGTGCAGATGTGCCAGTCTGCAAATTCCTTTTCCTTTTTAAAGTTTCTTAGCACTGTTTTCAACAAACGTTTCTCTATTTCATGCAAATGGGAGCTGCTTGAGAAATAAATATGACCTTTAAAATATTTTCAATATATACAGTCTTTGTGAACCTGTAAGAATTGTTCCTATTTTGGGGGCACCCGGGTGGCTCAGTCGGTTAAGTGTCGTCCGACTTCAGCTCAGATCATGATCTCATGGTTTGTGGGTTCGAGCCCTGCATCAGGCTCTGTGCTGAAAGCTTGGAGCCTGGAGCCTGCTCCGGGTTCTGTCTCCCTCTCTTTGCCCCTCCCTGGCTTGCACTTGCACTTGCACTCTGTCTCTCTCTCTTTCTCTTAGAAAAACAAACATTAAAAAAAAAAAAATTGTTCCTATTCTTGCATTTCAGAGTTTACTGCTTCAGATCCATTTCGGAACAAGGGAGGGTATAAATATTATAAATAAATGTGTGAGTAAACCTGCACGTATAGTGCTTAGTTGATCAATTTGACTTTTGACTTCCAGTCAGTGCCTATTTTATAATTGTCTGTAAGTGAGACCTGGTCATAGAACAGTATATTCAGTGTGTTTTGCAAAAGGCTTTTTCAAAATGTTTGCCTTTGTCCCGCAGGCAGGGGAGGGCCGCTGGGGCACTGATGAGCTTGCCTTCGATGAAGTCTTGGCCAAGAGGAACCACAAGCAATTACGCGCCACCTTTCAAGCCTATCAGCTTGTAAGTAAATAAGCACCAGGGCAACGGAGTTCACACTAAAACTGCTTATTTCCAAAAGAAGTCCAGATCAGGGGTAAGGAACCATGGGAGTCTTTTACAACAGAGGTTCTTAATCAGAGGTGATTTTGCTCCTCCCCCACCTCAAGGAATATTTGGTAATGTCTGGAAACATTTGGGGTTGTCACCTTGGGTGTTGAGGAGACAATGCTAAGAGCATCTAGTAAGTCAAGGCTGCTAATCAGCCTACAATACACAGGACGGACCCGCAACAAAGACTTATCCGGCCCCAAATGTAGTGCCGAGGTTGGGAAACACTGCTTAACAGCAGAGGCTAGGAACATAGAGGAGTGTCAAGTTGAAGAGCAAAGCCTTAGAGTTAATATCCAGGCTCAAATCCATGTCCTATCACCGGCGGGTCACCTAACCTCTGTCCTCATTTGTAAAATGGGATGATAATCTTCATCATCACACCCTCTTGGACTTCTTTCAAGAGATAAATAATATAGGGGCACCCGGGTGGCTCAGTCAGTTAGGTGTCCATCTTCGGCTCAGGTCATGATCTCGTATTTGTGAGTTCGAGCCCTGAGTCGGGCTCTGCCTCTCTCTGTCTCTCTCTCAAAAATAAAAATTTTGGGGGGCGTCTGGGTGGCTTAGTCGGTTAAGCATCCGACTTTCGCTTAGGTCATGATCTCGCGGTTCATGGGTTCGAGCCCCGCATCGGGCTTTGTGCTGACTGCCAGCTCAGAGCCTGGAGCCTGTTTCAGATTCTGTATCTCCCTCTCTCTCTGGCCCTCCCCTGCTCACGCTCTCTCGCTCTCTCTCTCTCTCTCTCTCCTAGAAATAAATAAAAATATTTTTNCTTTCGCTTAGGTCATGATCTCGCGGTTCATGGGTTCGAGCCCCACGTCGGGCTCTGTGCTGACTGCCAGCTCAGAGCCTGGAGCCTGTTTCAGATTCTGTATCTCCCTCTCTCTCTGGCCCTCCCCTGCTCACGCTCTCTCACTCTCTCTCTCTCTCTCTCCTAGAAATAAATAAAAATATTTTTTATAAAAAGAGTTAAGTAATAAATGTAAAAGGCTCAGAATAGTACCTGGCATGTGGTAAGCACACAAATGTTCTCTCTTATTATTATTCCAATTAACGGTTGGGTTAACAGAGTGCTTACCACTCCCAAGACAGATGGGATATACCTCAGAGATATACTCCTGAAATGATGTGTATAAATTACTGTTACACAATTATTTTTTATCTGATGATAATGTTAAGCCAACAAGATGAGTTAGTTGCTTCAAGGCATTTAGTGGTGAGTTTTTCCCCCGAAAATCAGTCTTTCATTGCAAGAAGCCTTCTGAGGAGTATCAGATGTTTTGGTCTCCTATTTTATATTTGTAGAGTGCTTTTGACTATTCAAAGCACTTCTGTGCCCTATATCTCATTTCAATTTCACAGCAATCCTGTAATGGTAATGTCGGCTGAGCAGCCATTGTTACCTACAGCTGCTGGACAAGGCAAGTCTGTTATGAGTAAGGCGCCATCTGTAACTTATCAGGACCACACAGCAAGCCAGTAGCAGAGAATGGATGAGAACAGCAAGATTCCCCAGCCCGAGCTTCTACCTCGGCTGGAGCTGGCCACTCCTCACTCGAAATAGCATTTCCTATGTGTTGCCAGCAGATGAAAAGACAATAAAGCTCAGGAATTTTATCATTACTGTATATAAGCCTAGAGGGACTTTTGCTTTCAAATCGTGCCCAGAGTCATGATCAAAGCCAGCTGACCCTGCGCTCCTCTGGCCTCTGCTCCTGGAACGGTGTTGACTCTGAGCTGGAAGACTTCTCTCTGACCTACACCCTCTTCCCACGTGGCTGGGGCCACAGATAGAGTTTCTGGGGATGGCTGCTTTGGGTGATCACTGTGGAAACACACACACATTAGTGTGTGTGTGTGTGTGTGTGTGTGTGTACATGAACTACTAACCACCTGCAAGGATATTCTCCAGGCCAATTGTTCGCAAAATTAATCCCCATATAGCAGCATCAGTATCACTTGCAAACATGTTAAAAATGAGAATTCTCTTATTTAAAGAGAGAAAGAGAGAGAGGCACTGAGAGGGTGGCTCAGTCACTTGAGTGTCCAATTCTGTTTTCAGCTCAGGTCATGATCTCATGGCTTGTGGGTTCGAGCCCTGCGTCAGGCTCCATGCTGACAGTGCAGAGCCTGTTTGGGATTCTCTCTTTCTCCCTCTCTCTCTGCACCTCCCCTGCCCTCTCTCTCTCTCAAAATAAATAAACTCAAGAGAGAGAAAGAGGGGGAAATCTCAGCCCCCTCCCTGGCCTACTGAATCAGACTGAGTCCTATAGTGTATGTTTCAACAAGTCTTTCAGGTGATTCTGGTGCCTGAATTAATGTTAAAATTGCAAAGATCTGCTGTAGACTACTAGCTGTATGACCCTGGGCAAGTCATTAAGGATTCTGCACCTCAGTTTCCCCAACTATAAACAGAGATAATAATGGTACTTACTTCAAAGGGTTAGTAAAGATTAATGAATTAATAGAAATAAAGTGCTTAGTACCTGGCATGCAGAAGGTGTTCAATAAGTACCAGCAACTGTTAGTTGTCTCCTTATGTGAACCAATAAAGCCCAAAAGGATAATAAGATAATTTATTGATTTAATGATTCTTTACATGAAACTAGCTCTAAAATACTACCTATTCCTCTATTCTCAAAATTTTCCCAGAACATCATTTGTTTTGATTTTTATCACCGATTTTTGTGAGTGCACCCTGATATCAAGAACCTGGTTCATAAGTTTTCACCTGGGTCTCCGGCTAAAAGCAACAAACTGCTAGCACGAGATCATGGGAGTCTACTACGCTGTGTAGGTTCCCCTAGCATAGAGCTGAATTTTTATTTTTGGCATGAAAACGTTAGGGGTTTGCCCTCCAAGCCTGAATCTTAACTACTGACGCTCCCAAAACTCCTCACCACCCAACAAGAGAGACCAGGGGATACCATTCAAAAAACACTCTCTGAAAGGGTAGGCCCTGGAAAGTCAAAGAGCCTTCTTGGATATAGCAGTGCTCATAGAAACAGAGAGAATAATAGGTCTTTAAAACCAACAAGAGCCGGAAAGCTAACTAAAATGACGAAACGAAAGACCTCTCCTCCAAAGAAACTCCAAGAAGAAATGACAGCTAATGAACTGCTCAAAACAGATATCAGCAGCATCACTGAACAAGATTTTAGAATAATAATGGTAAAATTAATAGCTGGGCTTGAAAAAAACATAGGGGACATCAAAGAAACTATGGCTACAGACAGAATGGAAAATAAAAATAGGCATGAAGAATTAAAAAATGCGATAAATGAGATCCATAATAAATTAGAGGCCTCCAATGCACGGATTGAAGAGGCAGAAAGGAGAATAAGTGATTTAGAAGACACCATTATAGAAAAACAAGAAGCTGACAAAAAAAGAGACAAACTGATCCAGGAACAGGAAAGAAGAATTCGAGAGCTCAGCGATACGGTCAAACGCAACAATATCCGTATCATAGGAATCCCAGAAGAGGAAGAGAGAGGGAAAGGTGCTGAAGGAGTCCTGGAACAAATTATAGCAGAGAACTTCCCCGACCTGGGGAAGGAAGTAAATGTGGAAGTACAAGAGGCTCAGAGGACTCCCCTCAGACGTAACCTGAATCGATCTTCTGCACGACATATCATAGTGAAAATGGCCAAATACAAGGACAAAGAGAGAATTTTGAAAGCAGCTAGGGAGAAAAGGGCCCTAACATACAAAGGGAAACCTATCAGAGTGGTGACAGACCTATCTACTGAAACTTGGCAGGCTAGAAAGGAATGGCAGGAAATCTTCAATGTGATGAACAGTAAAAATATGCAGCCAAGAATCCTCTATCCAGCAAGCCTGTCATTCAAAATAGAAGGAGAGATAAAAACCTTTCCAAATAAACAGAAATTGAAAGAATTTGTCACCACGAAGCCAGCCCTACAAGAAATCCTGAGGGGGATGCTCTGAAGGAAAGGTTGCAAGGAACAAAGATACCAGAGACACCACCACAAACATGAACCCTACAAAAGATACAAAGACTCTAAACCCACATATTTCAATAATAACACTGAATGTAAATGGGCTGAATGCTCCAATCAAAAGACATAGGGTAGCAGAATGGATTAAGAAACAAAATCCATCAATATGCTGTCTACAAGAAACTCATTTTAGACGGGAAGATACCTTCAGATTAAAAGTAAGGGGATGGAGAAATATATATCATGCTACAGGAAATCAAAAGAAAGCCGGAGTAGCGATACTTATATCAGACAAACTGGACTTTAAATTAAAGACAATCACAAGAGATGAAGAAGGGCACTACATAATAATTACAGGGTCCATCCATCAGGAAGAACTAACAATCATAAATGTCTACGCACCGAATATGGGAGCACCTAAATATCTAAAACAATTAATCACAAACAGAAACAAGCTTATAGATAAGAATGTGCTAATAGCAGGGGACTTTAATACTCCGCTTACAGCAATGGATAGGTCAACCAGACAGAAAATCACTAAAGAAATAATGGACTTGAAAGACACATTGGACCAGATGGATCTGACGGATATATTTAGAACTTTACATCCTGAGGCCAGGGAATTTACTTTCTTCTCAAGTGCGCATGGCACATTCTCCAAGATAGATCACATACTGGGACATAAAGCAGCCCTCAATAAATATAAAAGAATAGAGATCATACCATGCACACTGTCAGATCACAATGCTTTGAAACTTGAAATCAATTACAGGAAGAAGTCTGGAAAACCGCCAAAAACATGGAGGTTAAAGAACACCCTTCTAAAGAATGAATGGGCCAATCAGGCAATTAGAGAGGAAATTAAAAAATATATGGAAACAAATGAAAATGAAAACACAACAATTCAAAATCTATGGGATGCGGCCAAGGCAGTCCTAAGAGGAAAGTACATTGCTCTCCAGGCCTATTTCAAGAGATTAGAAAAAGCACAAGTCCAAAATCTAACAGCTCACCTAAAGGAGCTAGAGGCAGAGCAACAAGAACGCCCTAAACCCAGTAGAAGAAGAGAAATAGTAAAAATTAGAGCAGAAATAAACAACATAGAGACCAAAGAAACAATTGAACAGATCAATGAAACCAAGAGTTGGTTTTTTGAAAAAGTAAACAAAATTGACAAACCTCTAGCCAGGCTTATCAAAAAGAAAA
The DNA here is from genome assembly GCF_003009895.1 of Hyaena hyaena. Lineage (NCBI taxonomy): Eukaryota > Metazoa > Chordata > Mammalia > Carnivora > Hyaenidae > Hyaena > Hyaena hyaena. The sequence continues at coordinate 3,042,301 of NW_024080694.1, forward strand.
GAGAGAGCACCCAAATAGACAAAATTATGAATGAAAATGGACTTATTACAACCAACCCCTCAGAAATACAAGCAATTATCAGGGAATACTATGAAAAATTATATGCCAACAAATTGGACAACTTAGAAGAAATGGACAAATTCCTAAACACACACTCACTACCAAAATTCACACGGGAAGAAATAGAAAACCTGAACAGACCCATAACGAGTGAAGAAATCGAATCAGTGATCAAAAATCTCCCAACAAATAAGAGCCCTGGACCTGATGGTTTCCCTGGGGAATTCTACCAGACATTTAAAACAGAATTAATCCCAATTCTTCTCAAGCTATTCCAAAAAATAGAAGTCGAAGGAAAACTCCCGGACTCATTTTATGAAGCCAGCATCACTCTGATTCCCAAGCCAGACAGAGATCCAACAAAAAAAGAGAACTATAGGCCAATATCCTTGATGAATACGGATGCAAAAATTCTCAACAAGATCCTTGCAAATCGAATCCAGCAGCATATCAAAAGAATCATCCACCAAGATCAAGTGGGATTCATTCCTGGGTTACAGGGCTGGTTCAACATTCGCAAATCAATCAATGTGATCCATCATATCAATAAAAGAAAAGATAAAAACCATATGATCCTGTCAATAGATGCAGAAAAAGCATTTGACAAAATACAGCATCCCTTCTTAATAAAGACTCTCGAGAAAGTTGGGATAGAAGGAACCTACTTAAACATCATCAAAGCCATCTATGAGAAGCCTTCAGCTAACATCATCCTCAACGGGGAAAAACTGAGAGCTTTCCCCCTGAGATCAGGAACACGACAGGGATGTCCACTCTCACCACTGTTGTTTAACATAGTGCTGGAAGTCCTAGCATCAGCCATCAGACAACAAAAGGAAATCAAAGGCATCAGAATTGGCAAAGAGGAAGTCAAACTTTCACTCTTCGCAGATGACATGATACTCTACATAGAAAACCCGACAGACTCCACCAGAAGCCTACTAGAACTGATCCAAGAATTCAGCCAAGTTGCAGGGTACAAAATCAACGTACAGAAATCGGTTGCATTTTTATACACCAATAATGAAGCAACAGAAAGAGAAATCAAGAAACTGATCCCATTCACAATTGCACAAAAAACCATAAAATACCTCGGAATAAACCTAACCAAGGATACAAGAGATCTGTATGATGAAAACTATAGAAAACTTATGAAGGAAATTGAAGAAGACACAAAGAAATGGAAAAACATTCCATGCTCATGGATAGGAAGAATAAATATAGTTAAGATGTCATTACTACCTAAAGCACTCTACACATTCAATGCAATTCCAATCAAAATTGCACCAGCATACTTCTCAAAACTAGAACAAACTATCCAAAAATTTGTATGGAACCACAAAAGACCCCGAATAGCCAAAGTAATACTGAAAAATAAAACCAAAACGGGAGGTATCACCATCCCAGACTTCAGCCTCTACTACAAAGCTGTCATCCTCAAGACAGTATGGTATTGGCACAAAAACAGACACATAGACCAATGGAACAGAATTGAGAACTCAGAAGTGGACCCAAAAGTATACAGCCAACTGATCTTTGACAAAGCAGGAAAGAATATCCAATGGAAAAAAGACAGCCTTTTTAACAGATGGTGTTGGGAGAACTGGACAGCAACATGCAGAAGAATGAAACTAGATCATTTTCTCACACCATGCACAAAAATCAACTCAAAATGGATAAAGGACCTGAACGTGAGACAGGAAACTATCAACACCCTAGAGGAGAAAGCAGGAAACAACCTCCTTGACCTCCACCGCAGCAACTTCTTACTTGACACATCCCCAAAAGCAAGGGAATCAAGAGCAAAAATAAACTGTTGGGACCTCATCAAGATTAAAAGCTTCTGCACAGCCAAGGAAACAACCCAGAAAATTAATAGGCAACCAACGGAATGGGAAAAGATAGTTGCAAATGACATATCAGATAAAGGGTTAATATCCAGAATCTATAAGGAACTCACCAAACTACACGCCCGAAAAACAAACAACCCAGTGAAGAAATGGGCAGAAGACATGAACAGACACTTCTCCAAAGAGGACATCCAGATGGCCAACAGACACATGAAACGATGCTCAGCATCCCTCCTCATCAGGGAAATACAAATCAAAACCACACTGAGATACCACCTCACGCCAGTCAGAGTGGCTAAAATGAGCAAATCAGAGAACTCTAGATGCTGGCGAGGATGTGGAGAAACGGGCACCCTCCTACACTGTTGGTGGGAATGTAAACTGGTACAGCCCCTCTGGAAAACAGTGTGGAGGTTCCTCAGGAAACTAACAATAGAACTCCCTTATGACCCAGCAATAGCACTGCTAGGAATTTACCCAAGGGATACAGAAATGCTGAGGCATAGGAGCACATGTACCCCAATGTTCATAGCAGCACTCTCCACAATAGCTAAAACATGGAAAGAGCCTAAGTGTCCATCAACAGATGAATGGATCAAGAAGATGTGGTTTATCTATACCATGGAATACTACATGGCAATGAGAAACAATGAAATCTGGCCATGTGTAGCAACATGGATGGACCTTGAGGGTGTTATGCTGAGCGAAATAAGTCAGGCAGAGAAGGACAAATATCATATGTTTGCACGTATAGGAGGATTAGGAGGAACTTGACGGAGGAACAAGGGGGAGAAGAAGGGCGGAAATGGTGGGGGAAAGGGAGAGAGGCAAACCATGAGAGACTCTTGAATGCTGACAAAAACTGAGGACTGATGGATGTGGGGGGGAGGGGGGGATGGGCATGGAGGAGGGCACTTTGGGGATGAGCACTGAGTGTTATGTAGAAACTAATTTGACAATAAACTATTTGTAAAAAAAAAAAAAAAAACTCCTCACCAAGAAACAGAGTGTCCCCAGCTCTGCTACACCAGGCAGGAATATCACAGTCCCAAAGGGGACCAAACAGGAAAGACTCATACCACTATGAAGTTGAAGGAAGTTGCCTACACAGGGCTCACTATACATCGTATGTACACATACCCACAGTGCGTCCCCACCGCACCAGTCACCACTTCTCTCCTGTCCTTTATGTGTTCACATGTCCCTGAGGTTGTCCTAGAGCCTCTAGCCCTGTACCTGCTGCGGCCAAAGCCAGAGGACACAGGGTTCTGCTGTGGGAATGCTCTCACTATGGGCGAATAGGTTTTTTAAAAAAAGAAATGTCTCCCCTATTCTTCTAGTTATCTCCCTACAGCCAGTGCTACCTGGTAACTATAGGCCTTTGAGGCTTGTCTGGAATCCACCCCAGTGATATTTTTTGTACTAAGATCAGAAAACCTGATCTGCCTAAAGAGCCCCCTAAGAGTTAGGTGTTCCGGGAACTGAAGTGAAAAGGCTGCCATTTGCAAAGGCGATTCACAATAGCTTGGGCCAGTCGACTGTTTTCCATTTGTGTTCCCTGGAGCCCCTGAAGGTGCCTTGGTAGCTACTGGAGGCGAATGTGGGCAGGAGGTTGATAGAGAAGAGGGGGCAATGTGAACAGTGCCCCCTGGAGTTGTGTGGCGAAAAGACTCTGAGAAAGCAGAAACCTGGCAATACTGTTTCAGCATTAACAATAGAAACAGAAAGCGGTTTAATGTGAGGATTATTTTTTAGTAAACACAGACCCATGTGAACAAGATGTCCTCTTGAAATGCAATCTCAGCCTACAGAACAAGAACCTTGTTCATGGGAAAGTGGTACCAGTCCCTTTCGAAACACCATCTCTCACATCAAACCCAAGAGAGGCTAAGAGCAGCTAAGGAAGGGACTGGACTGAAAGCCCGCAGCCAATCCCCATCCTCTATGTCCCTCACCCACACCAGACCACTAGGTGTCAAACCATAACAAGGAGATCAAGCAACCTCATTACATCTCAACTCCCCCTCCTACATCAATTCTGCTTTTATCATGAAAGATATTTTGTTTACTAGTGTTTTCAGAATAAACTACATACACTCCAAATGGTGTGTCCTCAAAAGCCCCAACTATTTATGAACCACCACTGTGTCATAGCCTCAAAGAATAACTTCTAAGAAAGAAGGTTCAGTATTCTTAATGCTTAACTGCACTTCCCCAAACCTGACAAAGAGCTCTCCTTTCTCTTTATTTGCCTGCCCATGAGTTTGGTCTAGGTGGCACTTGCATTAAGCATCATCACGATCTACTCTGGACTTCAGCTTCTGTAAATATTTGGAAAGAAACATAGTGTGTAATGCTGTGCAGAGTGATATATGAGCTGGTGGTGAATAGAGGATCATCTAGAATCACCCCAGAGAAGGAAAGTGACATTTTGACATGTTCAGCCCTCTGGCTTCCAGCCCACACAGCCCCACTCTTTCAAAAACATTGGACCAAGTCCTTACTGTGAACTTCACAGCCCCTACTGCTTATGTCACCCAAACTGTGGGTGGCTGAGTCCCCAGTCTCAGGACATAGGCCATTGGAAAAGTATGGGTAAGATGATTAATAACCACAGTCTCCTGGAGAATTGGAAATGAGAAGAATTTTAAGAACATCCTGGAAACTAAACTATTATAGAGATGTAAAGAATTATTGCCACAGTATATATTCATTGTTCTTCCACTCCCAATTTTACAGATGAGGAAACTGAGGCCAAAGGAGTGGTCCTGAGGCCAAGGGAGGGATCAAATCCATTAGGGGTCAAATCTGACCCCTTAGGGGTCAAAAGTCATCAGCCATGAGAGCCCCCACTCAAATGTAAGGCACAGGGCAGAATAGGATCCTTAAAGCCGCACGGCCAAATCTGGAGAGTTTAGTGCTTTTCATAGAGAAGTGACACCAAGAGTGTCAAAGCCAAAAGGCAGCCCTGTGATAATGGCTGGACTTTGGTTGTCCTTCCAGCTCATCAACAAAGACATCGAAGAGGCCATTGAAGCAGAAACATCAGGAGACGTGCAGAAGGCCTACTTAACTCTCGGTAAGTAAACCTAGGAGAGTCCCTGACTTAGGGTGGGCTCCTGGAATCAGGCTTGGAGTCAGAGATTTGCATGTGGGAAGATTTTAGGAAGCAGTTTGGGAACGACACACGTCAGCTGCATCGGGTAAGGGAGAGAGTGAGCATGATGCAGCTGCAATGGGGGCTCTGCTGGTCCCCCATGGAGTCCTGGAGCCGGGAGGCAAGGGGACCAATGTTTGCACCACACACCAAGCAACCGGTGGATGCTGGCGGCACCCCAGGAGCATTTGTGACAGTGGGTAAGGCAGGTCTTTGGAGGGACATGCCTAGGGAAAGACTCAGTTGTGAGCAGCCAGTAAGTCGCAGTTGGAATGAGTGTGTTGGTCCCCAAGAGGGCATCTGGGGGATGCACCATGGCATCCACTACAGTCTCATTAAGATCATGGGTCAATGAGAAGAGCATCTGTCAACAGCCTGCACCATTGTCTAGTCTCAGGGAGCAATATGTGGTTCAGCCAGGTTTCCAATCCATGAACAAGTTTTTGCATATGCCTGATGGCTTGAGGGTGTTCTTTTCCACTTGGTTCCCTTCGACATTTGGAATGAATGAGGTCTCTTTAGAAGGAGTAGGGAGGGAGACAAGATCTTCACTGTGCCAAGCAAACACCAGCACCTTCTCTCCAAGTGTTGCCCATAGGCAGGAAATAGCAGAGTGATGGGCATGGAGCTGTGTCTGGCAGGCTTCTTTTTCTTTCTGCAAGCCCCGGAATGAAGGCATTGTCCATTGTCCACACTCTCCTATGCAGAGAAGTCAAGGGCACTGTTTCAAATAGCATAAGAAATGGAAAGACGAATCCCCGGAAGAGGAAGAAATGAAAAAGCAGTCCTGGAGGTTTAAAAATGTGCTCTATCTGCCAAACTTTTTGTTTTGTTTTTCTGTGGGGGCTTTAAAAATTTTTTTAAAACAATGTCAGCAATTGATTTTTTTAAATCCGTCCTCATTTTGCATTTAAATTGGCAGGACCTCTACTAATTTGACCTCTACTATGATGTACAGAAGCCTAAACATCCCTAGTGTCACTAGTCCTGACCCCAACTGGACATGGATGACTGTCCTTGGGGCTTAAAAGATGAGTCTTTTAAGCAAATGGAGAGATCCACTAACAGCCTGACTCAGAGGCTCCAAATTCTTCCTTTCTGAGCTTTGCAGTGTAGAAAATCAGGAAAATACCAGAGTTCAGTCAGAAGATTATATCAGTGATGTTAAACCACTATTGATATCATTAAGAGTAATAAAACCATTCAATTCTTTAACACTTAGTGAGCATCTACCCAGGCTGGGGGTGGTGTTTGGTGAGGGGATTAGAGGTAAATAGGTCCAGTTCTTGCTCTTAGGAAGCTTCAAGTCCATGGTGGAAACAGACAAATCAACAGATTAGGTTACAGTAAAGATAACAACAAAAACAACCAGAGTGAGGAGGATACAGAGGAAGGAAGGGCCACATCCCCAGAGATGGGGACCATGAATGGCAGGACTTAGATGTGTTCTGGGGAGTAAGAAACTTCAAAGTGATTAGAGATGGCCTTAAGTATAAACCACACAAGGTGTAGGACATGAGTTCACAGTTATATTTTCGAGACACTTCCCACCCCACTCATACCGGACTCAAAGATGCCAGTTTACGGCTAAATTTGAGACCAAATGACTCCTAGCACTTGCATGTTTTGAGGCAGCACTTTTCCAGTGGGTTCCAGGGCCCACCTGCACCAGAATCACCTATGGGGAGGCGTGTGACAATACAGATTCCTGGGCCCCATCCCAGGCTCCCTATTAGAATCTCCAAGAATGGAGCCCAGAAGCCACAGTTTTACAAGCTCCCCAAGGGACTGTCTTCTCCTCATGATGGCTGGGCACCCTGCCTTCCAGATACCACAGCTTCATGCCCACAGTTTCCCTGGCTAGCCCCATCCAGACTCTTGAGGGATTCCTTTGGCAGCTAACAACAGACGTTATTCGCCAGGTGTATTTGCATACAGTAGAAAAGCTGACAATTCTCTTCCCAGAATATCAAGAAGAAGGAATGTCAGGAGAGAAGACACCTATGAAGGGTTGGAACGCACTGACATTAGGCATTTCAGCATCGATGAGTCCTGCCTGGGAGAGGGTCTTAAATGAGTCTCAAGTGTGCTATTCCCCAAATTGACCGGTGTTCCCCACCAACTACCACCAATCCAGCAGGTGTTTTTGGATTGTTCTCAGGATTAAGAGGTCAGACACCTGGGGCTGGGCTTTTCTGTTCCACTGAAACTCTGGTGGCTTCCACATGGCCTATAAAAGTAAAAGAAAGACACCCCCCCAACCTAGGTGCTGCTTCTCTAATCCTGTTCCTTTCCAATTTTCAGAAGCATCAATCACGTAGGCAATTACACAGAAAACGAGAGATCCCATCACAGGACATATCTAGGATGTACATCCCACGCTTACGTTGAATGTATTATTTGTTATCAATCACTAACATCAAAAATGTTAAGTGTTCTAGGTAAATGTCAACACCTAAAGAGTAAATGATCCATTTCCCCTAACGTGTTTGCTCCGAGGGGCCCCCATGCACGTGGGAGGAGGGAAGAGGAGAAATGATTTCTCCCCAGGAGTAGAGAGGCACCGTGGCTCACTAATCTGTGGATTCAATCAAAGCTGGCAGGCAAGGGGGAGCACCAGAAAAGAGCAGCTCGCAGAAACATAGGAAGGCAGTCTGTAAACGGCACCAAATATTTCCTGAGGCCGCATCCCAGACGGAAAGCTAAGAAGGCTGTGGGGCACTTGGAAAAGATTTGAAGATGAAGCTCACCAAGCAAACGCAGTGAGGAAAAACAAAGGGCAGGAAGGATGTTTAGCACAGGAAAAGTAGGCCACGGTCCAGCAGAGTGAGTCTTCAAGATTATGAAGTTTTATTATAGCAGAGTCCCCAGCCAATCTGTGTTTCCCCTCGGAACCCAACGCCAGAATCAGAGATTTCATTTAGATAAGAAAGGTTACTCCTGCTGGTAAGAATCAGGACCATGGCAGGGAAAGCCTGAGGGGGGCCACAACGTTCCTCCTCCCCTGAAGGGTCTTCAGGGACCAGCAGAGGGGTTTTGACTTAGTTCTTGGTTGAAGAGCCCAGGTGCCCTGACCCAGGGGAATCTTCCAGATCCCTCTAGAGTAGGAAGCCTGCTCCTTTCAAACATCTGTCTCACAACTGAGTCGGCTCCAAGGACAGCCAGGTGACACTGTGGGCCAGCTCCATTCCTTCGGGGGCTCTCCATGGTATTCAACAACATGTAAGAGCCTCACCTTCTCTTGCCTCTCACCCCGCCCAGTGAGGTGTGCCCGGGACCATGAGGGCTATTTTGCTGACCGTCTGTACAAGTCCATGAAAGGTGCAGGCACCGATGAGGAGACCCTCATTCACATCATCGTGACCAGGGCTGAGGTAAGACACACTCCACTCCCAGGCTGAAGGCTGTGGCTCTCACTTCTCTTTTGGCCACTGCTGACGTCATCAACAGTTTTTCCTAAGGGCCTATTTACAAAAAAAGTGAAACAGAGATAGCCCTTGCCTTCCCAGGCTTTGTGGAAGACCTTGTGCCATGCTTCAACCGGTTTCTTTTTATAAAAATACAATAATGATAGTTGCTTCTATTTTTGCCATCTGTGGCTCCAGACAGCTCGAGGCCTGTGCAGAGGGGACCTGGGGTAGCGCAGCCCACACGCGGTCCCCTGTAAGGAAGACGAAACAGAGACACTGAAAGCATGGGGACGGACGAGGTCACTCAGCAGCAGGGACAATGAGCAAATGACCGCCTCCCTCCCCAGCCAGGCCTTTAATTTAATACAGAAGCACAGTTTTGCACAAGAGACACATCAGTACAAGACAGTATTTCTCAACCTTTTTTATTATTATTATTTTTAGCAATCATCCCACTAAGGAGTGTTTTGGGACCTAGTTTTTTCCTAATTGCCACTCCCCCAAAGCATGAACACTGCAGGGAGACTTTATATCTGTTGATGTTTTGTTTATACATATTCTGTTATATTCTGTATGTATATATTGTGCTCTGTAAATACATCTATAGATTCTATTATGTTCTGTATGTAAATGCATGTGTGTGTGTGTGTGTGTGTGTGTGTGTGTGTGTGTGCTTTTACATAAAAAGATTAAGGTTCTTTTCACCCTCTAAGAACGCATTTTTGCCCCGTTGGGAGCGATATCTCCTGCCTTTGAGAATGCATGCATGTAGGAAAGAGGGAAATGAGCACCCACGCCTGTGAGCAGCTGTCAAGATTCACGCCGACGCTCTGGCACAGGGGGGCTGTAGAGAGAAGGAGGGACAAATGAAGGGGAAATGGCATCTCGACCGCAGTAGGAGAAACCTTGGAGAATGAAGTGTAACTGAGCACTTGAAAAACCACAGACATATTCCCTTAAAAAAAAAAAATTGTTAACTGAAGGGGGACAGATCCCAACCCAAATCTTGGCCCATGACTTTGACAAATAATACTTAACATCTGACACCACTTTTAAATATAACTTAGCAACAAGACCGTTCTTTCATTTTTATTTCTATTCCAGGAATTTCTCCTCCCTCTCCACTGTTCATAGTTTTCTTCTGGCTTACAGTCCGTTTGTCTTGCTCTCCCTTCCTTCCCTTCCCCATCTCTGCGAGTCTCCCGAGTTCACTCCTCTCTCCCACTGTCTCTCCAGATCTCCACTGTCTCTGTCTCTCTGTCTTTTAGCAACTCACTCCCATTCCCCCTTCACTCCCACCAAAGTCTCGAGAGATTCTGAGGCTCAAAGAAGCATGTGCGATATGGAGCAGGGTGGGGATTCTGAAAGACCCCAGGGGATTAGAACATACTGGAGAGCCCACCAGAGCTCCCTGTTCACTCCAACATGAGTGATGGAGTGTTTATTCCAGGATGCTCTGTTCTATCTTAGTATTGGCCACATGTCCTGCGACATCTTAGGAGTTTCTAAGCATCTCCTTAGAATGCTTCAGGCCCAGCCAGATATTGGCCATACCTGACCCCCCCCTCATAGCAAAGCCCCATAATACTAGAACAGAGCCCCAGTGTGCCTCATCCCACCCCCTCACTGACCCACACCGTCCTGCCCCCTCCCCCAGCCAAGCAGTGGACAAGTCAAGGGAGGGGCACACACAGCATTCTGCTGGCGTCTCGCTCCTGCTCAGCCTCCGCTTTGCACAATCCTTCATTCCTCCGCCTTCTGCTCTCATCTTCTTTCTTAGTTCAACCCTCCAACTGGGCCAGAAGGAAAAAGAACCAGAAGGCTGAGTGATGGTTTGTGGATCTGTCTGGAATGCACGATAGAGTCTCAAGTTTTAAAAATTATAAAAAGAACACAACTCCTGGTTAAAGAGAGCTCTCTGCTTCTTTTATGAGACTCACTGTGTTCTCTCTGTACTTACAGCTCTTCTGTTGTGAGTATTGTCTCCCTTACTGGGTTCTAAGAATGTCTGGAGTGGAAAAATCTTTTTATTATTTTTTTTCTGAGTCCTCTGCCCATCTCCAGCACCCAGGTTTTTCAAACTTTCAATGAATTAGGTTGAAAATAAGTCCTACAAATTGATAATTGATTTGAATTTTGTTGGTTGGCATTAATGGTCCTGCTGATCAGGGTACAAGAGGAAAAGAAAAAAGCTTCATTTCAAATCTCTGTGTTGATAGTTTTCTTAACTGTATACCAAGGGTCAGCAAATTGTGGCCTGCAGAAGGGCCTGTTTTTATATAGGCTTGCTACCTAAGAACAGTTTGTTTTTAAATGACTGTAAAAAACTCAAAGGAAAAATATTTTGTAATACATAAAATCATATGAAATTCAAGTTTCGTGTCCATAAATAAATTTATACTGGGATATATATATGTACATATTCCCCTCTGTAACCTTTCGAGAGAACTGGACTCTGCTTTCCTTTTCCTATCCATAAAATAATAGTAATAATAATGATAGCCCCTACCTCAAAGGGTTGTGTTGAGGCATACATGAGGCAAATGAGAGTAATGTATTCAGACCAGTATCCCCACCTGCATCCACGGCGAACACTCTGTAGATGTTCTTGTCCTCACTGCTGTTGTCATTTCTCCTACAGGTCGACCTTCAGGGGATAAAGGCGAAGTTCCAAGAGAAGTATCAGAAGTCTCTGTCTGACATGGTTCGCTCAGACACATCTGGGGACTTCCAGAAACTGCTGGTGGCCCTCTTGCACTGACCCAGGCCAGAGCAGTGGAAGGACAGGGAGGAACCACCTTTGTCAAGAGCCCATTTCAAACCAGATTTGCGAATGTGACTCCAGCACAGAAGGTGCTGAAGAATTCTGGCTTATTTTCCTAGCGGCTTGAATACTGTAGCCAGGCCAAGCTGCTTAGGTGAAGGAAGCAGCCTCTAGACACTTGGGCAGGTCACTGTGAAACCTGGCTGAGCAAGTATCTGAGCTGCCTTTCAGCTTTCCTTTAGCGTGACAACCTGAATGCTTTCTGAGCACAGATGAAATTAGCAGTTGATGAAAACACTACATTTGTAATAAAACATTCAGAAGAATATGTATCCCAAAGAGGTGGGTAAAGACTGAATGGTTAAAGTACAAGGAAGACAAAATTAACCAATCCATCAGTGTTCCTTCTGTGTGTTCAATCTCAAATCCTCAATGTTAATTAAAGTGGATTATGCCCCATCAGCTGCTTTTCCAAAGACTGGGTTGATTGGTTTTGGCTCTTCTCCTAGAAGTATATGACTTGTGAAATTCAAACATATGTGGGAAATGCATATAATAACTTTTATTAATAACTGCCAAAGATAGCAATCAAGGCTAGCAGTAAGGAAACAAATGAGGTGCTCATGTGGAATGTAACTAGGGGTAAAATTCACTGCTACCTGGTATAAATGGTTCTTCTTACTTCTCTAGACATTTGACCCACTTGAGTCTTACATCTGATCTTCAAATACAATTAGGCAGGGCATGGTGCCAACAGGATCAAGGTCAATGGTCTGACTCTCAAATGGATTGGTTCCACACCAATAGAATTTCTGTTCAAGATGTTTGTCTCATAGCCATGAGTTACCAGACATAGAGGGGTCTGTCAGGAGAACATGGACACTTTGATCCAATCATTACAGTTATCATTCATTGGGTGATTATTTGTGTCTGGCACTGCTCAGTAGCACACTTTCATGTTTAATCCTCTCAACAGCCCTATAAGGTTAATAATACTCCCATTTATCAGTTGAAGAAACTGGAAAGTTCATTCCCAGGCCAGTAATGTAGACTAATGCCTCTGTATTCAACACAATACTGTAAGTAAGTTAATATAGACATATAAAGCTCTCTACCCATGAGCAAAACGAGGGTACACACAGGTCTGCCTGCAGGAATTGGGGAATAATTCACAGAGCTACAATTAATGCTGGATGTTGAAGAATGTATTAAAGTTCTCCAGAGAAACAAAATAAAAAGGGAGAAAGCAGAGGTTCGGAAGCATGAGGGAGCAGGATATGCTCAGGAAGTGGTGAAATTCATTCTCCTGGGTATAGATGCATTGAAAGGAGGGAGAGGGTTGGGGAAGGCAGGCCTCGAAGCTGCTGAAAAGTGTGTTTGGATCACATTAGCAATGCTTTTGCCTGCCAAGCATGGGCTCGGTCCTTTGGGCAATGGGAGGGAGGGTCACTGGAGATGTTCAAGTGAGAGTGAGAAAGATGATCAGTTTGGGCCCTTAGCCATTGACCTGGTGGTGCAATCAACATATAGCAAATAGCCCAGACACCTGATCTAAAAGCATCTATCATGCCGTCTCTTTCTAGTGGCTATAAAAGGGTGACTGACACATTAAGAAGTTATGATAATATCTGTGTCTTCCACACGCTGCTTTATCAATCTAGCCGTCACTGTTGTCATTATGAGCTTTAACACATAAAAAGGTTTTCTAGAGCCACGCTCAGTGACAGAACGGACTCATGTTTACTTATTTGTTGCCAAAGCTGCCTTTAAAAACAGAAACAAGGCAGCCAGTTCTTGGGATCTGAGCTCACAGGAAGGACAGAAAAACAAACCAACAGAGTGAAAGGAGGTCTATTAAAAGCAGCCACTGGGGGCACCTGGCTGTCTCAGTCAGTTAAGCGTCCGACTTCCTTTGGTTCAGGTCATGATCTCACGGTTCGGTTCGTGGGTTGGAGCCCCGCGTCGGGCTCTGTGCTGACAGCTAGCTCAGGGCCTGGAGCCTGTTTCAGATTGTGTCTTCCTCTCTCTCTGGCCCTCCCCTGCTCATGCTGTCTCTCTCTCTCAAAAATAAATAAAACATTAAAAATATTGTTTTTTTAAAAGCAGCCACTGTTGGAGATCATTGAAGGCCATCGCTTACACAGAGAAGAGCAGGAAGGTATTTCACAGGCGAGGAAACAGGCCAAGCAAGACTGAGAGGCAACCTCATTTATTTGCTTAAGTTCTCACACAGAAAATGCCGGAATTCAAACCGCGTTCTTCTGACTCTAACACCCGAGCCCTTTGCCCCACTAACTCAGGTCCACAAGTGCTTTCCTCCAAAACTTTGCTGAGCAAGGCACTGGGTACCTCTTTCTGTGGCTGCTGAAAGTTGCTCACTGCTCACAAGCTGAAGCCTGTTTGTGTGCTTGGCTGGGGGCTGCCTCAGAACTCTGGTCTGGTCTGTCCCAGGAATACCCCACCCCGTGGCAGACCAGGAATTTCCTGTTTCTCTCCACACACCCTTGCCCTGTGTAAGTCCCACCTCACCATTCCCCAAGGCCCCTGTTCCCAGAGCTGTCAGGGGGCAGGGGCCTGCCTGGGGAGGGGGCTCAGGGGAGAAAGAGAGGACAAAGTTAGAAGGAAGACAAAGGCTACAGCAACACTAGCTTGTCACCCTCCCACTGAGTGGCCCTGTCTCCCACGCCTCACACTTCTCCTGAGCCACAGCCCCTCCCCAGATAGTTGGATAGATGGGGAGGAGTCTGAACACCATGTGCGGGGCTGCATCAGAAGGAAGCAGGTTCCATGGGTGCATGTGGTAACTCACCATACTTTTCCCCATGAAATTCCGTTCCAGTCCTGACTGGGCTCCATAACACTGCTCACCCAGCCCAAGTCACCTGGATATGGTGGGTAACACAGACCTTGGGGTGCTTGCCTGAGTGAACCACCAAAGAAGCTGAGGTTCCCTTCCAGAGCAAAGGAGGTCCCCGACCAACCGTGGGAGTTCCAGCCCCCTCCTAGTTCCTCTCAGGATCTCTGGGAGTCCCAAGTGGTTCTCTTCACGTAGGCCAATCCCTAACATTTCTGGGTCACGGCCCATGTCCCCTGCTTTTCCCTTTTCTGGGGGAGTGAGAGCTGATTTGTAGCATTTACAGATTTCTATAGCCACTACGGTCAATTTCAAGCTATTGGCATGATGTCGCTGAACATACAGTCAGGAGAAGATGAGCGTTAGCACATCAGTATGTAGTATCTCCACCGTACGGGTACGATAGATGCAAATAACTTCAAGAGCATAGACGATAGTAAAATGTAGCAAATAATTAGGAAGTAACAAATTTTGGGTTTCACTAAATTTGTATCAGTATAATTTAATTGTAAGTTTGTATACTTTGATTTCTTAGTAATCACTAGGTTTAATAACTAACTCCTAAGACTTCTAAGAAGTTAATAATTGAACCTCATGAACCAATAGGAGCCAAGTCCAGCCCTCCACTTGGTGTGGGTCTTAATCCCTTCCTTCCAGAGGACTCCCAAGACAATGTGTACCCTGACTCCAGGTACTCACAAAAGAGGTGATTATCCCGAACACTCTTCCCTGTAATAGATTGTTACCTACCATACATTCAGGGTCATAATGAATAGTTGTGTATGTTGTCTACTGCACACGGCTGCCTGGCTGAGGGGATATTTGGGACCTGAAATCCAGCCCTAATTTCCCCATCAGATTTTGCCTGCAGGGCTGAAGCTAGAGAGGCAGCCAGCTGCTGCCCAGAGAGGGTGCCTTCTGCTAATTTGCACAGAGCTACCATAAGCAGTGGTCCTGGAACTGTAAGGAACCTCTTTTACCCTAAGAGGGCCAGTCAAGAGACTCTTCCCTAGACAGAGTGCCTTGTTATCAGCTTCTTATTCTAAAGATTTTAACTTCTGCCTCTCTAGGTACTCCATACAGCCATATAATCAATCCTTGCAAATCTATTCCTAGGAGAATACTTGAAAGTAAAGATTAAGAGGCAAAAGGAGATGGGAACAATGTTCCAGAAGATGAAACAGAGGTTTTATCACATTCAAGGAGCTAGATGGTGAAGAAGCACAAGGAAGAAGAAGAGGGCTACCCAGGCTGCCTTTAGGAAGATGCCAGCCTCGTCAGGATTAGATGTGACAGCCCCAGAAGACTCTGCCATCCTCACGCAGAGGGCAATGTGTCCCTGCCCTAAGAATGCAGTCTGACTCCTCCAGCAGCAAGAGACAATGCACAAGTCTCCACTAGGCTGCAAACAAACCATTTCTCGGACATACTACCAATAAAAATGCCTCAGATAAGCCCCTAGGAACTAGATAAGCCAAGAAACAAGGGTGCCAGAAAACCAGAAGTGGTATTCAACTCTTCATGCCAACAAGCAGGAGCTACCACATTGAATTCAGAGAGATGTGAAGTGAAAGCTGCCTGTGAGCCTCACTGCAATTTCTTGCATGACCAGGGCATAGGGTGCCAACCAGTATGTTGGGAAAAATAGGGTCAGGGGAAAGAAAAGAGGTGGCACTGGGGGTTGGAAGGGGGGGATTTTTCAAAGTAAAGTTTTATTTTTATTTCTGTATATTTTAGACTTACAGAAAAAGGTGTGACTATATTATAGAGTTCTCATATACCCCACTCCCAGTGTCTCACAGTCCTAACATTAATATGGAACGTTTGTCATGACTGATGAGCTATATGGATACATTATAATGGAATAAAGCCTATGTCTTATTCACATTTCTGCAGTTTTTACCTAATGTCATTTTTCTGTTCTAGGTTGTCATGAGACTATCACATTACTTTTAGTCTTCATGTCCCTTAGGCTTCTCTAGAATGTGACAATTCCCCAGACTTCCCTTGTTTTTGTTGAGCTTGACAGTTTGGGGGGTACTGGGCAAGCAGAATGTTCCTCAATTTGGATTTGTTTGATTTTTTTTTTTCTCATGATTAGACTGGGAGTTTGAGGAGGAAGATCACAAAGGGAAAGTGTTATTAGCAACATGACTTATCACTCTTCATGTTGACTATGACCATCTGGCTCAGTTTGTCAGCTATCTCCACTGTGCTCATTAAAAGAAAGTCACTGTGCATGGCCACATTTAAGGGGTAGGAAATTATGCTCCACCTCCTTGAGGGCAAAGTATCTACATAAATTTTTTGGGATTCCTCTCTTTGGGAGGTTTGTCTGTTCTCCACCTTTATTTATTTAGTCAATAATTTATATCAGTATAGACAGGAATATTTATTTTGTACTTTGGGTACAAATCCAATACTACATTATTTATTTTGTTACTCAAATTGTTCCAGCATTTTCCATTGGGAGTTCTTTTAGTTGGTTCTTATGTCCCTTTGATGTACTCCCTCACTTTGCTTTTTAAGTACTTCTTTAATTTTTGGCACTGCTAGATGCTCCAGGTTCCTCTTGCATATTCCATTCCCCAGCCCTAGAATCTGCCATTTCTCCAAGGAGCTCTGGGTCCTTTTATAGGAGAATGGAATTAGAAACCAAGATCTGAGCACGAGGTGTGCTCATTGCTGCTGGGGTGTCATTGCTTCTAAGCCCACTCAGTGGACAGAGCTAGGAAATAGAAATGTATATGCTAAGCCATGTATACACACATATCTATATTTATACCATATATTTAGATATATGACATAGATATAGATTTAGACACAGACACTTCCATCTGTATCTATACTAAATTAGATATGAATTCATACTATGTCAACTTTCATCCAGTACCATGTAGTTCATGCTAAAAGGGGGATTTTGACATTTTAAAAACAGCACAAGGAGGCAAGGCAGTGGGCAGGCCGGGGGACGGGGGGGGGGGGGACTTCTAAAGGATCCATGGGGAGAATCAAAGCAAACCATACAGTGCCCCTGGCATGTGCCACTGGCTGTATTTCCATTCTGAATGGCCGAGTTTGTGCCCAGGTCTGGGAAGAAATGGTAGGCCATTGCTGAGTGGTCCTCTGACCTCCTCCACTACCAAGCACCCATGGAATTGCCCTTAGGTTTTGAAGAGAATGCTCCATGACTCTTTCGTGACTAAGCCAGAAATACTGATGTCTTCTGTTTCTAAGGTAACAAACTTTCGATGGGTCCAAAATGCGTTCAACCAATACTGATACCATGCAGGGGAAAGGGAGAGCAAGACAACCTCTTCAGTGCCTGAATCAAGAAACAGTGAGTTCTTATGCCAGTCTCTTCCTACTAATGATTTTTCATCCCCAATAAGTGTCACTTCAGGATTGCTTAGAACACGGATGTCTTAGGACAAAAGAGTCCTGAGGCAATTTTAGACTCTTAGCTGGAAGACAAAAAGCACTGATTTTGAATCATTCCTCACTGTGAGTAATGTGGGCCAGGATAATGACTCACAAACCAAAATGGACACACTAATTGACTGAACTCTGAACCCAGCCCAAGTATTGATTTTTTTTTTTATTGCACTGAAAACAAAATCAAAGCTATTATTCTTAAAACCCTAGTGGACCAATTCAAATTGGAACCAGTCTTTGAAAAATTTGAGCTAGAAGATAAAAGAAGAGCATAATTGTTTCCATAGAAGTATTTCATTCAAGTGTCTGCACATAAAAATATGCACTGTATATATATTTCTACCACTCTTTTTATTGAATCTCACTTAACCTATTTGCCAGATTAACCAACATGCCCCATGCTCTCTATGGAGTCTATTTGTGGATGTTCTAGAAACTCTGAAGGCTGGCGGCTGGCGCAGGACTAAGTAGGAAGTCCTTTGTCTTATGGTGGATCATACGTTTGTCAAGCACGTCCTGTATTTGTTCCCAAATTTGTTCATATCTATTGTTCTCACTATTGTAACTACATAATTTAATTAGATAGTAAAAAACCAATAAACTGTAAGTGCAAAATGAAGGACCTCTTGTTTCTATAAACATTAAATTGAAAGCTTTGGAAAGACTAGATAAAGGAGAGTTTCATTTAAATTAAAAAAGAATAAACGACAACTCCGAAGGCCCATCAGTGGCTCATTTGCAAAGAGAAGTTCTCAATAAATCAGTGTACATTGAATGCTTTACATGAAAAATAAAACTGTTATATATGCTTTGTTGTAACTATTCTCTGCCTTCAACTTAAATATAAATGACCAATTGTCCTTCCCTAATGTCAGATAAGAGGATTTTCACCGTGTAAACATCTTTTCTTCCTTCTGAAACACTGATTTGTCTGTGATGAGCTCACGGGCTTTTTTTCAGGTCAAAGACCTTTAGGTCACTGCCACCGCCTTTGCCACATATCCCAATACCTAACCCTCCGCACGGTGATTAATAGGAGAGGAAAGACCAGGAAGAAGCTTCAGGCAACTCCACTCTTAGGCCATGTCACTTTGGAAAGCCACTTTGCTCTCCTGAGACCCAGTTTCTTCACCTTCGAATGGGCGTGGTGATAGTTCAGAAGCTCCCCTACTTAAGGATCAAAAGCAAAGGAATCTTCATACATGAGAACAATACCACCTCCAGGACAAACAGGGAAACTGCCTGCTAACAAGAGATGTTTTTAGAAGTCACTTATTCAGCCATTCTGAGCTTACAAAAAACAGCAATGATAACTACATTTACAAATAAGTGGAGGAGCCATACCTACCTTATAGGATCTTGGTGCGCATTAAATGAAATAAAGTATCAGAAGCCCTTAGCACAGAGATGGACCCATGCCAAGCGCTCCCTACACTCCTGCTGCTTGGTTGTCTAACCAAGTCACCCCATCTGTGCTGGGGTAGCCAACCCTGAAATGGAATCACGAAGCAGTCTCTTGCACGATGAGGCAAATCCAAGGTGTGGATGCCAAATGGATTCATGCCTCCCACCCTTTCCCACCTGGACTAACATGACAGACACCCCCCCACCACCTCCCATCACATCCTCCTCCAGGCTGTTTCCCACCCCACAGCTGGCACTGCCTTCCCTAACTATAGCTCTCTCCCACACTGTCCCCGGTGAAGGTTTTGCCACTCAGACCACAAGCCTTTATCAGGGCCGCCTCCCTTCCAGTGGGATGTCCAATTAGCATCTAATACTAAATGCATCCAAAGAAAAGTCTTCATTTCCCACACAAAACCAGTTCCTTTCTTGCATTTCCCTCAGTGACCGCCCCCAGCCAGTCAGGTGGTCAAACCACAGCTTCTTTGATTCCTTCTACCCTTCAATCCTCAAGGACCATGAATGAGAAGCCCTGCTAGTTCTCTTCCTCCAAACATCTTCAAGTTGCCATGATTCACCACCTTTTTTTTTTTAAATACTTTCCTGTTTATTTTTTTTTAATATTTTTATTTATTTCTAGGAGAGAGAGAGAGAGACAGCGTGAGCAGGAGAGGGTCAGAGAGAGAGGGAGACACAGACTCTGAAACAGGCTCCAGGCTCTGAGCTGGCAGTCAGCACAGAGCCCAACGTGGGGCTCGAACCCACCAACCACGAGATCATGACCTAAGCGAAAGTCGGACGCTTAACCGACTAAGCCACCCAGGCGCCCCTCACCACCTTGATAGTTGTCAATCCAGGTCAAGCTTCCATCCTCTCCAGCCTAGGCCCCTACAATATAGCTTCATAACTGGTCTCTTGCTTCCCCAGGTGCTTCACCTCTGAGTCATTCAGGCATACACTTCCCTCCCCACTTACCAGGCACTGACCATGCAGGGCTTTTTCTGTTCCTTAAACTTGTCACCCTTATTTCAGACTCAAGATTTCTGCACTATAGTTCCCTCAGCCTAGAACTCCCCTTCTCCCAGACCACTCTGTGATCCAACCTCATCATACCTGTCACCCCCTCAAGAGGCTTATGCTGGCCAACCTATCAAGCCTCATCCCCACCACACCCTTCAGAACATACCCCAAATGTCCCTTTAACATCATCCTGTATTATCTTCATAGTGATTGTCACCATCTGAAAGTATCTTATCTCTGTACTTACTCATTGTCTACCATCACTGCCCCCACCATCAGAAGATAAATTCTAGTGGGTCAGGGACTTTTTTTATTGTTCAGCATGTAATCCCAGCACCTAGAACAATGCCTGACACATAGTAGATGCTCAATAAAAATGTTTGGATAGATGAAGTACCAACACAATTTCCTTCCTCCCTTTCTCCAGTCACCCCTAGCCCTTGACTTCTATTTTCTCTTTCAGCTATGACTCAAGCTTCACCCCTTGCCCTGACCGCACTCTCCCCATGCAGCTAGCCACTCTCTCCATTCTCTCCCTTTCCCACAGTTCCATCAGAGCACATACTACCCATATTCCCAACCGGACCAGGAGTTCTGAGACCAAGGGCCACATCTTACCTAGTCTTCCAGTGCAACATACATATTAATTCTCTATGTCCTGACCACTAAATATGAAAGCCTTTCCTCTCTCAGTCATGGTGCCATCTTTATAGCACTATCATTATCTCAAATCATCTCATCTCTATTGATTTATTTATTCTGCATTATCTATTGTCTGCCTTCCACCTATAGCCTCAGTGACTAGGACAGTGGTTGACACATAGTAGGTGCTTAATAAAGATTTGTTTACAAATGATTCATCCAACATGTTTATTAAATGAAGGCCTAATTGATTTATTAGCCACCATGTGCACTATAAATCTCAAGGTACTCAAATGTAGGCAGATGCAATGCTATGTTTATAGCAGTTACTCATGGTTTCCAAAACAAGACACATGGATGTGATTCATGAAAATTAAATCACATTAGGAAGCAAATGTTGAAGGGGGGTGGGGATAAAGGGCAACAGAGATTTGACTAATGAGCAAAATGGGTCTTGAACTGCCCAGGGCATCCACCATCTGAATTACTACTTGGTTGCTTCTTTTGTTTGGCAGTGGGAGGTCCAGACAGGAGCAGAAGGTCTCTCCACAGCTCTAGTAATTCTATTCCAATTAGCCCAATTGGAAACATGTCCAGAGATACTTGCCCAAATGTTTGATTTCATCAGAGGTTGCACTGCATATGGAGCCCAGGAAGATTCTCGTAGATACTAGCATACATAGGATGGGGGGAAGAGATGATACTCAGCAAAACAGGTCTCAAATGCAAGTTCCAAGAGTAAAGGAGTTTCACAAGTCCCTTTCAAAGAGGAAGACCTTCTACAGGCCCTTGACCTGGGCCAGCTGGGGAGCAGGAGCATGAGACTTGCTGGTGACAACAGCTTGGCATCTTCCGTGTGACATGTAAATAATACCAACCATGTTAAGTCACTGTAGGTCCACAGGATTGCTGAGGACATGGGTGATGTGACAGCCATAAGGGCAGTGAAAGTGGAGGCTGGGAATGAGCCTGCTGATGGGGCCAGCAGAACAGAGGCCAGCTCAGGCCTGCCAGCAACCAGCCCCAAAATAAGGTTTCATCAGGATGGTATGGAGATCTGCCCAGAATTGGTCCACCCGAGTGCATGGAAATGTCTGGCTAATTTCAAACAGGTCATCAAATATAGAAATGCACCCAAGAACTTAGCTGGCTGCCCTTTACCATGAGGCAGGGCGCCTGTGAGGAAGAAACGTTATTGATTCCCACTTTATTTTTACTATGAATAAGATAGGCCAGCTAATCGTGTCTGAAGTCCATAAGAGATGTGAATGGTGTCTGGCACAGTGGTCCCCACCCTTGGCTGTGCAGTGGAAATCTGGCAACCTTACAGAAGCCCAATGCCTGGACTCCACCCCTGAAGATTTTGATTTTTATTGGACTTAGGCTGGGGTGCAGCCTGGGAATTGGGCATTTAAAATTTTTTCCCAGAGACTCTAATGTGAAGCCAAGTGAGCACCACTGCCTAACACATGTTGAGGAAGCTCTGAAACCCAGCCTCCATTTTCACCCATGAACACTCCCAGACATTCCCATTACCCTCTGGACACATTTTAAGCAAAGAGGAAAGAGAAGGACCATTCACTGATTCTTGTCACAAAAGGGTCCTTCTGGGACATACAGACTACTGCTAAAGGTTTTATTGAACCTCATCATTTTCTTTGAAATCCTAATTCCTGAGGCTAGCACTCTGAGGTCTCCGTCTACCTGCTCATGTATTCTTATTGAGCAATAAGAATACTTATTGAGCACCTGCTATGGGTCCAATGTTCTTGTCATGGGCTTTCATTCTGTTAAGGGAGACAGAGAATAAACAGTGAAACGTTACAAACAGGATAACTTCATTAAGCAAAAAGCTTTAAAAAAATGAAATAGAGTGATGTGACCTAGAGAAACAAGTAAGGAAATGCAGGGTACTTTAGGTGGTCAGAGAAGGGTCTGGAATAATATCTGAGTTGAATCCTGAATGTTGAGGAGCCAGCACAAGAATACTTGAGAGAAAAATATTCCAGCAGAGGGTACAGCAAGTGCAAAGGCCCCAGCCTCAGTCTCCTGGTAGCTCCTCTGCTGTCCTGCTGGATGTCACCATCTCCCCTGCCTCTGCCCTTTGGATTTGTGCCATCAGAGATGCCATCTTTCCACCCAAACGGATTACTTCTTCAAGAAGTCCCTCCTCCCAGAAATGGTGGGGGAAAGGGAGAGAGGCAAACCATGAGAGACTCTTGAATGCTGAGAACAAACTGAGGACTGATGGGTGGGGGGCGGGGGAGGGGAGAGATGGGCATGGAGGAGGGCACTTGTGGGGATGAGCACTGGGTGTTACATGGAAACCAACTTGACAATAAACTATTTGTAAAAAAAATAAGGTTATTTGAGCATTCCTAGACCCCCCCCCCAAAAAAGAAGTCTCTCCTCCCAGAAGGTTCCTGCATTCATAACCTCCTCATTCTCACCACTATTCACCTCACTTCAAATGTCTGTAAATGCCCTTGGAAAACTGCAGTAGGTATAAAAGCACAAGACATTACTGTTGCTATTCATGCCTCCTTAGCATCTGGCCTGAATCTGCACTGAATTATCACGCCCTTGATTTTATTGTCTTGTTTTTTCACCTGGGTACAACTGGTCTCCTCCTATGGGATCACTGGCTCTTCGGGGCATCAATCCGGTTTTCTGCAACTATCTTTAGTTGCTCCTAGTACAGAGCTAGGCATTCATTCATAACCCTTAATCAGAACTGTTGATATGACGAGTCGACTAGGTGGTCAGTTAAGTGTGAATGAGAGAATTAATCGGGAAGCCTTGCCTCAAAGCCACGTAGCCTAGCATTATCTCCAATTTATAGATGAGGAAATGAAGACACAGAGAGATCAAGCTACTTACCCCAGATCACACAGCTAGCAAGTGGCAGAGCTGGGATTTAAACCCAGGCCTATCTGGTATCAGATGCTGTATCTGGTATCACACTGCATGACACGTCATGAAGAATGAAGGTCGGCAGTCCCAATCTCAATTTTTCAGCAAGGAAACTAAAACTCACAAGGGAATTGACAGAGGTGGCCTGGTTCATAAACTGAGTTCATGCCAAAGCCAGGGCAGGTATTCACGGCCTTAGATGCCAAGGCCTCTTGGCTCTCTGCTCCACCATGTCCCTTTCAAAAAGGTCAGAATTCTGGTCAGGATTCAGCCAAAGTATCAGATCATCACTGTGCCCTCTACTGAATTTAGTGCTGCCAGGGAGCTTCTGACAAGAGTTGAAAATGTCTAACAGAATGACAAATGGGCAGAAGGCCACAGAGCATATTCATTCACTCTAAAGAATATTTTCTTTCTTTCCTCTTCCTCTTTCAACTGCTTGAATAGTAGAGATAGGGAAGGACAGGGGCAAGAAGTTAACACTTATTCAGCACCCTGAGCAGGTCACATAACCTTATCTGTAGTATGTAATGGAGGGTTGCCAGCTTTAGCAAATAAAAAATACAGGATATGGGGGCGCCTGGGTGGCTCAGTTGATTAAGAGTCTGACTTCAACTCAGGTCATGATTTTGCAGTTTCTGGGTTCAAGCCCTCCATCAGACTCTGTGCTAACAGCTCAGAGCCTGGAGCCTGTTTCAGATTCTGTGTCTCCCTCTTTCTCTCTGCCCCTCCCCAGCTCATTCTCTGTCTCTGTCTCTGTCTCTCTCTTTTAAAAAATAAATAAATATTAAAAATTAATTTTAAAAATACAGGACACATTAAAAACAAAAACAAAAATAAGAAGCAATAAAAAGACAAATTTTTAAAAAGAAGCAATAAAAAGATAAATAAAAATATAGGGTACATACTTAAATTTGAATTTCAGATAACAAGAGAATATTTTAGCATATGTATGTCTTGTGAATATTTGGGTCATATCTATACTGAAGACTTTGGCATGATGAAACCTGCCTTCCAAAATTATCCTGAGGATTAATAACACACCAAATGAAAAGTGCTCATAGGTACCTGACTTGCAAGTCGGCAGCACTTGGTGGAAGAGGTAGTGCTAGGTCTGCTCAAAGACTGCGTTTCTCCCTTTATCTAACAGCCAAAAAGAAAAAATTCTGCACCCTCACACAGGTTAGAGAAGTAGCCATTGTGGGTTACTGACTCAGCTTCATAAGAAAATTTACTGGGAGAAACCATACCCGCCCTGCTCAGCATGTGAGGCTCTCTGCTCTCTCCTTGCCCCCAAGGAAAGAAAGGGGACAGGCTGGAATCTGGTGGCTAAGCCACTGAAGTCCAGAAAAGTTTCTCATGAGATAGGACAGCAGAAGAGATAACAGGATAGTGGTTTTGCAAACAAAAATGACTCCACTGAACGAGAGGAGAAAATGAGATGAGGAGATAGTGTGGGTGAGGGGGGAATGCTGAGGGATGTAGGGCTTAGGGGAACCACATGAAGAAAGCTTGTGGGAAAATGCCAAGTGAGAAAGGTCTGTTCTCCTAAATCAGAACCTCTGAGTACCTGGCATGGTGCCCTGGCAAGGAGGGAAACATTTTTCAAAGGTTCTTGAACAACCTCAGGCACAGCTGGGAAGCAAACAAGTTCCCTCTGCCCTTTCAGTGGGTAACCCCAGGTCTGACCAGCTCTCTGTCAAGCAATCCCCCAACATCTCAGAAACACCGTTCCACGAAGAGTAACACCTTAATACATCACCGTATCCCACGTCTGTCACTGCTCTATTTACCTGTTCAAGGTGCCCCTTCTCGGACCCCAACAGGTTTATCTGACAAACTAATCACAGGACTGGAAAATTCTTTCCAGGGATAATTCAAATTTTGATAACACCTTCCAGAACAACCTTTTTTTCCTTCTCCTCTGCATTTTCCTCCTTATTGTTGTCTCATGAGAGGGAATGTTTTTCAAGTAGAAGAGAGGGCTAGTGTGGGGCCTGGTAAAAATGAGGTCTTTGTGTGTCTCTCCAAATGCATTCCATGAGCAAGGAATACATTAGGTGTGTTGTAGGTGACCTACAACACCTACAACACACACACCTAATCACACCTAATCAATTGAATCAAATTCAATTGATTGAATGAAAGAATCAATTAACATGCCTGGTGGCTCTCTTGATACCAGAAAAGGTCGTCCTCACTGCTGTTCCTACACAAGCATTTCTGGAGAAACATCCAGAACATCCATCCATTCTGAGATCCATTGGGAATCTCAGTCACATCACCAGTTACCACCCCCCACATCCATTGTATAATGATCTACTTTGGGAGCCACAGGGAGAGAAAGATCCCCTCCCGGCATCTGTGTTGAAGAGAATTCCGGAGATGACGATAGGAATAATGTGCACATTTCCCAGGTGGAATGGCAGGTTTCTGACTGCAATTATTACTACCAATATTGTGCAATGCTTTTGGACAACTGACAATGGACTAGGTGTTATAAGGAGTTTAAATAGCAGATTCCCCAACCTCCAACTCATGTCTGAGACTCCATGGCTTGTGCTGGCCTGCCCATTGGAATGGAAAACACAAGATACTCTCTACTTCCTTACTCAAAGCCTTGGGGACTTGGGCAAGCTTTCCTAGGAATGGGGGTTTCCAAGTCAACCATGTTTGTTTTTGTCTACTCTTTTTTACTACCTTTTGATTATTCAGGTGTAGAAGAAAGTAAAGAGGTGACAGGGAAGCCTCTACCTCAGGGGCTCCCGAATCTCTAGTAGTCTCTGAGGACTGAAACCTCAAGAACAATGTGCAAAGTTAATATAAAAAAGTATCTCTCCTACAGCCCCTATTTCCCATCAAAAATGATTTACAAGGAATGGTGAACATTTACCACATCTCAGAAGACTAGGATTGCTTACAACCCAGTATCAGAACCAACTTGATATCGGAAGCACATGCAGTTGGCTTGAGAGAAATAGTGATTGGCCTATTCTTGCTTTGCCCTGTGGAAGAGAAGAAACCTGATTCTCTGAAAGTCAGCAAGAAGATATTAATTTCTTCTGCACTCCTGCTCCTTGACTCAGAGACACAGAGAATGGATCAATCTAAAAACTAGCTGGTTATCCTCTATTGTTGGGGTGATTTTTTTTTTTTTACAACAGCCAGGGTACAATTTCATACACACATGTGCATTTGTGTACACACACACACACACACACACACACACCACAAAATCTTTCCATATCTTTATAGAGACAGCAATTCTCAAGCAAGCAACAGGGTAAAAGGTGGAAAATGGTAGGGAGTATCCCTTCCAGGAGCTTCTTTGGATCATGAAGGTGGGATGGAGTCAATAAATAAAGCTTTAAGAGCTGTGGGGATAACAGGAAGAGCCTACTGCAGACATTTGTTAGACAGTTGAGGGTTACAGTTTCTCATACATTAGAGATATAAAATCACACCTCAATCCAGCAATGCCAAGCTACATGGAGGCCACTAGATCCCTGGGAATGGAGTGAGGGAATGGGAAGAACAATCAGACATCCCTCTGACAGTTGGTATAAGAAGTATATTCAAGTAGCACCCAAAGGGATGGATAGTGGTTCTAGGAGCAAGCTATATATAGCCTGTTGGTTGGCCATCACTGAGTCTGGATAAATCTTCTCATTCAAAGATGAATAAGTAGGTAAAACTACTTACTTCTCAACATCCAGTAATTGAAACCTATTTGTATTTTCCCATAGTACATGAAAGTAATATTAACACTTACTTTTTGAAGTAAAACTTAATGTTTGAGAATATACAATGTAAATAGGATTTAAGAGTAATAGTTCCATTCATTTCCAGGTCTGTTTAATGTCTGATTAAGTAAAACAAGTCATAATAGCCATCTCTTCCATTGTATTACAACATTGATCTTGTGCCTTGATATAATGGCTGACTAGACAAGATGTTGATTTGCCTATAAAGCATGGCCAGTGTTTGTATACCTGGGCTTTACTCAGCCCAGGAAATTTTTCTTCAAGGGGCATTCCTCAATTCCCCTTTTTAGTCTTCCATTTCTGTAATGTTAATTGCTTTTACTGCAATGTAAAATAAAAGAATTATGTATTTTTCACTAAAAAAAATGAATAAAGAAAGAAAAGAGGCAAACTATGGAAAAACATTGCAGAACAAAGGAACTCAACATCATTCTGAAGATTCAAGTGTATGTCCAGAAGAAATCTTTTCAAAAACTTCAGCATCAATGGAAAGAAAATGACATTCCTTCTGTAAAATAGGCAGAAAGCCATTGAGATCAAAGTTAACCACAAGGAAAGCTAGAAGAGCTATGGGATTATGTCAGAGTAATAAAAATGCAATAACATATTTCAAATCTTCATTAGGATGAGTAAAGAGAAAATGTAACCCTGTGAAAAGCATACCAATAGTGTAAAGGGTAAATTTGGGATGTGTTCTAGAATGTAGGGGAAAAGAATAAGCATGTAAATATTTAAAAAGAGATTCAAATTTACATGAGGAAGCCAAGTTTAAAAATATACATAGGTATTGTACATGAAGAAACCAAATTACTATTGAAGTAATAATCAAGGATATAATTAAAGAATATTTCCCTATGCTAAGTGAAGGCCAAAGTATACAAATCAACGGTCATGTTTTATAGGCAAATCAACAGCTATGTTTTATATGTTTTAAAAAGTACATATATGTGGGCACATCCTGGCAATGTTTTTTAATTAAAAGGATGAAGAAAAAAGTTTAAAGGACAAAAAGGATATAAATCAGTAAATTATCAAGTTTCTATTCCCCAGCTCTGTAGTCCTCCCAGAATAAAATGGGTAGTTTTCAGAAATTTTTGAAGAAAGAAAATGTTTGATCCTAAACTATGATATACCTAGCCAAGTTATTGTTTGTAGAAGATAGGAAATGAAAAGAGAATCTTTGGTAAGGAGGGATTTGGAAAAATGTACCTCTCTCATATTCTCCCTAAAAAAACTATTACAAGTCAATGAATTCTAGTTGATCAAAAGATGAGTCAGAATTAAGCATTTAAAAACGGGGAACCTGTGGCACAAAAGAACTAGCAGTGTAAGTGTAAATCATCCAAACACAGAGCTAAGTCTAAATAATTGTTATAAATAGGATTCAAAAGCAAATAGCAAAGCCATTCATAAAAGACAAGATAAAGAACATAAAGTAATTTGGTGATAATAATCAGGGCCTTAAATTCCAGGTCATCTTTACAAAAGCCAGGAAGAAAGTGGTAAATGGGTTTCAGATTCTGTTTTACCTAGTAGGGAGTCAACAAGTATTATTTTGTTTTTACTTATGATCATTAGAAAAACATAGGTTAAAAAATATTTTTGGAAAAAGTGAAAAGAAAGCCTCTAGTAAAAATATAAAGTCTGAAAAAGGCAAAAGTAAGCAAAAAGTCTCCAGTGTCAGTCTCTGTCAACCAATTCCATTATACTTCTCTACCTTTCCTAATAAGCAGGCGGGGAGCCAGACTTATCCCTGCCCCGAGGAGGTACAGGAGAGAGATGGAAACACATTCTGCCTGGTGTGAGAGCTTCTCAAAGATCTATGTTTAATTTTTCCATTTATGGGGTCCTAGAATTCACGGTAGGTGGTATGTGAAATGGGAAGGAGGAAGGCTGGGGAAGGCTTTCCTTCAGAACACTTAGAACATTTAAATTGCTTATTCATCTGTCTTCCCTACAGATTCTAAGCTCCACAAACGTAGGGACTTGTTTGTCTTCCTAGTGTCTTACTAGATAGATTGTTGGATGGATGGATGGTTGGATGGATGGATGATGGATGGATGGATGGATGGATGGATGGATAGATGGATAAATAGATAGACACATAGATGAATGGACCTTTAGCTAATTAGACCCTTACTGTGCTCAATTTACATTTCCCCTAGGAATCTTAATTAATCCTACCTCTAAAGGAATGAAGTTCACCCTCCCTCTGCAGGTCATCCACCTTCTATACTACAGCAGCAAATCAAAACCATGGCTGAGGAGCCTGGAGGGTGTGGTGTTCCTGCCTAAATGCCTTTCTCACCATCAGGGAGCACCTGGGGAGCAGAGAGGCCAAGGCAGTGTATTATTCTTGGTGACTCACAGTGCTAAAACGGGAGAGTAAGAATGCATCTTTGATCACATTTCTTTCTTCCCAATTTGACTTAGAGCCCAGAAAGCTGATCTGTGGCATAAATGATGTGTGAGGTCAGACTTTAGTTTGTGAGGAAAAGGCAGGGCAGACAGCTGGGTTATATACCAATAATCCACCAACAGTCCTGACATCGTCTCTGTCAGTTCTTCCCCCCACCCCGCCCCCCCAGGAGGGAAAAAGATGTTTTCTGGTGGCGGGGCAGAATGGAGGAAGAGCTGGGGAGGCAGTCCCTTGCACTACTGGCCTAGTAAGTGTAACGCTGCGTTCTTAGGTCTCAAAGGACAGTTGTCATGGCAACCTTGGGATCAAGGGGCAGATCCTCTTCTGGCCCTTGTCTGGAGCACAGAGTCCCTGTTCAGCTTTCCACAGGCTGGTTTAAAAAAACACATCCAGCCAGATAGATACAGACACTAATAGACAGGCACTCGCATTCACAGAAAAGTTTTAATCATATAACAAGAGTCAAACTCCTTCCTACAGCTTTTCATGATTCAGTTCACCAGAACCTCATTTTGCTCTTCACCTGCAGACTGTGGCAACAAGAAATATTCTGGTGCCAGCAGAGAGCCTTCCAGCCACCAAGAAGCTGTCACAAAGCCTTTCAAAGCACGTTTGTGCATTCTTGCAACCCAGCTCCTGTGCACTGCCACAGCCAGGGTTTGTTGGGGAAAGTAATGCCTGACCCCAAAGGATGTTAGGAGGCCAGGGCATGATGGAGAACATTTCGTGGCCTCCTAGACTGTAGCTGTCAGATCTGAGGCCGACTCGAACCAACCTGCCTCTCCACAGGAATCTGGGCCCAGGGCACCCAGACAGGAGAGAGGCCTCCTGAGGCAAAGTGCCCTGTCTTGTCAATGCAAAACTCTATGAGGAAACTGAAGGCTTTATGAATTTACTTAAAAGGGCAAAATAATAAAGAATACCAGCTGGCAGCCTTACTGGCGCTGAGGCCAGAGCTTCTGGCTTCAGGCCAGAGATGTGCAGAAGCGCAGAGGAGGTCCCTTTGCTGAGGCACAGCTTCTAACAGTTTCTTCTCTGGGCACTTCAGGACACAAACCACAGGGTGAGCTGGAAAAGGTAGGGTTCAGAGGTCACCTGGCCCACACCCCCATAGCCAGGTGAGAAAGTTAAGTACAGAGAGGTTAAGTGACTTGTCCAAAAACACACAGCCAGTCCATGCCAGAATCTGGCCTGAAACAAATACAGGATTCCTAGAGGCTGAGTAGATGATGAGGAGCATGGTAAACTGTTCAAGGCAAAGGAAACAGCTAGAGTGAGCAGGAGATCAAATTAGAAGCTGATAACTGGGCACCAAGACTTATAGAAATCTAATGAGATTATTTTCAGAGTAACAATATAATACTAAGCATAATTTACTGTGAATCTACACTATGCCAGCCACTTGACTGGATGCTTCCCATACATTATTTCTCTGTGACAAGATTGGTTATTCCTATTTAACAGACAGATAAACTAAGGCCAGAGGAATATAAATCACTTGCCCAAGACCATATGGATGCTGAGAAGAAAACGTTGATTCTTCCAAGTCTTTCTGCCCTCAAAACTGTGTCTTGACTCGTTATGCTACTGACTTCAATCAAAAGGAGGGGCAAGGAGCTGAATGTCCTCATTTATTTTAGGTTCCCATATGTTCAGACCCTAAACTAAGACATGTTCCAGAGAAAGTCAGGATACAAAGTTAAGACCAAAAGTATAGAACTCTCAGAGACAAATAGATTCAGGAATTGAAAGGAGGTTGGTTGGGGTTACATGTGGGTAGTAGATATGCTTTTTGGATTGGGCTTGCACTATTTGTGTGTATTTGCTATGAGGTAAACACCAAGACTTGATTTTTCTTTTCCTGACATTTAATGCAGAGCCAGAATTCTCCTAGTAGGCCAGGCCAATGGAAGGGGCCTATTTTTTCTAAACCTTAGAATCCAAAGAGTTTATTAAAGTTGGTCAGACCTTGATACTGCACACCAGGGCTCATCTGAACACTTGACAGGGTTGGATTCCAGAAGGTCTAATTAGGGAACATAGAGGAAGCTCCAAAATCCTAGCCATGGATGGTGCCATATTTGTTCACTCCCAGAAATCCCTACCTATGCCCTCACAACAAACCCTCGGCTTGGTAACTAGCTGGAGGAGAAAGAATACAGGCATTTCAGAGCAATAAAGAAGTTATTTTCCCCTTGTGCTGACTCTGCGTCAAGGACTAAAGCTCTAGCATTGGGTTGGGAAGATCGGCTCCCAACCTCAAACTTCATAATTCTTACTCTGTGCTATAAAGCAGTACAGTAAACCTGCTAAACCTGTACAGTGTAAGGGGTGGGGGTGGGTATGAAGTCCACCTAATAGTGCCCCCCCTTTCCCTAGTTTCCATTCTGCTATGCTCAATTCAAGAACTGTACATAAGTTACCCACTATGTGTCAGCCACCGTGCTAGGCACTAGGGATAGAGAGACGACAGAGACAAGGTTCTTGCTGTCCAGACACTTCCATTCTAAAAAGAGGGACGCAGACAGGTAAACATAACTGCACCGAGGGAATGAGGCATGTAATATTAGAAGTATGCAGAAGGAATGGAAATAGCACAGAGGGCTGAGGAATTAACGATCTGAGAGGGTCAAGAAAGACTTTGAGAGAGGCTGATCTACACATCAAGTTTTGAAGGATGAATAGGAGTTCAGAGGTGAAAGTGGAAGAGACGGCAAAGGGAAGGGCAGGCAAAGGCACCGAAGCACAAAACAGAGGGACCTCGGGCCTTTTAAGGAATCTGGCTACTCGCCTGTCATATCGCCAGCTTGGCTCAGAAGTGCAGAAATAATCACGAGCTCTGATAGCTACTAAACAGTTCTTCCCTCCAGCTCCCCGCATGTACCCCGATGGGTCTGTGGCCCCCTTGGCTCAGGTGTTCTGCTCCTAGATCCGGCCTCTGGGCTCCTGGCCCTAATGACATGTTATGGTTATACTTGCCTGACCTTGATCTAGACTCTTTGGGGTGATCCACTCTGTGATCTGCAACTAAGAAGGAGACATATCCCTCCTTCCACCATGGTCTGTGGTACACTAAAGGCCAGGCCCGCCCAGCCTCCCCAACAGAGACCAGGCACATAGAAGGATCTGCACTTCGTCTACTAGAGCTAGAATAAAAAATATAAGTGGGAGAGAGACGCGGCAGAAGGTGGTTCTCCAGGGAGGTAGCAGACCAATCTGATTCCTGCTAAAGTCTGGACTTCATCTTACTGATGTGGGGAGCCACCGAAAGGCATGAGATAGGGAGCTGGCAGATTCCGGTTTGCCTTCTTCGGGGTGACTCCACTGGTTATTCAGGGTGGTTGTATTAGAGGAAGAAAGACTGGCAGCAAGAGAAAAACTCAATATGGAGAGACTGTTGCCATAGTCTGAGGAAGACTGCCACTCACTACTGGTACAGTCAAATCAGCATCTCCCTGGGGGCAGAGGCAGGGCAGAGCTGGCATGTCAACCTTGTGGTTCCTCAGCTGTCCATCGTGGCTCTGATTCTCACATTTGGGGGCTGCCTCCTCCTCTCTTTCCTTTTTCTTCTCCCTCCCTCTCTCTCCCTTCTCTGCCTCCTTCCTTCTCTTCTTGCTTATTCCTCTTCCTCCCTCCCACTCTTCCCCTCTCCCTCTGGCACACCCTGGAGAGATGTGCCTTGCCTCCTGCCTCCAGCTCAAGCCTCCCTGATGGGAGAAAACGGAAAAACAACTAAGTTTGGGTTTTTCCAGAGTCTGGAGACTCCGGGGGTGCTCCACAAATATAAAAAACAATTTTTGTCACAGATTCCATCACCTCAGAGCCTGCAGGAGGAAATCACAGCTCTCTACAACAATACTGCCAACAGACAATGGGAAATAAGAGACCCACCAACCAGTACTCTTGGGTCCATGTTCTGGCTTCCCTAAGGCCATCCATCACCTTCAGTTTGCCCAAAACTATCTCCAGTGACTCTCCCCAGGTCACAGCAACCTGTTTACAAACATCTAGAATTCCCAGGCACTTTTAGGACAAGGGACTCGGGATGTGTCCAAGTGGGCAGCAAATCTTCTCTAAGAGAAGCTGTTCCTCCAGATCTATTTATGCCGACGTAAACACTTGCCAAAGAAACAAGGCGTGTGGGCATGCGCCGGCCCCACAGTCCCTCGGGTTGCTGCAAAAGGCAACTGGAAAGTCACATGTCATAACAGTGGAAAGTACATATGCAACTATTCTTAGCCCTGGAATGTATACACTGTCTCCCTGCCCAGTGCTTCTTTCCTGAAGTTCTAGAAAACTGTGAAAGTGCCGTTAGCATAAACAAATCCAGAACTCTCCCAGGACAAAACATCTGCCAACTGAAGGAAAGGCCTGGGTTTATGGTCTCACTCGGATCCAGAGGTGAAAGCTCTCCGGAGGGGCCAGCCGGACCAGTCATCGTCAGCGGATGTCACTGCAGCAAATGAAGGTAAATATCTCTAATGTTTAATTCTTCTGCGGGTAGACTGCCAGATGTCATCCAGTAAACTCTGCCCAGGGTACTGTTTGGTCTCTGCTTTCTGTTTATCACATCTTTAAAACAAAACCCCAAAGACTCTGTGAAATCATGTTTGAAAAAATTAGTTGCAAAGGCCCATTTTCATCCTTTAGTACTGTCTGGTTACCCGAGGGCCACGCCCCCAGAATGACATCCTTGGGGAATGACTAACACTCAGAAAGATGCTTAGATGGGTTTAGTAAATAACACATATGCTGAGAAGCTCACAGAAGGTCAACTGATCAAATGCATGGACTTATCACCTTGCTTTCGGCTAATGTTTAAGCCCCTGACAGTCAAGTAACTTCCATCAACATTTGTGGTTCTTTTTCAATTTTCCCAGGTTATCTGAAGATGCTATTTGCCTATTACCTTTGAGAATAATCACGACTAAAAAGAGAGGTGTTGGCTGTGAGGCCTCTGGTGTAGGTGGCCTCTCTTTCCACTCTTCACTAAGCAACTTTCTTGGCAATATCCACAAGCATCTTGGTGAATAGACATAGATGCTATAAGCCTTGGAGCCAACACAGCTAAAGCGTTCAGCACATGCTTCCCCTTGAGACCTCTCCCCTTCCTTGTAGGATGGACGAGGAGTTGACAGATGAGCTGCTCTTCAAAGACCATGACTTCTCCTCTGACTTATTGAGGCAGCTCAATGGCTTAAGGCAAAACAGGATGCTGACTGATGTGAGCATCTGTACTGGGACCTGGGAGGTCCCCTGCCACCGAAGTGTGCTGGCCTCCAGCAGCCCTTACTTTAGGGCCATGTTCTGCAGCAACTTCCGGGAGAGAAGCGAGGCCAAAATCCAGCTGAGGGGCATCGACCCCCCGACTCTGGACCAAATCATCTCATATGTGTATACTGGGGAGGTTCACATCACAGCCGAGAACGTCCTGCCCTTGATGGAGGCAGCTTCCATGCTACAGTATCCCAAACTTCTGGAGGCCTGCTCCTCTTACCTCCAGAGCCAGCTGACCCCCAGCAACTGCCTGGGCATGATCAGACTGTCTGAAATCTTAAGTTGTGAGAGCCTCAAGAAGAAAGCGAAGAAGGTGGCCCTGACGTGTTTTCCAGAGGTGGCTGCATCGGCCGACCTGAAGGAGCTCTGCGCCTTGGAATTAAGAGACTATCTGGGGGACGACGGGCTCTGTGCGGAGGAGGAAAAGGTGTTTGAGGCCCTCATGGTTTGGATCAAGCATGACCTCCAGGCCCGGAAACGACACATGCAGGAGCTGTTCAAGCAGGTCAGGCTTCAGTACATCCACCCGGCCTTCTTCCACCATTTCATCGCCAACGATGCCCTCCTTCAGTCCTCGCCCTCATGCCAGACCATCCTGGAGACAGCCAAGAGGCAGATGTTTGCTTTGCACAGTGCCACCAGTGCCCCAGACCTCCAGCCTTCATGGCATGTCCCCCCAAGAACCTCTTACCAAGATTTCCTCATCCTCTTGGGTGGAAGGAAGGACAGCCAGCAGACCACCAGGGATGTTCTGCTCTACAACAGACAGACTGGCCAGTGGCACAGCCTCGCCAAACTCCCAACCCGGCTGTACAAGGCCTCAGCCGTCACCTTGCACCGTGGCATCTATGTGCTGGGAGGCATGGCCATCGGCGCGGGGAAGAACACACCCAGCCACAATGTCTATATCTACTCCCTGAAGCTCAATCAGTGGAGGCTGGGACAGCCCATGCTGGTCTCCCGCTACTCACATAGAAGCACTGCCCATAAGAACTTCATCTTCTCCATTGGAGGGATTGGAGATGGGCAGGAGGTCATGGGCTCCATGGAGAGATACAACAGCATCTTGAACATCTGGGAGAGTATGGCCAGCATGCCCGTGGGGGTTCTCCACCCTGCAGTCGCTGTGAAAGACCAAAGGCTCTATCTTTTTGGGGGAGAGGACATCATGCAGAATCCTGTACGCCTTATCCAGGTAAATGGCTGGTCCTTCCCATCATGTAAATGCATGAGTATACACCCACACATACACACAAGTGTGTGCGCGCACACACACACACACACACTCATACACACGTGCATATACACACATATATACACATGAGTATATACATGTATGCATATATACATATGTATACATGTATGCATGAGTACACACATGCATACATATAATACACACATACACACTATCATTTGCAGGGGAAGTGTAAAGAAGAGAGGAAAGAAGAAAGTTCAAATTCAGCAAGATTTAATCCATTTACAAATTCTTGTTGTATAAGATTAACACATACAAAGGAACATCAAATACAATCCCTGTACACAAATAACTTATCTTTATTTCAGGAAAAAATTTGTATGTCTAAAAGTGCAAGCTAGAGCACACTGAATGTCAGAAATTCTACAGGAATTTTGCAGATGCTTCTAACAATTCAGCAAGACCCTGTAAGAAGATTCCCAAGCATCGGTCCACAGTCTATCACCAAATCCCTGGGAACCCAACTTCAGATCAGCTGAATCAAAATCTCTTTGTGTGGGGTCCTGACATTTACACATTAGAGACATCTCCAGGAGGCCCTCAGCTGCAGCCAGGTTGGGGAATCCTTGCCTTAAATGATAAGTAGATGCTAATATCACTAGCAAGCTCTCTTAGCAGTGTTAACAGACGCCAAAATTTCAGAAAATGAAGTGTTTTATGCAAGTTCTAATCTCTGCAGTTCCCCTAGTGATATGAAAACCTTGAATAATGAGCCTATCTTGAAAGATAAGAAGATCCCTACTATTTGTTTTGTTCACTGATAAGAACTATATTGAGTCTCAGCCATGGTAAGAGCCCTGGGGATGCGGGCATGAGCAGGAAAGTGCACTTACCCTCCAGGAGCTTGCTGGACAATTGGAATTCAGGTGCAAAATGGAGGGGGGCTTTAAGAGCATGGGGAGCACCCTACCCCAGTCTAGAGGGAATCGGGGATGGTGTGACTTTTGAGGTTGGTCTGGGCTGACTTGAACAGAGAGGCAAGAGGAGAGAGAAGGGGAGTAAATGAGGAGAAAGAATCATTGGGTGGATAGAAGGATCTGACGTGGATGGAGAAGGGTGCTGGAAGCTTCTCCGAGCAGAGGCAGAGTCCTGTTGAGGGCAGGGTGGTGTTCCTGGGTAAGGGAGCAGCTGCTCAAAGGCCCTGAGGCAGAAAGGGGCACGGCCCTTGACCTGGAGACACTGAAAGCCTGAGAATGTAGCTGCAACACGGCGCAGGAGGAGGAAGGTGGTATGCTGGGCGGAGCTGGGGGGTTAGTCCCCATGTGATCTCCACCCAGACTGCTGCCCCTGAGCCTCTACTATAGAAATTCTGGAACATTTTTAGGGGATGGGTGTTTGCGCGGATGAGGCTGACCTGGTCGGCTTTCTGGGCCTTGTCAAGGAACTGGGGTTGTAGTCTGAGAGTAGCAGGGTGGCTGAAGTAATCAGATTTACATTTTTAGAAGTTCCCTTTGGATGGCTTGGGGAGACAGGGCTGGTCGGGGCACTTGTGGGAATGAGCACTGGGTGTTATATGGAAACCAACTTGACAATAAACTATTTGTAAAAGTAAATAAATAAATAAATAAATTTCAGAAGGATTTCAAAAAAAAAAAAAAAATGGGAAGAGAGTTAGGGACTGTTCTAGAGGTCCAGGCCAGGGTGACCAGTGGCTTGGGCTAAGTTGGTGCCAGTGGAGATGGAGAAAAGTGAAAAGCTCCAATTTAATTCCTGTTTTTTCTTGCCTTCACTTCTCCAGCCCATATTTTCAGCTCTTCCCTGACCATCTAGGCAGATTCTGAGTCTGTTCCAAATCCTGCTGATTTATTTGAGCCAAGAGAGACATGTTTTGCTCTCCACCAAGCTCTGGCCACACAATACAGATGTAATAAAGTGCTTCTATGTAAAGCTAGAGCCCCTCCCTCCTTAAAAAAATATTTTTCAAAATAAAGTCAACAACTATGCTCAGTATTTCATATTGCAAAATTGTTATTGATTTTCTAAGAATAAATTCAAGGCTCAGAAAAGCTTTTAAGCTGGCACATCAAAAAATGCACAGTACCATCAAACAAGACTCTTGCAAAGGCAGAAAAAAACCCCACTAACATATGAGTGATCCTTTTATACTGCTGTGGTTAGAAGGGGGAAAGGGGGAAAGTATTCATGGAAGCCTTTCTTGTCCACCTAGCATTAGCTTTGATATGAAAGTTTGATTCATTCAAATATAGTATAAAAATCAATGCTGGGGATTGCTTGATGGAATAGGCTGGATTTTCTGGCACAGATTCAGAGTTTTCTTTAATGGATGGTTCTTCTTTGGGGATGCCTTCTTTTAGGAACTATACCGCAGTGGGGTTACTGTGCTCTTTGTGTGTGTATGTGCACCTTTCTCCCTGGCCTTCTTTCTACCTCTGTTTGTGGAGAGCATTAAGCAAATCCTTCACCATAACATCACTTCCTCCACTGGTCAAAGACCATCTTTTGTTATCCCTGCCCCAGCCTCTCTAGGAGTATTATGAGGATTATGAGCAACTGTTTAATCTCTCTTTGAAACCATACCCGAAGGCGACAGAGAACAGAAAGTCAGGAGGCAATTACTCATTCAGTGTTTGCTTTTGCTCCAAGGATCCCACTTTCCGAAGTATCGCCTATGTATTTTCAGATGAAGCCACGAGGCTTAGCAGCCATCGAGACTGCCTCTATCCCTAGCACATGGCCTTTTCTATGCGTCACCAACTTCAAGAACAAACAGAGACTCAAGAGGTTTCCAGTCTCAAAAGGCTCCATCAAGAAGGGCAACACTTACATGGTTTCCAGGCAGAGCCATGAGTGTGGTCAACCAGACCAGCTGTTCCACTCACTCTAGCTGTGTGACTTTGGGCATGTCACTTAACCTCTCTGAGCCCCAATGATCTAATCTGAAAAAAAAAATGGAGGCAAGTAATGGTAACTACTTCACAGGATGATTGTGAAGATCAAATTTGGTAAAATGACAAAACATAGGGTCTTTCATATGGTGGCAATTACAGTTTATATAGAAAGAATTGCCAGCAAAGAATTATACTTCATATAGAAAGAATTGCCATTTTCTTCTGTAAGTAAACGTTTTTCCCCTTCTTTTCTTTTATGAAATCCATCCTAAATCTCTTGTGTTAAATTTTGCTAACAGTGAACTAATTTATATTTGATATTTGAACTTTATTTAAACTTAGGGGAACATGTTCTGAAAATCGTGATTTGTGACTCTATTTCAGAGCATGGCCAAGGAGCCCTGCCCCACCTCTATGCTCTTTTTTTCTTTTCTCATGCTTCCTTTCTGATTCTAATGACTTTCAGGCACAAACTGTTCAAAAGCCTTCCTCACTTAGCCTCAGATGTATTCTTGGCTCTAAGGCCCTCTCTGATACACTGGAACATTTAGAAACTTAAACATGATCCGGAAATAGAAATGATTGAAAAATCATTGGCCTTATGAATATCCAAGTTGCTTCATTTCCCATAAAAAAAAACGTTCCAAGCAAGGTAGGAAAACTCACAATACAATGCACAAATCTGGGTCCATTCTATAAAAACATAGCCAAGGCATGGGCTCACATAAAAACCAATTTCTAGTAATATATTCTTTTTGTTATTTAATTATACTTTATTGATAGCAATATATCAGTATTCCTTAGTATATACCTATATATTGATATTGCTTGGTATAATAGGTATTATACCTACCTACATTTTAAAAACTAGGAAAAAGTGAAAAGAAAAAAATCACTCCTATTTCACTCTTAATTACTACTTCTATCTTTTAAAAAATATATCCCTTTACAATGCAGCACCATGGTTATATTTCTCTCTCAGGTTTATCACATTTCCAGAAACACATGGTTCAAAATGGAGACAAGGATGATCAAGAATGTGTGCGCCCCTGCAGTGGTGCTGGGGGAGCGGATTGTCATCGTGGGAGGTGAGTTTGAACAGAGGATCGCTAGGCTGGACCCAAACTTGGCACCTCCCATGGAAAACGGGTCACTAATAGACAGATGTTGTTCTACAAAACAGTGCTGTTAAAAGCACATCCATCCAACTAGGGAAGTGTGGACAACTTGACAAAGTTCTTTTCTCATCCAGAAGTTTTTGCCTGTCTTTATCTATAAACAGGGAATGAAATAATACCTATTTCACAGAATTGTTGTGATAATAAAATGTGTTCGTATATCTGAAGCACTTAGCACTATCCCGGGTACGTGGCAAATACTCAAAAAATGTTTGCTACTGTTATAATATTAGCCATTAATACATCATTTCTCCTCAATTGCAGTATAGTGCCTTGGTTAAGATGACTGGTTTTAGGGTCAGACCTGGGTTCAAATCTTGACTCTGCTACTGGCTGTATACTCTCTGGCAAGTTATTAATCTTTTTTTTCTTCTTTGCCTCCATTTGCACATCTGTAAAATGGGGATCCTAAAAGTGGGGACTGGTGGGGACCAGGTAGGGCTGTCAGGGAAACCATTCCTGAATTCCCAAAGGCTCTTTCTCTGGATTGTTAAGGCTCTTGGGGAGGGAAGGGAGTGTGTAAGAGAAATGAAAATGCCATTGGGGCTGAGGAAGCCACTGGAATCAGGAGGCTGCCCCCAATGTAATAGTGCCTTCACTTGGGGCTAAGGATTCACGGGCCAGAATCAGACAGAGCTGAGTCCAAACCCCAGTTGTGCCACACACTAATCCTTGGGCAGGCTACCAAAACCCACAACACCTTAGTGCAGAGTTCAGCCTTGATACTGGGCAATGGCAGAGATCAAACACGTTTCCAGACTGCAACCCTCCAGTTCCAAATGAGCAACGCTGAGCTTGCCAATATGCCATTTGGTTTTCAGGTTACACGAGGAGGATTCTTGCTTATGACCCTCAATCCAACAAATTTGTCAAGTGTGCGGACATGAAAGACCGGAGGATGCACCATGGGGCCACAGTGATGGGGAACAAGCTCTATGTAACGGGTGGGCGGCGGTTGACCACAGACTGCAACATTGAGGACTTGGCCTCCTTTGACTGCTACGACCCTGAGACGGACACCTGGACATCCCAGGGACAGCTTCCTCACAAACTCTTTGATCACGCCTGCCTCACTCTCCAGTGCATACCCTACACTCCCGCCTTCTCATGAAGTCGGCAAGAAACCACTGGTCTTGGTCAAGATGCTTTCTGTTGCAAGGGACAGAAACGCAACTCCCAGGAGCTTAAACCTAAAAGGAGGCCAGAAGTGCCCATAGGTCTGAAATTTCCAGAACCTGGAGGCCTGGAACCAGGCATATTGTTGGCCAGAACTCTCTGTCTCTCTCTGTCTCTCCACACCTCAACCCTGTCTCCCTCGCTTTCTCTCTCTCCCTTTCTTTCTCCTCACTTTCCCTCCTTCTCTACCTCATCTCTACTAGACTTCATTCTACAAACAAGCTTCTTGATCCACAAAGTATGAAGACAACGGCAACTGATAAACTCAGACTCATGTTTTCTAACTTCGCATCTTCAAGAGAGAACTCTACCATTATCCATATATCAACCCTGAAAGTACTCCTAGTTGGCCATTTTTTAATTCCATGCCTTCCTCTTGAGCCAATCACTGTTTCCAGGGCTTGTGCTACTGTGTAATCCCAGATCATGTCCCTACAGGCTGAGGTCATGTTAACTGTTATCATTGACAGTTCATACACTGCACATGATGAGATAGAGGCAGTTTCCCCAAAGGAAAACCACATCTGCCAAGGCCATCATGGAAATCCAGAACAAAATGGCTGAGAGACCCGAAAGAGTCCCTAGAATCACGTGATCCAGGTGGCAGTGTGAGACATTGGCTATGGCCCTGTTTCTTTGCATTCTATGGATGTAGTACATTGGGATTCCAGGAAAATATGTGCAATTCAGTTTCAAGGGTTTGCAAAATTATCTATGCTGCCAGAATAAAGTTTGTTTTTAGTGCCAAAGGATGTTTTTCTCCAGCCTCTAGGGAGCTATAAACCTGCAGAATTAATCAGGATTTTCATTTTGGTAAATGTTATGAGAATTGCTCTTCCGAGGCAAGCCAACAAATTCCTTCACAGATTCCAGCAATTAATTGCCCTCTTCATGCCAGGGCTGAATATCCCCTCACCCTCTTTATCTCAAAGTTCGTCACAAGCTGGCTCAGTTCCAAGCTCAAGAATAGACTGAAGATCACCTGGGAAGGTGTTTGAAAATAGGACTGGGCCCCATTGAAGAGGGACAGCAGGGATTCTCAGAGGTGGAGTCTGGTCATTGTAATGTGCAGTCAGGATTAAGATCCACCATCCTGGGGCATTTGGGTGGCTTAGTCCAGGAAGTGACCAACTCTTGATTTTGGCTCATGTCATGATGTCACAGTTCATAGGATTGAGCCTCTCATCAGGCTCTCTGCTGACAGTGTGAGCCTGCTTGGGATATTCTCTCTCTCCCTCTCTCTCAGAAACAAACAAGTAAACAAACGAACAAACAAGCTTTTTAAAAAAATTAAAAAACAAAACATGAACCGCTGTCCTGCTCAGCTGCAGGAACTGAAAGCCTCGCATGCTGAGCCCCCCCTCCCAGCATGTTGTGGCCAGCCCTGTCACCACCCAATAACATAGGCAAAGTCTTCTCTCCAGCAATGGAAGCATCTGGAATGGGTCTCACTGCCCTGAACAGGGCACCAGAGTGACCCCAAGCTGGAGCCTTCTTCCTGCCCTGCTTTTCAGGTTCATGTCCTGGACTTTTCCTTTCTTCCTAATTTGTACTTTTTGCCCTTCACTTTCTCCTACCAGGGTCTGAAGCTCTGTCCTGATCCCCAGACTGCTAGGCTGTGGTCCAGACACCCCCTACTCCTCATCATGGGCACCGTCACCTTAGCAGTTGGCTGGCCTCTGACTATAACCTATTCTCTTTGAACCTCTCTATTCAGACTCTCAACCCCACCTCTCCCTACAAAATGTTATCAGCGATGCCTCCAGCACCTAATGGAGGTCCATTTTGATTTCTCATTTGACTTGACCATTCAGCAGCATATGACCCAGATGACCCTCTCTCCATCTAGAAATGTCTTCCTCACTCCGCCTTTGGGACACCACCCACTCCCTCTTCCTACTGCGTGCAATTCATTCTTCTCTCTTTCTTTCCCAACTAATAAGTGGAAGTGCACTCCAGTGCTCAGCCCTTACACCTGTTATGCATCTACCCTTACTCCTGAGGTAAGAGAGCCCCTCGGTGTATGGCTTATCATTCCATCCATGTGCTGCTGATTTCCCAATATTCTCCAGTTCCAGGCTCTATGACTTGCTCCATGTTTCCACTTGGATGTTAAATACCTCAATGTAAACATGTTCAAGATCACTTTTTCCTTGCATAGGCTTCCCCATCCTGGGAGAGGGAAACACCTGTGTCCAAGTTCCTCAGGTCCAAAGCCTTGGATGCTACTCTTGGCTCTTCTCTCTCACACCCGACTCCATCTGTTTCAGGTGTGACAGAGCCTAGTAGCCTCACCAGCCACAGCTCCTACTATGGTCCAAGCTGCCGTCTTCTCTCATCTGAACTCATCACTGATGTCTCTGCTTCTACCTTTGCCCCCAAATCTCCCTCGACCCAGCAGCTTGGGGCATCTTTCACAAACATTTCAGTGAGAATAGATCCTTCCCTTGTTTAAAATTCTGCAAAGCTTATATCGGAATTAAAGTAGAAAGCTTAACAAAAAAAAAAAATTCTTTAATTAAAAAAAAACATAAACCTTTCCAAAGCTGTCCCAGCTTTCTCAGGCAACTTTCAGACACCTGCAAGATTGCTCCCCGACCCCACGCTGCTTCCCCCCTGCTCTCACTCCCCACTGTGTCCCCCAACTCAGCATTGGCCACACTGGTCTCTGGGCTCACACAGCATCTTCACTGTTTCACACTTGCTGTGATCTCCATCCGAACATGAACATGCTTGGCCCAGATACCATACCCACAGGGTCCCCTCCAAACAACAGCCAGGCTAATCTTTTTTTTTTTTTCAGTTATTTTTGATTATTTCTTTTTTTAAAATAGTTTATTGTCGAGTTGGTTTCCATATAACACCCAGTGCTCATCCCAACAAGTGCCCTCCTCCTTGCCCATCACAACCTTCCCCTATCTTTTAAAAACACAAACCTGTTCATATTCCTCTCCTCTTAAATGACTTCACAGCTTCCCAGAGACATTTGCACAGAGCCTTCATCCTTTATCCAGCCTCTAGGGTTTTCTGCTGCCCAGCACCCATCCATGTCTCTGGCCTTGCCTTTTGCTGCTCCCCACGGTGCCCACGGGTGCCT
The DNA here is from genome assembly GCF_003009895.1 of Hyaena hyaena. Classification (NCBI taxonomy): domain Eukaryota; kingdom Metazoa; phylum Chordata; class Mammalia; order Carnivora; family Hyaenidae; genus Hyaena; species Hyaena hyaena. The sequence goes on from NW_024080694.1 coordinate 3,086,825, forward strand.
CTGCCTTTATTATTTCCCCTCCTCTATCCTGCCCTTGGATCTTTGCTCTTTTCTAATATACAGCTCTCTCACCTCTTTACCTGAAATAATTTCAATTTATACCTTACCAACCAGATTAAAAGTCACTGCATCAGAGGCCTTGCGTGCACCCCTACCCTAGCCTGGGTCAGCTATCTCTCCTATTAAATGTCCCCTTTGTCCCTATACATCCCCTTTGAGGCCTTCATCCTACTTGTAATTACTTGATCACTGTCCTCCCCTCCAGGCTCATATCTCTTCTGCATTCCCAGGGCTGGGCTTGGCATTGCCTACATGTATTGTAGATCCTCGATAAACATAGCATGAATGGATTAAAAAAAAAAATGAGGCTGCTGAATCCACATTGTCTCTAAAATCCATCTCAAACTCAAAGGTTAGTGTGCACAGGCCCTAGTTGAAGCATCTCAGAGCCTCTACTAAGGGATCACCATGTCCTTCCTTCACCACCTTCCCCATTCCCATCCTGGGGAAGAAGTAACCAGGCCTACCTACATCAAGCATGAAGGATGAGAGCTTCTCCTAGAGGGTCCTATTAGTCTGGAATTGTAAGTGACAGTCTTGCCATCTATAAATTCCTTCTGTGGCCACCAAAATTCCTTCTGTCAGAGACTTGCTAATGCCTCAGCTTTCTCTCCCCTTCATCTTAATCCAAAATTTAATAAGCTGCCAGCGTCTGTGGCTACTTGGAGCTTGTGTGAGTCTCACTGGGGCACAGAAGCACTAAGTAAATTGTCCCCTGGAATTTATAAAGAGAGATGGCACCAGGCCAAGCACACTGGGGCACACACAGTGGGCCAGCTTTGTGCATCAAGTAAGAGGTCTCTGCGGCAGGTACATTCACACACCTGGGCACCCCCCTGGCCAAACCCCATATCTGAGCTGAGTTAGGAAATGTCCTTCTGCCATAAGGGATCCTTTGCAATATGCTGAGGAAATCTCAGTCCAAAAAGAAAGAGGTTTTGGCATGAGGCTTCCTGCATCTCACTGGCCAAGGAGAGAGTCACAGTCCAGAGCTGAGGTCAAAATATATTTAGCCAGCAGCGGTTTAACTAAAACATTGTAAGTAAAAAGTGTCAGATAGCTTGACTAATAATCGCAACAAGCAACAAGGGAGGGGGTGGACATGAAGTGGATAGAACAAGGGCTATGCAAGAAAACACTAACAAAAATATCAAACACCCTGTCCCAACATAAACCAGTGAGCAGGAGAGGAGCCAGCAGAGAAAACAGTGTCGGCAGGAAGAAAGTGACTGAATTTACCTTCGCCACCTAAAACAAAAATCTGTGATGTCCCAGAGGACAAGGTCTGTGACTGGCTTTACTCACTTTATCCTTCTCAGGATGTCTGACAAAACCCTGCCCACCTCCAAAATGCCATGCATGTCCATGCCTCTGCACCTCTGCATACATCATTCCCTCTGCCATGACGCCATTCCCTCCACTGCCTAGTGAACTTTTACTCAGCCTTCACCTCCTCTATGGAGCCTTCTCCAGCCTTTCTACCAACCTCTCCTCTCCCTCCCTTTATTCCAGCTCCTTCCACATCATAGAGACTTATTAAAGGAACTGGAAAGAAAGCTCTTCATGGGGGCAGACAGAGTCTTGGTCCCTATGAACCTCAAGGCCAAGTTCAGGCAGTACTTGACACACAAACGGTGCTGACATGCTTGTACAATGAATGAGCAGGTGCACAGGTGAATGGGCCCTAAACACCACTGGAGTTATACAGGCTGCTCTGAGTGGAAAGAAGGGGTTAATAATCGGGCAAACTGCCATCCCCTAGCTGCATTTCACCCCAGTCTCTGCCTCCAGCATCACATGTCTTCCTTCTGTGTTAAGTCCTCCTCTATCTCTTATTGGATTTAGGGCCCACTCTAAGCTAGTATGATCTCATCTTGATCCCTTCCTTCATTACATCTTGAAAGACCCTATTTCCATATAAGGTCATGTTCCGGGTTCCAGGTGGCCATGCATTTGTGGGGAGACCCTATTCGGCCCATTGCAGATACCTCCTCCCCCAAGAAGGCATCCTTGGTGTGCCCTCATCCCTCCCATGCCCCAGATGGAGCCACATAGCATGGACTCATCCTCTTCTCCCCCATCTCATCAGGAGCACCTCCTGGGCAGGGACTCTTGTCTTTCATCTCTGTATCCCCCACTCCAGTCCCACAGGGCCTGGCACTGCAAAGATACTTGCTGAATGTGCACTAAGCTAAGTTTAACCATTTCACAGGGACTAGCAAACATTGTATGGACTCCAAGGCTAATGTACACAAGACACAGCATCTGAGCAGCTTCCCAAGAGTCCAGGGTGAACAGTATCTGTCAAATGCCAATCAAGAAGGAAGGTTGGGGGGAGGGCAGGGGGCTCAGTCAGCTAAGCATCCGACTCTTGATTTTGGCACATGATTCATGAGATCGAGCCCCACGTCAGGCTCTGTATTCTCCAGCCTTTCAATCCCTTTCTGCCCCTCCCCTGCTCTCCCTCTCAAAATAAGTAAATAAACATTAAAAGAAAAATGAAGGAATTAGGGTCGGTAATAAGAAATTATCTAAGAGAACTAATCTATTAGCACAATGTCACCCATAATGTCCTATTTTTGATCTTGCCAACATAAGCCTTTGGAGTGATGTCATGAGAGTGAATCTGATGCTGAGGATGCTGGAGAGAAGGAAGTCTGACTTCTGAAATGTCAGCTTTCACGCAATCTTATAGGAATTCTAGGCTTCTGTTCAAATGCCACGTTATTCTCTTCATGTGGGGGAATTTGGTTTTTTTGCTTTCCCTAAAGATATCCATGAGTCTCTCCTCCTCCTGAGTTCACTTATTTGATTTAATTAGAATTCTATGGACTGCAATCCAGAATTCACCAGAAATGCTCCCATAACAAGCCAGCCATCCAGGAAAATGGTGCTTTGAGGACACAGATGGGGATCCAAGAGTGCGAGATGTTTCTAAGTTAGAAAGATGCAGACAGGAAATTCTGTCCTATTCAGAATCAGAGGCTGTCTTTGTAGTTTCCCCAACAGTCTCATCAGCACTGTGCACAGAGACCAGAGGGCCACCTCAGGACAACTGCAAAATCAGAACCTTCCAGAAGGGATTGGGAGGGAAGCAATGCAGAGACATCTATGCTCAAGATAAGACCAAGGAGAAAAATAGCAGAATTCATTAGCAGGGTCTCTGAGACATCTATCTTTTGTCAAGTATTTAAGAAAAAACAGAATTAATCCCCACTTGGGGTATAGATTGACTTGGCTTACTTATCTGAAGGGCAGACTAAGGCTGCTAATGGATTTGTCCATTTACTAAGCACTGAACCTGCATTACCCAGCTCAGTTAACACAAGAATCTTCTGGCACCTCCTCAGTACCCTTCCTGACCACCCTAACCTAGCCCCCACCCCACCCACTGCATTGTCCTCTTGTGCCCCTTATTTCTTCCCTTCATACCTTTTATCATAATTATTTATTGTTTTATTTGCTTTCCTGAGTTTATTTAACACCCGCATCTAAATAGAAGATCCCTGAGAATGGAGAACATGGCTGTCCTGTCCACGTCTGTTTCCCTGGTACCTGATACAGAGAAGGTAATAGACAAAGATTTGTTGACTGAATGAATGAATGAACGAATGTGAATGAATTGAATTGAATGAATGGCAGCCCAGGCATTTAGGATGAGCATAAAAGAGAGAGAAGGTAATTTTGGGAATGATACGGGAGAAGGGGAGAAATATGGAGAAGTGGTTGACTGGCATGGAAGGGCACAGTTGTCTTTATCCAGGCGAGTGTTGGAGGAAGATCACTCTGCAGGCAACCAATGGAAGGATGAAGAAGTCTGGAGAGTTTCGATGGGAGGCCATTCCCAACCCCAGGAATGATGATGAAGTATGGCCACTAATGTAACACCTTACAAGTCTTCACATCTCTGTGTGCATCACAGAGGACAGTGGGCACTTGCTGTCTCTCCTCACTGGACATAATGATGAGACACAGAATCCTAAGCAGTCACCACACATGAAAGCAATCCTCCCACATGAAAGAAGACCCTAGTCAAGTCACTCAACCCCACTAGGTCATGGTTGCCAAATTATATTTCAGCCATTATGATATTTTCCTCCTTCTCAGGGCTTGATGAAGAGGAAGCAGCTGAGATGACCATATAGATTTCTAAAGCAACAGTAGCCCCTATGAACACTGTTGGTAATAACAGATGTAGAAGTAAACTGTACAGAGACACTTTGAATGTCAGTAACACTTAAAATTTACAATGACATCGTAAATAACAATAGTAGCAGAAAGGATGGAGGGAGGAGGTGGCAAAGAGTCATGGATGTATTACATGGGGATGCAATGATCTCTCACCAGACTATACAAGAGGCCCCCTGACCACTCTTCCTGGCTTCAAAGTCTCCTCTATCTAGCTCTCTGCCCCCTGCTAGGGGCAATCCTAGCGGGCTTGGGGAAAATCAATAGATCCATTTATCTTTCTGAAAGATAAACCTGGCCAGATCTCTTCCTTGATTAAATCCCTTCAATGGTTTCCCACCTCAAAAAATTCAAGCTTTGCTTCCATACCTATGAGGTCCTTACATGTGGAATAATAAACAGCCTCCACCAGAAGGATAACAAATAAAATGGTAGTGGAGGGCCCACCAAATAGGCACTCAGTAAGTGCTATTCTCTTTGCTGTCCCATACTCCCAGTTCAACTAGGCAAAAAAGAAAACTTTCTTACCTGCCTATTAACAAAGAATGCTTAGCTATTAGCCATAGCTGTAGATATATAGAAAAAGAGACTAAGTAGATCTCAGACACCTAACCACCAGCTCCTCACCTGATGGCGACATCGTGACCTGCTCTTCCATGCCAAAGGCACAGTACACTTATCCCAGAAGGGCTCAGTCCTGGTGAATGTGGTCAAGGACTTAGTTTCTCAAAATGTCTTCAGGGAAATATTTTTTTGCCCTCAAAATTGCCTCCTTTTCATCTAGAATGATGAATCATTTCATTATTCAGTGACTGAAAATTCATGAAATTTTGTGGTTAAAGCAAAAATGTGTCACACACAATTCCATATGTCCATGCAGTGGGGCTGAGAAAATCTAATGGTAAAAACCATCGTTTTTTCCCCCAAAGTTTAACAGATCTTGCCACCTCTTTTTTTAACTTACAATATTTTTATCTCCTTAATTAAAAACATTGCTTTGAAAAATAATTAGATGTAAGACTCCATAAATAAACATAATAGTCGAATCACTGTACTTTCTTAGATTAGTTTCAAGATTCAAATTCTCAAATGCAAATGTAACATTTCTGAGTCACGGAGTTGGAAGGAGGCCTGGGTGACCAGTTGGTCCAATCCAGAGAGACAACATGGAGAAAGAGAAAAAGCAGTGGACTTCATGAAAAAGCATCTAAGGATCTGGATTTGAGGTTCAGCTCTCCCAGTAAAGAGTGTATTCCTTGGGCAGGTCACTAAGTTACAATGTCCTTGTCTGTAAAATGAATGAATCTCATCTTCCCAGCACTCCTGAGAATATCACAACTGTTGGTGCACCAGGGTGGCTCAGTCAGTTAAGCATTTGACTCTTGATTTCAGCTCAGTCATAATCTCACTGTTTGTGAGACTGAGCCTCGTATTGGATTCCACACTGACAGCCCAGAACATGCTTGGGATTCTCTTTCCCTCTCTCCATACTTGATTGCTCTACACTTGCACTCTCTCTCTCTCTCTCTCAAAATAAATAAACTTTTTTTAAAAGAAGAAAACTGCATCAGGATGCCTTGGTGCCTCAGTTGGTTGAGTGTCCGACTTTGGCTCAGGTCGGAACTCACAGCTTGTGGGTTCAGACGCTGTGTCGGGCTCTGTGCTGACAGTTCAGAGCCTGGAGCCTGCTTTGGATTCTGTGTGTGTGTGTCTTTGCCCCTCCCCTGCTTGTGCTCTGCCTCTCAAAAATAAATAAACATTAAAAAAATTTAATAAAAAAGAAAAAGAAAATCGCATCGAGGTGCCTGGGTGGCTCGGTCAGTTGAGTGTCCAACTTCAGCTCAGGTCATGATCTCACAGCTGATGAGTTTGAGTCCCACAATGGGTTCTGTACTCATAGTTCAAAGCCTGGAGCCTGCTTCAGATTCTGTCTCCCTCTCTCTTTGCCCCTCCCCTGCTTGTGCTCTGCCTCTCAAAAATAAATAAACATTAAAAAAAAAAGAATAAGAAGAAAATAGCAACTGTAAAAAGAAAAGAAGACATTGCTCTATGGTGGCCAATGAAAACTACCCTCCCATATTCTTCACTCCACCCCTCTAGGCTCAAGTTCTGGGGAAACAAGAATAAAGGAATGACTAGAGAAAGCCACCAAACACACTCCTTTTTTTTTTAATATTTTATTTATTTTTGAGAGAGAGATAGAGACAGCATGAGCAGGGGAGGGACAGAGAGAGAGGGAGATACAGAATCGGAAGACAGGCTTCAGGCTCTGAGCTAGTTGTCAGCACAGAGCCCTGTGCAGGGCTTGAACCCATGAACCGTGAGATCATGACCTGAGCTGAAGTTGGATGCTTAACCGACAAAGCCACCCAGGCGCCCCCCAAACACACTCTTATAACCAGCTTCCAGGTCAGGAAACAGGACAGTACAGCACCCCAAAAGGCCACTTCACAACTCTACTGGTCATTAGACTCTCCAAAAAGAACCGCTATTTGGACTTCCAACACCTCAGATTAATTGTGCCTATTTATGAAGTTTATATAAATGGGGTTAGATAGCTTGAACTCTTGAGTACAGCTTCTTTTCCTCAGCATTAACTTTGTGAAATTCATCCATGTGATTATGTTTAGTTGTAGGTTGTTCATTCTTGTTGCTTATAGTACTCAACCATACAACGATACTACAATTCACATTTCTTGTTTTATGTCATTATGGCATTTATGTTGTTTCCCATTTGAAGCTATTATGAACTTTCTTGTGCATACCTTTTGGTGAACATATGTACACTTATCTGTTGAGTATGTAACTAGGAACAAACTTGATGGGTGATGGGGTGTGCATATGTTCATCTTTATAGATATGGTCAATCAGTTTCCTAACTTGTCATACCAATCTCTGCTTCTACCAGCAGTGTATGACAATTTTAGCTGCTGTACATCTTTAACAATACTAGATATTGTTTTTTTTTCTTCATATTAGCCATTCTGGTGCATGGGAAGTGGTAATCTGTAAATCAGATTATATTACTCTGCCAATGGTTCCCTCTGCACTCAGAATAAAACCTACAGGACATTGGTTACCTTGGCTTTCTTGCTGACTACTCACTCTACTATGTTTCAGCCCCACCTCTTCCTTTCTGGTCTTCAAATATGCCAAGGTCATTCTCAACTCAGGATCTTTACATTGGCTCTTTCCTCTGCCTGGAATATTCTCCCTCCAAATAGTCTTGACTATCTCCTTCTTGTTTGTTCATACATTCAACAAATACTATCGAGTAGTTATCAGGTTCCTTCTGGAGCATCATGGATACTCCATGGATACTCCCTCACACCACCCCACATTCACTCTCTAGTCTCTTATCTTGCTTTACTTTACTTGTAGAATTTATCACTATTTTTGCTTTTTCTTTTAAGATTTATGCTTTCTGCCTTATCACATTAGGATGCAAACTAATAGCAGAGAGAGTGTATCTTCAATGCCTAGAATAATACACACCGTAAGTATTCAACAAATATTTATTGAATGAATGGAGAGTTCACGGAAGGGATTCACACATAGATTCTTGAAGATAATTGTAGAATATTAAAGTAAAGAGAGCCTCTTCCTTTTTCCCCTTCTTGATTGATAAAAATGAGGTTCAGAAAGATAAAATGACTTGGCCAAGTTCATGACCCCCAGCAGAAATGGGGTTTGAACCCAGCTCATGACTTCTAGTTCTAGTATATTATTCTGCCTATGAGAACTAGAGAATGAGTCTTAATTGCACCTGAATGAGTCTCTAATTATTGAATGTTGGACATTAGGAATTGATTCAGCAAAGAGAAGTCTCCCCACTGCCTCCATATCATAAAGGTAGACAACACTTCAAGAAGATATGACAAGGAAATTGTTTCTGGTTCCCTCAAATCACCCCTGGCATTGCTTCAGAGGAAGAGGACAATGTTGAGAGGGTTAAAATGCACAGGGCTGGCTCTCAGTCCATCTTCCATTCTCTACAGGGAGAAAAGAGAACCGGCTTGGCAGGAAGATCCCCAGGGTCTGGGATCTACCAGGAAATCATGCCCTACCAGGTGAGGGCCCTGTCTCATGCTTAGTGAGACATCAGGTTGTACCACAATGCGAGCCTCAGGACCAGTTGCATAATTGATGTGTAATCAGTACCTTCCAGATCTTCAGCCAAAAACACTTCAATCTTGCTGAATCATCTCTAAACCCCATGACTGGATGATTCACTGATCTCCTCTGGGGTCATGACTATCAGGTGTTCACCAAGAAATGAGAACTAAATTCATAAGGTGAGAGATGTTCTTGTTGGAACTCTGGTTTTTACAGTGCTTCAACCTACCACTGCTTGGATTTCCAAAGGGTTATGTAAGCCACATTGATCTCTTCATCATTAATCTAAATAAATGGATGAAAGATAACCAGAGACCAACTATATAAGATAGGGAGCTAGTGTTTGGAAAGAAATCAACCTAGATGATAAAAACCATACAAATACACAGTCTCCTACCACATTTCTGAAATCCAAAAAGCCCTGAAAACCAATTCTGCTTCTTTGTTCTTTTTTGCATATTGGCAGCAAATTCATTTGGCAGCAAATCCTGACAGCAAAAACTGACATGAGACTATTTTTAGTCTTTATTTCTCCATTTCAGGTGAATATTCATGCATTTTCATGCCAGAATATTACTGTTGGATTATGAGTGCTGAATCAGACCCCAATGGGTTGTTTCAGAAAATAGTACATAATGCATCTTATTAGTTTAATAAAAGTTGAAAAATTCTGAATACCCAAACATATCATGTTCCTAAGATTTCAGATAATAACAGTAGACCTGTAATTCTTCACTAATCATATTTGCTCTACACAAAAAGCTAGGGCAGGCAGCACTGTCCCCATTTATCAAACGAACTACCTGAGGCTCAGAGAAGTTAAATGACCTGTTATTTATTGCTGCATAACAAATTGCTCCAAAACTTAATGGCTTTGAACAACAATAAACATTTGTTACTTCACAGCCAGGGATTTAAGAGTAGCTCAGTTGAGTGGTTCTGGCTAGAGGTATCTCGTGAAATTGTAGTCAAGATGTCAGCCAGTTACCCGGCATGTTTTATCTGAAAGTTTCATCAAGACTGAAGGATCCACTTCCAAGATTGCTCACACATATGGCTTTCGGCAGGAGGCCTCAATTCTTTGTCACATGGACCTTTCCATAGGGCTGCTTAAGTGCCCTCTCAACATGGCAGCTGGATTTCCCCAGAGCAAGTAATCCAAAAGAGAGCAAGATGGAAGCCACGTGTCTTTTATGGCCTGCACTCAGAAAATCTACTCTATCAGTTTCGCAATATCTTACTGGTTACACAGGTCAGCCTCTCTACTGTGAGAGGGAGCTACAGAAGGACATGAATGCCAGGAAGCAGTAATCAGTGAGGACTATCTTGGAAGGCTGGCAACCACAATTAGATAAAATCATTTTGTTTACATTTTACAAAGGAAAATCTAAGCAATTGGTCCAAGATTGCACAGCTGGTCAGATGCAGAATAGGACTTAAATCCAGGTTGACCAACTCCAGAGGCCATACTTTTTAAATTATTACCTAATACAACCTCCTTCATGTACTTAACCATCCTCTTAATATATTGAATATTTAAGTAAATTCCTATTTCTTGTTACTATAACAACACTGAACACTTTCTACATAATTTATACCTCCATATCTTGTTCTTTTATTGGCACAAGTGCCTAGAGGCAGAATTGCTAGGTCAAAAGATATGAACTTTTTTAATCCTCTTGACACATGTTATAAAAAAATAATTGCGAGAAAGGAAACACCAATTAACAATTCAGACAAAGTTTGCATGAACGCCTATCTCACTACATCCTTGACACAACTGGTTGAATCTCTGTTAATTTTATAGGCTATAAATACTTATTTTGATTCGCATTTTGATTTTTTTCATACGATTTTTATCATGTATGTATTTGTATCATTTAGGGTCTTTGGTTGTAAGAAATAGAATCTGACTAATTTTAATTAGAGAGGGAAGTATTGAAAGAATACAGGCTCACAGAATTAAAGGAAAGCTTGGTAAATCTGGCAAGGACTAGAGCATCCCCAGGACCCTAGGCAACAGGAAGAGAAGGATGTTTTGTAGGCCACCATTACTAGAATGAGTCAGTTTCAACATTCTGTTCATCCATGGGTTGAAGAGCCCTAGCTTGAGTCGTATATCTAACTTTGGGGAGGGCAGGGCAAGGTACCTTGATTAAACCAAGACAGCACTTAGTGGGGAAGAGGTAATTGCCCAGAAGTCAATAAGTTGCTATTGGGGTGCCTGGGTGGCTTAGTTGGTTAAGCATCTGACTTTGGGCTAGGTCATAATCTTGTCGTTCCTGACTTTGAGCCCCAGGTTGGGCTCTGTGCTGACAGCTCAGAGCCTGGAGCCTGCTTCAGATTCTGTTTCTCTCTCACGCTCTCTGCCCCTCCCCCACTCACGCTCTGTCTCTCTCTCTCTCAAAAATAAACTCTAAAAAAAAGTTGCTGTTACTCAAAGAAAGGAGAAATGCAACCTAGACAACCAAGAACAATAGATTTCTACTACAGGGTTTAATTGGACCGGTCCCAAACCCTTTCTCTTAAGTTAAAAGTCTTTTGCTCCTTAAGCTGGTTCCCCTGATCTATCCTTATTAATTGCTCAAGTAAAGCAATTTTTAAAAATCCTATTACTTAGTTTTTACCTAAAAGTTTAGCATTACTAGAGATCCCACCATGGATGAAGAAGAGTTCTTTTTGGCTGGGAAAAAATGTCTAGAAATGTGGAGATAAGACTGCTTCAACATTGCCAAGTAAAATAACCAAGATCAAAGGATCATGAAGAGCCCTAGAATGGTCTGAATGTTCGTCCCTGCCCCCACTTCCAAAATTCACATGTTGAAATCCTAATGCCCAATGTGGTAATATTAGAAGGTGAGGCCTTTGGGAGGTAATTCGGTCCTAAGGGTGGAGCCCTTATGAATGGGATTGTCATATAAAAGAGACCCCATATCACTGCCTAGCCCAATTTCCACCTTATGTGGATACAATGAAAATCTATGACCTGGAAGACAGCCCTAAACCCAACGACATTGGCACCCTAATCTCAGACTTTCACCCTGCAGAAAGCCAGAAATAAATGTTTGTTGCTAATTAGTCACCCAGTTTATGGCTTTTTTCTCATGACACCAAATAGAGTAAGACAAGCCCTTTATCAGAGGTTAGCAAACTTTTTCTGTGAAAGGCCAGATAGTAAATATTTTAGGCTTTGAGAGAAAACATAGTTTGCCACAACTACTCAACTCTGCTGTTGAAGCACAAAAGTAGTCATAGACAATAAGGAAACAAATGGGCATGGCTGTATTTCAATAAAACTTTACTTACGAAACCAGGTGGCAGGCAGGATTTGGCCAGGGGGTGGGGGATATAGTTTGCTGATTTTTTCTTTAAATTAAACAACAACAAAGCACATAATGTTTTTGTTTATTTTTTAAAAATAGTTTATTGTCAAGTTGGTTTCCATATAACACCCAGGGCTCATCCCCACAAGTGCCCTCCTCCATGCCCATCACCCCCTTCTACTCCCCCCCATACCCATCAGTCCTTAGTTTGCTCTCAGCATTCAAGAGTCTCTCATGATTTGCCTCCTTCCCTCTCCCCCTCCCCCCCATTTCCCCCTTCTTCTCCCCCACAGTCCTCCATTAAGTTCCTCCTAATCCTCCTATACGTGCAAACATATGGAATGCTTTTGTTTATATGGCTGTTTCAATCCTGGCTCCAAAATGATAAATTTTTTCCTATGATTTTAAAGAATTTAGCCTCAGTTGCCTATATTTATGACAGTGTTCACTTGATTTATCATCTGCATTTTAACCATAAATTACTTCAGATGATTTTTGCTTGGAAAAAATATGGGAACAATAATGAACTATTGGATAAGAACCCAATATCCACATCAAACTCAACTGTGCTATCTATGTAGATGGGGAAAGTAAATATGTTTATTCATTCAAGAACATTCAACATACATTTACTTAGCACTTGCTGTATGCCAGGGACTGAGGCTGGATACATAAAATGCAAAGGCCCAGGCCTTAAAGAGTTTAAGCCTGATGGAGAAACTTGCAGTCTAAACAAACAATCCATAGTTGAGTGTTATTCTAATGGATAATAGATGGATATTACAGAGAACCAGAATCAGGTTTAAATAGCTATAACTGTCTGAAAATGGAACATGGTGCCCTATGGAAAAGACAGCCAATGCCCAAGGGCAGTTCCTAATTTGAGTAAATGCTCAAGCTGGATGATCTATAAGATTCTATAGTCATCAGACATCCCTTAGAGTACCTGTTTCAATGGGTGCCCTCCTCAATATGCCAGGCTGAGCCTCCAGTGACTAAATCTGTATCATGTCCTCATTCTTGTGTCCATGATTGATTGATTGGTGCAGGAGCCAACAACTGACCCAAGCAAGGTATAGTAGAAAGTCTTCAAAGATGTGCACCCTTGATTTATTTACTCTCTCTATGCACATGCCACTCTTCACATCATGGTGGGGAAAGAATGTTTCATTCTACGCTTGAATCTAGGTTGGTAGTTGTTAATTTCTTGACTAACAGTATGGTACAGTGATGCTGTCTTATATCTAAGACTATGTCAGAAGAAGCTGGCAGCTTCCATCTTAGTCCCTCAAAGCGTTTGCTCTTGGAACCCAGTGACTGTGTTGTGGGGAAGCCAAAAAACCCCATGAAGAGGCCCATATGAGGGAGATGGAGGTCTCTCCATTGATGATCTGGCTGACCTCCCAGCTAACAACTAGGAACAACCTGCTAGTCATGAGAATGCACTGCCTGGAAATGGATCCTTCAGCCTGCTATCAGCCCCACCACCTGAACCCTGCCTAAATTCCTGACCCATAAATCATGAGATAGAATTGTTTTTTACACAACTTGAGGGTAATTTGGGAGTGAGTTTGGGGGTAATTTGTTGTTCAGCAAAAGATCATTGGAACATGAAATCAATCATAGTTTTTTTCTCCCAAGAATTTGAAATTTAGGTTGGGGATAAATAGGTATTGGAAATTTTAGGAGCTGAATCTTATAAAAAGCACCCCTTGATGTGCATTAGATTCACATGGAGAAATTGTATAAAATGTAAAGGTCTAATAAGGAACTCACCAAACTCCAGGCCCGAAAAACAAACAACCCAGTGAAGAAATGGGCAGAAGATATGAACAGACACTTCTCCAAAGAGGACATCCAGATGGCCAACAGGCACATGAAATGATGCTCAGCATCCCTCATCATCAGGGAAATACAAATCAAAACCACACTGAGATACCACCTCACTCCAGTCAGAGTGGCTAAAATGAACAAATCGGAGGACTCTAGATGCTGGCGAGGATGTGGAGACACGGGCACCCTCCTACACTGATGGTGGGAATGGAAACTGGTGCAGCACCTCTGGAAAACAGTGTGGAGGTTCCTCAAAAAATTAACAACAGAACTCCCTTATGACCCAGCAATAGCACTGCTAGGAATTTACCCGAGGAGTGCTGATGCCTAGGGGCACATGTACCCCAATGTTTCTAGCAGCACTCTCAACAATAGCCAAATCATGGAAAGAGCTTAAGTGTCCATCAACAGATGAATGGATCAAGAAGATGTGATTTATCTATACGATGGAATACTACATGGCAGTGAGAAAGAATGAAATCTGGCCATTTATAGCAACATGGATAGAACTTGAGGGTGTTATGCTGAGCGAAATAAGTCAGGTAGAGAAGAACAGATACCACATGTTTGCATGTATAGGTGGATTAGGAGAAACTTAACGGAGGACCATGGGGGAGAAGAAGGGGAAAAATAATTGGGGAGAGGGAGGGAGGGAAAACATCAGAGACTCTTGAATGCTGAGAACAAACTGAGGGCAGATGGGGGTGGGGGAGAGAGGAAGGGGAGTGATAGGCATGGAGGAGGGCACTTGTTGGGATGAGCACTGGGAGTTATATGGAAACCAACTTGACAATTTGGTTTGACTATTATTTCAAAAATGTAAATTTCTAGGCTGCTACCTTTCCCCCAAATTTCTGAACCAGTCAGATTGGGTAGAACCTGGTAATATTTTAAGCAAATATTTTAAGCAAGCATCCCCAGTGATTCTGTTATCATGGACTAAAACAATGATTTGGAAACACAACTTAGAGAGCCAACACACACCTATACTTAGACTTGCCCTCACCCTGTGTCCCCAAACTGGCCTTGAGTTGAGCCCCTGACAATCCAGTGTTAGCTATTTGTAACCTGAAGTCTGATTGGACCCCAAGGTTAAGAAAAGCCCATGTCAATGTAAAACTCAGTAGAGAAGATGGTACTTGAATTCTCACTAACCCCCAGTTCACTTCTAAATTGAACTTGAAGACAATCATCTACCTAAGTTTAGAATCCTGAAATATGTAGGGCTGCAAGACTAAAGATGTCTTTAAACTACAATGTTAAGTGTAAAATAGTCCTTGTTATATGTTTTCCTCCAAAAGGAAAATCTCATCATCCACCTTGGGGATTCTTCTGGATTATATCGTAGCCAACACGATTCTCTCAGTTAGACAGGCCAGCTGTGACTGCCATTATCTTCAGACAGAATTTCAAAGGGCTGGTCAGTGTGTGTGAACTCTGGCATGAGGAGATTGCCTTGGGGAAGATTTTCTTTGAGGAGTTCAGAGAGGAAACCTGATTTATAGGCACTGGACTCCCACAGTCCTGCTTTGGTGAGACATGAATCGGGTCAAGGTCTGTGTGTTCTTTCTTGCTTGAAGGTTTATTTGGGAACAAGAAAAAGAGAGGGGGGAAAATCTCTGCAAGTTAAGTTGGTGTACTATTCATCTCTTCTCAGATCCAGCCCCAAAAAACAAATACTATGGAAGGGGGCACTTGGTGGGTCTCAGAGGAAGGAGCCTTGAGCTTTCAACCACAAAGACAATTCCTACAAACTTAGAAAGTGGGCAAAATTCACTTCGGCTGCCTTCTCTCAACTTTGTTCGTAATAAGATTGCTCCTCATACTGCCTTTGCTCTTCATACTGCCCTTCCATTCCTCAGTTGTTCCCCAAACTAAGGTTCCCCACCCAGAAGTGGCTCAATCAGGAAATAACTTAAGCTCTAGAAGTGTTTTCTCCTGTTCCTTCAATCTTTTGTTAACCAACCCATCCCTTCCATCAAAACCTACCCTTCCCATCTCTCATGCCCTAAGGACCCTTTCCACTGCCTCACCCCTGCACTAATAGGTGATGATTTTATTATTAGCCTTCAGCAAAGATGGAATTCCTCAGGGCACCTAGTGGTTGAAGCTTCAGGCTAACTGGCAGTGAGTTGAGAGGGTTTAAAGCAATGCATGGCCCCCTCTCAGTGCCAAGCATGTGTAGAGGCTCAGACGAGTCACAGGTACCACATTGGAGTCCCTGAGAAAACTTAGTTACTGGAAAGGGAAGATTTCAGTCTTAAGGAGGGTGTAATAGAATATGTCTGGATTTTGGAATAAAAATGATCTTTCTGATAACTTAGAATCTATTTATTTTTCCCTGTGCAAATTAACAAAAGGTTTTTTAATCCAGAAAATAAAACCACCTCAAAAATTAAATTAAAAAAATGGAACTCTGACATTAATCCCCCCAAGCTGTTACTGGATGATTCTTGGCAAAGTTTTGGTAGGTGGCTCAAGTTCAAGGCACACTGTAGCCCTTGGCCATGGCTCGTCATGGAGAAGGAGGCACGGCATCAGTCCAGTTGACCAAAGCTCTTTTCCCAGCTCACCTACCTTGGAATCAAAGATTCCCACAGTGACTGTTCTCGCAGGAAGAGATCTGGACTAGAAATCAGAAGACCTAACTTCTGACCCACATTCTGCTATTAACTGTGGGATCTTGACCTTCACAGGAAAATGAGGAGTACAAACCCGGAAAAGTCTCTAATCCTAAAATAACTAGGAACCCAAGATTAAAGGCCTCTGTTAAAAATACAAGTAAATTCCCTGGAAAAAAAAATCAACATATTAGTCAACTATTACCTACTATCCTTTAGCCCAAATGAGCCTCATGGCTTAGCTTGCCCATTTTCTCACAGGTCCTAGAGGATGCTGCAAAAGACCAGTATTTTAAGTAGAGTGATAAGAAGGGAATAATCTAGAAGATGGGGGTTTCTTAAGGAAGGAGAAGAATCTGGTGGGAGGCCCCTGCTGGACCAGCGGAAAGCATAAGACACTGGACCCCCACGCTGGAGGCACTACAGGGAAAGGGAGCCAGGAACAAGGCACAAACAAACTAATTTTTCCCATTTCCCATTATTTTCCTTGACTGGACCTAAAGAAAAACTGCAAGAAATCGGTCCTGGTGAGAGCTTTTTAGACCCTCATAGACACTTATTAAATGGTAAATAACTCCAATAATGATGAACCCAAGGAATTTTAGTATGATCACTGCCCTGACACAGGTCAATATAGCTGTTCTCCTTTCTGTTTGAGAAATGAGACTCAACTGATAAGGGGGCAGGGGAATAAATAATGAGCAGTTACCTTTATTAAGGTAACTTAATACTCAACTCCACTCTGCACTAGGCACCGTGCTGGGTTCTCTTGTTAGATACAACTAGTTTGCAAGGAAGACATTATTCCTATTCCATATGGGAGACACTGAGGCTCAGAGAAGTGTCACTTGCCAAATGTCATCTAGCCAGTGACTGGCAAAGCCAGGATTTAAAGCCATACCTGAGTGACAGGAAAACATCCTTTCCACAATGGCCATGGGAAATAAGTTTTAGCAAATGGGTTTTAACTTTCCACTTAAGTGATAAGCAAAGTAATGATAACAATTAACATTTGATGAGGGCCTATTTTTTGCCAACCACTGTGCTAAATGCCATCATTTATCATGACATTTAATCTTTACTGTGACACTGTGAAACAACTAATATCACCCAATTTCACTTCTAAGGAGCCTGAAGTTAAGCAATTCACTCAGGGACACATTGTGAGATGGCAAAGAAAAGAATTAAGCCAGACAATCAAACGCCAAAGACTGTAATCTTACGGCTACACAGAGCACACTTATTTTAGTCCAATTCCCTGTAAATAAAAGCTTGTTATTGCTCAGTGTATTAGCAGGGATGAAGATAGAGGGAATTTTAACTACGATCCAGGCTGTTGACAGATCCAGAAATCACTCTTTGACAGCAGCTTGGAGTGACTGAGGGGTGAATGTTTTCAGAGTGGCAGGCCTGCCCCCAAAGCTATTCAGGCCCTAAACAAAACTTTCTCTGTGTCCCTGATGTTCTTTAAAACATGCGCACGTGCATGCACACACATACACACACACACACACACACCACACATACACACACACAGGTCAGTTTCAACTGCCCTGGGACAAATGGCTGCTACTGTACCCATCCTGTAGGGACAGCACCCTGACCTTCTCCCCTCGGGGCCTGGAAAATGTTTCTGGCATCTCTGCAGAGATGGGAAACTGGAGCAGGAAGGAGACCGAGGGGAGAGGTAGGAAGGGGGGAAAACCCGGTGTCTACGTATGCAGAGTGCAGAGGGAGGCTGAGCTAGTGAAAGAACATATTTCCTCAAACAGAACCAAAACATATTTCACAAACGCTGTTGGCCTTGCGAAGGATTAGCTGCTACAGGACATGACCGTGGGTACCAATCTCTGTTTACAAACTTCTCCTCTGCCTGCACGGAGACGTGACTTTCTATGTCCTCACTAAAGGGCTGATTAGCTGGATACCAGAGCTGCAGAAACCCAAGCAATTCCCGGAGTCTCTAGGAGAGGACCAAGGAGCAAGACCCGGAGGGCCACTGGCTGTGGACACACTTGCACGGTCAGCAGGGACATACATACACGTGTCTTCCAGGGTGTCCCCACCACAAACAACTGCCTGTATACTTCTCAAAGGTCAGTGTTGTGAAAGATTAAAAAAAAAAAGAGCTGAGGAGCTGTTCCAGACTAAAAAGGATTAAAGAGGTATGACTACTAAATTCAATGCCTCATCTTCTGTTGCATTTTGGACAAGGAGAGGAAATTGCCAACAAAGAATATGACTAGGGCAACGGAGAAAATTTGAATATGGAGTGTATTCTATTTTTCATCTCTTTTGGTAGTATTTTTCTTGAACTTGACGAAAGGGTAACATACATACAGAAAACACGACAATGCATATACATACTGATCATCGATGCGCAACTTGATGAAATTTCGTCAAGTGAATGATACTTTTGTTAATCAGCAAGCTGATTGAGAAATAGAACATCGAGATTTCCCGTGAAGACTCCATTATTCTCCTTTCTTGTCGCTGTTTATTTCCAATTCCACTCTTGCCATCCAAGATAACAATCACCCTGAATTTTAGCATTCAATTTTCACATTGAATTTTAGATTCAATTTGCCTGGTTGTACATGTACATGCACACGTGCATGTGTAATTCCTCCTTTGGTATGATTTTAAACTTACAAAAAGTTGTAAGAAAAGTGGAAAGAACTCCTCTACACTCTTTATCCAGATTCGCTTTTGCTTACATTTTGATGTATTATCAGCTTTCTCTCCTACTCTCCTATCTGAACCATTTGTGACTTAATTGGAGATGTCAGGCCCCTCGACCTGTAAACACTTCATTTTGTACATCCTAAAAAACAGGGCATTCCCTTATGGAATTACATTCTATTATATAATTACAGTACAGTTATCAGAATCAAGAAATTCTACTGTATCTTGTAGATTTTGCTTTATTCTATAATACACGAGGTATCAATTATTTGTTAATGGATTAAACATAGATTTACAACTAAATGACCACAATTAGAATCACTCTTTCTTTGTGGAAATTACTGGCATATTGGAGTGTATTCTAGATAACAGTGTTTTTACCCAAAGTTAAATCTGAAGCTGATCATTATATTGTGAGGACTGAATATACAAATGGACGGTGGCCAGACTGTATATAAAAATAAAACTCTGGTTGACAACCCGCAGCCACCTGCCTGGGTAACCAACCCCTTATCTTCAGTAAACAGCCCTAGAAGTCAGACTTTCAGGAAGCCAGATTGCTATCTCCAGTGACAAACCAGGAAACCCAGTAATAACTTCTGTAACAATTGGCCCAAAGGGGTGAGGACTTGATCAATACCTGACAGCTTCCCTGATTTTTGTCCCTGCTTCCAATTTAGGACCAAGCAGAGAAAGTCAAACATACACTGCTGACCAACATGGATCCTTCACGTCTATAGCCCACCTCCAGCTTCCTCCTGCCCACAGCCTCCAGTCAGGGCATGCCTGAAGTTTTCTGTTTGCTCCCTGATAAAGCTCTCCCATTCCTCTGCCTACCTTGGAGTCTCCACTAAAATTCAAGTGATGGTGGCCGACTCCCTTGCTATAGTCAGAATAGAGAGCCTTTGCTTTTCTCATTTGGTGGGTCTTCCTTTATTTCCACAGTTCTGTGGTTATAATGAGAAAGCGTCCTTGTTCATAGAAAACATGTGCTGAAGTGTTTAGGGGCAAAGGTTTGGAAAAATATGTGTACATCTAGACAGAGAGGGAGAATGATAAAGTAGATGTGGTTATAAGTTAACAAGCACTGAATCTGAGCTGATAGTGGGGGGCAGGTTCTTTAGAGGAGAATCTTGCAACTCTTTTGTACCTTTGAAATTATCTCAGAATGAAACATTTTTTTTAATATTTTTTATTTATTTCTAGGAGAGAGAGAGAGAGACAGCATGAGCAGGGGAGGGTCAGAGAGAGAGGGAGACACAGACTCTGAAATAGGCTCCAGGCTCTGAGCTGGCAGTCAGCACAGAGCCCGACGCGGGGCTCGAACCCACGAACCGCGAGATCATGACCTAAGTGAAAGTCGGACGCTTAACCGACTAAGCCACCCAGGCGCCCCTGAAACATCTTTTAAAAGTGTCCCTGGGTGATTGCTTACATCCTGACCAAACAGACTACACCTGTTCACTAGAGCCTCGGATGATGGACTTATGCCTTGTCTGTGTCCCTTGATCTCTCTGCCAGGGCTCTCTCAGCCATACCCCTGAAAAGCAATCACACCCTCCCCACCCCCAGAACTTTCCTAACTCTCTTTGGCAGTTATCCATTTGGATGATTGACTGCATGGAGAATCAGAGTGATCTTGAAGTCCCCTCACCCCTCCTCCCAGGGCCAAGGGGCACAGAATAAGTGAGGTGTTGCTCTCATCATCAGCCCTCACATGTACCCCAAGCCTCGTGATGCAAATGACTCGTGAACTGGGGGTTGCAAGGATGGTTGGAGATCGGCCATCGGTTTCTTAAGACTAAGCTGAGTTCTTGGAGCTGGCTGGACTTAACTATTACATTTCAAAGCTGTAGTATGTGACTCGTCTCTAACCTTGACTTCTTACTCTTCTTTCTTCTTTGCAACTTACGGGGGGCACCCTCTTATTCATCCACACAGTGCTTCTTATCCCTGGCTACACGTTGAAATAATCTGAGGCTTTAAAAAATATTGATGTCAGCTCCCATGTCTTAGAGACTCTTCAATTATTTCAGGGTACAGCCTGGGATGTGGGCTTTTTGTTGTCTTTCTTTTTGATTTTTAAGCCCCCTGGAAGATTCTAATGTACAGCCAAGATTGAGGATCACTGCCTTCGTGCATTGTCAAAGACATTGACATAGCTCTTCTCTCCCAGCTTTTCCATCTTTCTAATTGCCCTGGTGATTTCTGACCTTGCCCTCAGAGCTCACTAAAGCTCCCCACATAGGGAAATTTCTCTAAAGTAGTTAGAATTTATTTGGCCTTTGTAAAAGTTATTTATTTGAAAGTCTTTCTCCAACAACAAATTAAGGACAAATGAGATACGTGAAAATCTGCTCTGGTCAATAACAATCAAAGGTAATCTTCATAGCTTCCTATAAATAAACTCACCCAGTCTATATTTACAGGGCAAACACCCCAGCACACATCGCTTTGTGACTGCACAAGCTGCTACAAAGCAGAAAACAACAGATTATCCATCCAGATGTAGTTATGAGATACTGAAAATACATGGGGCAAAGAGATGATGAAATTGCACCAGATTTACAGCAACAGGTGGTGGCCTCTCCTTGCAGGCACACACGTGGTCATCTGACCTCTCAGTCACACGAAAGGGAGAACAAGGAGGCCCAGCACCAAGAAGTCTGTTGAAAGATCTGTGGCTTGGATTCAAAACAGGGGAGAGCCCAGAAGATGCTGGAGAAGCATGCATTTTCCCACCTCTCAGTCCAGTCCAGAATCTCAAAGGAGACTTCTAAAAACTATTTATCTATCCCAAATCCCCCACTTGGCCCAATTAAATCAGTCTCTTGAGGCAGGGCTCGGCATTGGTATTTTTGAAAGCTCCCAGGATATTCTAGTGTGCTGCCACTTGACTTTGAACATCACCTCCACACATGGAATCCTCTTATCTCACCATCCAGGGAGGACACTGAGTTCCTTGTGCCCTCTGAACCAGATTCTAGAGCCACATAACTTCCCCTCCCCTATACTGCTGCCTTCTTTTCCCACACCCTTTTTCCCATTACACACACACACATATACTCACACTCACACATACCCTCACACACATGGGTCCACAGAACAAAACTCCCAGCAAGCCCATGTGAGTTATCAGTTTCTTGCACATGAGTTGTTTCCTTCATTACACTGTATCTGAGAGAAAGTAATTCTTCTTACCCTGTGGGGGCCCTGCCACATATAGTGGAGCCTCAGGATCAATGAAATGTAAGTGCCAAACGGCTGAAAGTTCAGTTGATCCATTCAGCCATAACTAGCAGGAGGCAGTTGACCTCACTGAGCCCAAGACTTTATATCCTACAGTAGAGTCAAACAGCTTCTAAACATTATGTACTATGGGCTGGATTTAAATTCTGACTCCAATATCTATGAGCTGCAATACCTTAAACAAGTGACTCAATTTTTTTCTCCAAACCTCAGTTTCTTTATCAACCAAATGAGAAAATATCAATATCCACCTCCTAGCATTGTTAGGTAATACATGTGAAGCACATTTCACAGCATGGTAGCTGACAGATGATAAACAATAAATAGTATAGCTGATTTCAAAAGCCACATCTGTGGACCCAGGTTTGCACTGAAATAATCTCCAAATCCTCGCTGGAGTTTGTGTAACATCTTCTCTAAATGGTGACAATGGTTAACAAAGATGGTCTCCAGGTGGTATGGCACCTAGCACCCTGTTGACCAGTGTCTTGTCTGGGTGACCCTGCAGCTCCAGTTCTGTGTGGTCTCACTTAGGACCACCCACAGGGTGTTGACCCATGGCTCATCTGTTTCATTCTTCCCTTACAATAGGCTACAGAGCATGTGGCAAAAATTTTTAAATCAATCCTAGATATTGGACCAGGCTCAGAGATGCCCATTGGCCACAGGAGGGGAACTTAAACATGAATGACATCAGAATCACCTGCAGAACTTGCTACATTGGCAAAGAGTGGGCTCCACTCCCAGAGACTGATTCCACAGGTCTGGACCCTGTCAGTGAGTCTTCCTAACAATAGTTTAGGTGATTGTGAGGCAGGTAGCTGGAGACCATTCTGAAGAAACATTGATCTCATAGTTTGAAAAAGACAGAGACCAGTAAGAAGCAGCCTGGGGATTGTGGAAAGAATGTGAGTTCTGATGTCAGACATACTAGTCTTAAGATTGAATCAGTTATCTACTCTGTTACCATTAGTTTCATCATTTGTAAAATAAGAATAATAATACCCACCTCACCAGATTCTTATGAGAAGTAAAACAAAAATACCTGTAAAGCACTCAGAACAGTGTATAGTATATTTGGCCCTCGGTACAAGTTTATTCGTTATGTACTAAAGGGCACATCATAAAAGAAACTCTGCTTTCTGGCCTAGGAAACTAAGAGACAGTGATGTCCTTGGCCAAGATGGTGTAACTAATTAGAATGAATAGGCTGGGAGCAGATAGGGGTTCCAGCTACAATTGAGTTGCTGCAGATCAACACCGTCATTCTCCTGCAAAGAAGGAAGAGCCTCCAGTTCAGATCTTTGCCTGATCCAGCATTTCCTGCCCAGGTCCAGGGACTTCTTTCTTTCACACTGCTGCACCACAGCCAACCCTACACATTTACCCTCTGCTGAGAATGGGTTGGTGTCCAAACCCCTTGCTGCTCCCAAAGACAAACCCACAGCTTCACTAGGCAACAAACAACAATACAGACAATCTTCTAAAATATACAGAATTTCACCTAATTTTGACTCCTCTCTGGGATAGTCCCTGAAAGTCCCTGGAAGCTCTGGATCTCTGTTTTCATTCCTGAGGTGGTGTTCATCAAACCTCCCCACCTCCTGAGCTCCTCCTTTGGGTGGACCTGGTGTTCCCTTCCTGCACGAAAGCCCCTCTTCTCAGCCAGAGAGCATTGGGGTCAGACCACTGGTGTCTACTACTGGCCTTCAGGTGGTGCCCAACTGTCTCAAGTGAGTGACTTGCATCTTTGAGGAGCACAGGCTAAGAAAACACTCATCTCTTTGGGCTCTGGCCTCTGGGGACTTTCCCTTACTTGAAAGGGTGAGTCAACAATATTTACCAAATATCCAGAACCCAACATCCATGTCGCTCAGATTTGCCCAGCCATTCTGTCTTGAGAGTGCAACAGGGTTCCAATGACGGCAACAATAACAACACAGAATTTGAGGGGAAATTTGTGACTCCTCGAATCTGCCACCTCCACCAAGCTCTTTCCCAGACTGTCCTCAAGAACATGCTCATGTGAGCTATAGAACGTTGTCTTTTGGGCTCTTATATGGGGTCTGTCTCCTGACAAAGCAATGGCCCTGGAACTCCTTCTCCATCCAGATGCAGGCTGGTCTGGCCCTCTGCTCAGGCCACCCTTTCCTGTTGCTTCCCAGATGCATAGCATTCTCTTACCCACACTGCTTCCATGCTCCACTGAGTTCTGCTTCAGTCTTTGTGCTCAATGCTCTTCACAGGGTCAGATTCTGACTCTGTAACCATTCCCCTCCCCCTGGTCAAAGAGCCAAGACAGAGAAAGCTCTTGAACCACATACTTCCTGCTGAGTTCAGAAGCCTCCTTTCTTCTAACACCAATCCCTGGCCTTTGAACCAATTGTTGGGCCACCTCCATCTCCACCTCCCTCTCTCTCATTCCCAAAGGGCCCCTCAATCCCTCCTATTCACAGACCCATGGAAGATTGGCCTCACTGGCCTCTGGACAAGCCCAGACATGTCTGCAGTCAACAGAAGACATGCTTAACCTTCAAGCTAGGACCACCACCAGCCACAGTTTTCTGAGAGACACTAAGGAAATAATAGGTCATGCAGGATGTAATCCTCAGTGGGTTTAAAAGCTAAAACTTAAAGAAGTACCACAGAATTGTAAGATGGCAACATTAGAGGAAACTGAAACTGGGTGAGAGGTACATGGGTATTCTCTGTACTATCTTTGCAACTTTCCTGTAAATCTAAACTTATTCCAAAATAAAAGCTTTGTGTGAAATAAATAATGGAAGGAAGGAAGACAGGAAGGGAGGGAAGATGGAAGAAAGAAGGGAGGAAGGGAAAGCTGAAAATATTGTGTTAAGTTCAGATGAGGAATGGCCATGATGAAGAAAATGAAGTTAGGTGTATTGGTTAGCTATTGGTACAAAAATATAACAATAAGAAACTATAAAATCCTATTAAAAATTTAAAAAGGAGACAAGCCTCCCTTTCCCCTCACATACACTTGCACACTGTATCATCTCAACACACACAAATCCTCCACCATTACCACCTCACCAACAGAAAACAAAGTTCAGGCCCTTGATCCTACCCTCTTGTCATCCAAGGTACACATTAGTGCTTCTGACCAGATATTTCTGGCTCTCCACTTTCTGGGTTCATGAGGAATGTACTTCCTGGCCCCCTTGTGGGCAGTAGAGTCATCTGACCAGTTCCAGATAAGCAGTTGTAACCAGAAGTGACATATTCCAGGAGACATTACCAGATGACACCCTCCAAAGTTCACTTTCCTTCTGCCTCATTGATTACCTACACCCAAATTGGTAAGTTCTCTGTCATCCTGAGTAAACAGGATGCCAAGCCTCCAGGTATCCCACAGTAGATATATAATATGGGTGAGAAATAAATCTTTGTTACTATAAGCCACTAAGATTTGGGGTTGTTTGTTACTGCAGCATAACAGCCTATCTTGATTGATACACTCTCTATTCCTGACAGATATTCCAGTCTTTCAACTAGTCTATTAGTTTGCCAGTGATCGCATTCTGCCACCTGCCTTTCATTCTTCCTTGATACATTTTAAATACGTCTGAATAATAATACCTTCATGTCTTTGCTTGGCCATTTCTTTGCCTAAAATGCCTTTCCTCATCACATACTGAAATTAGGTACATCCTATAATGCCCTGCTCAAAATAACCCTGGAGGATTCCATAATCCTCAGATTGCAATAAATTGCTCCTGCTGTATTCCATAATATTTAATTTGATTTATTAATATAGATCTTATCATACTTTAGTAAGAATAGTCTGTGTCAAGAAGAACTAGAGCTGGTTCACCTCTCTATTCTCCATAGGACCTACAAGCATTTGGCACACAGGTGGCACACTCCTATGTTATTCTCCCCAGCCATTAATCCATGGGCTTAAATCTGCAAAAATCAAGCTAACATTTATTAATTAATCTTAGTCCTACAAACATTTATTTAGAGCCTACTAAGGGGCAAGCACCATACAGGGTGCTGGGATTGAGAGATGTAAACGACATGATTCCTGCCTTCCCAGTCTTAGCCTAGTGGAAGAAAAAGACACAGACGCAGGTTATTATAAATATGTACAGATCTATTCAGTATAACTTGCTTCATCAACTTAGGGTTGCCAAATGCTCATAATTACTTTTGTTTTCCCAGTTAGTAACTCAGCCCCCGCATGCCAATATTGGAAGAAAGTCTGGTATCTCCTTCTTCAGGACGTGACTTAGTCTAAAGGGATTGGGGGGAAGGGGCAGAATCTTGCTACCAGGATCTATTCTTTTCCATATCAAGCAGAGAAAAATTGAAGCCATCCCTCCACTTCCCACTCCTCTGGGGCTGCCGTGGACCACAGGCCCCACACAGCTGAGCAGATCGTGCCTGTCTGCTGTCACAGTACTGCATTCATGGATCCTGCCCACCCCACGGGGCTGCCTCTGAGCAGGTGCCTCTCTATGATTTCCATACCTCTGCTAAGCCACTGTTCTCCAAAGCCTAAGCCCTGGGCCAGGCCAGGATGCTTGGTCTAGAGAAACTTCCAGCATCAGCTGGAAGACAGTGCTGGTCCAACCCCCCCACACCAACTCTCAGTTCCTGCATGAAGCTGGAGGCCCAACCTAGATGCCCCCTTGCTTGAGGTAATTTTATTTCAAGAGCCACGTTGCCCCTTCCATTTCCGGTTGCAAGCTTTGATCCGAGCAATCCCAGTCTATCCAGTGAGAGCTCCCTAACTTCCAGTCTCAAGACTTCAGAAGTTGAGATATCAGCCCCTTCCCTCCCTGAGGGTCCCACTCATTATTCAGGTAGGTCTCTCACGTCTTCCCCAAGAATTTTGTGTCTTAGGAGAAAGATGGTTTTTGCTAAAGTATCCTGCTACATCTGCTCCTTGGACCACGGGTGTATACTAGCTTTGCATTCACATAAATAAGAGGACAACTCTTAATGATTCTTCATGAAACAAAAAAGGGTGACAGTCATTCTTAATTTAAAAAAATCAATCAACCATGGGGATGTAACATAAAGCATGGCAACTATAGTTAATAATACTGTACTGCATATTTGAAAGTTGCTAACAGAATGGAGCCTAGAAGTTCTCATCACAAGGGAAAAAAAATTATATAACTCTGTAAGGTGATGGATGTTAACTACATGTATTGTGATCATTTCACAATGTATATAAATATCAAATCATTATGTTGTACACCTGAAACTAATACAATGTTACATATCAATTACTATCTCAATAAGAAAAAAGACTGTACCTATTACATATATGGTTGTAAAACACTATAATAGATAAGCTCCAGGTGCTATGGAGCCAAGAAGAAAAATATCTAATCCAGACTCATTTCATGGAAAGACAAAGGAGAAGGAAATCAGGGAAGGCCTCCTGCATCATTTATCTGCATTATGATGTCCCAGGTCATATTCATCCTATATCCTGAGTGTCTGCAGGCCAGAGGGCTGGTCTGGATAAACTCAAGTTCTCAGGTTAATCACAGCTGAAGAACAGAGTCTCCACGAAAGCGAAGCATACATACCAGAGTAGAGGAGGAGGTGGGGGGTGGGGGTCACATTCAGGCCAAGATATAACAAGTTACGGTTTTAGGGAGTCATGCATCTGAGTCCCAGCATCAGCCATCAGATATGCACACAAAGGTTTCAAATACAGAGCAAACTCTTACTGCCCAGGCCACGTTTTAGGAGCTGGGTACACATCATGATGAATAAGACAGACACAGGAGTACAGACCAAATCATTCAACTTCCTAAGGACTCTAATCCAGGAAGAGCAAATGATGTAGAAGCACAGAAGTGAAGTGTCCTCTGCCTGACAGTCAGGGAAGGCTCAGTGCAGGGGAACAATATTGGAGGTCAATCTATAGGGCCTCAGCTGGTCTGAACACATTTGGGAAAGGGATACAAATTAGAAAAGAGATTCCTACTGATGGGTTGACACAGAGTCAACTCTTTTTTTTTTTTTTTTTTTTTTTGGGATGTTCATTCTTTTTTTTTACAAATAGTTTATTGTCAAATTAGTTTCCACATAACACTCAGTGCTCATCCCCAAAGTGCCCTCCTCCATGCCCCTCCCCCCCTCCCCCCCACATCCATCAGTCCTCAGTTTTTGTCAGCATTCAAGAGTCTCTCATGGTTTGCCTCTCTCCCTTTCCCCCACCATTTCCCCCCTTCTTCTCCCCCTTGGTCCTCCGTCAAGTTCCTCCTAATCCTCCTATACGTGCAAACATATGATATTTGTCCTTCTCTGCCTGACTTATTTCACTCAGCATAANATGTAGTATTCCATGGTATAGATAAACCACATCTTCTTGATCCATTCATCTGTTGATGGACACTTAGGCTCTTTCCATGTTTTAGCTATTGTGGAGAGTGCTGCTATGAACATTGGAGTACATGTGCTCCTATGCATCAGCATTTCTGTATCCCTTGGGTAAATTCCTAGCAACACAGAGTCAACTCTTGGTGAGAAGAACATGGGCCAAATTTCAGGCACCACTCACCCTCTGGGCCACGTGTCTTGGCAGAGTGTGCAAAAAGCAAATGCATTTGGCCTTAAAGGATGAATAGGACAGCACCTCCAAAAAGGGGGAAAGGCACCCGAGGCAGAGGAACAACATGGACAAAGGCCATGGGCTACATTAAGGCTTGAGCCTACAGAATCTTTTAAACTTCCTGTTGAGGCAGGAAGTGGTTCCAGAAATACACGTGACCTGGGATTCAAAATACAGGTAATCTAGGGTTCAAGGTGCAAGTGATCTGGGATTCATAGGTGCTAATTTTAAAACAAACACCCCTAGTCAGAGAACAAAGAAAAAAAGCACTGTTACTGGAGACCAGTTCCAAATCTAAGGAAGGTAAGGAAGCCTCTAAACTAAAATGGCAAGATGGCTCTGTCAGTAGCAGAGAAATTGTTTAGTGAGTTTCAAAACTGTGGAAAACACCTGGGACCAATTCAGTCTTTTTTTAAAAAAAAAAAAAAAAAAAAAAAAGGATTTCTCTTCCTTGTGAACTAGGATTTAGAGACTGGTTCTCCTGAAATAATTGTCCCTAGCTTTTCATTTCCCTTTGTGAGTTTGGAAAGGAAAAATACATCTGACTTGGCTGAATTTGACCTTCCCTGTGGTAGACATACCATCCTCCGCCCTTACCCCCACCAACTGAGACTGAATCACTAGGAAGAACATTTTAATCAGACCACCACCATCCACAGACAATTCAAGGGGCTGAAACACATGTGAGTATGGACTTTAAAAGCCAGTTTTTAAATCAAATAAAATGAGCTATTTGCTTATGCTAAGGTCTCCCAGAATTAGCCTAATGAAAAGGTGGGGAGGCCACCTTACCATAAGAAATGGTGTGAGCTGGACACAAAAGGTATTCCTGACTACTTCAAAATAGCTCCTCCCTGGGGCGCCTGGGTGGCTCAGTCTGACTTCGGCTCAGATCATGATCTCACTGGTTCGTGGGTTCGAGCCCCACATCGGGCTCTGTGCTGACAGCCAGCTCAGAGCCTGGAGCCTGTTTCAGATTCTGTATCTCCCTCTCTCTCTGACCCTCCCCTGTTCATGTTCTCTCTCTCTCTCTCTCAGAAATAAATACAACATAAAAAATTAAAAAACAAAAAACAAAACAAAATAGCTCCTCCCCAAGTTCAGCAAGTGCTATGAAAATCATTCCCTTGGAATATGGCACTGCCTCCTGAAGTTCCTATAAGGACCTTGAGAGGACCCATCTACACAAGAGCCATGTTCCCCTTCCCCTGAACACAGTACCCTGATTTCCAGGTATCTTCCCTCAGATTGTAGGGGGAAGTGGGGGAGGGCCAAGCTAGGAGTCAGGACTGGTCCAAGCATGTCAGGAAGATCTTATTGCACTGCCCTTGCCAGTCTTGGTTTAGCCATGGGCACGTGCCATAATTCTGACCAATGAGATATAGAGAGAATTAGCTTATGGAAAAAAACCTCTTAGCTCTTAAAAAGACACACAAGGAAGAGACACTGGAGTTCTGCTTCTCACTACTGGTGTATATGGATGTGTGTTCTGAAACTGGTGTCCATCTTGTGACATGGATGTCAGTTGGATTGAGTGACATGCACTAAGGGTAGCAAAGGAAAAAGACAGATGAAATCTGGGTCAAGAATAACAATATGGAGCCATAGAATTAACCAATCCAGAAATTACCCCTTTTTTAGGACTTTTGTTATAGGAGTTAATAAGTACCCCTAACTTTTAAAGGCATTTTAAATAAGGTTCTCTATTGTTTATAGCTGAAAACATCCTAACTGATATGGACATTTTGATGTCTTCTTTACCTTGATACCCATTTACCCCTAAACACACTGCAGTTTGGATTGTGCATGCCCCAAATGCCACTGAATTCATTCTTTCTTCAATCCCCAGTGTTCCCCTAAATAAGAGATCCACTAGTCAATCTTTAGACCTTAGCTGACTCAACTTCCCTCTCATATTTGACTCGTGTTCATAGCCTCCTCCTAGAAACTCTCCATTCCTTTGATTAATGATACTAAATTCCTGGTTCTCCTTCTACCTGTCTGACCACATCTTCTCTGTCTCCTTCTCCCAATTATTTCAAAGAGGCCCTTAGTCAACAGATACATTAGTGTTTTTAAAAGTTTGTAAATTCATATCCAACATTAAAAATTGAGAAATTTCACACAAATGTAAGGCTTCTAGCTTCCTGGAATAATTGGAGGACTGGACAACACTAGCCTGGCATTCCCACGTGGGACTTTACAGGTTGGGAGCAGGACATCAGTCCAGCAAATAGGCAAAAGAATCAGCCAGAGTCCAGGTGAAGGATGTGTTTGTGTCAAAAGCTGCTAATAAGTCAAGATGAAGACTCAGAATTGGTCACTAGATTTGGCAATATGGAGGCAGCTGGTGACCCTGAAGAGAGTGTTTTAAGATTGAAAATACTCTAGGGGCACTTGGGTGGCTCAGTTAGTTGAGCTTCCAATTCTTGATTTCGACTCAGGTCATCATCTCATGGTCACAAGATCTAGTCCTGCATCAGGCTCCATGCTTGGGATTCTCCCTCTCCCTCTCTCTCTGCCCCCCCCCCTCACACCCATCCCCCACTCATGCTCACTCTCTCAAAATAAATAAATAAGGATTTTTAAAAAAATTCTAGGAGCGCATGGGTGGCTCTGTTGGTTAAGCATCGACTTCAGCTCAGGTCATGATCTCACAGTTCGTGGGTTCAAGCCCCATGTCTGGCTCTGTGCTGATAGCTAGCTCAGAGCCTGGAGCCTGCTTCAGATTATTTGTCTCCCTCTCTCTCTGACCCTCCCCTGCTCACACTGCCTCTCTCTCTCTCTCTCTCTCAGAAATAAATAAAACATTTTTTAAAAATTCGAAAATACTCTTAAAAGGGTAGTTTCAAGACAGGAAGAATGGGGGAAAGTTAGCATTAATAGGTAAGCTGTGAATTTGCATAACACATAATCCAGCAATGCCATTTCTAAAATCTACCACAGAGGAAATGTAGTGCACTTGTACTATATAAAACATAAATAAGAATGTTCACAATGGCCCCAAACTGGAAACAATCCAATGTTCATCAATAGTAAAATAGGTAACAGACTGGAGTATATTGATACAATAGGATAACAGGCAGCAATGAAAATGAATAGACAATCAGAGACAACATGGGAAAATACCACGAACATAATGCTAAGCATTTAAAATAAGTAAGATACAGGGGTACCTGGGTAACTCAGTCGGTTAAGCATCAGACTTCAGCTCAGGTCATGATATAGCTCATGAGTTCAAGCCCCACATTGAGCTCTGTCCTGGCAGCTTAGAGCCCGGAGCCTGCTTGGGATTCTGTGTGTCTCTCTCTCTTGCTCTGCCCCTCCCCTGATATCGCTCTGTCTCTCTCTCTCCTTCAAAAATAAACATTTAAAAAGTAAAATAAGATAAAAATAAATAAGATACAAAAGAATGCAACTCAACTCATAGAAAGTTTTAAAACAGGAAAAATAAAAATGTATTGTTTAAAGGGTTCATGCCTAAGTGATAAAACTCAGAAAGAAAACCAAGGAAGTTATTATGAAAAAAACAAGATATAGAAAAAACTCCGAGAAGGGAATGAGTATATTGCAGGTGTATGGGGTGACTCAGAGATGCTGACAATATCTTACTCTTTGCCCTGGCTTTTGATTACATGAAGGGTGGCTTTATAATTATTATTTAAATTGTGTGTGTGTGTGTGTGTGTGTGTGTATGTGTGTGTGTGTGTTGTATATAGATTTTAAGGACTCATGAATGTTATATCTTACCATTTAAAAAAGAAATCGGGAAGAGCAATTAAATGAAAACCTTTTCGAGCATGGTTATGACTGGCCACCTCCTATGCCATCACTGACTGGGCCGCTGTCAGAAGTCACTGCCTCATGAGGCCTCTGGAATCAGTCAGGCTAAACTTGCCAGGTTCCATCACTTTTATTCCTCTGTAGTTCTCCTCACTATATAAAAGTGTCGTAATCATTCACCTTTTACTTGGCAATAGCCTATCTTCCCCATGGAGGAAAAAGGAGGATGGGAAAAGCATAAATGAGCCAGTGAAGGCAAACACCTATTTCCATGATCTTTGTTCAGGGAAGAACAGAAATGTAGCCAGAGACAGATGATGAGTCAAGGGAGATACTTTTTTTTCTTTTTTAAGATGGTCTATGCTATGGTGTATGCATATGGTGAAGGAAATTATCTGGAAGGGAGAGGGAAATGTGGTGATCCAGTAGGAAGAGAAAAGTATTTAAAGGCTACATTCTAGAGAAGGTGATGAGAGCAGTTGTCAATGCCTGACTGCAAGGGTGCCCCTGGGCCAAGAAGCAAGGACCTGGGGAACAAAGGCAGAGCATGTGGGGACAATGACCAGGAGGTCATAGGTTTGGGAAGGAAGGAAGAGGAAGTTCTCTCGCAATTGTTTCTATCTTCTCAATCAGAGAGTGAGAAACGGGGTGTTTGACTCAATCAGAGAGTGAGAAACGGGGTGTTTGAGATTGGAAGGGGGAAGTGGCAAAATAGCCCTCTGGGTGAATGGGATGGAAACTGACCAGAGAAATGCAGTAGAATGGCTATGGATGCCTGAGGGCCCTCTTAAAAATTAGGGTCCCCAATTTAAGGTGAGGTTGGCCAACATACAGAGTGCTTTCCTCCAGTCTTGTTCAGCTATTAGATGCAGGTAAAGAATCAGAGGAGAGTTGGAGCTTCATCAGCTGAATTTAACAGGGGGTGAAGGTGCAAGGGGATGGCCGCCACAGCAGACCATGGCTCTGAGCTGCGCAAGGAGGGGAGCACAGACAATAGCAAACTTCTCATTCACTGTAATCACCATCTTCAACTATCAATGTAATTATTCTTTTCATTTGTGTTTTAAAGCCATAGCAATAGAGTTTGCTCCAATAAGGCATAGTATTTTATCTTCCTTTGAATATATTTTCTAATGTCTATAAAGATATGATAGTCCTTGGGGAAACTGTACTTTTTGGATCTGTCATGATAGGCTCCTGGTGTTTGACAGAATAACTGATAAGACATAGGAACGCCTGGGAACCACTATCTCATGCAATCCTTATCCATGTAAGGGTCCATTTCAGAGAACCATGTGTGCTGCTGATTAACAATGAAGCCATGGCAAGAGACAGATCTAGCCTCAAACCCCATCTCCATTACCAACTGACTTTGGCCAGTTTTAACCTCTTGACCTCTTTTAACCTCAGTCTTCTCACCTATAAAATAGGTATAACAATAGAATCTACTTCTTGGAATCCTGTAAAGAATCAAGTGAAAAAGTTCATTAAAATGCATAGCACGGTGTCTCGCACAAAATAAATATTCAGTAAAAGACAGAGTACTGAGAGTAAGTACTCAATAACTGTTGGCTGATTTGATTGGTGTTGGTGGTTGCTGAATGATGCGTTAAATGTTTGAGTGCTTGGGTAATAAGGAAATCTCAGTCTCATTGGCATTCTATTCTATACTTGGACAGCCTTAATTTGATTCAAGGCAGGGAACATTTATGTTCTCGCACTTTCTAAGCACCTTACATGTATTATTTCACTTTATCTTCACAACAACAAAATTCAAAAACAGATCTTTCTGCTGCCAACATCTATGCTTTTTGCCCAATAAAACACTCTTTTCCTTGAAAAGTTGGTTCTCATTCTGATTTATTCTAATTCTCTTCTCAGGAAAGACCCAGAGGAAGTTAACTCCTCTACACAGGACAGCTTCCCTCAAGTGAAGCAGAGACTCTCCAGAGTTGTCAAGCACACAAGGAGACTGTACCACTCACACCATGGGGACCATTGGGAGTTAGCAGCAGCACATACAGAATGACCTCGGGATCTAGGAGCCTCTCTCAGACCCTCTGCATATGGTCAGAAACCCCTTCCCAAGGAATGTCCTTACCTAGTTATTTCTGTGAAGTCCAGGACGTCTTTGTCAAGGGAAGCAACTCTCTCCAGTGAAACAAAAGTCTGCTGATCCCATATTCCCAGTATATGATCCCAATACATGACCCTCTAACTTAAGTGGACATGCCATCATTCCATTATTCAACCAGCAAGTTTTGAATGAGTGCTTGCCAAGCTACATAGGCACTAAGAGGAGTGCAGAGGAAGTATAAAGGCTGGCCCTGAGGGGCATGAAGACACCCCATAAGGACACCCTGATATCCTGTGTGACCTCAGATAAATCAACACCTTCTAGCTCTTAGGTTCTTGTGGTGAAATGGGGATGGCAATAATTCCCAATACAAAGATTATTGTGAGGATTTAACGAGATGATTCTCGGTATTATTATGGAAGATATCCCAACACAGACACTCCTCTTCCTTGTGGGGAACAAAACCCCAGTTTTGTTCAAGAAAGCACTGTGCTTGCCCCCAGGTTATGAATTAAAATTGATCTGATATAGTCATGATGATCCTAATCCTCCCTGCCAGATATTCACCTTCCCAGACTCTCTTGTGCCTGAGAATGTTCATCTGACCAATGGCCAAATTCTGGCCAATGAGAAATTAAAAGAAGTCATCTGGGAGCTTCCGGAAATTTTTTTTGCTTTACTATAAAGGGGACAGCCATGAGATAATACACATAAGTGCTCCCAGCCACACATGTGAACACATACTCTTTCTCTCATCCTTCTTCCTTGAACCAACCTCAGAATGCCTTCCTCCAGAGTTCTTAAGTGAGATAATAAATGCTTGAGTATTTAAGCCACTGTGGATCAAATGTCACTCACAACCCAAAGCATCCCTAATTGAGTCAATGATATTAGTTATTGCTACATTTTCTCCAAGCTCCTGTAATTGTTCTTTCCATGACTTGGAACAGGGAGCCACATCTCTGATACTAGAAGGGCTTCATGAGTGTATTACTTTGGATCAGGCCATACACAGGAAAGCTGAGTCCCTCTATTATTTTCCAGAGGGTCTCTTCTACAAAGGATGCCAACACAATTCACAAATGAAGGGCCTTTAGCCCTGCATGGCTCAGAAAATGCTTCTCAGAGATTCCTCCAGTTCAACACCATATTTACAGCCCCCTTGGCCAACCCATGACTCATATCTCTAAGATGTATTAACACCATTATGGGTTGTATCCTGGGCATTCTGCTCTGCTTCGGTGAAAAAAAACTTCTGATTCTGAGAACCCATTTTCACAATTGCCTGTAAAGGCAAAGAAGAGTTATTCATCTGTGAACAAATACGTAGAAAATGGGTAGCACAGTGGCTGATCCCTAGTGGTTCCTCAATGAAAGGCGGTTATTATTATCATTATATGACACAGTTGTTGTTGCTTCTACGTTCAGCTCTTCCACAAGGGCATAGACAGACCCTCTACTTCCAGTCCACTCACCTTCAATGACTTAGAGACTACACTTCCTTCTGACTTGGTATGCTCCCAATATGGGAGGGGAATAGTAGACTCTGGTAGAGAAGCAGGTGTCTGGTAGGTTACATGGAGAAAGAGGCAGAACTTAGATTCACCATTCAGAAGATGAGTCGGGACCATGGTAGAGAATCACACCCTGTCTTCCCATCTTGGGTTGAAAGTCAAGACTGATTTTACATTATTCATCACCCAACAGGTATGTATCGAGGAATATGGTTCAAAACTATACTGTAAAACTCCCCTTGAAAATAAGGGAGACAGTGGGATATACACTGCAGAGGTGATTTATGGCTTGATTAAAAGCATTCATTTCAGAAAAACACTCTCATGTTTCAGTTACTTAATTTCCTGGAATTTGGACTGAGGTAGCAAGCTGAAGGATCTTGAAAGACACACACTGAGCTTTCCAAAGAGCTCTTCTGTGAAACATATGCTGCAGCTCTATAAACAAGCCAGTCCAACATATATGAATGTTGCTGTGGCAAGACTTCTTTTATCTGGTACCGAAGCAACAGGCAATCTCCTTATTATTTCCCGTCAGCCCCAGGGGGGAGATGCCCTGGCGAGCAGTGCAGTACAAGAGTGCAGGACTGCAGCCAGGAGGCCTGCATCTCCACCTGGCCCCCTCCACTGAGTCACTGCATGACTCCACCACGCACATCACTGAGCCACCCTGACCCCTGCTTCCCCATCCATCAGGGGAGGGGACTGGACTCAATGACTCCTGTTATAGTTAATTTTATGTGTCAACTTGGCTGGGCCACAGTGCCCAGGTGTGTGGTGAAACATTATTCTGGATGTTTTTGTGAGGGCATTTGGACAGTTACTCTGTGAGCTTTAAATAAAGCAGATTGCCCTCCATCATGTAGATAGGCCTCATTTAATCCATTGAAGGCCTGAATAGACAAAGACTGGCTTCCCGTGGGCAAGAGGGAATTCTACCAGCAGACAACCTTGGATGTGAACTGCACCTCTTCTCTGGGTCTCTGCCTACAGCCGAGCCTACCCTGCAGATTCACTTTGGACTCACCAGGCCTCCACAACTGCAGGAGACAACTGCTTTAAAAAAAAAAAAAAAAAAGCGTACTGGTGTAGCCCCTCTGGAAAACAGTGTGGAGGTTCCTCGAAAAATTAACAATAGAACTCCCCTATGACCCAGTAATAGCACTGCTAGGAATTTACCCAAGGGATACAGGGGTGCTGATGCATAGGGGCACATGTACCCCAATGTTCCTAGCAGCACTCTCAACAATAGCCAAATCATGGAAAGGGCCTACGTGTCCATCAACGGACAAATGGATCAAGAAGATGTGATTCATCTATACTATGGAATACTACATGGCAATGAGAAAGAGTGAAATCTGGCCATGTGTAGCAACATGGATGGACCTTGAGGGTGTTATGCTGAGCGAAATAAGTCAGGCAGAGAAGGACAAATACCATATGTTTGCACATATAGGAGGATTAGGAGGAACTTAACGGAGGACCATGGGGGAGAAGAAGGGGGGAAGTGGTGGGAGAGAGGGAGAGAGGCAAACCATGAAAGACTCTTGAATGATGAGAACAAACTGAGGGCAGATGGGGGTGGGGGAGAGGGGAAGGGGGAGATGTGCATGGAGGAGGGCACTTGTGGGGATGAGCACTGGGGGTTATATGGAAACCAACTTGACAATAAACTATTTATAAAAAAGTGTGTGTGTGTGTGTGTGTGTGTGTGTGTGTACATTCTATTGGTTCTGTTTCTCTGGAGAGCCTTGTCTAATACAATCCCCAAACACCTTTCCAGTTTTAAGATGCCAGAAGTCTGGATCATAGCAGAGGGGAAGTTTAAGTCCATTTCTCAGTCTGCAGCTCCCCAGGGGAGGATGTCAAAGTGATCAGGACAATGTCCTCTTTCAGGAGAAGAACTTATGCAATGGGACTCTTCAGCACAGCAATAAATACCAATAGTTCCAGAACTGGTACACCAAGTACTCTGGGGGTATGGAGAGAGATAAGTTGATATGAATGCAGCCAAGAGGAAATCCAAAATGGGAGGTTATAAAGACAGCTTCACATTCCACAAGTTTTGCCATCTTCTGTTGGGACCTCCCCAGCTACTTGCCACATTATAAAACTGTGATCCCTGAGGCAGGAAGTGGGTTTTTTGCTCATGATTGATGAGGTGTTGCTAAAGATCAGAGCATCTGCTGTTGAAGAGACGAGGAGACTCTCTCTGCAAAACAGTTTGGGGGAAAGGAGGAGGGAGGAAGAGAGGGAACAAACAGGCTGATATTGAAATCCATCCAAGGACCACAGCAACTCACAAGGAGGCTGCCCCTCACCAGCTATTGTCTAGAAGTGCCTGGACCCTTGTGTGGCTCTCCTTTAACCTATTTCAAACAGATCTCAGCCACAGCTTTCAGAACTAGAGGCCACAAATGGAAGATGATGGCCCCTTCTCATACTCCTTTGTTGTTTCTTCTTCCTCCTTAAGTCCTACGTGTCTCATGTTCCATCCAAGGCCCTCTTCTCTTCCATTCTACATCCTATGTTCTACATTATACATGGGTTGTTGTCCCATCCACGCCCAAGGTGTCCATCACCACCCCGGTGTGGATGAATCACAAATCTAGACATCCAGCCCTTCTGTTCTCCTCTGCTCCTAACCTGAGCTCCCCCAAAATGTAAGCTCCACGGGAGCAAGGATGGTCACTTGTTCTCTGCTACATCTCCAGTACCTGGAACAGTGCCTGGAACCTAACCAATGGTTAATAAATATCTGTTGAATCAATAAATAAATCTGCCTCCAGCGGCCTTTAGACATTTTCACTTGGGCTCTCTTGGACTCAGAAAGTATAAAACCACTCAATCTTCCCCTCAAAACCTGTGTTCTCCATTTTGCTGATTCATTCCACCATCCATTGCCTTGCTTAGTCCCAAAATCTGGGTGTCATATCAGTTCTCCTTTGCTCTCTATTGCTTCCCATTTTCAATGAATCTCCAAGTCCTGTCTCCTTACCATCTCTTACCTGTTCAGTTTTCTCTTTCTCCACCTGGACTGAGGAATGTGGCACCCATCATTCCTGTTGTATTATAGTCATTGATTTACTTTTCTGCTTCTCCAGCTAAACAACAAGTCATGTGATGGCAAAGACCTGAGATATTGACACTTATTTGTGTGTACGTGTGTGTGTGTGTATGTGTGTGCATGTGTGTGTGTGTAGGGAGAAGAAGGAGGTAATTTCCAGAATCTGAATACTCCCTTGTTATTTTGGGAAGATCCTCCATTGAGTGAGAATTGGTGAAAGGCAGGGCCTTTGACTGCAGAAGCCAAGGAAGCCAGACAGACCTTCCCTTGAAGTTATAACCACATAACCTAGGCTTACCCAGTCAGAGGGAGGAAAGTAAAGGGGCAGGTTCACTCAGAGCTTATTCATGCTCTAGACATTGGTGTCAGCTGCCCAGCAGAGTGGTGCTGGCAGGGAGTCCTAACCAGCAGACTGCCCCTGGAGTGAGCCCTTGGCTGTGTTCTTAGCAACCTGGCTTCCTTGGGCCCTGACTGTTGCCCAAGCCCTCCTCTCCAGCTCCCCATAAACTCTGAGAAGTGGCCAGTATCCTTCTGACACATCCCTTTTATAAATAAGATTAGCTCAAGTCAGCTTATGGGCTGTAACTAGGAACTCTGAGTGACATACCTGTTCTCATCTGTCTCTTAAGCTCAGCATCTAGCAGGGTACCCAGCATCTAACAGATAAGCAGTGTGTGAATGAATAAATGAAAAAAGGAAGGAAAAGAAGGAAGGAGGGAGGGAAAGAAGTGAAGAAGGGAGGAAAGACAGCCATTCTCATTCTTTTGTGACCTTCAACTACTTCTCAGATGAACTAGAAAATAAGGAGGCAAAGGTTGCAGAATTAGGACAACTATATGTATACAAGCTTCAGGGTTTTGTGAGGTTTTTTTTGTTGTTGTTTTAGCATGAGAACCCTCCCTCCTTCTTCACTGTCTGCATCTGGAGGTCCTTAGGGAATGTGAGAAAATATACCACAATCCCAAGCTTTAAGAAAGTAGTAGCCAAGCTTCATGTTATAAGAGGACAATGACTCCAATATGTCTCCCAGTAAGAGCAGGAAAAGCAAAGGAAAAAAGGAGCAGGGTTTGACTGTTTATGAAAGGAGAGATGCAACTGGGAGCTGAGAATTTCAGAAGGCTCTTAAATAGAGCCTATAAAGTTCCCATGCTTTATAAAAACCAGCTGAGAGCACAAAGTGGTGTAAGTTTTCTGAAAATTACTCTGGATTTCCTTTGACCCACTCCAAGC
Source organism: Hyaena hyaena (assembly GCF_003009895.1). NCBI lineage: Eukaryota > Metazoa > Chordata > Mammalia > Carnivora > Hyaenidae > Hyaena > Hyaena hyaena. The sequence continues at coordinate 3,127,169 of NW_024080694.1, forward strand.
ATCTTTTAAGCAAGCAATGGGAAATACGGACAACAATTTATGTATAAAAATATCCATGTTGATGTTATTTATAACCATAAAAAAATTGGAAGCAATTTAAGTTTCAACACTAAGGAAATAACTGAGTAAAACATGTCTCATTGATATGATGGAATATTAGGTAGCCACTAAAAGTAATGTTCACAAAGAGGTCATAAAGCTATAGGGAAATGTGGTGACTTAATGTTATACATAAAAGGTGATCACAACAAATAAAAATACTTATATTAACTTATATTAGAACAGAGGCTGGAAAGAAACTATCAGAGAGTTGACATAATTGTCTACATGGTGGTGTTATGAATTTTTTCCTTTTAGTAACTTTTCTATAGTTTTCTATAATGAGTCAACATTAATTTGATGATCAATAAAAAGGAAAAACAACAATAAAATGCAAGGGCAAATATTTCAATTATCTGATGCCAACTTGTATAGGAACTGCCATATCTTAGTTTTGAATTCACAGGGCTTCTGGTTGATTCTGAGTCCAAAGAAACCCTACTTTCTGCCCCAATCACTTCACATTCCACCCACCTCCTTCCTCCTCAGGTGAGATTAGAAATTAAGGTCCCAGGCATGCTATCTCCTTCTTCTTCCAGTTCTAGTTCCTTTCTCTTACTCCAACTCCTCCCCGCCCCCCACCTCCCCACAGAGCCCTAGCCTGGATCCATAACATCTGACCCATGGGTGATACTTCTACAGAGCTACTCTCTCAGGTGGGTATGTCTCTGAGAGAATGTTGCAAAGTAATTCATATTCAATGAATAGGATATGTAGGATGTGTTTGGGTCACCCACCATTTGAAAAATTGGGGACATTACAACCCATGACTTTTCAAGACTCATTAATTCCATTTAGAATCTCTGAATTCTGAGTGGTCCCTACAGGTGCATTTGTTAATAGGTCCAGCACCTTGACACCTCTAACACTGAGAAGTAGGGATGTGCATCCTAACACTAAATTAATACACTTTCTAACCAAATACAGAGCTGCTGTCCACTCATTGAATAATGCATCCATTTGTTAATCTCAGCTTCTTCTTGCAACAACATAATGTTAGAACAAAGCTCAGAGATGTAACTTAAATACCCGTGTCACTACACCGTTATACAGCCAAGTTCAACTAATCCTCGGGTCGGCTCCAGCCTGTTCTCAATCTTACATAAAATAGACTGTTGGTGTTAATTGCCTCAAAAGTAATAAGAACAATAACAATGTTTATAAACATAACAGCTTATTTTGTGCCAAGCATTGCTGTTAAATTCATTATTTCCTTTATATTTACAAGGACCCACACAGAAACCAAGGCACAAAAAAGCTGAATAACCTGCCCCAAATCACACAGCTAACAATGGTAGAGCTGGGCTCGAACCCTGGCACTCATGCTCAGAGCACCCTGCATACGCCCTTTGCTATACCTATGGCTCTGTCTCATAGCTCTGGCTGTGTCCTCAAAGGAGAAATGGTTCTTAATAACCCCCAACAAATAACCACTCTGGAACATCTATCAGCATCTTTAAATTCTGTCTTGTGACCCAAAATTAATTGCTCTAAAACTTTATGCCTTCATGTCTCTGACCATGGCACTTTTATCTATTCAACTTGAGTATCTGTAGAATTTACTTTTTAAAATTTTTTAATGTATACTTTATCTTTGAGGGAGAAACAAATGGGGTGGGGGAGGTGGGCAGAGAGAGAGGAAGACACAGAATCCAAAGCAGGCTCCAGGCTCCAAGCTGTCAGCACAGAGCTCAATGTAGGGCTCAAACTCATGAATGGTGAGATCATGTCCTGTGCTGAAGTTGGACCCTTAACTGACTGAGCCACCCAGGTGCCCCTCTAATGTGATTCTTAATCAGTATTTTTAAGTTGTTTTTTTTTTTAGAAACTTTTTAAAGTGCCACACCTCCATCTCTTAAAATATTTTTAGATTTTAGAAAACCTACAGAGGGGAAACAGTGTAATCATTAGTAGGAGCTGGTTCCATGGGGAAGTGAATGATAGTATATTAATAAAGGAAAATTATTTCAGTGAAGCTGAGAGCCTTCATACCTAAGAGTGGAATTTGGTTTGTTGTCAACAGTCCGATGAAGACAACATTTTAGGTTAGAGCACCTTCCACCGGAAATACAATAAATCAAGCAAAAACTACTTTTCTTTTTTTTTAATTTTTTTAATGTCTTTATTTTATTTTGAGAGACAGAGAGTGAGTGGAGGAGGGGCAGAGAGAGAGGGAGACACAGAATCTGAAGCAGGCTCCAGGTCTGAGCTGTCAGCACAGAGCCTGACGTGGGACTTGAACCCACGGACTGTGAGATCACGACCTGAGCCGAAGTTGGATGCTTAACCGACTGAGCCACCCAGGTGCCCAAAACTACTTTTCTTATTACCTTTCCAGGGGCAGGAAATGGTAATCCAATGAAATTTCTACCTAATGACCTGGCAGGCCTGGAATTTGCCTGCTTTCTGAGAGTCGTCTCCCTGAGCCTGGTTGTGGTGAGGATGGCAACCATCAAGAAGTGACTCTGAAAAACAAATGAGGCAGGGAGAGGAGAAGAAAATAGAAATAGTTGGAAGTATGGGGTGTCTGGGTTGCTCAGTTGGTTAAGCATCTGACTCTTGATTTGAGCTCAGGTAATGATCTCACAATTCGTGAGTTTGAGCCCCACATGGGATTCTGCACGCTGATGGCATGGAGCCTATTTGGGATTCTCTGTCTCCCTCTCTCTCTGCCCCTCCCCTGCTCACACTCTCTCTGTCTCGAAAGGAAGGAAGGAAGGAAGGAAGGAAGGAAGGAAGGAAGGAAGGAAGGAAAGGAGGGAAGGAGGGAGAGAGAGACAGAGACAGACAGACAGACAGACAGACAGAAAGAAAGAAAGAAAGAAAGAAAGAAAGAAAGAAAGAAGTAGGTCGTTTAACTGTGCTAAATTTCAGCTACAATGGTTAAGATGCCACAAGGTATTGTCCAGTTAATAAAATGATATTGACAAATCAAAGAATAAAGGTATAGGGGAGCCTGAGTGGCTCAGTCAGTTAAGCGTTGACTCTTGGTTTTGGCTCAGGTCATGATCTCACACTTTGTGAGACAGAGCCCCACATCAGGCTCTACACAGGCAGTGCAGAGCCTGCTTCAGATTCTCTCTCTCTCCCTCTCTCTCTGCTCCTTCCCCACTCACACTGTCTCTCTCAAAATAAATATATAAAACTTAAAAAATAGGAGTATAATAACATTTAGGTTTATGGTTGTAGCCATAAGGTTAATTAGTAAAAATTAGTATCAGGAGGTGGGGTAGTGTACCCCTCTAGGAACTGGAGATACACAGTAAAGGGTTGGGGGTAAAGCAGAAAGCTTTTTAATTTTCCATACTACCATGGAAATATACTACTAGTATACTAGTAGTATACTGCTTGAAATCTTAAATCGGGAATATGTACTATTACTATAATAGAAAAATTAAAAGGCCAAAACTTATAAAAATGTGTTTATATATATAAATATCTATCTATCCACGTGTGTGAACATCTATACACATGCGTACATAGACACATGCATACACATGAATATGCACACACATACGTACACAACCATCCTTTCCGATACATTTTTTTTCTCTGAGGACATTTATAAAACCCCTATAGGTGTCTGTTTTCAGACAACTAATGCTTGCTGTCTTTTTAATCAAGATCTGTATGCTTTCAGAAAACAAAGCCAATGGCTCTGAGAACCTCTGGTTAAAGACCTTTCTGTTGTAGGTGGAGAGAGAAAAACACCCATCGCACTAATAGTTATAGAGCAGCTACAAGTACCAGAAGACACAGTGTGAGGCCTTGAGATGGAGAGATGGATAACTCCAGGGGCTTCTGATCAAGATGAGGGACAAAAATGGCCATGGCTGATTACGTCACAACATAAACACAGTAAGTGGAGAAACTTACATAAAGGGCAATTACCCAAGACTGCAGAAAGTAGAACCATCTACAGGTGTGAGCTCTTCCTCAATGGGGAGGAATGTTCTGGAAGGCAAGGAATTTCCACTTGTTCAGAAGTTTGGAACCCTAAAGACCCCCCTCAGTTCTTCCCAACTATCATCCTGCTCCAGCCAGATCAAGGCTGAGGCAGAGCCCAGGGTCCAGACGCAGACAGAAATCCTTTCCCTGCCCCCTGCTTCCCTAGAGCCAGGCTATTTTAGGAGTCAGACAACTAACGGACATTTTTCATCTTCCTAACACCTAGATCCCTGGCAGTCCAACCGGACAAGTGAGTCCTATTCTTTCTCATGAACTGAGGGCTTCTGAAAACAAGACGCATGCAAATGGCCCTACACGTAGGAAAGTTCTCTGGTTACCATTGACATAGCAACCTCATGCTTCCATTTTTCACTCATCAGATTGGCAAAATTTCTCCAAATTTCTTTCACCTTCAAGGCAGAGAAAATCCAGTGTTGTTGAGGATGTGAAGAAAGAGACACGCCCATTCACCACTGGTTGGAGTAGGTGCCGGCTTAAACTCCGGTAGAGCAGCTGGGAGGAATTCAAATCCTTCGTGTGCACAAGGACATGTGTGTAAGTGCATCCTTGCACAAAAATGTATGGACAAAATGCTCATACAGATGTCTACAGTAGCAGAAAACTGAACAACCAAAATGCCCATCCATCAAGAAATGGTGAGACCAGCTGAGGACACCACCATGTGCAAAGTTAGAAAGAAGGAAGCGAATCTCTTCGCCTTGTCATGGACACAAGGATAAATGAAGGATGCAAGTATCCTAATAGTATAGAGTGTGATCTTGTGAATGTTTTTAAAATTTTTCTGCTTTGCAGGAATGCAAATGTGTAAGAGACAGGGGTTGCTTCTCTGTTGTCTAAAAGTTTGCAACATGTGTTCATATTTCACTTACTAAATTTTTTGAAAGGGAAAGAAAAATAAGAGTATTTTAAAATAGGCAATTGAAAGAACTTTTAAGTCGAGGGAGACAAGGGGGAGGCCCAGAGCTCTAACTGGTTCATCCTGGGAGAGTCCAGGTATTGGTGTCCAGCCTGACAGGCCAAGACACATGCTTACAGCACACCAAGAGTTGCTTAGTGTGTTAGCAGCAAATTCAAGCTACCTAAGCTTGCAAGAGATGGAGGGAGAGAGACTCATTTATCATTTACAGCAGGGTTTCTCAACCTCCACACTATCGACCTATTGACGTTTGGGCCGGATAATTCTCTGTGGCCTGTGATGGCGGGGCGGGGGTGGGGAAGCACTATAGATATTTCCCAGCCTCCCCGGCCTCTACTCACCAGATGCCAGTATCACATCCCTCCCCTGCTGTGAAAACCAAAAATGTCTCTGCTTATTGCCAAATGTTGCCAGAAACGTCCCCAGTTGAAACCCCTGATTTACAGTGAGAAATGTAACTGCCAAGAAAGCCAGATGCTGTCACTGCTGTCCCTGCAGGAGCATGGCACAGGCAACCAAATTATAACAGGAGGTTGCTGGGAGAGCAAGAAGTCAGAACAAAGGCAGTTTTTTTTTTAAGAAAAAAAGAAATATGTATATATATATATATAGTTTAGTTTAAATATTTGATGGCTGTAGCCTGGGAAAGACTGAAGCACCTCCCCAATGCCAGGAAAATCCCTGCATATGGACAGCCCCTTCCCCTCTGGCCCATGCCGAATAATAATGGTTCCCCTTCTGATGGACACTTTTTTTCCTAGAGACATCAATGTTGTCAATTGTGTTAATGCTTCTCAAACACACCAGTGGTCTTGAGCTGCAGAAGAGTGTTAGCGCCATGGAAACAGGTGACCCCTGGGAGAGGCAGAGCCCCAGTGCCTGTTTCTGAAGCTTTCTTTTACCTTAAAAGTCCATGTGATTTTGCCTTCTGCTCTATATTATGTGTATATATTTATTTTAACAAAAAGCAAATAAATTTCCCAAATCCTAAATAGTAAACCTTGGGAGGTTGGGCCAGTTTATCCTCTGGCTCTGTGCCCTCCCAGGCACGTTCCAAGATATAAAGAACAACTTCCTGCCATTCCTTCATCTCGTCCGTGGAGAGTATTTCCTTGAGCTTGAAAAATGTTCAAGGAAGTTACTTGGGGAATCGTCTTTCCTAGGGTGCCTCCTGTATCTACCCAATCTCCTCCAGGGCCTGGTTTGCACCTCCAGAATCTAAAAAAAAGACACCCTTTGCCAGCCATGGGCACTGATGAACTCACAGCCTGTACCCAAGCTGAGTTCCGGCAGCAACACCGATGAGCAAGTGATGGGCCAGGCCTCTGCTGTCTCAGGCAGACTTTCAGTTACCACAATCCAGTGGCTCGTTTTGGTTTCAAACCATATAGCCTCTTGAGATTTTTTTTTTTAAAGAAATTCCCCTTAGCAAAAGAGAAATTGGGGTAAAAATGAGTGGGAGACTCTATTTCTAAACCAGACTTCCTTGGGATTTTATTTGCTCTTATTTAAGGGATTTCATGTCTCAATGAGGATGGGTTTTTAAATACAGAAGCTTGTTTCAAACACAGCTCATGTAAAGCACGTATCAGGCCTGAATATGCCGGGGACAGGGGACTCATAAGAAGAAGACATGGTGGGAGGTGCCCAAGAAACACAGAGCTTCCTTCCCATGTTGATTCTGAGGTCAAGGCATTGGATCCCGCTGTACTGGGATAGGTCTAGGATTTTCTGAGACACAAACACTTCTGGGGTTGCAGTGAGGATTTCATAAATCTCATTTCAGTATCTTTTGGGAGCCTGCATTCTTGCCTTGTTCCCATCTCTCCTCTTCTAACCCCCTCTTTATTTATATGCCAGAAATACCAAACGTGAGAAAGGACAGAACTATACACAGCTCTTTCCTCTGATTCTTCCCAGAACTGGGATGGGCTTCCACGTTCTGTGGTCGCCTCCCTTACCCAAATCTATACGTGATCCCCTTGTACTTTTGTCCTTAAATAGCTCTTTAGTAGAACAAGATTTTCTATTTTTGCGTTTTCCTCTAAAAACAACCAAGAGAAATGGGCTCTGGATTTTCGCTCTTTTCTTCTGTTTTTCAAGGACTCAAATGGCCATCCCTTCATATTCATCCTCAGCACCACCATATCTAAGGAGGAAAGCCCCAACGTGATGGCAAATTTGAAGACCCCTTGAAAGTTAGGTTTCTGGAGATACAGACGTGGTATTAGTTCCTGCGTTTTCCAGGCCTATGGCAAAACTGCTTGGCCTCGCCAAGGACTGTTTACACAGAGGGAGGCAGGGAGAGATGAGAGGCACAGTTCAGGGAGATTGTGTTCCATGTTAAGAAAAATAAGGCCCAGCACCAGTTAGGTAGCATGCCAGGCAGAAAAGTAATCTGGCTCATTTTAGTCCGGAAGAAGAAACCTGACAGGGAAAGGTCACAACACCATGAGGCCAGTAATGCATCAGGATTAAGGGATGTTTTGGAGATAGGCAACTTGAGTTTGAACCTCAGCTCTGCTATTGTATTAAATGCAAGTTACTCAGCATCTCTCTGCTTCAATTTTCTCATATTTGAAATGGTGATGATGGCATTGAGTCATTCAACAGATGTTGATGAATGCCTAGTATATTCCAGGTGCTCTTCTAGATGCTGGGAGTGGGGTGGGGCAGTGGTGAGCAAAACGTTCACAGTCACTGTTCTTGGAGAGTTTACATCCTAGGGAAGAGTGATAAGCAATAAAGAAATGTGTAGGATAAATTCCATAAGAAATGCTACCAAGAAAATAAAACAGGACAGTGTAAGGGAAAGTGATGGGGAAAAGGGGGTGGTGAAACATTAGAAGAAGAAACAAATGAGCTGATAGTGAATGATAGAAACAAAGCAGCCACATAAAGATGAGGAGAGGGTATTTCATAAGGCTCCAGTGAAATAAAGTATGGAAAATCTTAGTGCAGTACCAGACAAAACAAATGTAAGTTGCTCAACAAATGTAGGTAGCCGTTGTGATTCAGAGGGTTTGGAAAAGTTCCCAGAGTCAGACCACGAGGAAGCGGGGAGAGGGGATGGCAAGGATGTCAGGGAGGAAATTGAAGCCAGAGAGTTGACTGTATAGCCTCAATCATGGAGGCCAGATGGAACGAAGGAGGCATGGGGTGGGGGGCGGCTTGTGGAGGAGACCATGGAGAACTGGAGAGCTCATGCTCCATCTAGAAGGAACAACTGGAGTTCACTCTACTTCCCTCAATTACTTCAATTACTGTGACTTGAAGACCATCCTAGCTTATAGGTAGCCTTCCTGTTGGCTCACCCTGCCCATGGGCCTCCCCTCCCTGTGGGCTCTGGATTTTCACTGTGCCCAGATGCCTCTGCTCAGCTTGTCCTGGATTCTTGAGCAGGAGGTCAGGAAACAAGTCAAAGGGCAGCTACCTAATCTCCCTGTTTTATAGATAAGGAAACTGGAGCCTGGGGAGATGATGAGATTCTAGAGAGGAACACAACTACTTCCTCAGCCTTGACAAAGACCGTGCTTTCCAGAGCAGAGAAGGTTGTCTTCTTCCGTCTTGACCCTCTCTATGTCTGACCTGCAGCTCCAGAGATGGCATGCACACAGCAGTAGGAGAGAGGGGACACCCACCCGCCCCACCTACCAACCCTGCTGATCCATGGTCACCAACGAAAGAATGGACTACCCCTCACACCCAGAGAAGTGAAGCTCAGTGCACCTAGATTTTCAGAACCATCAGAAGTCGTTTTGGGCAGGTTCTGGGGACAGAGAGAAGGCCATGGCATTAGCACCACAAGGGGCACTGATGAGCAGGCCATGTATACACCAGGGCAGGATGTGAGAACAGCTCTAGAAAACAGATCTGGTCAAATGAACAACTCAACCATCCAAAGGGTGTTGACAGTACAGCCTCCAGCACAGCACTCAGGGGAGCCCAAGAGAAACAGTGATACTTCCTTCCATTTGAAAATGGACTTCACATTCTTTGTCAGGGCAGTTTACAGAGGAGGCAACTGAGATGTTGTGACTCCCTTGTGCTCTGTGCTCATAGAAACCAAAGCCCATGATATTTGGGATGCCCTCCATTTATAGGTTCCCATCCATGACACCATGAGAGAATAGCACAACACGCATAGCACCACAGCAGGAAGGCCCGTTGGTCAGCACTCTGGACTTTTGAACAACTTGTAATTTCTGCATGACACCATGCTCCTTTCATCTGTAGGCTTTTGTAAATACTATTTCCTCGACCTGAAATCCCATTCCTCACCCCTCTCCCCACCATGACCCACATTCACCTGAATAAATCCAATTCATCTTGTCCGAACTTAAACATCACCTCCTCCAAGGAGTCTTCTCCCCATCCCCGTGCCTTTTCAGCACCTGATCCCTCTCAGAGCAGTCACCAACCACGCTGTCCTATAACAATTTGATTTTTGTCTCTGTGTCCTCATTAGACTATGTCCCATGATGGCAGGGGTTATGTTGTGTGTGCTGTTATATCCCCTGTCCTCAGTAAGTTGTCATTTACAGAATCAGGAAGAGGGACATAGAGAGCCCTGTCCTCTCAGAGCTCACAGAGTAGTAGGGAGGCCCACGGCCCAGGAGGTTCATTCCACAGCAGACTCTCATTCTGAGAGCTCCATGTCTCTTAGGGCTCGCTCTCTCTTTTAGGAATTTCTACCCTCCTTCACTGTCAACAACTCCATGTTAGTCAGAGGAGATCTGGATAATGCCAACCCATACCGGAGCCAGCCAGCTCCTCTCTACAGACTGGGCACCGGTCCATCTGATTTTCTCCCCTCCACTGGCATGAGACATCCAAAGCCAGCCAGGAAATCAGTCTTGGGAATGTTTGGCCTTTTCAGGCCCTTGGGATTAGAGTCTAAAAATCTGATCCAGGGAGACAAGCTAACAGCCCATTCCCCTATTGTTTGGTGGGGATTCTTTGCTTTTGCTGGGCTACCAGGCCCCATCTGTCTCTTCTCTCTCTTTAGCATGTTTTGCAGGTTAATTTTTATTTTTGATGGTGACTCTTTGTGTAAGCTATGGGGGACATATTTTGAGGTAGCTTTTCAGTTTATGTGACTCCTTAGGCATACCACTTACCAGCATACCTCATAACCCAGCCCCTCACCAATGTTGACTAGACCAGGATTGGATGCCCAAACCAAATGCAGCCAACACATTCTTTCACCTGGGAACTGGGACTAAGAGAATCTAGCTCAGTCTGAGCTGGTCTCTTAAATAGAAGTGATGTAAACTAAGCAGCTGTCTGGTGGCTTCCTCTTACCTACTAAGTAGACTGGGAAGCATAGAAGCCTGCTTCAGAGATAGGAGGAGGAACCAGATACATTTGGTTAAGATGTCTGGATTGGCCTTTTTGTTCCCTGTTGCATCCCCTTCCTAAGGCCTGGTCTTTTTCTCCCCCACAGGTACCTCTTCAACATTCAACAATTATCCACTGAGCATTTACTGTGTGCCAAGCATGAGGGTCTAAGCACTTGGCCTAAGTGTTGGGAAAAAAGAAACAATCTCTGCTCTCATAGAGCATACAGTCTAATTAATCAAATAATGGAAAACTAAATATGGAATCACAAACTGATTTAACTGCTATGGAAGAAAAGTACAGAGTGATACATATAGTGCAGAAAAGTGAAAAGTACAGAGTGATAGATAGATACGTATATATCACAGGAATACCTATTTACCTATATATAGGTAGGTAGGTAGGTAGGTAGGTGGGTAGTTAGATAGATGATAGATGATAGATAGATAGATAGATAGATAGATAGATAGATAGATAGATAGATATCTGTTACATATACATATGTAACAAAAAGACCTGACCTGGTCTAGAGAGTCAAGGAAGGCTTCCCTGAGAGAGTGGTATTCAGTTGTACTTACAGAGCAGAGAAGATCCTGTAGTCTGGTAAAATGATTCCTGAACCAAACCAACATAGCAGAGGGAGGGCTTCAGCAACAGAAGTGGCCATGAGAATATAAAATCAATAGTAACGGGGAGGAGCCTAGGCCCTCAATCTCATTTAGATCTGAAGACACAGTGACACTTGGGTCCATCTGATTTAATTGTTTGGGGCTATACTTGAGCACTGGGAGTTTTTAACTTCTCAGGTGGTTCTAATGTGCAGCTACAGTGGAGAACCACTGACTCATGGCCCACAGTGAGAGCCCAGTGGACAGCAAAATCATGACTTCCTAGAAGCCCCAATCTTTTCATTCATGTCTGTTCTCTGGACTCACCAACCCACTCATTCCTGTGATCAAATCTTGCACCTTCTGTTCCATATCTGATAAGACTCCTAACATGTAGCATGCAGGCACCTTAGACAAAAAAAGAAAGAGAAAGAGGGAGAGGGAGACCCTGAACCAGCTTGAGGTGTGATCTAGACTCATTAACCAGGAAAGAAGAAGAACTCAGATTCCAAGGAAAACAAGAAGAGGTAAAGCCAAGAAAGAGAAGGAGGGAAGATAACCAGATGAGGTAGAGCATATAGAACTGAAAACAAGTCTCCTTAGCTCCCTAAATTCACTGCCTGTTGCAGAACACCAGGAACTCTGAGGCAGAAAGCCAAGCCAGGGGTCCCCTGAGGTCTTGTGTGAGAGCCAGAGAAAGGTGTAGTGTCAGTGGCTGCAATAGTGGTGTCCTAATAAATGTTTAACAACCCATTCTCAGCAGAAAGCCCGGGTTTATAGCATTTGCCCATTCCCATGGTGTAAAAACTCCCACCATGGCCAATTTCAAGTTACTTATGTGACATTGCTTTAAGCAGAGCTGGGAAGAGATGCTCACAGTTGGCATTCTGAGCTGGTGTGAACTGGCTCCAGCACACCACTGGTCTTAGCAGGTAACCTGAATGAGTTCTGTAGGTCAGGATCACCCAGGAACTCTGGACATCTAGCCTTCACACTTAGTCTGACATATGTAATAAATAGCACTTTCTGTTAAGTAGCATTCTAGACATGAGAAGGGAAAAGATTATTTGCCTTCCAAGGAGGCGGAGTCCTAAAGAGGATGTGTCCAGGTAGCAGGACAAGCTACCAAAAGAGGTGGGAAAATATTTTTTGGAGGAGGAGGGGAGGAATGAGGTTGCTAGTGTTAAGAGAAGAGCTTTCAGGAAAGAACAGGAACATTTAAAGAGGATTTTTTTTTTTAGTTTTGCTGGTTGTATACAGTATTATCATCCAGATTTCCCCAAGGAATCTTCAGTAAAGTCTGTTTCTCACTGAAACTTCTGTAGTTCAAATTGATTTGAAGGAGGGAATCCAGTAAGGTGCTGCGTTTTGTCTTAAGGTAGGTAAAGAGTAAGAGAAGTGGCTTCCCAAAGGAGCACAGTCACATTCAGATTAAAGGAAAAATAACAATAATACCACCACAACAATAACAACTTCACCAGCTGAGCACCAACCATGTGTCAGCACTGCTCTACTCAACTTTACGAACTCAACCATTAACCCTTTTAATATGACAACATCCCTATGTGACAGAAGCTATACAGATTAACAATTTACTTGAACCCAGAGGGACTGGTCTCAGAACTCAACTTGACTGATTGATACACTATACAACATCTCAGTCTAGCATATGGAATACAGTGTATATTTTTAGATAAACAGTATATGTTTCTTTTTCTTTTAATGGTTATTTATTTTGGGGAGAAAGAGACAGATACAGAGCATGAATGGGGGAGGGGCAGAGAGAGAGGGAGACACAGAATCTGAAGCAGGCTCCAGGCTCTGAGCTGTCAGCACAGAGCCTGACACCAGGTTCAAACCCATGGGCCATGAGTTTTTGATCTGAGCTGAAGTCAGATGCTTAACCAGCTGAGCCACCCAGGTGCTCCAATGAACAGTATATGTTTCATATAGAACACCTCAGACCTCTGTGATTAGGATGCTTGATCTATAATTCAGATCTTCCAGGAGAGTTGAAAACCTGATAGCCCTTTTCATAAGTAAACATTGCTTGGAAGTGAAATGAAAGCCTTACATGAGTTATAAGGGGGATTTCAGTCATCGACGGGGAATGGGATGCTTTCCACCTGTAGCTTCTGAGACCACTACTGAGATTCATTGTGCACTAGCTGCCTACTATCAACTCAACACACATTGTGAAGCGCTCTTTGATATCCTACAACATGAGGATGACAGTCTCTTATGTACCTCACCCCGCCAGGGTGATGGGGCAGGGAGTTGAGTGGAAAAGGAATACACTCTCACCTCTGATGGAGAGAGTTAAGTGGGTGCATGAGAGGAAAATCCATAAGCACAGCTCAGGACCTGGCACAGAAATCATGAGAAACTTCATGGGCTGAGAAAATCTGAGCTTGGCTTTGAGGAATTCCAACAGGCACTGGTGGAGAGAGAGTGAGGGCACTCAGGGGAGAAAGAAAAACCCAGGCAAAGATGTAGAGGTGAGCTAGATCAGGACAGGGAGCAGAACCATGGGCACAAAGATGGAATATAAGGCACAGAAGCCAGATGTGATTCTCAGAGAGCCCATGCTCTTCACTACGTTGTTTCATAATAATGAAACCATGCTATAATGATCATGAAATATTGTGAAAATCCAAAAAGTCAATAGGACTGTTTTCATTTTGACAAAACAAAGAGGACCTTGAAATTTAAGCAAAACAAATACAAAAACAAAAACAAAACTCACACTTCCACTAACCTTAATTAATAATAATTGAACAATAATGAGGCAGCTCACTGAGGCTTAAAAATTTTAAGGGCAGGGTAGAGTTACCTACACAGATCCATGCACAACCAGATCTCCACCCCTTTCTCCCAATATCCCATCTCCATTTCTCCATCTTTCTCTAGCTTAGTTCATGAGGCTCCATATGCCTTCAGCTACTCTGGGCTCTTGTCATTGTTGTCCTTTCAAGGTTTTCTTTTCTAATTGTGTCTTTTTGTCTTCTGTGTCCCAGGCCTATAGAGTCTGATCCACAACCCTAACTGGAGCTCAAGTGATAACAGTTAATTATGATCTTCAGTGAAAATATATTGGCTTCAAAACCAAAAGTGCAGGTAATGGGAGAATTTCATGCCAGTAAGAGAGATTGGGGCTGGATCTTCCAATTCCCCTCAAATCACACCCAACAGGAGACTCATTCCACCTGCAGGACTGGCATTGATTGAGGAAATTTCTTTAGGAGACCATAGGCCAAATTTCATAAGGGAAACAGTAGAACATGGTTAGAGTATCCTCTATGCCCTCTTTTGCCCTGGTCTCTGTTTTCCTTTCTCCCCTGAGGAAGCGCAGAGATGTTTTTGGAATGTAATTCTAGATAACTCAGGCTATCGAGTTACATTTCATCTGGCAATGCAGACGGGCTGGATGAGCCAGCATAAAAGGAGACTAGAGGTGGGGGAAGGAGGAAAAAGCCACAGGGGAAAGCAGGGGAAAGGGAAGGTGATGACAAGAGAAGCTTATGGAGGTAGAGACCTGGAAATGTGGACCCAGCAGGTTCAACTTCTGAGGCCACTGTCTGTCTGAAGGCCAAGGGCACTGCCAAGAGCCCTATGGGAATCTCCAGCATTTCCTAATCACTTTGGCCAGAGTCCACACAACTCATATCTCTAGGCATTTCACTGTTTACAGAACCCGTCCCAGACAGAACATCTCACAAGAGCCCTGGGATGAGAATGACTGGTGTTAACAATCCTGTTATATAGATGAGTAAACTGAGGCTGAAACACCCCATAATCTGCCCAAAGTCACTCAGTGAATGAGAAGGGAACTTGACTCCATGGTAGGTCCATCCATTTTAAAGCCAATCCTGCTCTTCCTTCTCTCCTCTGCCATGGTCAAATAACTAAGCAGAATCTCTTTGATTCCATCTAGCCGATGTCCTCTGAGCACCACTATGAACAAGTATGTGGTACTAGGCAATGTCATAAGAAATAAAGGGATAGAAGAAAAATGCCCTCTCTCCTCAAGTTACTTACAAGCTTTAGAGATTTTGAAAACACTCAACATTTATTGCGCGCCTGCTGTGTCAAGCCCTGTCCTAGGTGCTGAGGTTATTATAATGGAGACCAAACAGTTAAGGCCCTTGACCTCATGAAGCTTATATTCTAATGATGAGAGACAAGTACAAAATAGAAAAATAAACAAGAGTGTGTTGAAACTAAAACAGATGGAAACAGACCTTCTCGTGAGCAAAAAGAAAATCAGATCATATGAATATCAGACTCGGCTTCACAAATCATCCTACAGTCTCCTAAATTAGTACCAAAAGTTGGTTCTCTATTTACCAGATTTCATGAAAACAAGTCCCTTTATTACAAAACCACAAAAAATACCATTTGAGAGCCCAGTCAAAAGTCAAACTGGAAGAAACTGTTGCAAGACCTAAGGAAAGATGTTCTTGCTAATAAATCACAGCTCCATCTTCAAGGCTATAATGAATGCAGAGACTGAGAAAAGGGCAGATTCATTCATGTTGAAATGATCTGGGAAGATGACATTATCATTATGACTTTAGGGTCGAACTGGAGACTCTTGTAAATTGAAATTAAATTAGACTTGCAGTATCACAAGCAAGAATTGCAGCTTCCAGGATGTCAGTATGCTTGTTCACATGTGGCTTTTATATTTCAAAGGATAATACTGTCTGAAGCCAGCCCAGCCCACCCCACAGAGAGTGTTCTCTCTTTGAACTTGGTGCATTTGACATCCACTACGCTTCTTGGGCAGTTAACCATGCAGTGCCTTTGAACTCATATTTTGTCTTGCATTGTTCTTTTTCTCTTGCAATGTTGAACTGATAAATGATTCAACTATCAACTGCTCTATAGGGATCACCTCTCACCCTTGTACTCTTTTAACCTTGCATTATAAGATAGGCTTCATTTAGTCCACAACTTGTTGAATACCTACTACATGCTGGGCACCGCATTAAATACAAGGGAGGAAGCCTTCTTGGAGACTTTAGTCCATAGGAAGAGACAGACATTAGCCGTCATTCAAGGAGTCTATTGTTATATAGAGTCTATATGGTTATATAATGAGCCTATAATTATATATTAGACAGAAATAAGTGCAGGGAAATAATTTAATTCCATGAGAATGGACCACATTCAGGAAACTCAAACTGGGCTGGAAGGAAGGAAATGATTCCCAAAGAAAGTGGAACAGAAGTTGAGAAGGATAGCAGGGGAAAAATGTGTAAAAGCCCTGGGCTAAAGAATACACGGGTCAATATGTGCACTGTGCAAAGTCAGCACTGTAAACTGGTCCTGGCGCCAGAGTAGAGAGAGCAAAGGAGGATGGAAGGGGAGTTAGGCAAGAGACTTAAGTGGGTCCTTGTAGAGCTTTCCTTAAAAGCAATGAGAAGCCACTAAGGGGTGTGCAGCACAGAGCAGAATAATCAGATTTGCTCATTAAAAAGGTCTGACTACATCGGGAAGCAGCCTTCTCTAAACATTTGATTACATAAGTACTCGTGAGTGAAAATGTTTTGAGTACACACTTTTGATTTGTCTAAATTTATGTATTATATATTTGTATACACGATAAAGCTTATGTACTTTATAAAACATACAAATGCAGAAATTTTTAAAAGGAGTTAATGATGAAAATGTTTTTTTAAATATTTGTTTAATGTTTATTTCATTTTGAGAGAGAGACACAGAGAGAGAGAGACAGAGCACAAGTGGGGGAGGGGCAGAGAGAGAGGGAGACACAGAATCCCTAGCAGACTCCAGGCTCTGAGCTGTCAGCGCAGAGCCTGACGTGGGGCTCGAACCCACAAACTGCAAGATCATGACCTGAGCTGAAGTTGGATGCTTAACTGACTGAGCCACCCAAATGCCCCTGAAAATGGTTTCTAAAGATTTATCTTGACAAAATGCTAATAATCATTGAGGCTGAGCAATAGACACATGGAGTTTCAATATATTTTTTTTGCATATGTTTGAAAATGTCCACAAAGAAAAGATTTTCTTTCCATCTCAAAAATTATTATGATGACTGCCTCCTATCATTAGTTAATATCTCAAAGCATAATATACACTTAGGGTGAGGTTTGTGATCAACAATAATAGATGTCTGTCTATACTTCATTTGATATTTTTGATCACTCTGAATTTGGGGGACCAAATTAGTGTCAGATTTAATTAGTTCAATCACCATGCTTACAGATTCTAGGATGTGTAACAGCTCAGCCTCTAGCTTTTTGTTCCCTCTTACTCACTTTTAGTGTTATCTTCAATCTACAAATGTGATGCAGGAATCCTTTTAAGTTGCTTTTCCATTTTTTGAAAGTTCATTTAATTAAAACTACTTAATGTAATCCAGAAGCGGGTTTCCCCTGGGGAAGATATAAGCCACAGTACATTGCAACACACTGAGAGCAAATGGACAAAGGATCTGAATAGGCGTTTCTCCAGAGAAGACCTACAAATGGCCAACATGTATGAAAAGGTACTCAACTTCACGAATCATAAGGCAAATGCAAATCAAAACCACAAGGAGATATTGCTTCCCACCTATTAGGCTGGCTATGATCACAAGACCAAAGATAACAAGTGTTGGCAAGGATGTAGAAAAAAACAAAAAAACAAAACCAGAAAAACAACAACAAAAACTCCTGTACACTATTTGTGGCAATGTAAATTGGTACAGCCACTATGGAAGACAGTATAGAGGTTCCTCAAAAAATCAATCCATGTGATGCAGCAGTCTCACTTTGGGGTATATATCCAAAGGAAATGAAAACAGGATATGGAATATCATATACAATCAGATCAATCATATCAATACAGATATTGGTATCTGTACTCCCATATTCATTGCCCCATTATTCACAATAGTCCTGATATGGAAACAACCCAAAAGTCCACTGATGAATAAATGGATGGATGCATGAAGAAAATGTAATATATAATTATGTAATGTAATTCAGCCTTATAAAAGAAGGAAATCCTGGCATTTGCAACAACATTGATGTACCTAGAAGACATTATGCTAGCTGAAATGAGCCAGATGCAGAGAGGCAAATATTGCATTATCTCACTTACATGTGGAATCTAACATCGTTAATCTCATAGAAACAGAGTAGAATGGTGATTGCCAGGGGCTGGAGGAAATGAGGAGATGTTGGTCAAGGTGTACAATGTTTTGGTTATACGAGATGAGTAAGTTCTAAAGATCTCATGTATAACAATGTGTATATATTATACTATAGTATACAGTATTGTATTGTGTACTTGGAATTTGCTAAGAGGGCAAATCTTCAGTATTATCACAGAAAAAAAGTAACTATCCTAAGTGATGGATACCTTAGTTACCTTGATTGTTTTGAATATTTCATAATGTTTATGTATATAAAATCATCAAGTTGCATATCTTAAATATATACCATTTTTAATCATCACCTATACGTCAGTAAAACTGGGGGAAAAACAAACCAAAGAGCAGAAGCCCTGAGGACACCCCCTGAACCCCGTCATGAGCTAGAGCCTCCAGGATACCTCTTTTTTTTTTTTTAACAAATAGTTTATTGTCAAATTGGTTTCCATATAACACCCAGTGCTCATCCCCACAAGTGCCCTCCTCCATGCCCATCTCCCCCCTCCCCTCCCCATACCCATCAGTCCTCAGTTTGTTCTCGGCATTCAAAGTTTCTCATGGTTTGCCTCTCTCCCTTTCCCCCACCTTTTCCTCCCTTCTCCTCCCCCATGGTCCTCCGTTAAGTTCCTCCTAATCCTCCTATACGTGCAAACATATGATATTTGTCCTTCTCTGCCTGACTTATTTCACTCAGCATAACACCCTCAAGGTCCATCCACGTTGCTACACATGGCCAGATTTCATTGTTTCTCATTGCCATGCAGTATTCCTTCGTATAGATAAGCCACATCTTCTTGATCCATTCATCCATTGATGGACACTTAGGCTCTTTCCATGTTTTAGCTATTGTTGAGAGTGTTGCTATGAACATTGGGGTACATGTGCTCCTATGCATCCAGGATACCTCTTGAACCAAACATGACATGTGACTCCAGGACTAGGTGAGAGGTCAAGGTCAATCCATTTTTGAATATCAATGAAGCTTTATTCCTTCTTTTATTAAAAATAAATAAATCAAAATTCTAATGCTTTCCACAGACACCTCAATGGGTCATATTGTGTGCAAAGTTTGAGAGACACTCAATAAAGACTGGCTAGGAGGGACTCAGCAAAGATACACAGGAGGCCCCTGCAGCATGGGCCAGGGTGACAGTGGGGTGACAGTAATGATGATGGAGGGAAGTAGATGGATTCAGGAGACTCAGAAACGCATCATGGACTCCACACTGGACTGGACACAGGGGTGAAGAAGAAGGACACAAGACCACTCCTGGGTTTCTGCTTGTGCAGGGTTGTGCCTTGTACAAAGGACATCTATTTATTCGAATTTTGTGGTTTTTTTCTATTTTTTTAATGTTTTATTTATTTCTAGGAGAGAGAGAGAGACAGCGTGAGCAGGGGAGGGTCAGAGAGAGAGGGAGTCACAGACTGAAACAGGCTCCAGGCTCTGAGCTGGCAGTCAGCACAGAGCCCGATGTGGGGCAGGAACCCACGAACCACGAGATCATGACCTAAGTGAAAGTCGGACGCTTAACCGACTAAGCCACCCAGGCGCCCCTCGAATTTTGAATAAAATTAGCACACTGACATAAAACTGAAACCTATGTGTGCCATTTAAGTGGATGGATCATACTATCAGTGCTTATGGTGATCTGTTCCCTGCTTTGAGTTCCTAATAGCTCCACTTAGAGAAAGTGCACCCAGGTTTTCACTTAGCTCATCTCACTGTGGGAAGCTTCCAATTTTGAACCCTGAGCTCAGGCTATGCACACACAGACCGGGGCAGGGGTCTAGGAGACAGTACATCTTGTATTCAAGCTGCACATTCAAGGCTCTGCAGTGCAGCCCAAATCCCAGGGGCTTTGTCTCAGGTGAGGGGTCAGTACTTCCCCTCCCACCACCAAGAACCAGCTTTGTCCAGACTGGAAGTCCTCAGTGTGGAGCCCATTACATATCAGGAGGGTGGGGAGAGAGGAGTAAGATGAGCCACCGAAATGGACCAAGCAGATAACCACCTCCTGCTGTTTCACTGAAGGGGCTCCAGGAAGACCAAGCCCCAAGGTCCAAATTCTTTCTCTCACTCACTGTGCACTGTCATCTGAGATTCTCCCCTCTTGGAAATGAGTTACTTTGCATTAAATTTGTCTTCCAGGCATTCTGAGAAGCGTAAAACATCACTGTCACCTTTATGTGAGTGGGTTTTTCTGAGTGACAGGAAATGCCCAGGGCTTCACAAGAAATATACAATGTTTGTCTGGCAAAGCATGAAAACTGACATGCAGGAAAGACCCAACTACAAATGTCATTGATGTGCCCTTGCCACACTCCAAGCTGTGAGGATCAGACAGACACAGATGCCCCTTCTTTCCCATAAGACCATTCTCTAGGGAGATTATGCTGTTCTAAAATACAGAAGAATACTTTGACAATAAACTATTTGTAAAAATAAATAAATAAATAAATAAAAATAAAAGTAAAAAAAAAATAAATAAAATAAAATACAGAAGAATACTAACAATCTCATTAAGAACTTTTTAAATCTCAAATTTACTGCTTAATAAATCTCCTATTATGTGTGCCAGGCACTTGGGAAAGTACTTTTCAGGCAGTCTCATTTATTCCTTACCATAACTGCATGGGGTAGGCAACTATGATTGCCTGTATTTTACGAATGAGCAAAGAACAGAGAGGTTAAATACTTGTGTTAGATCAGAAAGCGTGAATGATGGAGCCAAGCTTGTATTCAAGACAGCAGGATGTTGTAGATTAAAGAAAACTGCACCAAAAATCAAGAGGTTTGAGTCTGAAGTCCATAACTAGGTGAGCTTGTGTGCCCTCAGAGCCTCAGTTTCCTCATCTGTAAGATAAAGAACCAGATGATCTCCTCCAAGCTCCGACATCCTATGACTCTGTTGAGATGTAATCTTCCATCCACTGGCCTTCCCATCCAACTAGACACTTTCCCTTGAATACAGTTTAATTAGTCATTCTGTGCTCTAGCCCAGAGGAAGAGACACCGTTTTCAGAGGGTGACCATGTGTTATAATGGTTTTCTTTGATTCTTAAATTAATCTGAAAAAGGCTCAGGCTAACGAGATCAATGCCTGAGCATTCAAAGGGTTGAATGGCAGGAGGACTCTCAGCCTGCTGAGTGGACAGGGCATAGCACGCTGCAGTGTTATGACACTGTGTTGCCGTAACCAAGGCTTGGGCAGGCTTTAGTGCCTCAGCTGTTCTATCAGCTGAGACCTATTCATGTTTCTCAGTTCTCAGACTTACTCTGCCTCTGGCAGAATCATTTTCCACACAAAGATATGACAGGTGGCCCAGGGTCCCTCCTTAGCACCCAGGACAGCCTTAATGAGCAGTCCTTGCTGCAGACAACTTCTCAGAGAAGAGGAAATGCCTTCCTTTATAACTGGGAGGCAGCTTCATCTGGGGCTGCCTCCTCTCAATTCATCTCACGTGTACCTGGTCACCCGAGGCCAGTGTCATTAATGAGCTCTGCCTGGCTCTGGCTATGGGGTCATAAATCTTGGCCTTGCCCCTTAATTTAGAATAACACCTTAACCAAGTCACCTAACGCCTCCAAGCCTCAGCCTCCTCACCTGGAAAACGGAGATGATCATACTTTCCAGGATCATTGAAAGTTTTAAATAAGAGTTTCTTTATATTGGAACACGTCTGGGTAAGAGTTCACATACATTAAGCACTCAACAAACATAAATTAACAAATTTTTTTCATCTGAATCCTAAGTTGTAGGTCAGAGCCTGGGAGAGGGAAAGTTAGAGATTTTTATGTCACCCAGAGGAAAGCGGTCACTCTCAAAAGGAATTGGAAATTTAATCCCATTTACTTTGCAAGTCTTTATTGAGTACCTATTGTGTACTAGGCACTATCCTAGGAACTAGGGATACAGACATGAACAAGACACACAAGAACATTGGCTTCAATGGAATTTATTTAGTATAAGCTGTTTGAAATTTTCAAAAGTTTAAATCCAGCTGAGGATAACAGTGTCATATGAAGCTATTAGGCCAAATTAAGGAGAACCCAGTCTCCGGCCTCCAAGCTTGGCCTCAGTCGAGGGCAGCCACATGTTCTTGGAACACTTTCCTTGGTGGCCCTGTCACAGAGTATGTTCCTGGCCTAGAAGAACTGTGGCTCTGACCCAGTGTGACATTGCTTATGTCCTCAGGTATCCTTTCTGGCCTAAGTGAACAGGCAGTATAGTATACCAGAGCCTTTCTCTCCCCAAGGATGTTCCTCAGGGTGTGACTAGCTCAGGAAACACTGAACTGAGCCCATTCCAATAGATTTCTTTGCTGCAGGACTTCTTAGAGCTTTAACGAGCTAAGATACTTGTGAATCTGAGCAGGTGACAGTGTGCAGCCTTTGACCAAAATGCTGCTTTAAGCACGGAACATGTCTTTATTCCAGAATATATAGTAAGTCTGGCCTTCCCCAGCATGCATTTTGGGACATGCTAGATTCATAGAAGGAAGTCTGGAGCCCCAAGTTCTGATCCCGGCATACCACTGACTTGTTCCATGACCTCAAGAAGGTCAAGTCACCTCACTAAGTCGTAGTTTCCTCGATTGAAAATGTGTTTGTGCTGTCAAGGTGGAGCAGGAGAGTGATGAAGACAAAGAAAGAGGCTGCACCACATCGTCTCAAAGGTCTGTTTCAGGAGGACCAGTCTGTCACCTGCAAGGTTCCCAGGCTCCCAACTCTGTGTGCAGACCCTCAACACTCAAGACCCCTGGATTTGACTGTGATGCATTCTCTGTCCCAAGAGTCACCCCCACTCCTCCCTTCAATCCTATTAGTTTTGAAAAGGATCACTGAATAGCTTGTGTTAGCAGCCAGGCGGAGCCTTCAAGATGCTCCAGGACAAGCAAGAGTCAGCCCAGTCCTTATCTGAACTATTCTAGAAGACTGAGTGAAAATTATACAAATAGTATGAGCTAATATTTTAACACGATCAACCATGGACAAATATGTCACTCTTTCTCTCGCTCGCCTTCTCTCTCTTGATTACATATATATCATCCATCAAGAAACAGAGAGGACAGTCTGGAGAAAATATAACCAAACATTAGCAGTGTTTTCTCTGGGTTGTAGACAATGGATGACTACCATTTTGTTATTTAAACTTTTCTGTATTTTCCAAATGTCCATCAATAAGCATGTATTAATTTTATGATAACAACAAAACTAACTCCTCCCCCATTTTTAAAGAGTTATCTAGTGCAGGTCTGGGCGTGAAAGAAACCATCCAGCGGATTTTGTCAGATGCCCCAGCAAGAGTCCTCTGCGTTTCTGTCTCCTGTTACCTTGGCTTGTTTCCCTGATTCCCAATCTTCAACACTAACACCCAAGCACAGTTTTTTATAGCTCCCTAACTGAGTTCCTGGCATTTCCATGTGACCTTCTGCTGTTGTCTTATGTAAGCCCCAAGGCCTCAGAGTGGCCACATACAGTTGTGTAGGTTGTCCACTGCACAACTCCAGGGGTTACATTTAACATAGATGACAATGTAAATGGCACCTCCTCAGCTGTGCAGTGCACAGTCCACACAACCATACGAGGCAACCCTACCCGATTTCCTGAACCATTATCATTATCACGATCCTAACATTTTGCTAAGTGCTACTCAGAAGACGAAAGTAGCTGGGCTTGGGAGACAGCACACCTAACATATCACAGCATGGGCCCCAAAATCAGATTGCCTGGGTTGAATGACCTCTGACAAGTTATTTAACATCTCTGTTAATACAGCGTCAGCTTCTTTTTTAAAAAAAATTTTTTTATCTTTATTTATTTTTGAAAGTGAGACAGAGAGAGACAGAGTGTGAGCAGGGGACAGGCAGACACAGAATCTGAAACAGGCTCCAGGCTCCCAGCTGTCAGCACAGAGCCTGATGCGGGGCTCGAACCCAAGAACTGTGAGATCATGACCTGAGCCAAAGTTGGACGCTTAACCGACTGAGCCACCCAGGCGCCCCAGTTTCTTTACCTGTCAGGTGAGATAACACTAGCACCTTCCCCTAGTGTTGTTCTGAGGATTAAATGCAGTTAAAATATAAAGCACTTGACCAATTTTCTGTCCCATGGTAAGTGCTCAATAAATGTTAACTGCTGTAACTATAATCTCCTCTGATGTCATACACAGAAACCTAGGGACAAGGTCTTCAAAGCTAATTAAATCTTGCATTCCTACTTAAATTTATCTGGATAGGATGTTGGGGGGAAGGGGTCAGCCAAGGTAGGAGTGAGTTTCCTGGGGCCAGAACTGGCTCATAGATACTCACTAAAACAGCCTAGGGTTCAGAGTACCAGAGGGTCCAGCTGAATCAGAATTGCTTAGGGTTGCTGTGAAGAACAGACACCAACAGCAAAGGCAGGGGCCAGGATGGATTTGAGGGTTGCAAAGCCAAGACGGCAGCACCTGATGGAAAACGCCGGGGAGGGGGGGGGGGCGCGTTATTGGGCAAAGTCAGCAATCAGAGAGGAGCTCCAGAATCATCCCTGGAACACCCTTGGGATGCTCTCACGTTTTAGAGACTGGATTTGTTGGACCTCCTTAAAGGTCAGTGTTAATGTCCTTTTCCCCTAAATAATTAGGTTTGGCTCCAGCTGGGAGTTTTGAACACACCCATCATAACAGTGACTTGAACAACATAAAAATGTATGTCTCATTCAAGTCAAAGTGTAAAGATAGAAATTTCAAGGCTGCCCTGTGACTGCCGCTTCCAGCTCATACCTCCCCCTCCTCTAGGGTATGGTCCAATTGGCATCCGGGTCTAGGCAGCAGGATGGAAGAGATGAAGAAGGAGGAGAGAAGGCACCGCCTACTGCCTGAGACTCGCAGGGGCTGCCACACATCCGCTCCACCTGCACGCAGGACTCAGTCCTAGCCACCCGCGGGTGCAAGAAGCTTAGGCAATGTCCTTTTAATTCTGACCAGTATGTTCATTTCCTATGGCTGCTGTAACAAATTACCACAAATGTAATGGTTTAAAGCAACACAAATTCATTATCTTGCTGTTCTAGAGGTCGGAAGGCTGAAATGGGTCTCATTGAACCAAAACCAAGGTATCAGCAGGATTGAGTTCCCTTCTGGAGGCTCTAGGGGAGAATCCATGTCTAGTCTTTTCCAGCTTCAAAAGGTCACCCACATTCCTTAGGTCATGGTCCCTTCCACCTTCAAAGCCAGTGCTGCCCAGGAAAGTCTTTCTGCCAAAGCCATCTATCAAGTTCTGACCCTGTTGCCACCTTCTTCCCCCTCCCCATTTAAGGGCTCCTTTGATTGCATAGTCCCACCTCCATCATCCAGGATAATGTCCTTATTTTAAGGCCATCTGACTCAAATCCTTAATTCAATTTGTAACCTGAATTTTCCCCCCTTCCATGTAACATAACATATTCATAGTTTCTGGGGAGTAGGGTATGGACATCTTTGGGGGAGCTTTATTCTGTTTACCTCGGGCAACCAATTCTATCTCTATACAAGAAAGACGAGGCAATGATCTTAGAGAGCGGGTGTCATGGGCCCACAGCTCTGCCATGCTGATGGCACAGAGGTACTCATTGTGGAGGAGGCTTCTGGTCTATCCAGCATCTCTGAGGGATTCCCCTCCCCCATACACAGTTCAGGTAGGGCAGCCCCATCCTCTTGAGCTTCTGATGGTACCAATCAGAATTATCCTCCAGTAGAGCAATTGCTTCAGGAAATGGGCATGTGAGCCAAGCCAGGTCAATCATGTCACTCCTGGTATATGGGCTGGAAGTTTGGAAACGACGCTCTCCTTTATTTCTAGGATCACCAGCTTTGAGGATAACTAAAGTTAAGAGGTCTCATTGACTACCTTTGTCACCATGGAGAAAAGCCTGCCTGGTGTTGAAGCCGGCACAGAGGTGAACAAGCATGTGAAATGGAGAGATAGACAAAGGCACAGAGGATCTCTAGCCATGCCCAAGCCCACGGGCCAGCCCTGGGCTTTTCATGGACATGGGCCAATAAATTCCCTCTACTTTTTTATTCTTTGTTAAACAATTGCAAGTTTCTTTCTCTTGCAGCCAAGTGCCTTGATTCATAGACTCAGGAGACACCTGTCAGGGCAAGTCACAGCTTCCCAGAGCCCTGGAGTGTCTCCTGAATCCCAGCTCTCAAACGCTCTGACTTAAGTCAGTGGTTGGGACGCATGAGACCCTTCTAGCTTTTACATGCCCTAACAGGTACTCGTACATCCTGGCCTCATTTGACCTAGCTCAGCCCAAAAGCATACACAATTTCCCCAAGTCATTTATTCTGCATCGGAAATGTCTATGTAGCCAGAGGCCCTTTCTGGCAACCCTACTTCTTATGTATCTGCTGGGAACACTAAGAAATGCTCCAGGGTAACTGGAGACCTCCGTGGCTCTTGTAAGGACATCCATATGGAGGGAGAGGATGTAAGAAAGAACAGCTTTCTTTCTTTGAGTGACAGCTGCAAGAGCCTGTGGTTATTTCCTCTCTCCTGCAGCTCCGTCCCTAACACAGCTTTCCTGGCCCGAGTCCCTCTCTGCAGTCCAACCCATGGCTCTGTTCCACGGGAAACACACTCCCTAAAGTGTAACCTGAAGCAGGAATACTACCTTCAGGGCATCCAGCCAGTGAGAAAGAAATTTAGGAGAAATAACCATTCCCTAGCCATCCACTGTCTAGGATGATGTCAGAATCAGAGACTTCTGACTTGTTATAAAGAGCAATGGAACTAAAGAATTTTATAAAGCACCTGGGAAGTTGGAATATAAATGTCCCATTTCAAAATCCCCCGCTGGTAGTATGCCTGGCTGGCTCATGAGAGCAGCTGTGCACATCTCTTCCCAGACTTAACATTCACCATCACCCTTTATGTTTTCCCAGGTGGGTGGAACCTTCCCTGCTATGCAGGGCTGGAGAGCCTCTAAGACCCACCTGGATTCTGATGTCTTTAAAGAAAGCAACACCCTCTTAGGTCATTCAACAAATAAAAAATCAGAGTCCGTATAGTCTCGGAATTTTGACTAAAATCAACTGTGAAATCATAGTAATAATTGCCATTTATAGAGTGTCTCCCACATACCATCACCTTACACCGTTACCTACTCTAAACCTAGCTGCAACATATGGAGGCCTTAATGTTTCCATTTTACAAACACAGAGAGGGTAAGTTAGCCGCTAACAAGGGACTTGCTTACAATCAGAAGGTATATGCTCAAAAATTCAATCCCACTGAATCCATTAATAAATAAAAGTTACCTTGAAAGTGAACACAAAACAAAAAGCCACCAGCATGTGATGAGCCCCCATCCCTGAACTCCATGGAACAGCTCCACCTCCAGCCATTTGTCTTCTGTATGACATATTTGTTCTGAGAAAAGTCCAATGGTGCCACATAGTTTGAAGACCGCAGGGTTGTAAAAAGAGCCCAGATCTTAGAGAGAGGGAGGGTCTGGGATTAAATTCTGACTCTCTTACTGACTAGTTGTGAGACTTTGCACAATCAAGTAACAAAGTAACCTTTAGTTTTCTCATCTGAAAAATGGAACCAGGAATACCCATATCTCTGGGGTTTGTAAGGATTTCAGATAATAATTTGTAAAGTACCTAACAATGAGCACACTGTAAGTGCTCAGTGTGCGGTATTAGTAGTAGTTAGGCACTAAAATGGATTGATCTGGGACAGAGTGATGTGCTCCATGAGTGGGAAGATGGTGAGGGCAGAGAATGCACAGAAGGAAGGCCTAGGAGAGGGTCCTTTTAGGAGACTGATGGCCAGTGAGGTGGGCAGGGAGGTTATAGAATGGACCATGGGCCATGTAAGGAGAACTGTGGAAGACAAATGGATCCATCACCAATATGCCACAGACTCCATGGCCTGGAACCCAAGAGCTACCTGGATGCAGGACTCGCTGTGAGACCTCTCTTCCAGAAGAACTGCTTGCCCAGATGCTGACCTAAGACCCTTGAGTTGACTTCCTATACAAAGGAGCTGGGACTCAAGCAAGGTCACTTGTTCACTTGCTTTTCCATCACCAGATATACCACCCCTCTGCCTCCTCCCTGCTCTTTCCCCCCCATCACCCTCCAGGAGGCCAGGGAGAAACTATCCCTAGAGCTGCCTCTCCTTGCAAAGCCATGGGAAGGAAGTTCTTAAAAAAGCAAATATTCTGCCTCATAAACATGTCATAAATCCATAACCAGCTCTCCATGTTCTTTGTGTTTTTATGTGATACATCTAATATCATTCTACCCTTGACTTTGAACCCACATCTTCTGGGGCCAGGTTACCAAGAAGTGGCTGTTTGCAAGAGATTTCAAAACTATTGATAACTTTCGTATGGCTGGTGCAGTTGCTTCCTTTTGATTTACCTCCAAGAAAAATACATTCTCTGATGCACTCAGACAAAATGTGATATAAGATATATTTTTCTCTTTCTGAAGAAGTTGCTCCCACTTCTGGTAAGATATTACCCAACCCGAATCTCCCAGAAGCCAACTTGTCTTAATGGTTTCAGAGTGGTGGCCGTTGTGTGGGAACCTACACCGATTTCCTTCCCTCATAATGAATGTACTCAAGGCAAGTGCCATCTGATGCCCAGCATCCCCCTCTCAAATTCTGTCCATAAATATGCATGAACCACAATAATGGGAAAGGAGCCAACTCTTTATTAACCAGCCTTCAGCCAGCCAGAACTCTCAGTTACCCAAAACTTTGTACTTGAGTTCAAAGGAAAAGACTAAAACCACAGAGGAAAGAAGCTAAGACTGGTTTAGCTTTAGAAACAAACACCTTCCAGTGGCTGTTATTATGGCTAATCCTTACTAGGAGCTCCTGGGGCACCAGATGCCATGCAAAATAGCATATATGGAACTATCTAAGTTAATCCTCACAACCACCTTTTTTTTTTTTTTACTGTTTATTCATTTTTTGAGAGAGAGAAAGAGAGAGCATGAGCAGGGGAGAGGCAGAGAGAGAGACAGAATTGGAAGCAGGCTCCAGGCGCCAAGTCATCAGCACAGAGCCTGGTGCAGGGATTGAACCTAAGAACCACAAGATCATGACCTGAGCCAAAGTCGGACATTTAAGCCACCCAGGTGCCCACTCACAACAACCTTTCAAGGAAGTACTGTTATCATCCCCATTTTAGAGATCAGAAAACTGAGGCTTGGAGTCTTAGTTGCCTAGTCACGCAGACTGCCCTTGCACTCAGGACTCTGACCATAGGATCCATAAGCTTAACTTATATCATTCTGTTCTAGGAAATCAATAAAATCAGATCCAACGTCTATACCTCTGACAGAGACATCTAAAATTGAGTAGAGACTATTCACGATCTCTTTTTACAGTCGAGGAGATGGACACCCAAAGAAAGGAAAGGGTCGGCCTATAGACACCTAGCTAACAACTGAGAGAGCCAGGATTTGAAACAAGTTCGCCACTCAGGACAGTACCCAGAGGTTGTATGATTAGAAAGACAGCACAGCCAAGTTCCTCAATTTCCATGTCAGCCCCTTCTA
Organism: Hyaena hyaena; assembly: GCF_003009895.1. NCBI lineage: Eukaryota > Metazoa > Chordata > Mammalia > Carnivora > Hyaenidae > Hyaena > Hyaena hyaena. Next base: position 3,156,815 of record NW_024080694.1, read on the forward strand.
CTGCTCCTGGAGCTTATTAAAATAGGACAGTGAGACCTTAGCTTTTGGACAGATCTCCACAAGAAAATTTGGAGGGGAGTAATTAGCCACTTAATTAACTTTTTAATTGATCGGTTAGCAGGACCTAATTGAAGGCTCCTTTGGGAGACAGATTCAATAAACCAGCATAATAACTAGCATTCACTTAGCACACATAATAATGCTCTTATCCTGAGCAACTTACCCATTTGAACTTAGTTCATCTTCACACAACTGGATGACACAGGACTGAGAAGATTATTCCCATTGCACAGGTGATAAGATTGAGGCACAGAGAGATTAAGCACTTGCTCTGCATCTGCTAAATTTACCTAATATTTGTATAACGCTGCTTCCATATATATTTTCTTCTTTGTTGCTATAACAAGCTTGTGATTCACAAATGAATATTTTATTATTTTTACTACCTCCGTTTTGGAGATGGAGAACCAAAGCGCTTTGCCTCAGCCCTGTCACTTTTGAGCTATGTAAGCTTGAGTAAGTGTTTTACCTCTCCAGGCCCCAGTTTCTGTAAAATAGTCAGGGTGGAACTGGATTCTCTCTCAGATCTCCCCAGCTGGAATACCAAGATAATAAGGAGAGATAGCCTTATTTTCTGGAATGTCCTTCCCCTGTGTTCCAGCAAACCTGAGGTCTCTTGGCTTAAACACAGGGAGGTTAACATCTCCTTGGCGGTTGTGAATAATTAGGTGGCTTAATTATCTATGTGCCCAGGGGCAAAGGAGAGCCTAATCAAAGGCTGCTTGATTCTCAGATGGGGTAGCAACTATTTCCACGGGCACTACATGGATGGTCTGGGGCTAGCTTCCCTTGAGGTAATGTTGAGGAAACGGCACAGGTAGTTCACTCCTGAAAAGTCCTGGGGATATTAACCAAAGAAAAAGCCATGTGCTTCTCAATACAGTCCTCTTTGGTACAGAGGGTGGCAGATGGGTATAGTCATCAGACCACCCCTCTCAAGGTCTAAAGCAGCTGGAAAACTCTACACTCACAAGGGCATGGCCGGATCAGAGGCTGAGATCCTTGTGTTCTTCTAGGTATTTTTGGTTTTGTTTTTTGGTTTTTCTTTCTTCCTTTCTTTTTTTTCTTTTGCCACTCAGTTCTTACATTTAAAAAGGCACTGTGCTCTGGCAGGGTTTGCTTTTAAAATAAAAGGTGGGGGAATAGATAAGAAATTAATAGGCCTCCCTCAGTACATGATGACCTGTCATAGTTTTGACACTTGACATGTGGAAAGTGGGGAGTAGATGAAAAATAACACAGTAAGGCTTTCACTGACTCTAAAGGTTCAGTGAACTGGGCGTCTTGTCAGAAGCTATCAAAGAACTATAATGTATTCAGTTTGGAGAGACCTGACTTTCTACCTATTACTAACATAAAGTTATTTTTTTCTACTCAACACTAAACCTTCCTGTCCTAGAGAGTTTCCCACCAAGAATAAAGCAGACCCCACCTCCATCATAAAAGCCTAAAAAGCCAGACATTCATTTTCCCAGCTTCCCTTGCAGCTAAACCACATTCAGTCAGATGAGCTTTCAATCAGATGCTGGTAATGCAAAGAAGTAGGTCCAATGGAAAAGGCCTTCTGGTGAGACCAGCAACACTAGCAGCAACATCTGCTCTCCAGAGACAGTGATGCTAGCAGGATGATGCTGGCACTGTCCTCTGTTCGGGGAAAGGTGGGGATGTCAGCCATGTCCTCACCAGGCTGCTTCTCAGGCACCATTTTGGCTTGGGTCCCTGCTGCCATCTTGCCTCCCTTGTTCCAGCTCATTTTGTAAGCCTGGGTCTTCCCGGTGATTCTGTGAGCTCCCCAGCAGGCTTTCAGTAAGTTCTTTTTCTTCTTAAATCAGCCAGAGTTGGTTTCTGTTGTTTATAATTAGGACTTGTGATGCACACAGTAGTTATATGTCTTGGACAAGTTAATCTCCCTGACCCTCAGCTTCCCTATCTATAAAATGGGGATCATACTCCTATGTCTTCCATTTATTCACTCAGCAAATATGTAAACATTGAACAGCTTACTAGCTCTTAAGCATTGTGTAAGCTTTCCTGCACTCATAGATTCATAGTCTGATGGGAAAGGCAGACATTAACAAATTGTCATGGAAATAATTTATTACAATTACGTAAGATGCTATGAAAACTTCATAGCAGCATAATTCATAATAGCTCCAAAGAAGCCAAATGTATACCAACCAATGATTGAAGAAACAAAACGTGGTATGTGCATACAATGGGATATAATTTGGCTATAAAGATAAAGGAAGTACAGATACATGCTACAGTATGGATGGACCTTGAAAAGAACATAGGCAGTGAAAGAAGGCAGGCACAAAAGACCACATACTGTATGATTCTATTTGGATGAAATGTCCAGAAGAGGCAAACCTATAGAGATAGAAAGTAGATTAGTGGTGTTCAAGGGCTAAGAGGAGGGGGTATTTGGGAGTAACTTTCCAATGGTGACAGTTTCCTTCTAGGGTGATGGAGATGTTCTGGAATTGGTAGTAGCGACGGCTGCACTAACCTGTGACCACAGTAAGAACCACTGAACCGAACACTTGAAAAGTGTCCATTTGTGGATATATGTGGATATATACATCTCTAAAGAGGGCTCTCATCCTTCTTCCATTCCTCATCACCATGCTCTTGTGCCCTATCTTCTTTCTCCCTTAATGCTGATCTTTTTCTCAATGCTGCTAAAAAAGAGGGTGTCTGATATCCCTACACGCATGCACTTCTGATTTAGCAGATGCAGCACCAGGACCCTCCCTCTCTCCAGAGCTCTCTAAATCAATTCCAGAGAAGACCCTGACTGGTCCCACTGGACTAATCACTGTGCGGGACAAGGGGTGAGGGCTAGGAACTATGACTGACCCAGCTTGGTTACTTGGTAGCCCACGTAAGGAGGTAAATGGGCACAGTGATGAAAAGCCCCACTGGAACCACGTAGAAAGGGGGAAGTTTCCCACCAAAGGAAGGGCGGAAGTGTTACTAAAAGGGAGGAGGGATGAGATGGTGAGCTTGACAACCAATATCTATCCTGTTCCACCATGATCACCATGGAAACCAAGCTGTTCTAGAGGCATGCCAGTAAAAGCTCCCTAAAAACATTTCCTAAAAGACCTAGAGAATAAACGGATATTAGTAAAATAAAACCCAGTACCTGAAGAAGAATGCTAAAGATGGAGGGAATACATATGTTAAAATGTATCATCAACTCCAAACCACTAAGTAATAAAGTTATTACTCTAGGACCCAGGAATCCTGCCCGGGGGACTAAGTCTCTGTGTGTTCTGAAGAGCTGTGGCTTAGAACACGCTCTGCTCCAGGCGATCTGCCCAAGTCCCACCCCGAGACCCATCACTGTAGAGGAGCCACATACCTGATCCACGAACACTCTCCGGCTGTTTCCTATCACAAGCAGAATAAATACCATTTCATGCCTAGGGTTCCAGCCCTCTTCCCACATAAAAGTTGCAAGGAGATCTTTTAATAGTCCTCACTTTCAACTAGGTAAAACTGTGCCAAGGGATGATAACATCGGCTCAAGCACATTGGTTGCATCTTGGAACACTCTGCACAGCAGGTTTGTTTTGTTTTGTTTTGATGTTAAAAGGTGGTGGGGGGGGGGTTGCAAGACTGGGATGACACACGTGCATAAACTTTATGGGGCTGGAAGAAAACAGAAAAGTCATCCAGCCACTCATCCAAAAGGTAGGCAAACCAAGGAGTCCTGGAAGACCTCAGTGACTTGCTCAAACTCGCACTGTCGCCCCTATTCCCCTAAACTGCCCATTTCTGGCTCAGTCAGGACCCATCTGGCTGTAAAAGACAGAAGGCAGTGAAAGTTCACAGGCAGGGTTGGGCTCAGATGATACAATCAGGACATACTCTCATTCTGTCCCTAAGGTAAAGGCTGTCCCAGTCTGCCCAGGACTGAGGGCATTCCTAGGATGTGGGACTTTGAGTTTTAAAATCAGGACAGTCTGGGATCAGTTGATCACTCTAGTCTATATCTTCAGCCAGGCCATCCTCTGAGTTAACTCCATCCCCTCCAGCTTCTCTCACGTCCCTCCCTCTCCGCAGCTCAGGCAGAAAAGGGACTTTTCAATATCACCAGCACAAGTTCTGCACTTCAGTCTCTTTGGGTCACGTGCCCTGAACACCTCACTATATCCAAGAGACGATTGTGCTCAGCCCCTCCTAGGCCTTCTAGAGAAATGGCTACAGGAGTCCACAGCCTGGTCATCATCTCATGGCTGTAATTTGATGCCCATGTGTGCTGCCTGGAACCATATAAGTTATATTTATGTAAGATGATGGAGAGATATGTGACTGTGTAACAAGATGGTGCTGGTGGCCCTGTGAGAAATGGTTCACAGAACCTACATATCCCATCCACATGACGTTTCTTGACAAAGGCATTCTTTGCAGTCATATAAAGCGACACTGCAGGAGTTTCAGATAGGACCTTGCCCTGGATGGACAGAATCTCGTCACCTCAAACCCAAATGATTCTCCTAAGAGGAAATGGGATGCCTACAGACACGGTTCTCCCAGCACATCCTCCAGCCTGAAACCTCCTGGTTCCCTTTGCTGAGAGCATACCTTCCACGCTCATCACAGGAAACTGAGACTTTTTTTTTTTCTAGGAGAGAGAGAGAGACAGCATGAGCAGGGGAGGGTCAGAGAGAGAGGGAGTCACAGACTGAAACAGGCCCCAGGCTCTGAGCTGGCAGTCAGCACAGAGCCCGACGCGGGGCTCGAACCCACGAACCGCGAGATCATGACCTAAGCGAAAGTCGGATGCTTAACCGACTAAGCCACCCAGGTGCCCCGAAACTGCGACATTTTTAACATTCAGGGTCAGTTTCTCCAAGTCCAACCCTGTGCTGTGGAGAACCGCTTCACTTGGGCCACAGAGCCACCCTGTCACCTGCATGTTCACGTGGGTTAAGCATCAAGGAAGGGTGCCGCTGCCACAAGAAGAGAGTCGGCGGATGTCAGACAACAGAAATCCATCCCACCTTCCTGCGCCGTTTACTCCTGGCAGCAGTCATCCTAATTGTGAAGCGGGGCCATGCAAATGTGAGAGAGCTACTGCTTTAACAAGGTGAGTAGAAGTCATGCAGTCAGGAAAAGTGGGGGGTTAAACCTGCCCTCACCAGTTGTGCTGGCTGTCTCCCAACCGCCTTTCCAGACTCGACATTCTGCCCTTCTCGGCCTTCGCTGCCCTCGAGCAGGCTGCATCCGTGGGCACTCTTCCCCTCCAGCTTCCCGTTGGGTTTCTCGATAGGAGAGGCAGGTGGGAGACTGAAGGAAAGGAAGAGAGTGCAGTCAGGGTATTTATTGTCCTTGACACCCTTCTCCTAAGTCACTGGGACTTGGCCATATCCTTTACCAAAGGCCACAGCTCCTATCTGGTGGCCCTCTGCTACAACCATGGCTCCTTTCTCCGGGTTCCTGTAACTGCTCCCTCCATTTGCCCCCGGGGGCCTTGAAGTGGGAACAGTCTTCTCCACTGCCATCCCCACAGTACCCCGCCATCCCTCATTGGTTTCCCTTACCTGCCAATGCCATTGCAAGCTGTCCCTTTACTGAACTGTTCTCCCTTATCCCATCTGAGTGTGTCATCTGTCCCCTGCAGAGATACCTGAGTGATACTCCAGCTATGGGACCTCAGGCAAATAACTCAGCTTCCAGGAACTTTAGTTCTCACAGCTGAGAGTGAAGATAACCATACTTGCCTCTCATTGTCATCCTGGGGTAACATATGGAGCCTAACACCTTGCCTGATACACGGCAGACACTCAGTCTAAAAACAACGGTCTCCTTCACTAGTCTGTGAACTCCCAGACCAGGGATCTGGAATAAATGAATGTTTGGAGACTGCATATCGCAAAGGATTATAACTTGATGACAGGCAATTGAAAAAAAAAAAAAAAAGGTAGAGTCACAGCTAAATTCTACCACATGTCTGTAGAAATCAACTTTCTCATTTAAAGTATAAAAATGATGTTACTTGCTGGAAGTAACGCTAGGAGGAAAGTCTCTTTGCCTGACTTTCATAGCCCCCCTCGTATTTTGTATTATTTCTGGCATTGCTTTTTCCTGGAAGGCTCCATGTAAATCAAACATTTGTAGATCAGATTGATTTAAATACTGTAGGAACCCTTGGGGTGCCTGGGTGGCTTAGTCGGTTAAGCATCCGACTTTCGCTTAGGTCATGATCTCGCGGTTCGTGGGTTTGAGCCCTGCGTCGGGCTCTGTGCTGACTGCCAGCTCAGAGCCTGGAGCCTGTTTCAGTCTGTGACTCCCTCTCTCTCTGACCCTCCCCTGCTCACGCTGTCTCTCTCTCTCTCCTAGAAATAAATAAAACATTAAAAAAAATTTAAATACTGTAGAAACCCTTGATTTTTCAAGAGACACTACTACATAGCCTCCGGGAAAATAAAGACTGCCCCAGTAAAATGATCATTTTATGCTTCAGTAAAATGAAATCATCTCCCAATTTGTATCACACAAACCCAGCAGGTTATAAAACTCTGCTCAAATGGTTTAGCTTAAGAGGTTTTAATAAAGGGATCCATTACAGAGGTGTGGATAGAGTTAAGGGAGCCTCCATGAGGAGAGGACAGCAGGAAGCTGTTACTACCTCTGAGTCTTAGGGGCAAGAGGAAGAATGTGATTTTGCAGAGCCCAGTGAGAGCTGAAATCAAGGCAGAGCAGCTGCCTGTCAGGAACTAAAATTGTGGAAGGCTAAGTGCATGATGTTAAAGCAAAAAGGGAGAGAAAAAAATTTCTCTCTCTCTCTCTCTCTCATCTTTTGCCAGTAACTTCCATTGACCAAACCCAACTAGAAACCAGAACACAAGGAAGCCCAGGTGAGATGGTCTGGACAGACTGGAGGGAAGGGAAGGGGAGGGTGCTGGGGGGAGCCACGCCGGTTACCTGCATGGTTTCCCCCTTGCACCTACTCAGCATCCATCTTGCACCTCATCCAGATGAAGAAACTCATCCCCTACATCCCAGAGAACCAAAGTCCCACAGACTGCTGTCATGGTAAGGAGAGATCAATATAGTCACACTTTCACTTGGACTAACATACGCTTCATGTGAGGCAGTGGAAAGGCGAGCCCGTAAAGAAAACCATAATCAATTAGAGAAGACATGCCAACAACAATGATCCCAGCTTCAGCTTGCTGGTCATGGGACAGAAATCTGCAATCCCCCCCCCCCCACCTCTATTCTCCCTTCTCCCTCAGCGCTTTAGCTGGTTAGAGTTTTGTTAGCTGACAGGATGAGCCAGCTCTTCATTTCCTGAGGATCAGAGCCTTCTCGTCGCCTGTACTGAGTGGATTAGCATGGTTTTCAATTAACCATTATTATTGTATATGGCAGCACTAAGAAGTGACCCGGTGAGTCTTCTGGGCTCTGGATATGGTCTCTCTTGCCTTCATTGGGTAGCAGTGACCTGTTTCCCTTAATAATTAGGATCAATCACTCTAGTCAATACACTTACCTTCCACCTGTTTGGATTCAGCGGCAGGAGGAGCCTCAAAGGACAAGGGACAGTTTTAGCTGCAATTTTAATAGGACCATGTCTTGTGCTCTCTGGTGGAAACCAGAACCTCTAAACCCATCAACCCAAGATTTCAGGGGTGGGAAGTCAAAGTTCTCGAGGTGGCTTGTTAGGTAAACTGAGCCTAAGCTGATATGGGGCTACATCCACCTCCCCACTCTGGACATGACGGAAACACTGTATTTACTGCATTCTGTAAGACAGGAGCCCCAGACTTTTAGAATGTTATTCCCCACTAGTCTTTAGGTCATTCTACAGTTCTTTCAAGCTTCTGAGTGATGGGTCACACAGTCAAATCAGCTAATTTTACCACAAGCACCTAGTGCTATACTTCTTTTGTCATAAAATGAGTCCCTTGGTTATTTAGAGGTAGAATACCCACACAACTGCAGTCCCTCCAGACTAACAATGGCCTCCATGACAAAAACCAGTCGGCCATGTCTGCGGTCCTGAGTCTCACGTGCATGAGGGAAGAATAGTCTTCCCAAGGTCTAGAAGTCTGCTTTCTCTGCCCTCATGTTCCCTGTTGCCCTCATGTAAGCTTTGGGAGGCAGAATTGTTTCATAGAAAGAGCACAAGTTTTGGAGTTCAAAGTCCTGGATTGAAACCCCTGCTCTACCCTCCTACACTGTTGGTGGGAATGCAAACTGGTGCAGCCCCTCTGGAAAACAGTGTGGAGGTTCCTCAGGAAACTAACAATAGAACTCCCCTATGACCCAGCAATAGCACTGCTAGGAATTTACCCAAGGGATACAGAAATGCTGATGCATAGGAGCACATGTACCCCAATGTTCATAGCAGCACTCTCCACAATAGCCAAAACATGGAAAGAGCCTAAGTGTCCATCAACGGACAAATGGATCAAGAAGATGTGGTTTATCTATACCATGGAATACTACATGGCAATGAGTAACAATGAAATCTGGCCATGTGTAGCAACATGGATGGACCTTGAGGGGGTTATGCTGAGCGAAATAAGTCAGGCAGAGAAGGACAAATATCACACGTTTGCACGTATAGGAGGATTAGGAGGAACTTAACGGAGGACCATGGGGGAGAAGAAGGGGGGAAATGGTGGGGGAAAGGGAGAGAGGCAAACCATGAGAGACTCTTGAGTGCTCAGAACAAACTGAGGACTGATGGTTGTGGTGGGGGGAGGGGGGAGATGGGCACGGAGGGGGGCATTTGTGGGGATGAGCACTGGGTGTTATATGGAAACCAACTTGACAATAAACTATTTGTAAGAAAAAAAAAAGAAAAAAAAAAAAAGAAACCCCTGCTCTGCCATGTGTGAGCTGTGTGAGTCTAACTAGACAATTTCCTTGTGAATAGAATAGGACTATAATACCTACCTTATGCTGTTTTGGGGGGGAGGGGTTAAATAAACCAATGTAGATAAAAGATACACAAAAGGTATTCAATAAATATTACCCCCTTCCTCCTGCCTTCAAGCTAAGTTCTACATTTGAAGCATCAATTTAGGAAATTGTAACAAAATGTGCACCTTAGGGGAATTTACAAGATATTCTCTGGGTTCAGCCTTGCTGCCCTGATGAGGTCATGCCATGGATTTGTAAGAAAAATCTAGAGCTCTGAGCTTTTGAAGTCCTCTTCTTTTACTTTCACACATGGACAGCTCAGCCTTCTTCTCTGTCTCCATATTTCTAAACCTGCCAGTTTTGTGCAAACCAAAATCCCCTATCTGGGCATAAGTCCAGTTTTCTCAGTGGATGATTTCTTTAGGTAAGTCCTAATACATACAAATCATCCTCTCTGGTCTAATTCAACTGTTGGCCCAAGTACACACATACGCACATGAGACCACGGGCTTGGAGGGGTGATGGGCAGAGGAGACAGTGTGTTCGTATGTGACCCAGGCCCTGAATGCCTCTCTTACATGGAGGTTCCATACTGTCGCAATCACTGTTTGCAAGCAACAGAAATCAACCCTGACTCTTCTAAGTGTGAAGATTTTATTGGAAGACTATTGGGTCCATGGCATCAGCAAAAGGCTGAAGAAGAAGGTATGGAAAATCGAGGCAAGAACTGAGAGAGCCTCCAGATGATCAGACAGCAAGGATTATAGCAAAGCTGCTGCAGCAGGGACCGGCCAGGGTCAGCACCCCTCAACTGAGGAAACGCCAACCTTCTTCCATCACTTCTCCAGGAGAGGATGGTGATTGGTCCAGCCCAAGTCACACACCTTCCCCTGACTGGACCACAGCAGGGAGAGAGGTCCCTTTGGATCCTGGATTTGGAAGTCCGCACTAGCTCCCAACATGGTACCTGAGCCATCCCCTCCCCCCAACGTGAGGGTCTCAAGGCAGTACAAACTGGATGGTAAAAATATATACATAAAACAAATTTTCTGCGCCCACTCATTCACTTCCTGCTTTTAGGCAATTTCATTCTTATTTGTAGTGAGAATAGCACTATATGTTTCATAACATTTTTTAAAGACGTGAAAATGGAACATTTCATTTCATGAGACAGGACTATGTGCTATAACCACCGGCAGAAAAAAAAAAATCTTATTCAAGATGGATTAGATAATGAAGGACAAAAGAGAAGATCCCTTTTGAATGTTTTTCCAAATGGAGTTCCTTCCTCTTCGTGGGCTGGTCTTGGCAATTATAAATAAGTCCCTTCCACAACACAGGCAGTCTCCCCAGGGAAGAGGAATACAGAGTTTGTCCCGTTTGTGGCCCTAAAATGAGTGAAAGTGAGGTCTCACTCAGAACAGTGCGACAGCCCTCAGCCTCTCACTCAACCGTTTGTTTCTTCTTTCACCTAAAGTAGAATCTGTCTTGATCCTGAAGTTGAGTCCAAGCCCCATGTTGGTCATAGAGCTTACTTAAAAAGGAGGAAGGGGGGCACCTGGGTGGCTCAGTCAGTTGAGCATCTGACTTCGGCTCAGGTCATGATCTCACTGTTCATAGGTTCAAGGCCGCATCAGGCTCTGTGCTGACCGCTTGAAGCCTGGAGCCTGCTTTAGATTCTGTGTCTCCCTCTCTCTCTCTCTGCCCTTCCCTGTTCACACTCTGTCTCTCCCCTTCAAAAAATTAAATTAAAAATAAAATTTTTTTAAAAATATAAAAACATTAAAATTTTTGAAAAGAAAGAAGGAAAGAACAAAGAAAGAAAGAGAGGGAGGAAGAGAGGGAGGGAGGGAGGGAGGGAGGAAGGAGGGAAGGAAGGAAGGGAGGAAGGAAGGGAGGGAAGGAAGGAAGGGAGGGAAGGAAGGAAGGGAGGAAGGAAGGGAGGGAAGGAAGGAAGGGAGGAAGGAAGGGAGGGAGGGAGGGAGGAGGGAGGAGGGAAGGGAGGAGGGAAGGGAGGAAGGGAGGGAAGGAGGGAGGGAGGAGGGAAGGAAGGAAGGAAGGAAGGAAGGAAGGAAGAAAGGAAGAGAAAGAAAAGAGAAGAAAAAAGAGAAAAAGGAAAGAAAGAAGGGCAGGAAGAAAGAAAAGAGGGAGGGAGGGAGGAAAGGGAGAAGAATCTGGAAGGCCCTCCTTGGTGCATGCCCTCTCTTCATCAATCACCGAGTCCTGGGTGTTGGCCCCTACAGGAGACTCAAGTTCACCTCCTCCCACTGCCCCAGCTACTGTCCTCCTGGCTCTGATGCTCATCAGCTGCTGCCTGGAAACAGCGACATCCTCCTGACTCCTGTCCGTCCAGTGCGCTTCTTCCATGCTTCCCTCCGCCCTCCCCCCAGGAGATGTCTATTACAGCACAACGGACCTGCGTCATTCCCTGTTTACAGCTCCCTGGGGCTCCTACCACTTCAGATAAAGCCCAAGCTTTCTACCAGACTTCACGGAACCTTCTGCACTCTGCCTCCACCCCTCCCCATCTCCAGCTCTTCTCACCACCTGCTCACACTCCTGTCCTTCAAGGCAACTCAGGCTGTTCCACCCCTTTTGTCACTGTTCCCGCTGTCTCCTCTACCTGGATGCCAGCCCCACTCTCAGCTTTTATCTCCAGTTGCCTCATCAGCTCCTGCTCATCCTATCAGACTCCGCTCAGGAGCAACTCCCGGCAGCCTTGCCTGACTAGTCCAGGGTGGGTCACGTGATGTACCCTTGTGGGTGTCCCAATGGACCCTGTGCAAATCCCAATCACCATACCTGCCACATAGTTTTAGGAATACGTATTTGTATATGTCTCTCTCCCTATGGCCTGTACAGTCCCTGAGAGTAAATTCTCATCTTCACGTTCCCTAAGTTGCCTTAGAAGAGCACCAGGAACATAGCAGGGGCATGATATAGCCCTGTCGAGACAATGAATGAATGATATTCTACAACAAATTTTACAGCCTGTAAAATGATCAAAACCATAACTGAAGATAGCCACTCCTTTGGCTTAGTTGACAGAGGAGAGGAAAAAATCTAACTTATACCTCATCTCTTCAATAGATACACAGTTTGAAGACATTTAGCAAAAGCTTTTATGCAGTACCATTTTTAGCAAAGCAGATGTTTAAAAGACTAAATTATTTCTTAAATTACTATCAACAGTAAACCCTGGTTGAAAATATTATGTCCCTTAAGGGACTGTAATCAGGCTGCAGTCAGAATGGGAAAGAAGATGAACATTCTGTACTCATTTTAAAATTACATTCTTCTTCCTGAAATGAATGTACCGCTGTTTAAAAAAAAAAAAAGCACAGGCTCATGTTATTTTTATTTTTATTGAATCATCTGAGACAACAGTAAAATGGTTTTCAGTTCATGGACCACAATTTGTAGGTGACAACTTAGAAATTTAGTCCCACCTACACTGAGCCCTCCTTGGCACTTTGATTGTTGATATGCACCAGGCATCAGGCAGACAGCAGTGAGCAGAACATTTCTAGAGACTTTTGCTTTCTTTTTTGTAATATTTTATTGTTTACTCCTTTTTTGAGAGAGACAGACAGACAGCATGAGCAGGGAAGGGGAAGAGAAAGAAGGAGACACAGAATTGGAAGCAGGCTCAAGGCTCTGAGCTATCAGCACAGAGTCTGATGCAGGGCTCAAACTCACGAACTGTGAGATCATGACCTGAGCAAAAGTTGGGCACTTAACCAACTAAGCTACCCAGGGGCCCCTGGACTTTTGCTTTCTAATGGGGGTGAAAGGCAGCCACCCAACAAGATAGACAGGGGAAAGCTGTATTTTTCTATTTCCCAAAGAAAATCTGTAATCATGTTAATGATCCCCCTTCAGTCAATGATGCCACAGAATCATACAACCATCTTTATAACACGTGTATATAAATGTGAAAACCAAACAGGTTAAGTGACTTCTCCAGGATTTGACAAGTCACTGGTTAACTCATATGAGGAAACACACTCCATATGACTCACAAACCACTCCATTCCCCATGGCTGACCAGTCAAAACCTGCAGTGATTACGACAATCTGTCAAAATGTAACAACCAGTAAATCCGCATTCAAGCTGATGATCAGGTAAATGCTGATTTTTCAACTGTTGTTTCTCTAGGATCCTGGTGGACTTTGAAGAGTGGCATCTTTAGGGGATCAAGTTGTTTTTCTTGTACCTTCTGGAACAAACTCACTGATGAGAAGCCCTAATAAAATCTGATCACTGGAGTGTGTAAACCAGAGGATTTTATTTATTTCAAAGTTTACATTTCTCAGGGACGTTGATCAGTACAGTAAGATTAATGGAACATTCGAACCCTGTTGGTTTCATTTCATGGTGCCCAAATCCCAGGCCTGCTGCTAACTAGCTCTGTGTTCAAAAGCGTTTCTCTTCTTTGAGACTTAGCCTTTTCAAGAGTAAAAGGAAGGAATCGGATTAGGTAACCTCTCTAAAAGTTTTCCGATTTTTAAGCAGACCTTTGAGTAAATGCTTAACATATCTAAGACTTAGTCTCTTCATCTAGTAAATGGGGATAAAAATACTTACCTTGCAAAATTATATGAACATTAGTGATAATAAGTAAGCCACGAGATACAATGTCTAGATGAATTTCAGTCCAAGCTATTTTTGTATATGAGAAATCTCAGAACTAAATTTGTTACTCAACTATTCAAGATACCATTTGAAAGGTTATAGATAGGGTGATTTTAACCAACTTCAGGCATTAATGTTGTATTTAAAAGTTGACATCCGTAACAAATTTAAGATCCTCATTTATTTTTTTATTTTTTTTAATTTTTTTTAATGTTTTATTTATTTCTAGGAGAGAGAGAGAGAGACAGCGTGAGCAGGGGAGGGTCAGAGAGAGAGGGAGTCACAGACTCTGAAACAGGCTCCAGGCTCTGAGCTGGCAGTCAGCACAGAGCCCGACGTGGGGCTCAAACCCACGAACCGCGAGATCATGACCTAAGCGAAAGTCGGACGCTCAACCGACTAAGCCACCCAAGCGCCCCTAAGATCCTCATTTTAAAATGTTTTTAGGGGCACCTGCGTGGCTCAGTCGGTTAAGCATCTGACTCCTGATTTTGGCTCAGGTCAAGATCTCATAGTTCACAGGTTCAAGCCCTGCATAGGACTCTTCTGACAGTGCAGAACTTCCCTGGGATTCTGTCTCCCTCTCTCTCTCTCTCTGACCCTCCCCCACTCACTCTCTGTCTCTCTCTCTTTCTCAAAAATAAATAGATAAGCATTTAAAAAATAATACGAATAAATAAAATAAATAAAACGTGTTTTTATAAAAAGACACCAGAAGTCTGGATTATTTTAAGTGTTGTGGTTTCATTAATTTCTTTATATTGTACAAAAGTTAGCAGCCTTGCCTCCAAATCCTGTTTACTGCTTATTAAAAGGAAAAAAAAAAGAATTTTCATTAAAATTGAACAACTGGGCTATGCAAGAAGGAGGATTATAGCAAAATGCCCTTGACCCTCTCTCAAAAACAGAACCAGGCCCACAATTGAGGAATGCCAAATGATTCTCATTAAAGTAATGAGAATATTTTCAGTGACATGTGTCTGACCGACTTTAATTTAGTTGGTAGGACTCCTGGCATCCAGAGACCCAAAAATAACACACAGCCGGCAGCTCCTGCTCCAACACACCTAACAGACGTATTTCACACTGTTTCATGGATGCCCCACCCTAGACAGACTGGGTGCAGGGTCACATGCAAATTGTTGTGGCCTTAAACACACAGTCCTGGGACAGCACTGACAGGTTGAATTTAATATCCTGAGTTCCTCCAGCTCCCCTCCCCTGGAAAAATTCGCTCGAACTTGGACAGAGTGAGCCAACAGATTTGGTTGATCCCAGCCCCTGCCCCCCACCCACAAGCTGAAGTTATTTTTAACTTACAACTACTGCTGATAAGTATTTTTTTAAAAATACCCTTTCAGAAAGAGAAACTATGAAAAAACAAAATACCATTGCATTTTTGTAAGAAGTAGTCGGTCCCTCGGCCAAAACCATAAACAAATGTCATTTGGGGGGTGGAAACAGCGCACTTCATATTTATCAAGTTTTCAGTCCCTTCTACAGTTTCTTTTTTTTTAATTTTTTTGATGTTTTTATTTATTTTTGAGAGAGAGAGAGAGAGACAGTGTGAGCAGGGGAGGGTCAGAGAGAGAGGGAGACACAGAACCCGAAGACAGGCTCCAGGCTCTGAGCTGTCAGCACAGAGCCCGAAGCGGGCGACCCTACAAACAGTTTCTATAAACAGCCTTATGAGGCAGTGGGCAGGCTAAAATCATGCTGGGTTTACCTTTGGAAATATAGTCTTCTGAACAGAATAAAGCCCATTTCCATAGTTTAAGTGCAATAAATTGTAACCAGTAATATGCAAGCTATCATTTCAATGTACAATTTGCTCCAATATAGACAGCTTTTCCCATATCTGGAAGTTAGCTGAGTAAGCTATGCTCCGTGCCCTCAGAACTTAAAATTTGGTGGGTGGACATGGACTTAAGCAAGTAAGAGATGGAGGTGCAAATTTCACATAAAGATGATAATACTCTCTACCATTGGTGCTGGCACCTTTATAGATACTTTATACATATTAACTCAATAAATCCTCACAACACCCTCTGAGGTGGGTACTATCATTATTCCCATTTCACAAATGAGGAAACTGTGACACAGAGAGGTTAAGTAACTTGCTCAAGGTCACACAGCTATTTAAGTAGGAAACTATGATTCGAACCCAGTCTGGCTCCCATTGGGGTTTGAGACAGACCTGGGTTCAAGCTTGGGTTTCACCCTACTGGTTGGCTGATCTTCAACAGGCTACCTAAGTTTTCAGAGCCTTAGCTTCCTAATCTGTAAAATAGGGAATGACAGTACACAGCTCACAGGCTTTTGTGAGGAGTATTAAACCAGATTATACTTGCGAAGTGCTTGACACAGTGTCTTCCGCATGGCTAGCATCTGCCATGGGGGGAACAAATGTTTAAATATTTAAAACATTTTTCTCCAAGATGCCACCTTTTGACCTTCTTCCCTATTTGCCTGACTAACTGGTAAGGCATGACTCATGGAGGATTCGGCCATGCAGGCTAGGATTCGGGGCTGCCCACCCCTCCTCCTCTCTACCCTGCTGTGTCCAAAGGAGGAATTAAAGGTCAATAGGTGAAGACGGGAATAACAGCATCCCTGAGTAGTTCAACATTTATTGAGTTTATTGATTGCAAGTCACATACCAAACACCATGACAGGCACTGTGGTGATGAAAACACTAAGACACAGCCCTACCAACATGGAGTTCACAGCCCCATAGGGGAGAAGCACGCATTTAAAAAAACAAATAAAACAAAACAACAAATACCCAGGGTGGCTCAGTTGGTTAAGCGTCCGACTTCCGCTCAGATCATGATCTCACGGTTTGTGAGTTCGAGCCCCGTGTCAGGCTCTGTGCAGTGCAGATCCTGCTTCAGGTCCTCTGTCCCCTTCTCTCTCTCTGCCTCTGCTCTGCTCTCACACGCTGTCTCTCTCTCTCTCAAAAGTAAACTTTTTTTTTTTTTTTAAATCAAATACCCAGCATGTAACATGGGCAATCTGTGGCATGAAGCTGTTCAGGAAAGGCAATAACTCAGTGTCTGTGCAGAGGAACTGGCATTGTGCACCCTGCTCAAGCCATCAGGCCATGCTGGTCCTCCCGGGTCGGTGCCTTGTGAAACTCCCAGAACATCCGTCTGCCTTTGTATCTTCAGTAGGAAGCCAAGACACTGATACTTTGTCTTCATGGTTCTCAAATGCTCAGTCACCATATGGCCTCCAATCACAGAGACTTTGTAAAGTCCAGCCAGTAGCTGATATGAAAGTAACTGTTCTAAAGATGGCCCAGCACTTTCTTTATCCTGAGGGGCTCAGCAGGGAAAGGCTTCCTAGTAGAAACCATATGTTTCAAGAAATGTCAAGTTAGAGTTTTAATGGTGTGGGAAATCTAAAGCAGTCACTGATACTTCAGAAGAAGACTGCGTTATAAGATAACCACTGTTGTTTCTTTTCTTTTTTACTCTTTTTTCAGAAGGAAGATAGAGCTGAAGTACAAGAGACAAACACTGAGGCTTCCTGGGATTAATTCTTAACACCCCCCCAAAAAAAAGTGATTTCCTACATATGCTTGAATTTTAGAAGTTAACAAGGCTTTGATGAACTTTCAGCCACTCAACCATTTTTAAAAAATTTTTTTATGTTTATTTAATATTGAGACAGAGAGAAAGAGCATGAGTGGGGGAGGGGCAGAGAGAGAGGGAGACATAGAATCCGAAGCAAGCTCCAGGCTCTGAGCTGTCAGCACAGAGCCCAAAGCGGGGCTCGAACTCACAAACCGTGAGATCATGACCTGAGCCGAATTCGAACGCTTAACCAACTGAGCCACCCAGGCGCCCCTTTTAAAAAAAAAAAAAAAAATTTAGGTTTATTTATTATTGAAACAGAGAGAAACAGAGCATGAGTGGGGGAGGGGCAGAGAGAGAGGGAGTCAGCCACTCAACCCTTTGTCACTTACTGGCTGTGTAACAAACAATAATCTCAGTGGCATTCAAGAATAAACATTTATGGGATGCCTGGGTGGCTCAGTCGGTTAAGCATCCGACTGTGGCTCAGGTCATGATCTCACGGTTAGTGGGTTCAAGCCCTGGGTTGGGCTCTGTGCTGACAGCTAGCTCAGAGCCTGGAGTCAGCTTCAGATTCTGTGTCTCCCTCTCTCTCTGACCCTCCCCTGCTCATGCTGTCTCTATCTCTCTCTCTCAAAAATAAATAAAACATTTTTTAAAAAATTAAAAATAAAGAATAAGCATTTATTTCTTGCTGATATATCTGTGGGGCAACTGAGACATCTGCTTCATGTGTCCCATCTTGGGGCCAGGACTCTAGCAGTGGCTACCCAGGGTAAAGCCTTGCCACGCATTCATAGAAACACAAGAACACAAGAGCAACCAGACAAGCAGGCACGCCATATCTCCTCATATCCTAGCCACCAGCATCCCACTGACTGAAGCGAGTCACGTGGCCAAGCCCACCATCGAGAACCAGAGAAGTACACACACTAGGAGGCCATGGGCCCTGTGGATGTGTAACATCATCAACGAGGATGAAAGAACGAGTACCGATGATCCCATTTACAACGCTTTCAATCCAGAAACGGAGGCATTAGAGGCTCTGTTTTCTTCTTGATCACTCAAAAAACTGAGCCTCCAGAATTTAAGTCATTCATCTGGGTCAGACAGTAGTGTGCTGCCATAGCAGAATTAGAATTCAAATCTTCTGCCTTCTTTGGTTTCTATAGTGATGTAGCTTATGGACATGTAACTCGCAGGCATCTTTAATAATCACATCCCTTAATTATGCTCCCTTGCAGATATCAGTTCTGTCCAGCAAAGGCCAGACTCAACATTGTCTCATCTGTTAGCATGATCATTGTGTTTATCATTTGTTTAGGACCTTCTGCAGTGTTTTTACAAGCTATTTTTACTATTACCACACTAATAAATTATTTATGGTGGGAAATCTGAATCAGAAAACTCTGGCTACTTGAAAACAGACTTTATTAAAAACACCTCCTTCCCCCTCCGACATGCACCCCTCTTAAGGCACAATCATTTTGCCTACTCTAAGCCTTAAAGACTGCACAGTCTGTGGAACAGAAAATACTTGTAGATGGCCACAGAGGAAGGAACATGGAGGGGTCAAGTTTGAAACTAATTCTTGAATGTGGAATTTTTACTTGCTGCGACTGCTTTGTGCAATCCCATTGCCAAACAGATCAGACTGTGAAGCGTCAAAACTAGAAGTCATGAAGGGCAAGAAGCTACCCTGATGTGCAGGGTATCTGCACATATCCGTTCGCCTATTCCTACAACAAATAGTTATTGAAAGTCTACTCTTGGCCTGGCAAGATGCTGGGATCTCTCTCTCTCTCTCTCTCTCTCTCTCTCTCTCTCTCACACACACACACACACACACACACACACACACACACACACACACACAAGACCCAGGAGCGCTCAAGGAGTTTATGTTCTGCAGAGAGGGATGGATTCTTACAAGCGAACTAACAAAAAGTAAAACTGAACAGAGTGATTTCAGATGGTACTCAGGCTTGTGAAGAAGCTAGCCTTGCCATCCCGGGTAAATTCCCGGCTTAACTATTCTCTGGAGCCCTCAGTGCCCTCATCTGGAAAACCGTGTAGCGCCCACACTGGCCGTTCGCTCGCCTGGGGTTATGAGGATTAGGTTAACACGCTAGTCCCTGAGGGTCCCGCCAGCTCACCGCACTTCCTTTAACCCCCATCTGTCGGGTGGCGGGCCTCCTGGGTCCCTCTCCCTGAATGCTCACCAGAACTAGAACATAACCCCTGGCCTGGTATTTCCCCAGAGAGAAATTAACAACCCTGAGGATGCTTAACACCGGGAAGGAGAGGAGGGCACAGCCCCGGAGCTGGAGAGAGGCTCGGACACCTCTAACGTGCGACCCGGCGCCCCAGAGGTCGGCGCTGCTCGCCTAGGGTGCTGAGAGAGAGTTGGGTGGGGGGCTGTCCCTGCCCCCCACTCCCACCCTGCAGGCACCAGATGCCGCCCGGCCTTCCTGTCCTTGTCCTTTCTTTGGCACCCTCGAGACAGGCCTGGCCGGGGACCCGCTGATGGCGGTTCGGGGGCGGGGGGGGGGCGCCCCGCCCCTCCTCCCGCCGCCGCCTCGCAAGGGTTGCCCTCTTCCGTCCAAGAGCGGGGGCCTGAGGCTTGAGAGAGGCCCGGAGGCTGCGGTCGCCTCCCCCGCCCTGCTCCCGGCCGCTCTGTGCTCCCGGAGTTGCGGAAGAGCTGCTCCGATCGCGGGGCTCAGTGACAGCTCGGGGAGGGGAGGGGTGGGGAGGGGGGAGGGGAGCGGAGCTATCCGTCCTCCCCGCCCCCGCCCGAGAGTGACCCAGACGCCGCTCGGGCCTCCTTCCTGCACCGCGCCAGCCCGGGAGCCGCGGGAGGACGGGGCGCGGCTTCCCGAGCGAGCGCCGGGCCCTGCTCTCGCGGCGGCCGCAGCTGCGCCCCGGCGGGAGGGGGAGGAAGGGGGGTGGCGTTGGGGGGCCCGGGGCGGCGGGAGCCCCGGCCTGGCCGCGCGGCTTCAAGTTTCCACCCGCGCGCGGTTGTGCAACAGCGTCAGGAGCGCGAGCCGCGGGCGCCTCGGAAAACACGCCGAGCCCATAAACAAAGCCACGTGGGCTCCGGCGGGGAGGGGGTGGGGGCGGGCTAGGAGCAGGCGGCTCTTCCGGCAACAAAGGGCCGGGGCCGGCGGCCCGCGATAAATACTGCGGCCCGGACGGCGGCGCGGCACAGCGGCCAGCCCCGCGCGCCCCGCGACCCTCCCCGGCGCCGCGCCCCCCCGAGCCCAGGCCCAGGGCGGGCTCCGCAGCCGCGATCCCGCAGCCTCCGCGCAGCCGCCCCCTCGTCGGCCCCAGCACCCCGGAGCATCCGCCCCGGGGCAGCGCGTCCCCGAGGCCGCCAGGCCGGTCCCGTCCACCGGTCCGTCGCCCCCGTCGCCATGCCGTTCCTCGGGCAGGACTGGCGGTCCCCCGGGCAGAGCTGGGTGAAGACAGCCGATGGCTGGAAGCGCTTCGTGGATGAGAAGAGCGGCAGCTTCGTGAGCGACCTCAGCAGGTGAGTGGATCCGCCACCAACTTGCAGCCCCGCCAGACAGACCTGGGCTGGTTTCTCGGGTGCAGGGGCGGGAGAATGGGGGGCACGCAGGGCTGGAACAGGGTGAGGAGGGAGCCCCTGGCCACGGTGGGGGGACGGGGAGGGGGGGGAAGAGGGAGGAGTTGACCGGGTTTCTGCAGAGGTCGCTAGGGCACGGGATCCGGGGGATTTGGTTTCTCTTATTGTTCAAGGTCTGCATCTCCAAGCGGGCACGACTCTTTACAGAACCCCGGGTCCCTCTGGGAATGTGACAGCAAACGTGGATCTTGTCCGCAAACGTTCAAACTCAAGCACACAACTTCAGGGGACCCCTGCCTTAAGGACACTGGCGTCGCGCCGTCTGCCTGAGCGGGGGGCGCGGGGGAGTGGGCTGCGCGCCCTTAAACCGGGGGGGGGGGGGGGCGGGGCTCAGAGCAGCCGAGCCCTCGGGACAAATCAGGTGACGCGATTGGACATGGGCGCAGCCCCTCCAGGCTCTTCCCACGCACAGGCGACCGCAGAGTGGGCAGAGAGGATGAGTAACCAGGAAGGGGGGCCAGATGGTCCCCGGGGCCCCGGCGCCTGCGGGGCGGACTGGCGGACCCGGGGTGAAGAATCGCGGCTGCAGAGCTGCGGAGGAGGGAAGGGAGGCGGGAATGCAACCCACAAGCCTTCTGCTTCTGAAAGGACGAAGCATTTGCACCTGTTTCCTCAGTGGCCCTTTAGGTCAGTTTTCTGACTGAAATAATTTCAAGTGATGCCTTTCACTGCAGAAAGTCCCCCTGAGCGGCATCAGTCTGGTTAAAAACCCGAGGTCCGCCGGGTCGGGTGCTCTGTTTGGTTAATAACACAGAAGTGCTGTCTAGTAAGTTAAGTGGTCTGGAATCTGTCAGTCCCGGATCTTAACAGTCTCAACAGTCGACTTCCAGATCCCTGCCATTTGGCACAGGTGGGAAGGGCAAGGAAAGTGGGTCCAGAGGCCATCAGTGCAGCCCAGGCATCCTTGGATACCTTTCCACGCAGCCTTTGGTTGAAACCACAGGCACCAGACCCCTTCAATTGATTTCGGTGATGAGTCCTGCAACCAGACCAGGTTCCCACTTACTGAGATTTACCAGTGTTTTTTTTGGGCTGAGCCCCTGGCACTCAATTTTAAGAAAACTATCAAGAAAGTGTGGTTATTTTGACAGCTTGACCTCCAGAGCCCCCCATCTGTTTGTGATTTGTAAAATATCAAACTCCTTTAGTCTTCCAATGAGAAAACTAAAAGCATTTAATCCTGGGGCGGGGGGGGGGGGGGAGTCTGTCAGGACAGACAAAAGCATGTATAACCCTTAGGTTAAAGATATTTTGAGGCAATTCCTGTAGAGTTCAGGGAGCAAATAAGAAGTCTTATTGCACAGATAAGGAATGATGATCTTGATGGCTTGTTACTTTATTTCTGTACAACAGTCCAGATTCTTTCTGGGGAAATACAGCAAGGCTCTGCTGAATGATGTCCCAATGGCTCACCCGAATATGATTATAGGTTGCTCAGCAGTAGGATGCAGTAGGATACAGAAAAGCATTCAAAATACAGAGCCTCTGGCTCATATAAATATGCACACTGTGTCTGCTCCCAGAGATAAGCTAGTATCACTCCCCTTTAGAAGCAAATAGTGGTGCCTCTCGCCACAGTATGGGAGACCCTGAAAATGGTTTTAACTTACCACAAAAGTTTAACCTAGGCTGGGATCAGGTACCTTCACATCCCTTTGTCCCCTTCATGAGCCTCCTTTCTTTCCTCCCATTTCATGCCTCCTGAGCCAGAGCTGTGGCCCTGCCATAGTTATCACAAGTGGTGATCCATACAGTGGCCACCTGTGGCTCTTGGGAGGAGTCAGAGTTTAGGAATCATTTGGTAGCTCGTGGCAAAGCAGCTGGCTGTTTGTGGAGTATTTTTTTCCTCCCCCAATTGTAAACAGTTCCTTCCCTACTTAGCATGAGAAGTCTGCCAACTTCTTAAAAGCAGTTGGCCTTCTTAGACCTAGGTCTGTAGTCTCAAATATCCCGACTGTTTTTAGTCTTGGTCATGTTTCTCTGTGATGTAAGGTTTGGGCTGGACGCCCGCCTACACAGGTGAATACCTCTCCTGTTAGGAGACAACAAAAGGCCAACCCTTTCAAAAGGGGGGTGAGGGGGTGGGGTCATAAAACAGAGGACGACAGAGGCCTGGTATACTTCTCGAATTCCATGTCCAGTTCTGTGCGCTGCGTGAACAAGAGTTGGGAACGAAAGGTGCATCTGGCGTGTCCCAGCCTGGGGAGAGTACTTACAGTTGACCACAGCCCATCTGCCCAGCACGCTTTTTCTGGTTTCTGCTGGCCATTCTCTCTGTGTTCTGGACCCTGTCCGCTTCCAACAGCAGGACCTTACAAAGCCCATCCCAGCCAAGGGCCCTGAACAGAGATCATGGCAGGATTTAGGATAAGTTTAAAGCAGTACCCCTTGTTTAAAAGTTGAAGCTGCATAAGACAGAAAGAGGAATGACCAGTTGAAAGGTGGGTGGGCAGATTAAAAATTCAAGGAAAGCGCTTGGCATGAATTTGGGGTGGTCCAAGACTGCTTCAAGGAAGTGGTAGCTGAGGTACCTCCAAGCCTCACCACCAACCTTCCTGCTTCCCCCACCCCCAAGATGAGTCATCTCCGCGATCTGAGCCTCAGGCCACTCTTCTCCAAGTCTACAGGCCTGCAGCTGAAAACTCCAGTGTTGCTTTCCGGATAGCTAAGGCTCAGCCAGGAAGCTTAGTGCCCTGGATGAGTAGTGCAGAAGATAAAAATAATAGTTCAGATTTTTATGAGTGATTACTGTGTGCAAGGCACTGTTCTACGAGCTTCATATATTAGACTGTTTGTTTTACGAGAACAGTCCCGGTACTAGCCAGGACAATTGGTACTAGCCATTGATGATTTGCGTATGTATTAGAGCAAATTAGCATAGAAATCTCACCGGGCTTTAATCCACAGCTAAACCCTTTGGGGCTGGCCACAGCTTTCTTAAACGGCCTGCCCTGCGAACAAAATGAGAAATGAGCCTTTCCCTCTTCCCCCTTAGCTCCTCTGTCTGAAGGGTCTTATTTTGAAATCTTTCCATCATTTCTAAAGTTGTCTTTAAGTATCTAGGTATGTGTATATTGGTAGTATAAGGCTGGGGGAGGTCTTTTTTCTTATTCTATGCCTGTGCCTATAAAAATCAAGATTAGTAAAAACTAACCACAAAATGACAAGTTTGGTGGCTATTCTTGAATTTAATGAAGAAATTAGCATCCCTAAATAGTTCTACTTAAAAAAAAAAAGTTAAATGTCATGGCTCCTAAATAGTGGTGGCTTTTCTTGTTAAAAATTTCAGTTGTAATTTTCTGTTGGCTTTGCATTTCCTTGGATTGGACATAACTGAACTCTCAGAATAACCCCTAACCAAATATGTTATTGCTTGAAAGAAAACCGATAAGCAGGCAACACAAACCTCATAGCCCTTCCTTCCAGACCCTACCTCTAGAAGTCCAAAACCTAATAACCAAGAGAAAAATGCAGGGTTTATCTTTGGTTGAAGCTTTTCTATATTCTACGGTGGGAGGGCATTCTTCTTCAACTAACTTTGGAAATGAGTCACTTGGGCTTAAAGCAGATTATTATCATTTCTATAAGGAAAGCAGGTGCTCAAATTCCTTTGAGTAATGTTCTTAGTTAGACGAAAGTAAAATAAACTGTAAATATTTAAAATTTCAGGGGAATGGCCACAATCTATGGCCCAGGCTCTGAAAGCTTTCTGCCAAATCTCAAAGGTGTGATTGAGAGTAAGACTGCTTCATTTTATGGTTCTCTACAGGTGGAATTTAGGCTCCAGGTTTTCGTTTATGGTGTACGAATGTGTTTTCTTTACAAATAAGCCTTCGTGTGGTGTTTTTACACACCAAAAAAACGTTTCTAACTTTGTTTTCTAAAGCTGTTCTCAGCTTTGGTACACCATGGACGAATCAAGTAACCTTCTATCACTTTCCTTCTCCTCAACTTTGATTGAAATTTCTTAAGTTGGCTTGAAGGACTCAGAGTTTAGCTCTCCCTTGTTCCTCTCTTTACTTGTTGACCTTGGAGCAGATAACTGACCTGCCAGTGGTTTTGTACACTACAGTCATGCAAGCAAACACACTCATGTGCAACACAGAGCCTGGCCCCAAGCATTCACCCTTTGCTTGCTTAAGAATCTGTCTCTAAGAGAAGACATTTCTGTAGTCATCTCTGTGGAACCTAAAAATATCCAGTCTCCTTGAATGAAAAGAAGACTAGAGATATTCGAAATCTCAACAAATGGTATTAAACATGGCCTCACAAGGGCAGATTAACAAATGATTGACTATCCATGAAGCTTATTCCTATGGGTCCAGAAACACTGAGCACATTGTTGGTGATATCATGTGTAAGCATTTATGTAGCAAGATACTTATTGTACTTATTGACGGGCTACTTGAGAGACTATTGTAGCAACAGGATACTGGAAATTGTTTCAAACCCTCTATTCTCTTTTACCATTTACACAATGTCTGCAGAATGCAGAAGTGCAGGTGTATCTCACTGTATCCAACAGATGTATGTCCAGAGAAGATCTAAAGCAAATCACACTTTAAATTCAGCAAAGGAACTCAGAAAATTAAAGAGCTCTGATGTATCAGTGATATAAGAGAAAGCTCCTGATTTATGTTTTACTAGTGGGCATTATAAATCCCGCCTTGTACATATATACTCATGAGGTTTGGGGAATCTACTCATAATACTTCAATATTTCTCCAGCATCCCTTCGATGAAAACTCTTCAGAGTTTTACTGTGAAGTTACGTTGTATCATAGAATAGAACTCAGCTCCCCAAAATGATAGCTTAGCCTACTGGCAGAAATCTGCACCTGACCCAAGTTGAATCTGTGCATCCTTCAGTGACCTGTGAATTGGGCAGTTCTGTTTTTTCAGCCCTTATAAATTTGTGAATTGTGAAATCAGCTGGTTTCGTTTAGGACCCAAGGTCTTCACCTCGCAGCATGATGCTGAGTGTTAGTCACGGAATTACATGAAATCTAAACAATTAGCATGTACACTCAACATCTCCTAGAAATGGATTGTGTAAGTCAGATTTTTGCTAATGTGATCATGTTTCGAAGGCATGATAGAAGCATGCTAGTTAAAAGAAGCTTGGGTACACTTTAAATGGGTGGATTGTATGGTATGTGAACTACATCTCCATAAAGCTGGGCTTTTTTAGAAAGCAGCTTAGGGTGGATCCTTTTGCAAAATGAAGGCATCATATACTACAGGGATAGCAGTAATTATCCCTCTCCATCCCCCCTACAGTCCTCAGTTTTGCTTAAAGTAATATTGTAGTGCCTGGCATGGCCCTAAGTTAAAGGGTGAAGGGCTGTGTGTCAAACACAAAGGCGGGCACTGTTGGGAATTCAAAAGCAGTGGAAGCCCCCATCCCTGCCTTTCACAGAGATGTGACAATATGGCATCCCCAGAGAGGGAGATCTGTGCCTGCTTCTTTTGAGGGGGTTTTTATTGTTTTGTTTGAGAAGATATATGTTTGTGTTTTATAACCCAGTAAGTTATTTATAGAAACAGCTCTTATTAAAGTATAGCTGTGATAGCTCATCCCCTCTTCTATTATTCCTAGTTACTGCAACAAGGATGTATACAATAAGGAGAATCTTTTCAACAGCCTGAACTATGATGTTGCAGCCAAGAAGAGAAAGAAGGACATGCTGAATAGCAAAACCAAAACCCAGTGTAAGCCATTTGTTTTGAACTTAAGAGAAAGCTGTTTGAAGATCACTAGGATTGGTTCTTTGGCTGGGGTGGGGGTGGGGGGATCAGACCTCGAATGTTAGATATCTGCTTTAATGTTTGCTGTGTCATTGACAGAGGTTATTGGGAACTTTGCGCTCGGAAACTGGCTGTGCATTTTACAAGCAAGATCAATGTTTTGTTTCTAGTCTTGTTCATAAGTCACTTGCTAGTCAGAGTGCGTTTTTCTTTCCAGCTTGTCACTAATATTTGACGTAGTTAATTTAGTTATTATACAGTGATATGGTCAGCTGAATCAGTTCCAGCACGTGCTTTTATTTGTCACTGTGTTGTAAGGCTTTGAAAACAGATTTGTTTCTCCCTCTTTCCCTGTATAAATACTATTATATTTCTAGATGCTGTATGTAAGAGTATAAATAGTTCTAGTAGCAAGCAGGAATTACAGGTCTTTAGTTTAATCCCCACCCATACTACATGATCTCTTCACGTTATCTGCTTTATTTCTACTTTTTATGCCCTTGTATAAGTTGTAGGTTTGGCATTTAAAACAAGCTTGTACTTAGGTATTCGATTTTTTTTTCAATGTGGAGCTTTGGTATATTAAATCAGATGCTCAAAGATCTGGAGTGCTTCAGGCCAAGTATGCATAACTCCAATATGTATATATGTATACACTGCAGAAATGAGACATTTGCATCTCTTAGATTATCAGTAGAGTCTCTGTCCTTTTTTTAAAACAATTTTTTTGATGTTCTACTTGAGAGAGACAGAGACAGAGATAGAGCATGAGTTAGGGAGGGGCAGAGCGAGAGTGGGACAGAGAATCCAAAGCAGTCTCTGGCTCTGAGCTGTCAGCACAGAGCCCGCCATGGGGCTCGAACCCACAAACCATGAGATCATGACCTGACTGATCAGTTGGACACAACCGACTGAGCCGCCCAGGCGTGCTGAGTCTGTCCTTTTTGTTAAAACTTTTTAACACGTCAGAGTACATGAAGAAGAAACAAGTTTAAAATTTGGGGCATGTCGCAAATTTTAAAGCTGTGAGTTTTTTGGTTTTAATTCCTTATTATTTTTTTGCCTCTGTAGATTTCCACCAAGAAAAATGGATCTATGTTCACAAAGGAAGTACTAAAGAGGTGAGCATCCATCTGTTTATTAAAGAGTGTATGCTTAGCTTTTTGCCTTTCCTAACAGGATAGGAGGGGAAACTGAGCAAGAATATGACTTCAAATCCTGGCTAGGTGTGGGTGTGATGGCTAGCAGCCCCCCACCTACCCAACCATCAGAGGTTAGGGCTAAAGAGAGAGGGAGAAGCAAGAGTCAGTAGGTGCCCTCCCCATTCACTGAGATCACGTATGTAAAAGTGCTTTATAAAGATTAGGATACCCATCTCAAATGTATTGTTATAATTTTTTTTAATGTTTTATTTATTTCTAGGAGAGAGAGAGAGACAGCGTGAGCAGGGGAGGGTCAGAGAGAGAGGGAGTCACAGACTGAAACAGGCTCCAGGCTCTGAGCTGGCAGTCAGCACAGAGCCCGACGCGGGGCTCAAACCCACGAACCGCGAGATCATGACCTAAGCGAAAGTCGGACGCTTAACCGACTAAGCCACCCAGGTGCCCCTCAAATGTATTGTTATAAAGCCCTGGCCTTCCCCCCCAGAACAGTGCCTCTCTTTTGTTCTGAGATCTCTTTAGACTCCAACTTTGTTAAGTTTTAGCCCTGGAGGGGCTAATCACTAAACACAGCAGAAGTTTTCACGTCTGCTCAGTAGGAGACCCTGAGCAGATGTAGAAGGGGACAAGGCACCGTAGCAACTACATTTGCATGGCACTTTATAAAACCCTTTGATGTACATTTTCTCCCTGCGCAGGCATCTGCTCAGATATCTAGGTTACCAGACAGTGTGGTAGGATGATGGAATTTCTACCGCTGTCAGGGACTTTGGTGAATACATACGTCCCTCTGCGGTTTGGGGCCCCGTGGGGGTCAATGGCACACCTACCACTACCCAGATACTCAGAGCAGAGCTGGGAGTGTAAGTCAGGGCCCTCTGCTCCCAGTTCCTTGTGCGTTCTAGGTAAAAAATAAAAACTTCTTTTGCCTCCTCATGAAGCCTTAAAAAAATGCTTCTGATGATCCCAATGAGAAAAGCACTGAAGATGCGAGGCAAGGTAGCAGGCAGGGTGACGCGAGGAAGTCTAATTCTCCTCCCAGGAGATGTTACAGTGACCAGCTGTCATTGTCTCCCATCCCGTGTCTAACTCCTAACCTTTCCTGGATACACAACCACTTAGGATTTTCCCATTCGAGTTCGTGCAGAGAACCAGGGCCCAAATGGTGCAAATCATGAAGAGGGGTGTTTACCATGTGAGTCATGGACTAGAGCAGTCGCTGGCTGCACTGTCCACCTCTGTGGCTCACAGGGGGTTCCCAGAAAGAGCTCATCATGGGCCAGGAAAACAGCAAATGGCCATAGTTCCCTAAGATAGGCATCAGGCATCCAGCTTGCCAGCAGGGTCCAGGTGGACCGTTCTGGAGAATGACCTCTGTGCCCCCCCGTTTTCACATTCAGCGCCATGGATACTGCACTCTGGGCGAAGCTTTCAACAGGCTGGACTTCTCAACTGCCATTCTGGATTCCAGAAGATTTAACTACGTCGTACGGGTGAGTGTCTGTAGGTTAGCAGGGTCTCAGTTGAATTGTCTTTCTGGGGTTCTCTTGAGGTAGTTTCCCCCCAAAGAATAACTCTGTAGGGCACTGGGGATTTTGAGGAAAGCAGAAAACCATTCACCTCTGTCCAGATGTACTTCGAGTCGTTACGTGGATCCCGTGAGGATGGCCGTGACAGATAGGAATGGATTTTGTCCCTCATGTAAGCCACCCCCCTCCCCCCATAAATGGGACACAATGCAGGCAGCGAGGATTCTGACGGCAACAACAGCTAGTAAGCAAGCGGAAAAACACCGTGACTTGTTTAAAAAATCTTCTGAATCTCTGATCGTTCTCGCTGTCCTCCTCGTCCTGCTTTAGCAGACTCTAGGTGACCCCATGGCGTCCTTGGTTTAGGCTACAAAACCAGATAAGTTCAAAGCACCTCAGTGCATCTTTCCCGTGACTCCCTCCCACCCCATGTGATAACGTGTTCAGTCTCACGTTCAGCTAAAGCTAGAAACTAACTACCTGTTTGGCTCCGTTGCTTTCCATTTGAAACTCTATGTTGGGGGAAAGAAAATTTTAAGGAGCTTTGGCAAGATCTCACTGATGAAGGTAGTAGAGCAAGTAAGTCTATCCATGCCCTTCAAGTCAGTGATTCTTTTTAATCGGTTTATTATTGATTCACCCCCACCCTTAGCTCTTTCATACATTTCAGTGGTTCAACCTGAGAGGTAGCAGCTGTTTGGGTTTTAGGCTCAGAAGTAGGAGGGAATTAGGGTGCCTTGGTGGCTCAGTTGGATAAATGTCCAATTTCGGCTCAGGTCATGATCTCACGTTCATGGGTTCAAGCCCTGCATCAGGCTCCGTGCTGACAGCTCAGAGCCTGGAGACTGCTTTGGACTCTTGTCTCCCTCTCTCTCTCTGACACTCCCCTGCTTTCACTCTGTCTCTCTTTGCCTCTCAAAAACTAAAACATGAAGAATAAATTTTTTTTTAAAGTAGGAAGAGAGTGCTACAAAACAGATGAACATAAGGGAAGGGAAGCAAAATAATATATGAACAAGGGAGGGGGACAAAACCTGAGACTTAAATATGGAGAACAAACAGAGGGTTACTGGAGCGGTTGGTGGGAGGGGGGATAGACGAAATGGGTGAGGGGCATTAAGGAATCTACTCCCGAAATCATTGTTGCACTATATGCTAACCAACTTCGATGTAAATTTAAAAAGTAAATAAAAAAAAGGAGGAGGGAATTTACCTCTTGTGGGTGTTGGGTGGCTGGGTTTTTATCTTCTTTTTCCTGGGTTGTTATGCTTCTAAGTGCCCAGTCACCTTGAGTCACATGATTGCCACGGCTCAGCCAGAGCAATGACATTCAAGCCCCCTTGAGGCCTGGATCACTCACCTGTCATCGGGGCAGATGCTGGCCTGGCCGTCCCAACTGACCTGATAAAAACCCGGGCCTCCTTGTAGGTTAGAAGCTCTGAGCTGAGCCTGTGACCACATGAGCAGATCTGTCAGCTCTCAGCTGAGCCCTTATTCCAATCCAAAAGGGATGAAAATGAGAGACCTTCTTGATGAAATGTTCGCGTCATTCAGTGTGACTCTGCCATTTCAGGGAGGTCACTGTGGCCTGCAACCCAGCCCAGGCTGGGCTGGAGACAGGCCCAGCGAGAGCTGGAAACTGTTGCTAAGAATATGAATAGTTTCCATCTTCTGGGTGTCAGAGGAGGACACCCGGTTCTGATGTCTTCATTACAAACTGATCAGCAAAACGGTCAGTTTGCAGATGGTTCTCCTTCCTACCTGTTTTTCCTTTCACAAGAAATAGAGCAAAGGAACAAGATCATAAAAGCAAAAATCTATCTTCATGCGATTATGTGCCTTCACCTTTATCCTTCCATTGTTAACCCTATGAAATGTGGGTACTTTTATTGTCTGTTTCAACAAATGGAAGTACAGCAAGGTAAAGTGACTTGTCCAAGGTCACAAAGCTACATAAGCAACAAAATCGGGATCTGAAACCGGGTCAGTCTTAGAGCCCACACTCTTCACTGCCGTGGTAAGTTCTCTGCAAGCCGAAGACTGAAGGTACAGTGGTCTGAGGTCATGCCCCAACCCCCTACTTTCAAACTATGACAGCCTAATACTCAGCCACCCCCTCCATAAAAAGGATTTAGAACAACCTCAACTTCACAGGGTAGCTGTGAACTCAGTAATGTATCTGAAGATACCCTGCAAATCTGAATCTATTACTCAGAGTCAGCTACTAATATTTATTACTGCCGACTCACGTAAATTATCATGGATACTCTGTACTATGTCTTTTCAAATCAGTTGATAAATGTTTTTCTACTTACAAAAAGAAAAAAAAAACTAATGGGAAACCTGGCACTTGATTAAGACTCGCATAGAGAACTTGTATCTGATCGTAGCTAATTGTAAAATATGAGCACTTTCCCTTAAATAATCTTGAAGTTAGAGTAACTGCTGAATGCTTTCAGAACTGTCAGGTTCAGCAGTAGTGGGAAAATGTTTCTATTTTGGAAAGAGCAATCTTTTTTTTTGTCCTTGCCCCTTCACTGTTAGAGCCCTCTATAATTTGAGAAATAATGTTATTTTTATAAAAAGCTTAAAACATTTTAATGATAGGCACTGGATTTTGAGGGTTTTCTTCTAAGGAACTCAGTGCACATCTCATATATTCTTCTTACCCTTAAGGCAACTTTGCAAAGTAGCTTGGCAAGATGTCCTCGCCATCTTACCACTGGGACCTAATGGTCTAATACAGTACTTTAATGGTTCCTTAGTTCCAGTGAACAACTGAGCCAACTTAGAAGGAATTTAAAAAATGTTTTTTAATCTCTTTAAAGCCAAGTACGTTAAAAAAAATTTTTTTTAATGTTTATTTTTGAGACAGAGAAACCGAGTGCAAGTGGGGGAGGGGCAGAGAGTGAGGGAGACACAGAATCTGAAGCAGGCTCCAGGGTCTGCTCTGAGCTATCAGCACAGAGCCCAACCTGGGGCTTGAACTCATGAACTCTGAGATCATGACCTGAGCTGAAGTTGGATGCTTAACCAATAGAGCCACCCACGCGCCCCTAAAGCCAAGTCCTTTTTTTTTTTTTTTTTTTTTTACAAAATGTGTTCATGCTGGCTCTCCTCTTCAGAAACAGACAATGCAGAAGCAAAAAAAAAAAAAAAAGGTGGCCAACACCACTCTCAAAATTTTCTAATTTTTATCCATAGGTACGAAAATTCTTAGAATTTATGGAATCAAAAATTTCTAATATAAACTGGAAAGGAAGGGTTTTCACATAGCATCTGTACCTTATTTTAATAGGCTTCAGGTTCTACTCACTGCCTTTACCCCCTTCTCTACACACACCCCCAATGGGTTAAATACAATTTTAACTGTGGTTTTTAAGGATGATCTAAAATCTTTAGAGGCAACAACTTACCCATTTATTTTAAATGGTCATTTTAAAATGGGTAAGGTCATTTTAAAAGTTGGTTTACACCATGCCTGAAGACTGACACATTTTGGAAATTCCCCTGGGGAGCTGGCGAGGATTTCAGGGGCTGGGGCTGGGGGTAGGGCTGGTACTTGGTCCCCAAGAGGAGGTGAGTGGAGAACTTGGTACCCTGGAGGAGGTAACGCAGCCAAGGCGCAGAGAAGCCAGTGGAGAAAGTGGGCCTCCAGTAAGCTGGGAGAGGGTTTTGGAGACCACACATCAACTCCCAGGTCTCTGTACTAAGCCTGCCTTGGCCCACTGGTTCCCATAGGAACTGGCTGCACATTAGAATCACCTGCAAAGCTTGTTTCTCTACAGAAGCCCACCTCTAGAGCATATGATTTAATTAACTGAAGGTGGTGCCCAGGCATTGCTACTTAAATTTGCCCTTCGGGTGATCCCTGTGTTTTCAAGTTTGGGAACCAACTCAGAAAACTGTTGGGAGCCGAAATGCTATATTTTGCATGTTGCATCTTTCAACAACACAGTAAGGCACACATGCAAGAGAGGCTTTAATGCCAGGATGCCCTTTGACCGGTCTTCCAGCACTCTCTCTCTCTGAGATGTAGATGCCACCTCTAGACCAGAAAGGTCCTGGAGAACCTTGGAGACCACCTCCTGACTAGAGAGAACTGACGCATCTGTGCTAGCAGAGGGACAAGGAAAAGCTTGCAACCCCACTCTCTCCCTCTGCAGCACAAAAGAAAGTCACACCACATGCACATTATTTTTTTCTGCATTACCACCCTAAGTCCATTTGAACATTTCCAGCAAGTTACTGCATTCCTACAACCCCTAAAAGTCTCCTCCAAAAACATGGTTTAGTTTAAGTGGTTTGGCAAACAAAAGACTGAAATATGGAACCATGACTCAAATTCTAACCCAATGCCTTCAATTAAGGGTGAGCTGTTGCCAACCCTCTGGTGGGTCGTGATGTGCAGGAGAAGCCTGGCCCCTTTGCTAGGTTCTCCTGCCGCAGTGACCTTGGATTAATTTAGCACTGCACATACTTGGCGCCTTCCTCTGACAGCAGGTGGCCCCTGCCACCTGGGTCTTAAAACCGGTGGTATATTTTTCCATTGGGACAGAGAAGCTGGCTTGGAGGGAGGAAGGCCAGCCACCCCGATGGCAACAAAGTCAAAAGAACAGAGCCTTGAGCCTATTTGAAAATGACTCGCAGAAATGGTTGGAATTGTGAGAATCCACTGCAGGGTATTAACATTTGAGGGCACAGGGTGGGTCCTTCAGTGAATGCTGATTAGGCTGTCAGGGATTTTACAGGAGAAAGTCTGTGTCGCTTAGAATTCCTGGTTTTCAGTCCTAATAAGCATTCAGGCAAGCAGATGTCTGAGTGCCCAGAGAAGTGGGGAACACTCACAAACAGAAGTGGGGGAGCTACCTGAAGAAATAGGGGTGCCTATGTAACCCACAGAAGTAATGGGATACATTCAGAAGTAGAAAGGTACCTACAGACGGGGGGGGCACCTAAAAAAATGAGGACTGGCCAACCAAAACAGTGATGTTTTTGAGCATGGACTCCTAAAGGAATAACGTAAGCATGTACTCTCAATTTGCGTACATTCATAAATTCATCTGTGAGTCACATCCCTATAAAAAGTGCTAATAATGGTATCTGTCCCATCATGTTGCTCAGGGAATTAAAACTAAATTTAAATGCTTTCCAACAGGGCCTGGTACGTGGATAGCACTCGATGAGACTCTGTTGTTGCCATTAATATCCTCATCTTTAGGGTCCTAATTACAGGCATTAGAAAACACACAAAGAGAAAGATGATAGAAATAGATAATAGAGATTAAAGATGAAACACAATGGAAAGTTGACATTTTATACTTTTTCTGCCAGATTTCCTTTCCCATCCCACTTTGAAGACCTCAAGATCAATTTTTTTTTGAGAACTCAGAATCTAAACCTATCCCACCATGGGCCCAGAAATATACAGAAATTCTAATTTCTACATCATCAGGTGCTTACTATGCAGAGGACATGCTAACATGCACAGGGGAGCTGAGTTTTAAATGCCAGTTCAGCAGGCTTAGCGTTGGACACCGTACTCCAAGTGCTCTGGTAGAGGGTAAGGTTTGTTTTCAGGAACTGTGAGCTAGGATCGGAAGGCCCCTCCAGTCCACAGACGGAGGAGCTCAAAAGGCAAGGAGTTGACAGCATCCCTCTGCTAGGTCCCCATAGATCACAGACTGCTTCCGGTGAATGCTTTCAAATTCCTAAATAGGTATTTCTGAATGAAACCCATAACATCTACCTAGTGCTGCCATAGCCACTTGAGAATCAGTGAAGACCTGGATCTTCTGGGCTACTTGGGGGACAAGGTACCACCACTGAAGTGGCAGATTGGGTTTTGGTCTGGTCTTGGAGACTGGAGGAGGGGGCCACCAGAGACAGCCTGTTGGAAGAGGTAGAATCTGAGGCTGAAGAACCAGTCCTTCCAGGAGTTAGCTAGGTGCTGAGGCAGGAAGAAGGCTTTGCAGGGACGAGTGGTGTGAGTAGAAAACTGGAGAAGAGAAAAGAGTGGAAGTAGAAGGGAGTGCTGGTCACCCAGGGGCCCAGGGCGATGTGACATCCAGCCTCATGGAATCAGAGGGTGGAGGTGAGGAGTGCCAGAGCAGATGGGAAGCCCAAGCTAAAAGCAGGATGATTGAGGCAAACAGAGCTGCTCAGATTGATGCAAACAGGGACCGGGGCACCACTGCAGGTTAAAAAATATCTGGGATGGATAGAAGACAGGCAAGTTTCTCTCAGATGAAAATACAATTAATTTGTGTAAACTTGGCCCTCCTTCTTAGGATTTTAACACTCTCAGTCAGAGAGATGTTTCACTTGCAAATAATATTTACCTGATCTTGACATGCCTGAAGATAATTAATGTAGCTGAAATGTTCCCTCTTCCAACCTGTCAGTGTTTAAGCTCAAAGTCAGGACAAAACTTTCCAGGTTTTTAATCCGTGTTATCCACTGAATAAATAAGGGTCGTGAAAGTACATGGCACTCGGTACAAGGAGAGGCACTGCCTGAGGTAACCAAAGGTTTCTTGCAAAAGACCTAATCTTCTGATAGGTACCCAGCTTGGGTATTGAACACATGAGAAATGGCAGGGGCTTCCGGAAGCTTCTTTCCTGCCTCTGATAGCCCTGGGGCATGTTTTTCAATCAGACCTATAATTCAAACTTCAGAGCCCACAGTCATAGGAGATGGAAGAATTTAGAGAGAAGTTATGTTCTTAACAAAAATCTATGCAAGACAGAGTAAGCTTGACCAGCAGCCTTACTGTTAACCTCCATGTGGTTTTGTCTGAAACAAACACGCAGGGAAGCTACTGCTTCTGTTGGTGCTTCTGAAGCCCAAATTATTTAGTGTTCCTCTAGATCTCAGCTGCTTGCCTTCCTGGAAAGTGTGATCTATTTGCACTATAAGTAATATACTCCTGAAGCATCCGTCTGGGACCAGACCCCATAGGAATTCTAGCCTGACAGTCCAGACCATCTCTCATTGACCGTGATTGTGTCATTTGAGCATCATGAGCCTCCTCATCTAAAGAGGAGGAATTTGGGTATACTCTTTCCCAGGTCCCTTGCAGCTACAACACTCATTGGTTCTAAAAGACAAAAGTGTTAGAAAACAAATACTGGTTGACTGCCTACCACGTGCCAGGCTGGGGGTACAGTGATTGGTAAACAAAACAACCCCTGCTGTCTTGAGGTTCATATCCCAGTGATACAGTCAACGAGTAAGGAAACAAGATCATTTCAGAGAGGTGTCAATGGAACCATTTTATCACAGTAAGATAAAAATGGTGACTGGGAGGTTTCTATAGATGGGGGTCACTGAAGGCCTCGCTGAGGTGATATCTGAATGAGACCTGAGGGGTGGGTCACAGCCAGCACGTGACGCTGTGAGACAATGGCAAAGGCTGGGAGGTGGGACTGAGCTGAGCCTGTTCAGGAAACCAAAGACGGGCCTTGTGGCTAGAACAGAATGAGTTGGGGAAATGCCTGTGCAAAATGAAGTTGGAGGAGGGGCACAGGCCAGATCAGGGAGGACCTTACCAGTCACGAAAAGGAGGTTAGATTCTCTTCTAAGGGAAGCTGTTTGAGGGTTTCAAGCAGAGAAGTGACATAAGCTGAATGTTTAAAGTATGAATGCTATGGGGTGCCTGGGTGGCTTAGTCGGTTAAGCATCCGACTTTCGCTTAGGTCATGATCTCGCAGTTCGTGGGTTCGAGCCCCGCGTCGGGCTCTGTGCTGACTGCCAGCTCAGAGCCTGGAGCCTGTTTCAGTCTGTGACTCCCTCTCTCTCTGACCCTCCCCTGCTCACGCTGTCTCTCTCTCTCTCTCCTAGAAATAAATAAAACATTAAAAAAAATAAAGCTTTAAAAAAAAATAAAGTATGAATGCTATGATGAACCGAAGGTGAGAGAAGATAAGAACCCTACTCTTCCTTTGATAAGTGAGATAGGAGGGGAATCTCTCTTCTGCCCATTCATGTTCCACAAGCCACTTCAAACTGCAGTTGTATCCGCACCAAGATTTGCTCTACGATATTGCTTGCAACTAGATTTTTCTCCTACTCAACGTCTCCAAAACTAGCATTGAGCCAAAGCTGAAGGGCAGGATGTGGTTTCGGCATGCAGTGACCACCATCCCTTCCTCCGGTAGCCCAGAACCATTCCGGTTACTGCACAACCAGTCACTGCAAATCACTCCGGATACCCGGACTGCCCACGCAGCAGTGATACCGTGGAATTCAGGAGGAGTCTGAGAGCTGTCTTGCTCCTCCTCTTCCTCCTTCACCACCTCTGCCTCCTCCTCCTCCCCTTTACCCTCTGCCTCTCCTTAAGCACAACGCAGATTACTAGAACCTGGGCTAAAATTTGCCCAGCCGGAAAAAAAAGAGCCCTTTCCAAACAGGACATTTTCCTTTGCTCTCTTGTGGCCAGGGGTAAAGAATCCAGCTGGCCAAGTCATCTTGGTAAAGAAATTGCTAGATATAGTCTTGCTCCCCTCAGCACACAGCTGTCTCGCTCCTTTTTTTTTTTTTTTTTTTTAATTTATTTCTGAAAGAGAGCGTGAGCAGGGGAGGGTCAAAGAGAGAGGGAGATGCAGAATCTGAAACAGGCTCCAGGCTCAGAGCTAGCTGTCAGCACAGAGCCCGACGCAGGGCACGAACCCACAAACTGTGAGATCATGACCTGAGCCAAAGTCGGACACTTAACCGACTGAACTACCCAGGCGCCCTGGCACACAGCTCTCTTAACACAGAAGTAAAATTAATCAATTCTGTCCTCTTTACCACTAGTTCCACACCATACTACCTACCAGTGTGGGGCCTGCAGAGCTCTGGTGATGGGGAAAGTAGACCTAAATGGTTTACCCAAAGCAATGGCTCCATCCCAATCATGTTCTTAACACTTTCTGTGGATTATTTCTCCCTTAGTGGTAAAAGCTGATCACTTGTCACAATGTAATATTGATATGGCATTTCCAGACTCTGTCTCCCAGAATATAGCAATTCATGATACTGCTGCTAGTTTTAAAGTTTGGCTGTAGATGCAAGTTTGATCGACCCTGAAAAGCTGAAGTCCTTAACATGTTTTCTGTTAAGACACATCTGGCTGGAGTCCTGGCTCCCCCACTTTCTACTGCTGGTATCACTTTAGGTGCTTGACTTAACTTCTCTGAGCCACAGTGTCCTCTTTTTCAAATGGAGAGCCTAACTCCTCAGGTTACCATTGAAGACTAAGCAAGATCATACATGTGAAGTGCTTAGTGCAGCTATGTAAGAAAGCCCCACTTATTGTTAGCAAAATAAGACCTCACAGTAGATGCGACTATGTAAGTCATAAAATGTATCAACATTAACGTTCATCAACAGATAGGGAGCTATTAAATATATCACAAACATAATAAAAATGACAGAAAGGAATATTAAAATTTGAAACCATCTAAGCATTTGGCTGACAGTACATAAAATTGAAATACAAGGATTCTAAAGGTCTTTAAACCATCTGTACTTTACTAATTCACTATGCCCTCCCTGGCATTAATTTTACCTAGTGATATTCTCTGTATCATGATAAAGACTAATGATAATAATTTGAGTATATTCTTTGTACCAGACATTATTCTGAATGCTTTATGAACACAGTCCATCTTCATCGCAACTCTGAAGTGGGTATTATTATTATGCATAGTTTACAGATGGAGAAACTGAGGCACAAAGTATGACTCTGATGCCCTCAGCCCTCCCTGTAAATACTCTCTCTGATATAGATATTCATTCATTCATTCATTCATTCATTTATTCCATGGTATCATTGCTGCGTAGGCAGTCTGGGTATCTGGAGTGATTTATATATCTTAATATAAATCTTAAACTTTGTGATATATATCAGAAGTTGGCTAACTATGGCCCAATGACCAAATCTGGCCCCCACCTGTTTTGGTAAATGAAGTTTTATTGGAACACAGCCACATCTATTCATTTATGCATTGCCTAAGGCTGCTTTGCACTATACCTGCTAAACTGAGTAGTTGTGACCAAGAGCCTATAGCCTAAAGCCCAAAATATTTACTCTCTGGCCCTTTACAGAAAGCTGCTAAACCTTGATATTGGCTGTAAACTTCACTAAAAGACTGGGGTCTGGAATAGGAAGAAATAATATCTTATAATAGCAATAATGCCTTGAATTTGGTATTTAGGATGGGTTTTTACACAGATCTGTTTAACTCTTATAACAACCCTGTAAAGTAGGTAGTTTTTTTGTTCCATTTTAGAAATGAAGAAAATGGGTTCTGAGAGGTTCAGTGATTTATGCCACAGACTAGGCAGTAAACTCCATGAGTGTAGCCATCATGTGGCCCTATCGTCATATCATCGTCACCTGCCGCAATGCTAGGACAGAGCGGGCACTCAGAAAATACTTGCTAACGAAATATAGTTGTAGCGGTCACCCAGCTAGAGAAGCTGGGTCTGCTCCCATTTCAGGGTTTTTTTCCTCCTGACCCCACAACTGCCTGGCAGTGGAAAGAGGGACTTTCTCTTGAGATAAGGTTAAACATAGGGTAGTTGACATGTCATTCTGATGTCGATTGAGAAATTTTTGTTGCCGTATTCCTCCTCCTTCTTAGTCAGACATTATCTCAATCTGACCAAAGGGCTTTTTGTTTTCCCTCAGATGCATAGTCATCGCCTTGAGAGTTTCCTTCTCCCTGTGATTGGTGTGTTTTTAGACAAGATTAAAACTGACACCCTCAAGAGATGGGAGTCACGTGGAATCTGGGTTTTGGATGGATTTCAGGCAGAGCTCTGCCTACCCCCCACCTCCACCCCCACGCAGGATGAGTCACAGTGCTCAGCTAACTGCCCTTCGAGAGCCACTCAAGGCTTTTGTTTTCTTTCATCTTGCTTTATGCTGGTCATGTGAGGCAGAGGGTATTAACAGACCTTCAGGCTGGGCTTCTCAATCTGCGTGTTGTTGGTCAGGGAGATAAATGCAAGGCCTGGCCAGTCCCCTGGTGCCATTTGTCACTCCTCTCTTGATCATGTGCTAGTTGGTGACAGAGCTGAACCAGACAAGCAGAGGTCATCCAGTGCGGTCACCACCCATGGACGCGGCCTCTATGCACGTACTGACTTCTTTCCTCTCTCAGTGGGCACTAGATCAGCTCCTGACTTCCATCCCTGGGTCACCAGTACTAATCTTAATGAACCAGCCTCCGCCTCGCCTCACCTCCTTCTCCCTGCATGTGTGAGAGATACAGAAGCCAGGCAGGAAAAGATTTGGGGGTGTTCTGATTTTTTATTTTTTGGTTCTTTTGGTTTTGGTTTTGTTTTTTGTTTTTTGTTTTTTTACTTAAAAGTAAAATTATGTTCAGGAAATTAAAAGTCTGTATGCGGTTTGACAGGCTCCGAAGGGGCCCCGGGAAACAAATGTCCTGGAAGCGGAGGTTCTTTGAACTGCCTAGGGCTTTGATCCAGAAGTTTCAGTTCTCCTCTGCAGCCTAATTTTTAGAATGTCACTTTGCTAGTTCCCTCAGCCTTAGCTCCAATGCTCAAGCACAGTGTCACACTCGGTGTTTATTGACCCAAAGTGAAGTTGGGTTGGGTCCTGGCCAGGAGATGAAACTCTTCTTGAAAAGTTTCCTAGGAGCAGAAATTCAAGCTTAAGTGTAAGAGAGGGGTCTTGGTTCTGAGTCTAAGGTGAGTTAGTTAGGGGACCTGCTGGGCACTGGGAAAATTCTTTTCACTTTACATCAACTTCTTTTGTTTGCTAACTCTGTGAGAGCATCAGGTGTGTTGAGGTCTCCGCCAAGCCCTCTCCCTGCTCTCCCTAAGTTGATAAGACTTAGTCTCTTGAGCCTCACTTTGCTCATCTGTTATGTGGGTTGAACTACATGATCTCTAAGATGCCCTTCCAGTCTTAAGGCTCATTTTTCAACAATAGAATTTTTAATAGATTTTTAAAAAAAATATTGCCACATCTGTAAAGAATTTTGCTACCAAAGGAAGACCAGACAAGGGATGCACCACCAACTTAAATTATTACCTTTATCTCTTTTTGTTTGGTGATAACAGTGGTAGTAAGATTGGGATACACTCTTTCAATAAACACCAACCTTTATTTTCCACCTAATCTGTGCCGGGCACTGCGCTTTATGTGGATTCCCTCATTCAGAGCTCTCAACAGTCTTGAGGACTCTGAGTATTATTAGTATGGATGATGAAACTGGAGCACCAAGAAATTTAGTAACTTGCCCACAGCCACAGGGCTAATAGGTGGTCAAATCAAGATCTGAACCCAAGGTTAGGAGCTACAAGGATCCTAGCCTCTAAGCAGAACTATGTATATATACTATACAACCCTGAATTCCTCTTTTCCTGTGATTGGCCTCTTTCAACAGGAATTTAAGTGCAGTGGAAGATTCTAATTAACAGACGTTTTTACTGAATGATGCACGAGCAGGAGATTTCTGGATAAGAAATGCCCCTTCCTTGGAAAGTGCGCACTTGCCGACCATGAGCTTTAATGTGTCCTGAGAGCAGTTGGTGCCAGTGTAAGGGAAGAAAAACTCTTGCTGGGAGTGATTGTGTAGGACTCCAACATTTGCAGGTCATTGATGGTTTTGTTCCCTTTAGAGTTCCTCAGCCTCACTCGCTGAAGTAGGACAGGCAGAATGAATTCACCCTGGCTGAAGCCAAACTCTTTATATTGAAAAGAAAAAAAGCAATTAAATATTCAGCCTGATTCCTGGGTTTTGAATTACCCCCCATTTGTCTTTCCCTTTGAGCATCTGCTTTTTATTGCATTGTGGGCCCGCCTGCCATCTATCTCTCCCTGTCAGTCTGTATCTATGTGTCATGTGACCCAGAAGCAAAGATTAGAGGAGAAAAATTTCTCTGTGTTCTAAGCCTGGCAACTTCTATTTTTATCCACAGCTGTTGGAACTGATAGCAAAGTCACAGCTCACATCCTTGAGTGGCATCGCCCAAAAGAACTTCATGAACATTTTGGAAAAAGTGGTACTGAAAGGTGAGTTCTCTCTCTCTCTCTCTCTCCTTTTTATAGAGATGGGGATGGGCAGATAGATTTTCCAATAGGGTGGACCTGTCATTAGATTTAAGGAAGAGTGAGTGGGTGTAAATGAATGACTCCAGATGCACTTCAGGGATGCCAAATTCCAGTTCAGAAAGGAGTGTCACTCATGTTCATCACCAGGGGAGATACCGTCACCCTCCCATCCTTTTATTAGGAGTATCCATTTGCCCTGCTATAAGCCTCTCAAACTTCTCAATGTAGGCACACATCCCGACCTTGACTACCCAAGCCTCTGGATTCCAAATTCCTAGAAAATTGAGCTATGTTTAAGGCAGAATCGATTCATAGACTATATGATCTAAAAGAAACTTCAGATCTTTAGCTCATCTGAGTCGTGTACATAGAGGGAAACTAAGGCCCATAAGAAAGAGCAATTTATCCATAATCACACAAAGACTGAGCCAGACAGGAATCAGAACTCACGTTCCTGACTGCTGACCACTTGCTGGGCAGGACGTCACTGCTGGGCAAAGGAAACTGCCTTCAGGTCAGGTGAGCCATTGGTGTTGGCAAAACAG
Source organism: Hyaena hyaena (assembly GCF_003009895.1). NCBI lineage: Eukaryota > Metazoa > Chordata > Mammalia > Carnivora > Hyaenidae > Hyaena > Hyaena hyaena. Next base: position 3,199,675 of record NW_024080694.1, read on the forward strand.
TGAAGGGAGAAAGAGTCTTTGTCGAAAAATAGGGAGACGAGAACAAAGAGGGACCTAGATAATGGAAACTCTACCCAGTAACCTCAAGTGTAGAAGCTTGGCCAAGTGCAGAATAAATAACAGTGAGAAAGAAAACCACGTCCCCGGAGGCAGTGCCCATGTAACATGAGCAGAATCGAGAAGAAAGGCCCACTTATAAAATATGCAGTGTTCCGGTATCATAACTGTTCATACTTTTTTCTTCCCCACTCCAGTCCTCGAAGACCAGCAAAACATCAGGCTAATAAGGGAGCTACTCCAGACCCTCTACACGTCCTTATGTACACTGGTCCAAAGAGTCGGCAAGTCTGTGCTGGTCGGGAACATCAACATGTGGGTGTACCGAATGGAGACCATTCTCCACTGGCAGCAGCAGCTGAACAATGTCCAAATCACCAGGGTAAGCAGGGGCGCCCTGGCTTCCTTCCAGCAGGAAAGACGCTAGTCGGTTCCTCCACGGCAAGGCCGGGCGGCCTCCCCGGGGCTTTAAATCCACTCTGGAGATGAAGAGTCTGAACTGTTCTGATCTGATCTGATGCTTTCTACCGGGTGCTGGGAGCGGGCTGAAACTTCCCAATAAAGGGAGGAAGAAGAACTTGGCAAAACAGGATCAAAGTGTGTGAATTGAAACAGGGTAGGAAAACTGGAGACTCGGATTGGGGGTTGGGGGAAATCTCTCCTCTCTGCCCATTTCCTCTTAAAGAAAGTGTCCCTTACAGCTCTAGGAATGCTGCCTTGGATATAATAGAGCTATAATGGCAGTGGCTTGGAAAATTCTAGTTCCAGTGAATAATTATGACAAGAGAGCCTTTGGTTAAAGACTATGAACATACATGAAGGAAAAGAGAAGAGTAATTCTCATCCGAAGCAAAAAACAAAGCAAAAACAACTACAAAAAAATCCCTGTATTACAGCTAAACTACTGTAAGTAGTATTTTTTGACTTTTAGAACATAACTTGGTCCTCAGCTCTTGGATGGAGCATCAGGACTAAGGCGCACAAAAAAATGTGAGAACAGCACTGCTGTAATCTCGAAGGCTCGCTAATGGACAGGCACACTTAGACAGCTCACGTAGCGCTCCACTCGCGTATCTAATCACTGACCGCACTGTTTTAAGTGGTTCCGGGACCCAAGCTGATAAATGTCGGGTCTGCCCCCTCTCTGGAGACAGTAACATGAAAAAACCTGTCTGACCACTTTTAAATAATTACTTTACTATATGAAGTTTCCAAAATGTAGCGTCCTTGACTTTGCGGTTAACACCCTCTCCATGCCTTAGTTTCCCAAACTCTGAAACAAAGGGAATAATTAGAAGCCTCAGAATTATGTGACTTCCTTAGAGTCACTTAGGCTACAACTCCCACACTTACACACACACTTACACACACACACACACACACACACACACACAGCTCAAGCCCAGATAATCTTTCAAAAGCTATCTCAATTATTTGACTATTTTAAGAGAGTATCTTCCAAACATTTACCTCATTCATTCTAATAGTTTACCTCAATCCCTTCTCTCAGGTGTGGGTATAGTTTGACAACGTGAACTTGAGATCCAGATTCCCAGCTTATCTCTCCCAGAAAACTCATTTACACCCTCTACCTGATTTCTGGTATTTTGTGTATCCTGGACTTATAACTTTTTTTCTTTTGGTCTAAGCCCAGGAGAGAATTAGCCTAGCCAATGATCTAAGTGAGCAGGTCCCATTTGTCTCAAGGGCATCTTCCCCCAGGCAACTTTGGACACTGTTTAGACGATCACCCTTGCTCAGAGATTGCCTCTGTTCCCTTTGTCCACACGATAGGAGCCCCCTGGGCCACAGCCACTGACATACTTTGCACCTCCATGGGCTTAGTTACCTAGAACCACCCCCTTAATGGACCCACGGACACTCTGGGAAGGTAGCCATTGTAGTTGCTATAACCCTTCATGGGGTGAGAGGGGAGTGGGGGCCAGAGAAGCCCGGTGACTTAGGCCAGAACCGGGGCTCTCTAGTCTTCACATGGCAAAGCTTTCCTAACATCAGAGGTTTCCAAACTTCTCAATCCAGCTTTCTTCCAACTGTTTCTTCCATGATTCAGCTTTTTGCAAACCTTTTAAATTCAGTGCTGTCCCGTGCAGGACAGATCAAACACTGAAGTTCATCTTACTCACCCCTCTACTCCTGGCTCTCCAGCCAGACCAAGCTATTCCCTACCCTATGAAGCTTGGTCCTGCCTCCCCAGGCCAACTGATCACGGAAACCACTCTCCCCTCACCTTCTTCAGATCAGTTCTTGCCATCTGAAATTATCTCCTGCCTGATTCTACCTCCCTGCCTCTATCCACTGGCCTCTGAGTGCCGCAGGGAAAGACGCCATCTTGCCCCCTCTCTATGCCCTCTGCCTTGCTCAGAGCAGAAGGTGGTCAGTAAATCTGAGACGAATGAATCAGAAAGTCCTCCACCACCTGCCTGAAATAACTCGTGCAGTGTTTGGTGGACTACAGATGGAAAATACTGCCCTGGGTTAGGGATGAGGATGAGCATTTACCAACTGCAGGATTTGGGGCGAGTTAGCCTCTCTGGGCTTCATTTGGAAAATAAGGGCAGTAATGCCTATCTCCTAGCCCTAGCGTAGGATTCAATAACCTATAGAAAGTACTTGGAACAGTGCCTGACATGTAGTAAGTCTTTAAATGTGTCAGCTCTTATTATTACTAAGGACTCCCTCTTCGGCAGGCATTCTTCCAAGTCTTTCACATTGTATTAATTAATAATTGTAAGTAGGGGTCTTTACGATAGCTCATTTTCACTGGCACTGTGCTAAGTACTTCTGTGCATTATCTCTTCCACCCTGCCTGGCAACACGATAAGATATGCTTTTCCTCATTTTATAAATGAGAAAAATAGGCTGAGTAGTTAAGAATAGTCTGGCTGGTGCCTCGATACAGGTCAGATGTAGCTGTATGGGGACTGAACCCCAAGCCTGTCTACAGAAACTGCACCTCTACCCATACACTCTGCTCCCCTATGCCCCCCTTCCCAGCCCTTCTCGCTCTGAGCCACAGTATTTTGAGAGCAGTGATGGGAACCCATGGAGCCCTAAAGAGCTTGTCACACAAATGCCCAACTCTCTAGAGGAAAGAGAGAAGGGACTTCATTACTTTAGTGTGGATGTATTTTAAAGCCGACTTTTTTTTTTTTTTTAACAGTTTGGACCAAAGAGAAGTATGTTATTACACAAAAATGTTAAGGTGACATTTATAGTAATTGCTTTCTATTTGCCAAAGTTCTAGTGCTATCTTCCTGCCATATAATCTTGTTTCCCTTCAAAATTTCATCTGTAATTACATGGAGCCAATGCTGTTTGGCAAAAATAATTAATAGAATAAAGGATGAAGGGGAAAAAAGACAAAACAAAGAGAACTGGTTTGGATCAGAGACAGTCAAATAGAATGACAGCGTGCTGTGGGCAAGGCAGTGTTTTGGAACATATAGAGGGCAGTATGGCCATAAAACGATTTTATTTTCAATATTTATTTATTTTTTAGAGAGAGAGAATGAGTGGGGGAGGGGCAGAGAGAGAGGAAAACACAGAATCCAAAGCAGGCTCCAGGCTGTGAGCTGTCAGCACAGAGCTCGATGCGGGGCTCGAACTCACCAACCACAAGATCATGACCTGAGCTGAAGTCAGACACTTAACCAACTGAGCCACCCAGGCGCCCCTAAAATGATCTTAGCCAAATGCTTGATTGGAGGAGCAAGAGTGACTTATTTTTCTTTTATATGTTTACATTCAAAAAGAAGAAGGCATGCAAGCAGTTAACCATTTATCAGGAGTAAGGGCTCGGCATGGGGTCTGGGCAAGGATTTTGGAAAAGTTCAGGTTTGAAAATTTGAGAGTGAACTCTGCCAAGTGGACTTTAATAGGAGTTCATGTAATAATTGGCCTGAGAGTTTTAACCAAAAAAGTAGATGCTTTGAAGTGCTGAAAACAAAAAGAAAATTTCATGGCAGTTTTATGAGCTCACATGATCACCAGCAGATGATAAATGACAAATAGGTCTAAAGCCTTCAGCAGCCCGGCAAAGTCCTGAATTTTGCAAACAATTGAAAGTTCAGCCCAGCAGCCTGAACAATTTAAAGTGTCAAGTCATAGACACTTCTGATGAGTTAAGAGGCCGAAGCTGATCCAAATCTGAGATTGTTGGGGCTGGAAGGGATCTTCAGAGTCTTCTAAGCCAATTCATGTTGGATGTGGGGAAACAGACCTAGAATTCCCAAGGGCCCCTGGGATCCAGATCTGCTGCTTGTCTATTCCGTGTATCTCCCATGTCACCTGCCATTCTTCTCCATAGTCCAACTTCCCAAGGCCCCGCCACTTCCGACCTTCCCTCTACACACACCTGCCCTGCTTGGCAAGGGACATGGGTGGGAGTTGATAAGACTGCACACCCCTTGGAATCTTGGGGGGGGGGGGCTTTGATGCCCCTTGAACAGAGTAGTTCCCTAAAAATTTGAGGAGGGGACTCGATACCCATTAACAAGATACTTCCCTTTGAGCTAAGGAAGGGCTTCTTCATCCTCTGTTTTTCCCCCTTGATTCCCCCCCCCCCAGACATGACAGAGCACTGAACTAAAAATGTTTGTAGTCCAAAATCAAGAGCACACCCAGGTCTAGCATGAGAAGGACAAAGAACCACAATTTTGGGTGGTTTGTGCTGACTTCGTATCCAAATGGCAGCATCCAGATGCTGTTCAAGACATATCAGCAAATACTACTGAGGCCTCCTCCGTACAGACTATTCCCAGAGCACTCTGTGCTTACTTCCTGGTTAGTGCTTAACATGTTGTTCTATAATTATTTGCTTATGTTTCTGAGTATTGTGCCAGCCTAAGGAACCCATTCCAACTCCAGTGCCAGGCCACAGAAAGCCCTCAAAAGAGGTGGTTTGTGCTGGGCTAGTCTGCAAGGGATATGAGATTAGAACTGCCCCCCCCTTCAAGTTTCAAAGTGTAGATGGGATAACATAAGCCCATCAAAATTTAAACAATAAATACAAAATTAAATACAAGTTCAGGCTTATAATAGAGGTTTCTGATTAATTGCCTATATATTATCCACACAGAGTTTTTTAAATGTTCCATGGAGCCCTGGATTGAATAGAGATGCTCTAATGGATGGAAGGCATGATGGCACTTAGGTCAAAAGGTTCTGGACCAGCCATTCCCGAAGTGCGCACACATGCATACATACACCCAGGCACAGGGTCTTTTCGTTGCTGGGTGTTTTTTTTGTGTGTTTTTTTTTACCTCCTTAATTATTTAAGGTTTCATTCATCCCTCGGGTATTTATTGGGTGCCTACTCTATGCTAGGCACAGAGGACACACCAATGAAAAAAGGCAAAAAGTCCTGCCTCCATGGAGCGTACATTCCAGCAGGAATATTCCATTAAGCTTTCTTTGGGGGAAATGTTTGCATTACATGACAAAGAGGCACTGGTCCCAAAAGTACCCAAGAGAGATCACAGGAGTTCCAGGAAGATGCAGTGAAAGAGGCCGGGGTTACTCATAGAGCAGAAGGGCCTTTCAGAGGAAATAGGCAGACACTGGATCTGAGGAAGAGCAACATGGGGACAGGCAGAGAGGCCTGGGGAGAGCGGGGCCCATGGGCAGCATGTTCGGACGCAGGTGAGGAAGCCCGCTGAGAGAGGTGGGTGGGCAGGAGGGGCGGTGACCGACCGGGCCAGCTCAGGTAGCGGGGGCAGGTAGCACTCTGTCCCAGGCACTCCACCCGTGAAGAAGGTAGCGAAGAATCTCGAATCGTCATCGAGTGAACTAAGTGGAGCACAGGATTCCAACATGTGCCATGCCTTTTGGAGGATCATTAAAAGTATAAAGTGTTGTGAGCCTCAGGGCAATCCCTCCAGCACAGTTCAGCTCGAGTTGTTCAGGGCTGTTCTGTGGGTCTCTACCATGGGTCCTGCATGTAGGGCAGGGAAAATTGCTGCTTCTGATCACTCATCAGTCAACCAGCTTCAGGGTGGAGGGCGAGGGGACAGCTGCATCCTTGCAGGGTGTCACCTGGTGATCTGCTGCCCTCGGCCCCACGGCCCACAGCTTAACATCATCCGTCTCCCCCACAGCCTGCCTTCAAGGGCCTCACCTTCACCGACCTGCCTTTGTGCTTACAACTGAACATCATGCAGAGGCTGAGCGACGGGCGGGACCTGGTCAGCCTGGGCCAGGTGGCCCCTGACCTGCACGTGCTCAGCGAGGACCGTCTGCTGTGGAAGAAGCTCTGCCAATACCACTTCTCTGAGCGGCAGGTCAGGGGGCCCGCGGGCAGGCCTGCCTTCTCTCCCTTCTCTGTCTCCCCCCGCCCCAGATGTCCTTGGCATTATTCTCACACTTGAGGCATGGGTGCCCACCCTCCAGGGCTTCTCCGCCGACTGGAAGGCAGCAGTACAGGGAGTTCCTAAATCATGTACGTGAAGGTTTCCCTTAAGATGATTTTGATGAGGGAAAAAAAAACTTACATTTTTTAAAAATGTTTATTTATTTTTGAGAGAGAGACAGCAAGCAAGCCGAGGAGGGGCAGAGAGAGAGGGAGACACAGAATCCGAAACAAGCTCCAGGCTCTAAGCTGTCAGCACAGAGCCCAACGTGGGGCTCAAACCCACAAACCACGAGATCATAACTTGAACTGAAGCCAGATGCTGAACCTACTGAGCCACTCAGGCGCCCCCAACTTACATTCTTAACCTATATGCACACTTTACAATTTGCTTTAAAAAGTTCATAAAGTGGGGCGCCTGGGTGATGCAGTCAGTTAAGTGTCCTACTCTTGATTTGGGCTCATGTCCTGATCTCACAGTTTGTGGGATCGAGCTCGGCCCCAGGCTCTGTACTGGTGGCAAGGAGCCTGCTTAGGATTCTCTCTCTCCCTCTCTCTCTCTGCCCCTCCTCTGCATTCATTCTCTCTCTCTCTTAAAAATAAATATTTTTTAAAGTTCATAAAGTGGCATCAATCCTCCTTTTCTATAACAAAGTAACTTACAAAAGTAACTTATTTTCATGATATTTTATAGCTAATGTACTTTTTACAGATATTATTTCATTTCAGTCTAAGGATCCAGGGTGGAGTAGGTATCATTATGTTCACTTTAAACAGATGAGGGGACTCGGACCCAGGTGGCTAAGTGACCTGTCCAAACTAGGGGAATGGCTCTCGAGGTGAGGAAACCGGCCTTGCATTTGAATTTGAACAAGGGCCTTCTGACACCAGAGGAGGCCTGTTTCGCCTCCTCATTTTGCCTCAGATTATTTTTTTCCCAACTTCTTTATATAGAAGTGCGAGTTCAACAAGTTCTGTTCATGAAGCCACTAATATTTAGATCTAAAATAGAGCCACTGTGCCAAGCAGTCACTGGATCTCCCTGGAAATAATCACTCAAGTGTACAGTGAAGAAAAGACTGAAGGTGTTTATGGAAATCACCTAAACTTTAAAGGACCATCCAAATATAATTGAGTAGAGGTCACTAGTAACATGTCACCATCCACCTGTTTCTTTTAAAGACTGGTAACATTTAACTGGGTAGAACTCAGAAGGTCCCTCTTTATATCTTGGCTTTTTTTTTTCCCCGGCAATTGCAGGACACAGATGAAAGAGGAAGGAGGGCGGGAACTGAACTTTTTCAGAACCACAAAACCACAAGCCATCTTCCTGATGAACTCTCCTGCAACTATCTGTATTTGTTTGCAATTTAGATCCGCAAGCGATTAATTTTGTCGGACAAAGGACAGCTGGATTGGAAGAAGATGTATTTTAAACTCGTGCGATGTTACCCACGGAAAGAGCAGTACGGAGATACCCTTCAGCTTTGCAGACACTGTCACATTCTCTCCTGGAAGGTATGTGTCTCCCGTGGCTGCCACAGAACCCCCCACCCCCTACCCCGCCAGCCCAGCCCCTAGGAGCCAGCAACACTGCCCGCGCCTTTTTTGTTCCTTTCCTGCTCTTCACTTCCGCAGCCCTCAGCTGAAGGTTTAGGGAAACTGAGTCAGTGCCCGGGGAGAAAAACTTTCAAAGACCTTCATTTCCTCTACCTCCTTACATATATATTTTATTTTTACATATGTATATTTATATATTTTTTTCTGTGCATCCCACCCACCTGCAAATTCTCCTGTCTTTTTGTGCACAGGCGTGCGTGTGTGCACACACACACACACACACACACACAGCTCTTTAGTTTTTGCATGACTTACAGCATTCTTGACAGAGGAATGTTGCTTTGAGGTTTGGCAATGACTCACGGTGCTAACAAGCCAGCGAGATGCTTCGGGGAACTTAAACCTAACCTTGATGTTCCTTTCCAGGGCACTGACCACCCGTGTACAGCCAATAACCCAGAGAGCTGCTCCGTCTCCCTTTCACCCCAGGACTTTATCAACTTGTTCAAGTTCTAAATCCCAGCACGTGACTTCAGACGGGTTCCCCGGCTGATCGGATTCTTGGGAATACGGAGTTTGGACACTTCGTTTGTAAATAGTGTACATTTGAAATGCTGGCTCAAAACTTCTGAGATAAGTCACTGAGAGGATGTTGGAGAGATGGAGTTGCTGGCTGGGGATTTAAGACTATGGACTTCTCATTAGGATTGGTATGGAAAAGCAGAAAGACTGTAAATAAACTTTTTCCCTAACTATTTGCCGGCAAGACTATAAGGGCAGGAATTCAGTTTCATCGGTGAAAATGGAATTCCCCTGACGTTCATTAAAATGCCTTTGTAGTTCCCTAGGGATGTGGAAGAAAAGGGCAGAACTCGAATACAAGATAGAACACTCTCTGTTTACAATGTGAAAATTTGCTTAAAGAAAGGAAGCGAAGAAGAAAACTTCATTACATATGAAAAGTCCCTGCGCTTTGGTTTTGATTTTTGGGGGTTTGTTTTAAAAAGGCAAAGGAAGCACCACCCATCTTAAACCTTGTGGGCATAGGGCCTTATCTTGCGAATATATCACACAATAGTCTACCTCGGAAAGTATGCAATGCCCTCTCTGACAAAGTGCATTGTCCAGTAGGCAGTGTCTGTTTTTCTTGGTTTTTCATCACGTGAAAGTGGCTTAAATAGGAAAGGGATACTGGCAGCAGTCCTCATCATGTTTCAGACACTTCCTTTTTAGGCAAATAAGCACTTCTACGGAGTTGCCTCTTTTCTAGAACAGCCCCACAGCGCCCTTGCCTTTCTCTCTTCCGTGTTATAGCTCATTCAGGGCAATGCAAGACCAATTAAAAACAGTCCCAGAGGAAGTCCTACCGCAGAAAAGATAGAATTAGTCACCCAATAGCTGTGAAGACTTTCTTATTCCTGTTTAACTTCTTGGCTTGTCTGGGCTTCCTGGAATATCTTCATGGATAAGCATTATCTGTGGACTGGTCGGAGCCAGAGTGCTGATAAAAGCTTGTAAAACAGGTTTTACATATCAGTTAAATGTGTTTCCAGCCACTGTTCCTTATGACAGAGGATGAGTGGAGGGGCTTTGTTTTCTTTTCATCCAATATCAAAATTCAGTCGACCTAAGCTAGCACTTCTTTCGAGGATGACAAGATAAAGCCTGGAGTTCCAATCACAGGGAAAAGAAGTACTGTGAGTTCATCCTACACTTGCTCCATACCCCTGGGGATCTTTCGAGGCAAATATCAGCAGGTAGCTGTGTCGAAGAAAGGAAATCTCAGGACTTAATGAGTTCATTGTCAAATATTCCTGGGATGGGGTAGGGGCTGTTTTGTTTGGTTTTTTGTTTTTTTACTTTTTATAGAACTTCGCTTTTCTACAACAATGTATATATTCTGGCAGTTGTATTTGCTTCGTGCTTTTTTTTTTCTTATGCAAATAAAGTTGCCACTCTGCATGCCCTTGGCAAATAGGTGAAGCAGAAATAGGAAACTTGCTCACATTCACGTTGAAGAACAGGATATCCTTAGGGGTTGAACCTTAAGGTGACCAGATGAGGGGAGAGAGGGTTAAGCATGTACAGAAACAAGGCAAGGGACCAGCTGGTGATGCGGAGTCCCTTCAGGCCCTTCCATCAGTGCACAGCCCGAGACTCAGCATTCTGAAGAGAAGTCAACTATTAGTGCCCCTCACTTTGCAGTGCCTGTGTCTACACCCCAGAGTGTCTCCACATTTGTTTTCTTTATCACCCCCAGCAGAAGAAAAAATTAAGTTGATTTTCAGTTCTCTCCATGGCAACAAATTAACTATCAAAGAATACGATCTTGTTGGGTAAGGCTGAGCTTTAAGAACCCCTGTATTACCTGATAAGATTTTTGCTTCCCCTTCCCCCCCTCCCCCGCCCCGAGTAAGAGCCACATGGAGAATACAGGGCCTAAGTGGGGGAATAAAAAGCTAGCACTTCCATAATTCAGAACTGCCCTCAAATGACTCCGTTCCCTTAAAGATGTGGGCGGAGCTGGGTTAATTGTTGCTCTGGGATCTCTGGAACCTTTGGCTCTGACACTGTTAGGGTTAGGCGTTCATGGCCTTCCACATCTGCCCATCAACTCATGACCTCTGCCCCTCCATGCTGATCGGGGAGGTGGAAACTCCTGGGTACCCTCAGGTTTGCAGTCCCAGAAATGTTGCCCGCTTTCGACTGTCAACAGAAAACTGGCAAACCACTCTCATCTGGACTTTGTGCGATGCCCACAATTGCACATCATACCCCGGGCAGCGAGGCGCATCTGTACAGGATGACTGCTACCGCCAGTGGTGGGGTTATGGTTTTCTGAGATGTCCACCTGGATGGTGCCTCTGCGCTCTCCCCATCTCTTGGCATTTTCAGAGGCGGCATGCAACAGAGTCAAGGAAAATTTTTAAGGAAGAAAGAGAAGAAACCAACACTCTTGGTTCCTTTCATTGGCAGAGGAGAGTAAGGAAGGAAATGGCAGGTGGAGAGGGACGGGGGAAGGAATAGAAATGGCCTATCTTGGATGCTGTGATTTGTATGAAGGTGATGGAGAAGGACATAGTGGGTGCAGGGCATCTGACTGCCGCCACATGCCAGCTGTTGAGCATGGTCAGAGCCTCACATGTAAGTAAGGTGAGTGAAAAGGAAAATACTTGTTCCCTGGGTACTAATCATCTATAGCATTTCTATTGGCAAACCCTCCGGGGACAACCTCACCTAAAAAAACAAAAACAAAACCTAAGAATCCCTGTCTCCAAACTCCTGGTCTAAAGGCCAGAGGGACAGGACAATGGAAATTGCTGGAAGAAATAGCCCTCCTCTCTTCGCTGTACCTACCTACCCCTGCCCCCAACCCTGTAATGTAGAATTTGAAGTTGATGTCAACTATGAAGTTACATGGACTTCCAGAGAAGGGAGGCGTGTGTCCAGGGCAGTGTGAGCAAGTCCACAGGGGTGTTCTGTGTATGATGAGCTGGTCCAACATAAAGATGGAGGAGCAAAGAGCCTCGAGTCTCTTAAGAGTAAGGCACAACATTTGGAGAAAGAAGTGAACACTCACTTCATAGCAAGATCCAGAAAAAGGTCTAATGACATCTTAAACCGGGTTGCATTATTAATACTGTTCCTCTGTGGAGATGGATCAGTAGCGTGGGAGGGTGAGTGGCAGAAACTACAAAGTGAAAAACATCTCCAGGGCATTGGGTGTTAGATGACATTTGTTCAGGGATGATCAATTTTATACTGAAGTGGCCGGGAGGAGATATTTGAGATGGGCTGGGTGGACATTGCAAAACACTTAGCCAGAGTGGGCCTTCCTTGGGGATGGTGACTTGGTAACAAGTTGTGTACTGTGTTACCACCAGGATTCTCTGTGGATTCAAAAACTGTTTTCTCATTAGGAGCCTGGAATTAACAGAGGCTCCCTTTTTCTGTTGTTTTCTATGTGGGAGAAGGGAGGGGGCTTAGAATATCATTTGTCAAGCAAGTGGTGTGATTCACAAGGTCAATCATTTCAAGACAGTGTATCATTTGTAGCACTCAATACAATGTTTATCATAAAATATGCACCTGAGTTTATATTTTTCTGCCAGGCTATAGGGCAATAATGTTCTGCTTATGCACTCTATTTTATGTGTGAATTTTTTTAAACTGTAATTTTATGTGTGAATTTTTTTTAACTAAACTATATCAAACATATTCTATGTGGACCTCTGGGTGGGGGGGGGGGTGCTTATTTTATTTTTTTTATCTGTTTCCAACTATCTGAGTCTGTGAACCATCCTTCTGACTGGATGCTGGCCTAAAATCCTATTAGTGTTTAAACAGACCTCAGAAACACCCTGAACCTCTAGACAAATGCAAAGGCATGGCTCTTTGATATATCATGGGCTCTCGAAGTCTTCAGTAAACAAGATCGTAACTCCTTAAAACTCCACTTTCTGTAGATGCTTTCTTCTCGGGTTTTGTTTGTTTGCTTGTTTGTTTTTAAGGAGAGTAAACCTCTCTCTGGTTTTCCAAAGGAAGCAAACTCCTATCCCAGACTTTAGTGCTAGAAGGGAAATTAAGGAGGGTGGAGTCTGGCATTCCCTCTGCCTTTCAGCATGGGTCCACAATATTCAGGGGACAAGTCTGAGCCCATCTGGTACTCAGCAGTAGACCTGAGTAATAAACCTGGGACTTTCTGAGGACTTTACTTTGTGCCCCTACCCAGCATCTTTTGCTATGTCTGGAGACAAACGATACCTGATCTGAATCTTCTCAACACCTTCACTGTGGAAGGCAAGCGTGAGAGTCCAGTGTTAGACGTCTGGCCATTATCTTTTCCAAATATTTTAAGCCCCTGGCTCTCTATGGAGAAATTAACTTTCTCCCTAGAGCCACTTAACATTTTTACAAACCTCTGCCTCTACTGTGAGGACAGCATTCTAGTGAGTACAACCTGCTCGCCATAAAGTAAGCAGCATGTTCTGACAAATTCACTTTCCCCCTGGGTACTTGCATTTTAATTCCCAAAGTGGCCCTTAGGACAGATAATGGCTGAGCAGCCAACTTGCTTTCTAGAAACTGAGGTTCTGAACCAAGCTTGGGAACCAAGCAGATATTTCCTCTCCTCTGAGACTAAGAGGTACATTTAATCCATCTTCATCTCCCCATCTTCCGGCACCTGGCATGAGATCGAGTGAGCTTATGTCCCAGTGAGGACCCTCCCATTCTCTGCTAAACCTCATCTTCACTAAGTAAAAAGTAATTATTCCAAGAGACAACAAGGAGCAAGGGACCACAGATATTTCTGACTTAGTCTGCTGGACATTTTTCCAAGTGTCCCTGAACTCAGCAAACAAAGCTTCCTGAGAAATCTCTCAAAACTCAGGTCCTGCTCCATTTGTCCAAAAATGGATAGCTGCTCCAAATCTCTGAACTTCTTAAAACTCCATCTGCTACAACATAACTTCTGCAGTTGGAACATGACTTTTTCTGTCTTTGAGTATAGCAATGTTTGTTTAATTAACGATGTACAAGTCTGTTAAACAGAAGGCTCCAAGTCCTGTTCTATGCTTGAGATCTCTTGGCACCATCCTTATTCTACCAAGTGCCAATAACCCTGGCTAAAGGGGGTGTATATCCAAGTCCATGTCCTAAGTCTAGAAGCTTTACTCCTTTTAATAAAAAAAATACTATAGGGGGTTGAACATTGTAACTAAAAGCATAAGGTTGGACTAACTACATACAAAGATGTTTATTTAATATTGTGTGAGCTAAGCACTCCTGTATAAATTATTTGCACACTTTTCTTGCATGATGAATTGATTTTTTTATAGTTGTTTGTACCAGACGGTGGCATATTTTTGTAAAGATTTTTTGACACTGAATTGCAATAAATGTTTTTCCAACAACACACTGGTGCATTTCGGTGCGTGCCAATTCAAGTTGGCTTTCTGAGCACGCGGAGTATGTTTATCTCTTGCCTCCTGAGGCTTATACGCCTTGTCCCAGAAACTTGTTATCATTGTTATAAAATTTCTAGGGATATGTAGAAAAATAACCTCGCTGCTGAGTACCAACCTCAGTCAATAATGCAGCATTATGCTTAAATGGGATATCTCCACTTACTAATGTATAATAGAATGATTAGGGACTAGTGAGCTGTGAAATCAGTATCAATTTATTCATCAATATATATTGAACAGCTACAATACACTGGGCCCTGTGCAAGGCACCGGGAATAGGATGGTGAACAAGACAGACAGAGTCCCTGCCTTCATGGAATTTAGATTCTAACGGGAAAAACAAAGACAAACACACACAAGGCAAGTAGGAAAATATTTAATTCATAATAAGTGCTATGAAGAGAATAAACAAGGGGCTGAGATGCCGAATGACAAGGGGACCTGCTTAGGACAGGCTGCATGGGGGCGGGGAGAGGGGTCCTCTCCAACAAGAGATATTGAAGCTGAGGCCTAGAATGTGAGAAAGAGCCATCTACAGAAAAGTGAGGTCATGAGCACTTCGGAAAGAGGGACTGGCTTGTGCAGGGTTCAGATCATGGTCCTGCCACTTACCTGCAGTGTGACCTTGCTCACCTCGACTCCTCTAGGTCTCAATGTCCTAGACTCCAAAACGGTGAAAATAAATCTATGACTAGGGTTGTGAGGGTTATGTGAACTAATACAAGTAAAATGTGTGCAGCCACATACACATTTCAACAAATGCTCATTAAATGTTAAGTAGTCATGATTCCCTGAGCAACAAGGGTCTGAGAACTGGGTTAGGAATTGCTCCGCACCCCTCTCTCTCATGTTCTCTCTCTCTCTCATGTTCTCTCTCTCTCTCTCTCTCTCTCATTACATATGGTATATTCGGGTGACCTACGTGATGACTGACTTAATAGTATATTTACTCTGGAACACACACTGATCCTGCCACTAACTCTCCATCAGAAAACGACCAGAAAAGCACATGAGAGTAATCAGAGATATTTAATTTTACTGTTTATTTATTTTTGAGAGAGAGAGAGAAGGGGAGGAGGGGCAGCGACAGAAGGGGACAGAGGATCCAAAGCAGGCTCCACGCTGACAGCAGAGAGCCAGTTATGAGGCTCAAACTCACGAACCATCTACAAGATCATGACCTGAGCCCAAGTCAGATGCTCAACAGACTGAGCCATCCAGGCGCCCCAAGAGACTTTTTTTAAATTTAATTTCCACCAGGATCACAAAAGCTCCCCATTCACTAAATGTCCCATATACTCTTTGCTGAGACTACTCCATCTACCTAGAATACTCTTCTCCTGCCTCTGTCAGGTAAGCATCTATTATTGCTCCTTAGGATGACCTCCTCCCTAAAGCCTCTCCAACTGAGTAAATCTCACCTCCCATAACTCCTTCCTACATCTAGACTTTGCTACACTGTAGTCTTCTTAGGGGCTATCTCATAGTACCCACCACAGTGCAGGGGCTGAATGAACTTAGGCACACATACATTCAGAAAATGCTTCTAGATGTCTCAATGACCACATACTTGCCCTCCACTCAACTAAGAATCAGTGTGAGTTGATGGACATAGACAGAACTATTTATAGTTTCTCAGTTAAAAATTAATGGTAGTTAAGAAAGTAACAAAAGTGGAGACCCAGTTTCCATTAAGTTTTTTTTTTTTATAAATCTTTACATTAAGGTTTTTTTTTTTTATAAATCTTTACAAGTCTAGTAAATTTTCATACAAAATAAGAGGGGCTTTTATTAGTAATAAAATTTGAGTTTGATAAACTCAAATTGAACAGACCAAAGTTCCTTTAAAGAACAAGTCCCGGGGCGCCTGGGCGGCTCAGTTGGCAGAGCATCTGACTTCAGCTCAGGTCATGATCTCACAGTTTGTGAGTTCAAGCCCCGCGTTGGATCCTGTGCTAACAGCTCAGAGCCTGGAGCCTGCTTCGGATTCTGTGTCTTCCTCTCTCTCTGCCCCTCCTCAACTGATGCTCTGTCTCTCTTTGTCTCTTACAAAATAAATAAACATTAAAAATAGTTTTTAAAAACACAAATCCCTTTTATACATTTAATGAAAATTCTTTTAAAGATATTAAAGCTACAATTATAAATCTAGCACATGTGCTTTTTTTTTTTAAATATATAAGCACTTCAAATGCTTGCTCAGGTAAGCATCAGCCCTAATAAGTAAAACATTCCCAATTAAATTAATAACTTATAAATTTAATAACTTAAGCGCAAATGTATCTCAAAAACCCTAGCATTGTTAAAACTAGTGAAATCATTATACGTTTCCATTTAAAATCGTATCTTATACTAATTACTTATTTTAAATGGAAATCATAAGACTACTGAGGTAGGCAGAATAATGGGTCCCCAAAGATGTCCACATCCTAACCTCCAGAGCCTGTCACTATGTTACATGGCAGGGAGAATTTGCAGGTGTGGTTAAGGTAAGTGCTTGGAAATGGAGATTCTCCTGGAATACCTGCGTGGGCCCAATCACAAGGGTCCTTAAAAGTGGAAAGTGAGGGGGTGCCTGGGTGGCTTAGTCGGTTAAGCGTCCGGCCTTCGCTTAGGTCATGATCTCGCGGTTCGTGGGTTCGAGCCCCGCGTCAGGCTCTGTGCTGACTGCCAGCTCAGAGCCTGGAGCCTGTTTCAGTCTGTGACTCCCTCTCTCTCTGACCCTCCCCTGCTCACGCTGTCTCTCTCTCTCTCTCCTAGAAATAAATAAAAAACATTAAAAAAAAAAAAGTGGAAAGTGAGAGGGGCACCTGGGTGGCTCAGTCGGTTAAGGGTCCGACTTCAGCTCAGGTCATGATCTCACAGTTGTGAGTTCGAGCCCTGCTTTGGGCTGTGTGCTGACAGCTCAGAGCCTGGAGCCTGTTTCAGATTCTGTATGTCCCCCTCTCTCTGCCCTTCCCCCACTTGTGCTCTCTCTCTGTCTCAAAAATGAATAAAACTATAAAAAAATTTTTTTAAAAAGTGGAAAGAAAGGCACAAAAGGACAGAATGACGTGATGTACAAAGGGCCCTCCCACTGTTGCTGGCTTTGAAGACGGAGAATGGGGGCCATAAGCCAAGGAATGAACGCACTATATATCATCAGGGAAAGACAAGGAAATGATTCTCCCCCAGAACTTGCAAAAAGGAACGCAGCCCTACCAAAACCTTGAACTTAGCCCAATGAGAGCGGTGTCACACTTCTGAAATTCTGATGGATCTGTGTTGTTTTAACCACTCAATTTGTGGTGATCTGTGACAGCACTACCAGGAACGAACACAGTTAATCTGACAGATTTACCAGCACGTCTAGCAGTCCGCCCTACAGAGCTATCAGTTCTGGGGCACCTGGGAGGCTCAGCTGGTTAAGCATCCAACGTCGGCTCAGGTCATGATCTCACGCTTTGTGGATATGAGCTCCCCTCCCACATCGGGCTTTGCACTGACAGCGTGGCCCCTGGTTCCAGTTCTCTGTCTCCCTCTCTCTGCCCATCCTCTGCTCGTTTTCTTTTTCTCTCTTTCTTTCTCAAAAATAATCATTAAAAATTTTTAACTTTATAAAATAAAAAAAGCTATCAGTTCTGTGGCATGCCCCCCACCCCAAGCTGAGTGAAGGTTTTTCTGCAAATGAAAGCACAGCTGTCTTTACAACCTAATTCAGCAGCAAGAGTTATGTTGACTGCCCAGGTATATGACCCTCAAAGGCAAACAGGAGAGTTCTGCCCATCAGTGTGGTAGGTGTGAAGTTGTCTCCAGCCCTTCTTACACAGACTTAATTGAGGTTAACACCAATCACATTCCTGCCCAAGAAACATGAGAGGATCCGCGTTTCAAAGTGTCTCCAATCACAGAGAAGGACAAATACCATATGTTTGCACGTACAGGAGGATTAGGAGGAACTTAACGGAGGACCATGGGGGAGAAGAAGGGGGGAAATGGTGGGGGAGAGGGAGAGAGGCAAACCATGAGAGACTCTTGAATGCTGAGAACAAACTGAGGACTGATGGGTGTGGGGGGGGGGGATGGGCATGGAGGAGGACACTTGTGGGGATGAGCACTGGGTGTTATATGGAAACCAATCTGACAATAAACTATTTGTAAAAACAACAACAACAACAACAACAAAAAAAAAAAAAAAAACAGTGTGTCTCCAATCAGCAATGTTTATGAAGCAGCAGTGCCCGGATACCAGAGCTGCCATTCTCAAGTATGAGCCCCACCCTTGCCTTCAAGAACTTCTCCGGATCTGGTCGGTGGCCTAGGTGGGGGAAGAGAATGTACACAAACCACAAGGCAAGATCCAAAGTTTCAGGTGCCCTGAGTGAGGTACAAAGCACCAGAGGGATTCAGAGGAAGAGTTGAGTTCATACTTCTGAAAAGGAACAATGTGGGATAAGACACTAGCCCACAACATACTCCTCCTGAGGCAACCTAAACAAGGGCTCCCCCAGAATCTGGGAGCCAGGGACTGTGGCTTAAAAGCCAGAGAACAAGACTTACCACCCTAGGCTGGTCGGTGTTGTCAATAAGTTTTTTGGAAAAAAAAAACAAAAAACACTGAAGGTTGGCAGATTTCCCTTTTGAAGAGAACTGAAGGAAAGCTCTCGGTGTTCCCCAGGGTCTCTGTGCCTGAGCCTTGTAGTTGCTCTCAAAAATTAACAATAGCTCAGTGAACTCCAGGTTGCTTCAAAGAACTCTGTGATGATCAATTCTGAGTCCACTTGACGAACCCATGGCACTCATTTGTTAAGTCAAACACCAATGCAGATGTTGCTGTGAAGGTAGTTTCCAGATACAATTAACACTGAAATCAGTAGACCTTGAGTAAAACAGATTTACCTCCTTGAATTGGCTAGGTGGGCCTTAGCCAGTTGTTGAAGGTCTTAAGAGAAAAAGGCTGATGTCTCCATCTCTAAAAGAAGCAATTCTCCCTCTAGACTAACTTCAGGCACAAGACTGCAACATCAGCTCTTCTCTTCTCTGAAATTGTTGGCTTTCAGTACAAATTACAGCCTTGCCAGCTCCACAATTGTGTGAGTCAATTCCCTCAAGTAAAGATAGAGATGATAGATGATAGATGATAGATAGATAGATAGATAGATAGATGAGAGATAGATAGTTGAGACATAGATAAATGATTGAAGATAGATTTTAAAGAATAAAATATATAGATATACACATATATAAAGAGAGAGAGAGAGACTATGTATATCTACATAGAACTAGAGGGAAAGAGAGAGAGAGAGAGATGCATCTTATTGGTTCTGTTTCTCTGGAGAGCTCTGACTAATACAAGCTCCTAGAAAGAGAACAAGGGCGAGGAGAGTCTACAAGGAAGAGGGCAGGAGGGAAAGAGAGAAAAACCAGAGAGAGAGCGGAATCTAGTGGCTGAAGAGGCCGTCAGCCAATTACCACATCCTAAGAAAGCCTATTTGGCAGATGCCAAAGAAGGAAGCAAAATAGTCCCTCTTACCCCACATAAAAGTAATGACTCCCCTTTCTTTGTACTTTTTAAAACATTCAATGGTTTTAATTATATTTAGTTTAGTTTTTTTTTTAATGAAAGAAATGTGACCCTTTCTCTGTCAGCTAGCACCCTTTGATGTGTCAGCTAACTTTATTTATTTTCAAGCTTTTATTTAAATTCCAGTTGTTTAGGGGCGCCTAAGTGGCTCAGTCGGTTAAGTGTCCAACTTTGGCTCAGGTCATGATCTCACAGTTTATGAGTTCAAGTCCTTGCATCGGGCTCTGTGCTAACAGCTCAGAGCCTAGAGCCCACTTCAGATTCTGCATCTCCCTCTGTCTGCCTCTCCCTGGCTTGTACTCTCTCGCTCTGTCTCAAAAATAAATAAACATCAAAAAAATTAAAAATAATAAATTCCAGTTAGTTAATATATAGTGTAAAATTAGTTTCAGACGTACAATATAGTGATTTAACACTTCCATACATCACACGTTGCTCATCACAAGTGCCCTCCTTAATCCCCATCACCTATTTAACCCATGCCCCCACCTGCTTCTCTGGCAACCATCAGTTTGTTCTCTATAATTAAGAGTGTGTTGGTGCGCCTGGGTGGCTTAGTCGGTTAAGCGTTTAACTTTCGCTCGGGTCATGATCTCGCAGTTCATGGGTTCAAGCCCCGCGTCAGGCTCTGTGCTGACTGCCAGCTCAGAGCCTGGAGCCTATTTCAAAGTCTGTGTCTCCCTCTCTCTCTCTGGCCCTCCCCTGCTCACACTGTCTCTCCCTCTCTCCTAGAAATAAATAAAAATATTAAAAAAAAAAAAAGAGTGTGTTTCATGGTTTGCCTCCTCCTTCTTTCTTTTTTTCCCCTTTGCTTGTTTTGTTTATTAAATTCTACATATGAGTGAAGCTATACGGTATTTGTCTTTCTCTGACTTATTTCACTTAGCATAATACTCTATGTTGTTGCAAATGGCAAGATTCCATTCTTTTTCATGGATGGGTAATATTCTAAACACACACATACATGCACATCTTCTTTATCCATTCATCAACTGATGGATGCACTTGGGCTGTTTTCATAATTTGGCTATTATAGATAAAGCTACTATAAACATCGGGGTACCTATATCCCTCTGAATTAGTGTTTTTGTGTTCTTTAGGTAAATACCTAATAGTGCAATTGCTAGATCGTAGGGTAGTTCTATTTAACATTTTGAGAGGCCTCCATACTATTTTCCACAGCAGCTGCACCAATTTACATTTCCACCAACAGTGCATGAGTGTTCCCCTTTCTCCACATCCTCACCAACACCTACTGTTTCTTGTGTTGTTGATTTGAGCCATTCCTGTGACAGGTGTGAGGTGATAGGGTTTTTTTTTTTTTAATTAATTAATTAATTTATTTTGAGAGACAGAGTGTGTGAGAGTGCAAGCAGGGAAGGAGCAGGAAGAGAGGGAGAGAGAGAATCCCAAGCAGGCTCCATGCTTTCAGCACAGAGCCCAACACGGGACTCAATCTCACAAACCGTAAGATCATGACTTGAGCCAAAGTCGGATGCTCCACCGGCTGAGCCACTCAAGCAGCCCCCATCAGTAAACATTTTTAAAAGAAACCGAATATATGTGTTCTTATTTATAGGCAGGTATTATTATCATTAATATTTCAAGCATAATGAACTCTTAGGAGGACAGTTATCATTAGTAATGATGGATATAAATCCACATCTCAAATAGTTGTGATCATTTTGAACATTCTAGTCAATTTTTGATCAAATTTCATTGGCTTATCACTGTTGTACCTGATACCTCAGCCAGTGAAGAGCCCTCCTAGGAAGGGCTGTGTTAATGCTGACATTCTCTTGTTCCTTTATGTATGCAATCGCAGTATCTTCACTCTGCTGTTTCTTTGCAAAAGCCACCTTAAAGCATGTGTCCGTTTTGTGAGATTTGATTTAAAACTAGATACTGTAATCCATGAATCCAGTTAGCCAGGCAGTCAGCAGTTGCCCTGTGTCACAATACACCAAAACCAAAGGACTGACTGGCCTCCACTTTGCACTGGGGCCAAGGTGCCTTGGGTACTGACATGACACCTAATGTCTGATAGGTGGGCAGAGAGAACCATTATCAATCTGGATATTAAAGATTTGTAAAGTTTTTGTGCTGGTTGCTCTATGTGTCCCCAAAGACCCACGCCCAGCTCTGTGCCCTGGGGGGCGCTGAACAAAAAGGGCTGAATTCCCCAGACTCCATTTCCTGGTGAGACTGGTGTGTGGTTGGGTTTGTCCAATGAGAGGCGCTGGCAGAGACCAGAGAGCAGAGAAAGAGAGAGTTTAGGGTCTTTCTTGCCCCCTCCTTCCAGGCTGGCCCAATAGTCTCTCACAGGGGCTATATCTTTCCTCCACATAACACCCCCCCCCCCCCCCCCCCCCCCCCCCCCCCCCCCCCCCCCCCCCCCCCCCCCCCCCCCCCCCCCCGCCGGCCCTGGCTCTCATGAGCCTCCTCTCCAAGCCTGGGAGAAGTGATTCTCCTTGTTGCTCACCTCTGGGGGCCTCAGCACCTTTGTGCTCCCTTAACCCCACCCACACCTCTCCAAGCAGTCCCATTGTTAATGTCCCTTCATTGGAACTACATAAGCAGATTCCTTCCCATCAGAAACCACTGATCACCGCTTTATTTCTTCCTCTTTAATAAAGGAATCAATGGAGGTTTTCATTTTTTCCTTCCAGCACCTCATGTCAGAGTCCACCAGTTTAAACAGCTACTGTGAAGATTGAACCAAATAATTTTCCTAACCAGTGTGAATATAAACCTTCTGTTTCCCATTTCTCCCATCGCTCTTTGGGGAAAAGTTCCTGCTCCAGCCACTGAATGCCTGCTGCAAAGGGCTGGGCTCACAGAATGACCCCTGGATAGATAGCCACTATCTGTCTCAGGGAATTTTCTGGCTTCTACTCAGGGTTCTGTCCTACCAGGCTGAAACTGTGGGAAGCCATTCCAGCCGCCTGACTCAGTTTCCTCATCTCTGACATGAAGGTATGTTGGATCAGCTACTCTCTAGGTCCTTTTTAGCTCAAATGTCCTTTTGTGATTTTAGGAAGTTATATCTTAGTTCAGATGAAAGTATGTTATTTGGTTTTTTTTTTCTTCTTCAACATCAACCCCACAGCACATATACACCCTCCTTTGGTTAGAATGTTACTTGAGTGAAAATCCTTGAAATTTCATAAACTCCTAAGATAAGATAAGAAATAAGAAAGCCCAGATGTATTATCAGTAATAAATTGATTATAAATTATAAATAATAAATTTGAATAATTTATTTGAATATGTAAATAATTTGAATAAGCCAGCATCACTCTGATTCCCAAGCCAGACAGAGACCCAGTAAAGAAAGAGAACTACAGGCCAATATCCTTGATGAATACGGATGCCAAAATTCTCAACAAGATCCTTGCAAATCGAATTCAACAGCACATAAAAAGAATTATCCACCAAGATCAAGTGGGATTCATTCCTGGGTTACAGGGCTGGTTCAACACTTGTAAATCAATCAATGTGATACATCACATCAACAAAAGAAAAGATAAAAACCATATGATCCTGTCAATAGATGCAGAAAAAGCATTTGACAAAATACAGCATCCCTTCTTAATAAAGACTCTAGAGAAAGTTGGGATAGAAGGAACTTACTTAAACATCATAAAAGCCATCTATGAGAAGCCTTCAGCTAACATCATCCTCAACGGGGAAAAACTGAGAGCTTTCCCCCTGAGATCAGGAACACAACAGGGATGTCCACTCTCACCACTGCTGTTCAACATAGTGCTGGAAGTCCTAGCATCAGCCATCAGACAACAAAAGGAAATAAAGGGCATCAGAATTGGCAAAGAGGAAGTCAAACTATCACTTTTTGCAGACGACATGATACTCTACATAGAAAACCCAACAGACTCCACCAGAAGCCTACTGGAACTGATCCAAGAATTTAGCCAAGTTGCAGGGTACAAAATCAACATACAGAAATCGGTTGCATTTTTATACACCAACAATGAAGCAACAGAAAGAGAAATCAAGAAACTGATCCCATTCACAATTGCACAAAAAACCATAAAATACCTCGGAATAAACCTAACCAAGGATACAAGAGATCTGTATGATGAAAACTATAGAAAACTTATGAAGGAAATTGAAGAAGACACAAAGAAATGGAAAAACATTCCATGCTCATGGATAGGAAGAATAAATATAGTTAAGATGTCATTACTACCTAAAGCACTCTACACATTCAATGCAATTCCAATCAAAATTGCACCAGCATACTTCTCAAAACTAGAACAAACTATCCAAAAATTTGTATGGAACCACAAAAGACCCCGAATAGCCAAAGTAATACTGAAAAATAAAACCAAAACGGGAGGTATCACCATCCCAGACTTCAGCCTCTACTACAAAGCTGTCATCCTCAAGACAGTATGGTATTGGCACAAAAACAGACACATAGACCAATGGAACAGAATTGAGAACTCAGAAGTGGACCCAAAAGTATACAGCCAACTGATCTTTGACAAAGCAGGAAAGAATATCCAATGGAAAAAAGACAGCCTTTTTAACAGATGGTGTTGGGAGAACTGGACAGCAACATGCAGAAGAATGAAACTAGATCATTTTCTCACACCATGCACAAAAATCAACTCAAAATGGATAAAGGACCTGAACGTGAGACAGGAAACTATCAACACCCTAGAGGAGAAAGCAGGAAACAACCTCCTTGACCTCCACCGCAGCAACTTCTTACTTGACACATCCCCAAAAGCAAGGGAATCAAGAGCAAAAATAAACTGTTGGGACCTCATCAAGATTAAAAGCTTCTGCACAGCCAAGGAAACAACCCAGAAAATTAATAGGCAACCAACGGAATGGGAAAAGATAGTTGCAAATGACATATCAGATAAAGGGTTAATATCCAGAATCTATAAGGAACTCACCAAACTACACGCCCGAAAAACAAACAACCCAGTGAAGAAATGGGCAGAAGACATGAACAGACACTTCTCCAAAGAGGACATCCAGATGGCCAACAGACACATGAAACGATGCTCAGCATCCCTCCTCATCAGGGAAATACAAATCAAAACCACACTGAGATACCACCTCACGCCAGTCAGAGTGGCTAAAATGAGCAAATCAGAGAACTCTAGATGCTGGCGAGGATGTGGAGAAACGGGCACCCTCCTACACTGTTGGTGGGAATGTAAACTGGTACAGCCCCTCTGGAAAACAGTGTGGAGGTTCCTCAGGAAACTAACAATAGAACTCCCTTATGACCCAGCAATAGCACTGCTAGGAATTTACCCAAGGGATACAGAAATGCTGAGGCATAGGAGCACATGTACCCCAATGTTCATAGCAGCACTCTCCACAATAGCTAAAACATGGAAAGAGCCTAAGTGTCCATCAACAGATGAATGGATCAAGAAGATGTGGTTTATCTATACCATGGAATACTACATGGCAATGAGAAACAATGAAATCTGGCCATGTGTAGCAACATGGATGGACCTTGAGTGTGTTATGCTGAGCGAAATAAGTCAGGCAGAGAAGGACAAATATCGTATGTTTGCACGTATAGGAGGATTAGGAGGCACTTAACAGAGGACCAAGGGGGAGAAGTAGGGGGGAAATGGTGGGGGAAAGGGAGAGAGGCAAACCATGAGAGACTCTTGAATGCTGACAAAAACTGAGAACTGATGGATGTAGGAGGGAGGGGGGATAGGCATAGAGGAGGGCACTAGTGGGGATGAGCACTGGGTGTTATGTGGAAACTAATTTGACAAACTATTTGTTAAAAAAAATAATGATAAAATAAAATAAAAATAATAATAAATTGATTATAAATTATAAATAATAAATTTGAATAATTTATTTGAATATGTAAATAATGTTAATAATTTTAATAAATAAGTAATTCAAATAAATTATAAATAATAAATAAATCCAGGGCGCCTGGGTGGCTCAGTCAATTAAGCATCTGACTTCAGCTCAGGTCATGATCTCACAGTTTGTGAGTTTGAGCCCCACCTCGGGCTCTGTGCTGATGGATCAGAACCTAGAACCTGCTTTGGATTCTGTGTCTCTCTCTCTGCCCCTCCCCTGCTTGAGCACTGTCTTTCTGCACTTGTGGGGATGAGCACTTGGTGTTATATGGAAATCAACTTGACAATAAATGATAAAAAAATAAATAAATAAACATTTAAAAAATTTTAACAATAATAATACTTTGAATACTACACTTTCAAATACATTATTCTTTTTTAATTGTCATAGCAACCCTGTAAGGTATGTGCTAGTATCATCCCACTTCACGAATGTGGAAACTGAGGAGGCTCAGACAAATTAAATGATCTGCCCAAGATCACGCAGTGTGGTGTGCTAGAGCTGGCTCATGAGAGCTGAGCTGCATGTGTTTGTTTGTCTCTTTTCAACTCCACATTCAGTGGCATGTCTATAACTTAAAACGGGCCTTAGTGAGAATATTTACACCACAGAAATCAGAAAGAGCTACAAACCAGAGCTGCTGCCCTCCCCTTCACCCCCTCCTCTTCCTTCTTCAGGGCTCATTCTTAAACATTTATCGTCATACCATCATGCTTAAATGTTTAAGAATGTTTAAGAAATCACAGAGCTACGGTTTAAGCTCAAATCTGTCTCACCCTAAACCCAGTGTGCTTTTTATGACACTACAACCGTCTTCCCTGAACAGCACCTAATACAGTGCCTTGGGAAAAGTCATTAAGAAATTACATGTTTCCTGCACCAGATTACCCAGAGGTCTCCAGAATAAATTTTCATTAGCCTTGCCATTCAAATGGGCTTTCTATTAGATGAAGACTTGCCAACAAATAACTTTGAAAGAATTCTTGGCTTGTGCTAATAGCCCTGACGCTGGTAGATGGGAATAGATTATACACAGAGCACTGCTTTGTTTCCATTCCCTCATATGTATGAGCACAATACTCTCTTCTCTCCTAGTTAGGATTGTCCCCCTTTCTAGGTCGGGCTTCACAACCAGAAAATGCATGGGCATGAATGCGATTTTAACTTGAGTCAGAACAAAGGACAGAGGGGAGAAACCTTGAATTGAGGCAACCCTAAAACCATGAACTTCACAGATTTAAAGACATTAAACCTGACAGACACCCCAACTAAGACCTAGGAATGTTCAATATCTGCCCCCAAAACAATAATTCGTAATTTGATAATGACTATAACAGGATGTTGAGTGGGTTTCTCTTGTCCCAGAATGTTACTTTTGTTTTTTCCCATTATGTGTTGATTTTAACTAGTTTCACTAACATGGATCACTTCATTTCCTAATTCTGAGGACATCTGTGTCTTTCAAATACTTTTAACACGTGCTACATTCCTTACCTCAAAAATTGCCTGTGTGTGTGTAATCTGAAAGAACTCCCAATTCTTCTTTCATTTCTGAAGACATATAATTCACAAAGTCATAGCTTCAGGTATGAAGAGAAAAGAGAATGACATACGTTGACTTTAAGGTCTGTTTCATAGAAGCACTTACGAAATAAAGTGTTACGTCTAAGTTATCTCTGGAAGATTTTTTAAGTTTGGAAATGCCTCTAGTTTTGTTTTCATTTTTGTTCCAGCTTTACTGAGATCTGACTGACGTATAGCAAGTAAGTTTAAGTTATACAACTTGATGATTTGATATACGCGTATACTGTAAAATGACTACCACATGTTAAGGCTACTCAACATTTCTATCAACTCACATAATTACTGTGTGTGTGTGTGTGTGTGTGTGTGTGTGTGTGTGTGTGTGTGTGTGTGTTGAGACTATTTAGGATCTCTAAGCTTCTCTAAGATTATAAGATAATCTTTAAGATTCCCCTAGCAACTTTCAGATATATGATGTGGGACTGTTACCCACAGTCAGCATGGTGTACATTAGGTCACCAAGACTTATTCATCTTATAACTGGACATTTGTACCCTTTGACTAATAGCTCCCCATTTTCCCTACCCCATGGATCGGCAACCAGCCTTCTAGCCTCTGTTTCTAAGAGTTCAGCTTTTTTAGGTTCCACATCTAAGTGAAATCATACGGTATTTGTCTTTCTCTGACTGACTTATTTCACTTAGCATAATGCCTTTAAGTTTCAACCGTGTTGTCACCAATGACAGGATCTCCTTTTTCATGTCTGAATAACATTCCATCATGTGTATATATACACACGCGTGCATAAACACACACACACACTCACACAGTCACACACACCACATCTTCTGTATCCATTCATCCACCAGTGGACATTCAGGTTGCTTCTATGTCTCGGCTACTGTGAACAAAGCTGCAATGAAGTCCCAGAACTTTGGATAAAACCCAGAGCAGAGGAGAAGTGGCGCTGAGTCTCCTGACATTCTAAGTCCAACGGTGGGAGCCAGCCACCTCCCTGCAGAGCTTTGGAAAGGCCAAAATCTACCCTCCATCCCCTGAGTCAGTATAAAACAAGGAGCAAGAGGGTGGAGTTAAGGTGGGAGGGGAGGGCTGTTCATGGGAAGAGCCCGTCTCCTGTAAGTCACAGCAGGGACGCCAGGAGAAGCACTCATAAAGCCCACGAGTTGAAGCCACGTGGAAAACTGGCGTTTCACTCCCCTGTGGATGGCTGCTTAGGCAACAGGCTTGCAAATGTTGCCTGGGGCTAAGGAAAAGGGCCTAGGAGAGGACACTGGTCTGTGAGACAGAGGGGCATCGAGGCAGCTTGCACTGTGCCAGGGGCATGCCAGGGTGTGCAGGTTTTCCTTGGGTGGGAGGGACACTACGAAGGTAACTAGGCTTGTACCACTTCTGCATCTCATTAAGAGCGTGCCCCACTGGTAAGGGGCTCCAGTAGCCACTGAAGGGGGTGAGGACGGAAGCAAGGTCAGGGAAGCAAGTTCTACTGCAGCCAGGTCTCCCTGCAGGGAAGTGTGTGGGGACAGACTCCCAAAGGCGCCTTGGAAAGACTTGCTCCCACAGCCCCCAGGAGAGCTGGCTTTAGAACCCGCCCCCAACGGAACTGACCACAAACCAGTTAGCTAGAAAAGCAGCAACAACCCACGGGGAGAGGGTGGATCCCTCCTCTCGGAGTCGGTAAGGAAGAGCCTCTGCCTCCCCCCGTTCCCACTGTCCCATGTCCACCCCACCCCCACCCCACCTAATCTCCAGGAAGAGGGACAGTCACGAGGAAACCAGCGGTCACTGCAGCCATCACCTCCTTCTGCCCTCGTGGGGTGGACAAGAGAACTCAGATCTGAGAGAGACACTATACAGTTAACAGGACTGAGGCTCACACATTGGCATGAGACTGCTAATAAGTAACCAGCAGGAAGTGGAAAGCTGCAGGGCTTGGCTAGAAGGTCACCAAGGCAGCCATTCCCATGAAGCCTTAGGAAGAGCCATATAATATGGTTGGGAGCCAACACTGAAAACAAAAATCTTTTCATGGTGATACCCTGAAATAAGACCTCCTGTTAAGCCAGTTCCAATTCACTCAAAATTATTTACCTACTGTGTGCCTGGTTCTAGGACTATCAAGTCAAAAAAGACAGCTGGAGTCATCCTATTTCAGGAGCCTACATATTTATGGGGGAGACTAAGACATATGAACCGATAATTTTAATATTCTACAATCAGGTATACATGGGGTTCAGCAGACACACAATAATGCTTTTATCAAATAGACTTTTCTATGTCTCAGTGATCTCATCTATAAAATGGGAATAACAATTGCACCTACCTCATAGGACAGTTGGTTAGATTATAGATTAAATGAGCTATTGTAAGTAAAACAGCGGCTGGCACAGTAAACTGAACACTTGTTAGTGGTCAATATTGTAGTTATTATTGTTATTTTATGTGAAAAGGCTAGGCACTGTTCCAAGCCCAATAAATGCTTGATTATCTCAACAATTCTTATGAAATAGGTACTGTTTATTATTCCCATTTTACAGAGGACAGAACTGAGGCACAGGAAGGATAAGCAGCTTGCCCAGGATGGGATTCAAACCTTAGGCTGTCGGAATCCAGGGCCTGCACTCACTGTGTAGTGCAGGGGTTTAGAGAAGAGGCCAATTCTGCTGGGTACTTCCTGGAACACAAAGGCTAGTTTTTCCAAAACAGTGACCGATAAAATGCAGTCCTAAAATAACTTGCAACAAAGAGGTTTGGTGTGCCTGAACTTAAAAAAAAAAAAAGTTTGAATGAATTCTTCATTCCTGTTTCAAGTTAGAAAAGGCAAGAATTCATTCTGGGGTCCTGGGCGTGCAGGTACAAGCTCCCTGGCCGGTATGACGGGCCCCACCCTGGCATGTGGATCCTACAACCCTGCAGAAAGCTGCATCCTGCCCCCCCCCCGCCAGCCAGGTGCTTGCTTGGAGCGGATGCCAGGCCGTCCAAAGGGGAATTTCACGCCCTCGAAGCATAGGCTGGGCAAGCAATGCTGGCTCTTGGTGTTTATCTAACCATCCCCGCTCCAAAACAAAGGATGCGGATACTCTCTAATTACAGGCTTGTAGGCCTGGCACTGGGGAGAGAAAAACAGGGATAATAGCTCCATCTGCCTGTGGAATCCAGACTCTCTCTAGAAGCCCAAGAAAGCTCCCAGAAAAGGACCCAGGAGGCCAGATCCCATTGCACCGCCATTCAAAACATCCATTTTTATTAAATAAACAGAATCTGGCTGCTTCTAAACTGAGCGTGACTGTGGCCTGCAGATGACATCATCACATCTGGGTAGCATTTTGTTAAACTGAGAGCTCCTTTAAGTTCCCAACCACATAAATCCCCCCTAAATATGTTCTTTAATCGAGAACAGCAAGAGTTCAACTTAAGAAGCATAAGACATGCTCATTAATCCATACTATGTATCAGGATTCTAGATATCAAAATCTTGCTTCTCTTTTACACATTTATAAGTTATGAGCTGGTGTTTGGTGTTCCCGTGGGGAGTTGGTGGTCTCAACTTTTAATTCTATGGCATTTCATCAATTCTACGATGAACGCCCTTTTTGTTCTTAGTATCTTTGAATTCAAGTTGCATCTTATAATCCATGGCATCTTAGAGTCAATGAAGCACAGACTCATGATTGAAACTCATGTATTCCATCAATTCTACTCTTCAGTCTCTCCCTGACAGCCCCCCTCCTTCTCCACAGCCTCTCCCAACTAGAGCTGTCAGAATCTCTTGCCTGGAAGTCTGCAAGAGGTACTTAACCTGTCTCCCCATCTCCAGTTTGAACCCCTTCAACACATCCATCTTGCTGCTTCTAGAATGCATATCTAATCATACTTAATTGTTGGATCTGGGTAATAGATAAATGAAGACCCTTTTCATATTTCTTCTATTTTTGGCAGGTGTCTTGGTCTTGGGCTGCCATAACACAATACCCTAGACTGAGACCTTAAACAATAGAAATTCATTTTTCTGCAGGTCTGGCGGCTGGAAAGTC
Source organism: Hyaena hyaena (assembly GCF_003009895.1). NCBI lineage: Eukaryota > Metazoa > Chordata > Mammalia > Carnivora > Hyaenidae > Hyaena > Hyaena hyaena. The sequence continues at coordinate 3,230,644 of NW_024080694.1, forward strand.
CAAGATCAAGGTCTGGCAGTGTCCGGTTTCTGGTGAGAGCTCTCTTCTGGACTTGCACACAGTGGTCTTCTCACTGTGGCCTCACATGGCAGACACCTAAACTCATTTAATCTTAGTTTCCTCCTGTCTCCAAAAGCAGTCACGCGGAGGGGTTAAGGCTTTGACATATGAACTGCAGGAGGGACACAATTCAGTCCACAGCAGTAGGTTTATAATATCCATAATAAAACTTGTAACACAACAGTGAGGATGCCCCAGGCTATTAATAAAAGCAAAGCAAACTCTGTGTTGGGGGCGTGGGGGAGATGTAGGAGAGCCATGAAAGGGGACTGTCACCTGTTTTGTTTGTCTGATTTTGGTTTTTTCTTTCATTAGTTGAAATTTTATTTTTGAAAATAAATTTTATTCATTTTTATTTATTTTATTTTATTTTATTTTAAAATCTTATTTAAATCCAAATCAGTTAATATATAGTGTAATAATGGTTTCAGTAGAATTTAGTGATTCATCAATTACCTATAACACCCAGTGCTCATCCCAACAAGTGCCCTCCTTAAAGCCCATCACCCATTTAGCCCAGCCCCTCCCCCCACCTCCCCTGAAGCAACCCTCAGTTTGTTCTCTGTATTTAAGAGTCTCTTATGGTTTGCCTCCCTCTCTGCTTTTATCACATTTTTTCTTTCCTCCCCCTACGTTCATCTGTTTTGTTTCTTAAATTCCACATATGTGGGAAATCATATGATAGTTGTCTTTCTCTGAGGCCTTTCACCCTTTAACCAGAAAATTACTCTGGGTTGTTTGAAAGTTTGCCAAGACTTACTTTTGTCATTTTTATAATAATTTTTCAAATCACTTCAAGGCGCTCTCTCTTTTTTTTAAGTTTATTTATTTTGAGAGAGAGAGAGAGAGTGAGCAGGGAAGGGGCAGAGAGAGAGAGAGAAAGAGAAAGAAAGAGAGAGAATCCCAAGTAGGCCCCATGCTGTCAGTGCAGCACCTGATGCAGGGCTTGAACTCACGAACTGTGAAATCATGACATGAGCTGAAATCAAGAGTCAGATGTTTAACTGACTGAGCTACCCAGGTGCCCCAAGCCATCTCTTTAATACTGGTCTAACACCCAAGCTCACGGTCATGGCAACCACAAAGCCTCCCCAAAGCCTCCTCAAAAGCCTTATGCTTCCTCTGCTGCAACTCCTCCAAACCGCATGCAGTTCCTGGAACTCGCCGCCGGCTTCATGCCTCTGTTGCATGCACTGTCCCTGCTCTCTAGAATGCCATTCCCTGCCCTGTAAACTCCTACTCTCCCTACAACACCCAGCTCAAATGTCACCTCTTCTGTAAAGACTTCTCTGAGCATCACCCCCCGCTACAATTCCTGAGGCACTATGCTCATGGTTCCTTCATAACACTGATCTTGTATTATAATTATTTGTCTGCAGAGCTATCCCTCCAAACAGATTAAAGCCTTGAAAATCCATATTATAATTCATTCTATTTTGTATCCATAGTGCCTAATTCAGTAGCTGCCACCGCGTGGTGGTTCATTATGCATATAAACAGTGTGACTAACGTTACTGAAATGGTCTTCCTGTTCACAAAACTGCTTGGTGAATTTAATTCCAATCACAATCCGACTGACTAGAAGTAGAACTGAGTAGGCTTTTGAAGAAGGTAATTTTAAACTAAACAAACTTTGCTCTTACACGATATGTAACCAAGTCTGCAGTCATCTTGCCCTAAAAACAGTCTAAGTTGAAGGCACCTGTCGCTCATGATAATCTCTGGGGACACATTTTAAAAAGAAAACAGGTTCGCTGTTCTCACCCAGGCTTACTAAATGAGAGTTGCCAAGGATAGAATCCCCAAATCTGTAAAATCTTAAAACATCCCTGGGAATGATGATGTACTCAGTCCAAGGAGAAAAGTTTGGGGACCTCTAGTTTAGGGAAAAATACAAAAAAGTTTAGGTCAATTCATTCATTATACTGTGATATCAATCTGTGTTTTGGTCTTATATTTACAGTATATTTATGTATCATTTACTTTGAGAACTTGCTGCATCACACTGAGGGGTGAAGTAGATTACTAGAAACAGGTGCACTGACATCATTTATGAGCACTATAACAATATGAGGAAAACCCAAAGAAGTTAGAAATGTTAGAGAGAACTCACGAAAGAGGAGGCCCAGGTAAGTGAGGGAACCAAACTTCCTACTTTGTTATAAGCTCCAGACAAGGAGTAAGCCACTCAACCCACACCGGGCTGGATATTTTCCATTTGGTGCTCCAGATCTTCTCCATCCTCTTTGTCACCTGAGAGGCTGCCCCATGTGAACTGCATTGTGGGCCCCTGCCTGCAGCTCTGGTTAGATCAAGCCAGTAGAAGACAGACAGAAAGATCTGGGGGGTGGGGTAGGGTGAAGGCAGAGTACTTATTCTCTCTGGCCCATCCCTGCCAGGCCACGGGCTAGCTGCCTACCCACCCTGAAGACCACAGGCGCTGTCAGGTGACCCTCTCTGGTAGCTTTCTGCCTGCATCTGGTCCTGCCTTCCCCTCCCCCCACCCCTTATTCTTAAGCTTAGGCGTAAAGTTCTCCTATTGATGCTTTAACTACCTACCACCAACCTAGTGGCTTAAAGCAACAAATTTATTATAATATAGTTTTGCAGGTCAGGAGTTAAAAATGGGTTGACAGGGGTGCAGTCCTTCTGGAAGCTTCAGGGGGGAATCCATTTCTTTGCCTTCTCCAGTGTCTAAAGGCTGCTTGTGTTCCTGGGCTCTTGGTCCCATACTGCTCCGACCTCTGCTTCCATCACCATGTCTCCTCTTCTGTCTCTGACCATCCGCCCTTCCTCTTATGAGGACTTTGGTCCAGGCCACCCCAGCAGAATTTTGATCCTGTCTAGTCCAGAGCAGTAAATCCGACCACGTCCCTCATCTGCCTAGGACCCGTTGGTGGGTTTCCATTCAACTTCAAATAAAACCCAATTTCTTACTAAGAGCAGATGAAACCCTTCAGAGTCTGGTCCTGCCCATCCATCTGCTCCCATCTCATCGTGACGCACCCCATCCTCTTTGAGCGCCTCAACTTGTCAAGCTCTTTCCCACCTCAAAGCCTTTGTCTGTATTGTTCCCCCTTCCTAGGCTCTTCTTATCATTGGGTCTTAAATGCCACCCACTCAGGGAAGCCTTTCTTTCCCACCCCATGCAAAGTCGATCTGACCTCCCCTACCCCATCCCAAGTCTACCATCCTCAGTCTCAATCCTTTCATTATTTCTTTGGTGACGCTTAGTATTACAATTTGTAATGATTTCATTTGTTTCTTTGGGTTTTAATGTATTCCCTACTAGATTACAAAGTCTCTGAGCACAAGGATTGTGTCTTATCAAATATCATATCCCTACAGCTGTTGAGTCTGACAAAGCAGGCCCTTAATATAACATCTGCTCTATGTGGTATATGGTCATTTCTTAGACTGTCTAAGAGGCAATGATTAATCCGGCCAAGATTGCAGACTTTGCCACTGAGTTCCCTTTACTTGTTTACAAACCCTGTCACGATGACACCGCATGCATTGTATACATTGAGTAAAAATCCTTGCCACCACTATTCATTTCAATTCAATAGGTACCTAGGCACACTAGGCATGGTGGTGGGTCTTACGTGGCAGAGATGAGTATGTCTCCTGCCTAATACTGAAGAACAGCATTATGTTACTTATACCTGTAAATACCAGCAGGAATTCATTAGGTTTGCTTATTTGGGGCCAGGAACTGTGAGAAATCTGTTATACACTTCCTCTCATTAATCTACACAACAGTCCCGCAATGGTATAGTATACCAACAAAGAACATGGGTTCTAGAATGACACTGATTTGGGTTCAAATGCCAGTTCTGCTACTCTTGCAAAGTTCCCTAACATCTCTGTGCTTCCATTTCTTCAAGGCTGAAATGGGGATAATAGTAGTAACCACATCTTAGGGTTGTTGAGAGGATTAAATAAGATACAGTGTATGTGATGTGCATGGCTCAGTGCCTGGCACATAGAAAGCGTTCCATAAATGCCAGGTGCTTCTTCTTAACTTGCTCTTCTGCAGGACATGTTATGGCCGGCAGTCTCTAGCTAACTATGCATCACGCACAGAGGGAGAATGAGTGGTCCGGGCTGAGCTCCTGCCCTTCGGGAGCACACAGTCGGAGACAGCTGTGAGCACATACTTAGAATTCAAAAACAGACAGTAAGCATGTTCCTCTAAATGGCTGTATTCATTTTGCGATGTGAGCACAGTAAACCCGTGTTCTCATTTCCTTTTCCACCAAAATAGCTACCTCTACTCCCTAAAGAGGCCCTGGATGATTCTAGACCCTTGAATGCCCTGAAATTCTCAGGAGAGAAGGAATGTTTTTTTAAAGCAGGCACAGCTTGGAGCTCGAAGACAAAAGGTTAAATTCTCTTAAGCTACTACAATGTAACTCATTTCCTGTTTTTCTCAACTGTCTAGACACAGATCTCATAAGCATTAGCCATGAATCCCACCATCATGTTAAAAATAGAAGGTTTAAATATGAAATCCTGTGGTGGAGGAAAGATTGTAGGTTTCTACCTTCATCCACAAAATGACTACTTTGGAACAGGACTTTTGTCTTGGCTGTTAGCTTTTCCCTAAATTCTGTGAAGCTGTATTTCAATGGCAGCAGTAGAGAACATCTTTTTTTTTCCCTAAAGAAAATATTTGCCCCTCAATACAGTGAATGCAATTTTTCCCTGTAGGTTTTAAAAGAAGACTAGCTTATGGGAGCTTCTCTTAATGAAGAATGTGGTCACACTTCGAAGTTTTTAGGTTAGGGGCACGTGGGTGGCTCAGTCAGTTAAGCACCTGACTTTGGCTCTGATCATGATCTCACAGTTTGTGAGTTTGAGCCCCGCATCTGGCTCTGTGCTGAGAAGTCAGAACCTGGAGCCTCCTTCAGATTCTGTGTCTCCCTCTCTTTCTGCCCCTCCCCCACTCACACTCTGTATCTTTCAAAAATAAACATTAAAAAAATTTTTTTAAGTTTTCAGGTTACTGCACAGACCAACATTTAGCCCCAAATAAATTCATGCAACAGAAAATCCATATGGATTTGACATGTTTACTTTTTCTTCTTATATCTTCCCCTTCCATAAAGTTGTCTGACAAATATTTTGTTTTGAACATACAATTTTTCAGGAAAACACATTTTTTTTAACTCCAGCAATGGGCCACCTGGGTGGCTCAGTCAGCTGAGTGTCCAACTCCTGATTTCACCTCAGGTCATGATCTCACAGTCATGAGTTCCATCCCCGCGTTGGGCTCCTTGCTGACAGTGCAGAGCCTGCTTAGGATTCTCTCTCTCTCTTTCTCTCTCTCTCTCTCTTCCTCTCTCTCTCTGCCCGCCTCCTGCTCACTCTTTCTCTCTCTCTCTCAAGATTAATAAATACCTGGGGTACCTGGGTAGCTCAGTGGGTTAAACCTCTGACTTCAGCTCAGGTCATGATCTCATGTTCGTGGGTTTGAGCCCCGCATCGGGTTCTGCTGACAGCTCAGAGCCTGGAGTCTGCTTCAGATTTTCTATCTCCCTGTCTCTCTGCCCCTCCCCTCTCATGCTCTGTCTCTCTCTGTCTCAAAAATAAATAAGACATTTTTTAAAAAGATTAATAAATACACTTAAAAAATGATACTCTGATAAAAGGAACTAACGTTTTTTAGAAAAAAGTTTGATACCAGGGTTGGGACAAGGAAAATACAAGATGAGCCTAGCAGAAATAAAAAGAGTGCCAAAAAGTAAGAGGGTACTAATAATCATGTTAATAATCATAGATCATGTTAAAAGGATACAGGACCCAACCTAATTAAGCTCCTAAGGGACAAAGCTGGGACAATTTGAGCAACAACAAAAAATTAATGATAGTATGAGATTGTAACCATAAAATAAAACAAATATGCATAAGCCTATCCTAATATAAAAATATAAATGAGAGAAGGAACAACTCTTCCTTACAGAGAAATTACAATTAATAAATGCAGAAGGCATGATGGATAGAGAAAATCCCCAATAAGCAAACCTCACAGTAATGTCTTCCCATCCCCCATGCCCAACAGCTAACAATCCCAATCATTTTTTTCCACTGAAATTAAGATAAACTAACATCCAGAGGTGCCTGATTGGCCCAGTAGGTTGAACATCCGCCTCTTAATTTCAGGTCAGGTCATGATCTCATGATTCACAATCTGCGCTGAGCTTGGAGCCTGCTTAGGATTCTCTCTCTCCCTCTCCTCCCACCCCCAGCCACTTGCACATACATGTTCTTTCTCTCAAAAATAAATAAATAAACTTTAAAAAAAGAGAAACTGATGTCCAAAGTATACTTGAATGAGCAAATAAGTAATGAAAATAATGGTGACAGCAAGGGGGCAGGCAGATGGGAAGAAAGCCATTTGGCTCAGTAATAATTAAGAATATGCATGTATCCTTACCCTCAGCTCTGCACATTTCTAACTGTGAGCTGGGCAGCCTATTTTCACTGACTCGTTCTCCTCAAATGAAAAAACTTAGTTTGAATAAGTGTAGTGGAAATGAATAGTGTACCCCCAAATTCATGTCCACTCACAACTTCAGAATGTGACCCTTTTTGGAAACAGGGTTTTTGCGGATGTAAATAAATTATGATAAGGTCATACTGGATTACGGTGGGCCCTAACTCCAATGACTGGTGTCCTTATAAGAAGAGACGACAGAGGCGCCTGGGTGATGCGGTCGGTTAAGCCTCTGACTCTTCATCTCAGCTCAGGTCATGATCTTACAGTCATGAGTTCAAGCCCCGCACTAATGGTGCAAAGCCTGCTTGGGATTATGTCTCTCCTTTTCTCTGACCCTCCCCCGCTTGTGCTCCCTCTCTCAAAATAAATAAACAAACTTTAAAAAGAAGAGGAGGAGGAGGAGGAGGAGGAAAGGACACACACACAGAGAAGACCGCCAGAAATCACCAAAAGCTAGGAAGAGGCGAGGATTTTTCCCTAGAGCCTTTGGAGGAAGTATGGCCTTGCTGACATCTTGACTTCAGACTTGTAGCTTCCAGAACTGTGAGAGAATAACTTTCTGTTGTTTTAAGCCACTGAGTTTGTGATCATTTATTTTGGCAGCTCTAGGAAACTCACAGAGTAAACAATACAGCAGACAATGTATGTAAAGGGACTAGCAGAGGGCAATTAATCATCTTTCAGCCACATCAGGGCTCTGCTTTAGTCAGATGAAGGAGGAGGAAGGTCAGGCTTGATTACACTGTTTCTTAGCTTCGGATATTTTAGCCCTGGTTGGCACACTCCCTGCCTTTTCCCTACCCACAAGTGCTCTGAGTCACTGCCCAGTTACCAGGAACTCTAAAATTCTGGAAAACAGCTTCTGCTATCCATCTAAGGAGTGACAATGGGAAAAGACCCCTATCAAATAATAACACTATAGGCAGTAAATACAGATTTGAATTGATCCTTATATCTTATCAGCTAAAAAATGTTCTCTGGGCATGAGTCCCTTAAAAAGATAGGCTGAAGTCCTAGGTTGAAGGTACTCCAGAATGTGACCTTATTTGGAAATAGGGTCACTGCAGATATGATTAGTTCATTTAAGACGGGATCACGCTGGAGTAGGGTGGGCCCTTAACCCAATGGCAGGTGTCCTTATACAAAGACAAAGCAGAACACAGGGAGAGGGCAATGACATGACCGTGGAGACAGAGATTGCAGTGATACATCTACAAGCCAAGGAATATAACCACCAGAAGCTAGAAAAGACAGGAAAAGATTCTCTCCTACCAGTACCAGAGGGAGCATGGCCCTGATGAGACCTTAATTTCAGACTTCTAGCTTCCATAACTATTAGAATACATTTTTGTGGTTCTAACTCAGTTTGTGATACTTTGTTTTGCAGCCCTAAGAAACATACATAATTGCCTTAACAAGGCTAAGTTTTAAAAGATGGTGTCCCTGCCCTCCAAAAGTTTGCATTATGATACAAGTGGATACAGTCAGCATAAGTACACTTGTAAGTGTCTGCGCCGGCTGTTCTTTATTTATGCATACCCTCCTCCATTGTCTACCTTTTCTGTGGCTTTCAGGGCTGATCCCAGAGACTGTAGTATCCAGGCTCCCTTGTCCTTAGCTTCCGGTTGGGTTTGGCCAACGAGAGACAACAACTGGGAATTTGGGGGTAGAAGGGATAAAGTTGGAGATTTCTTGCTCTCGCCCTGCCTCGGTGTTCTAGCAATGTCTTCATCTACTACGACTGCCAGTCCTGTTGGGCACCCGTGCCCACTGTCACCTCATGTCTGTAGCTCTCTCTGAGCTCCATGACACAACTTCCTCCCCTTTTCCCTTCATTCCTTGGGGTGAAAGAACTTCCATCTGCTGCCAGTCCCTGAGAGCCTCAACATCCCTATTGGCTCCCTCTATCCCTGCCTACTACGGAATGCATGTTTGTATCCCCCTAAAATTCATATTTTTGAAGCTCTAACTCACAATGTGATGGTATTTGGAGGTGGAGCACTTGGGAGGTAAATAGGTGTAGATGAGGTCATGAGGGTGAGACCCCCATGATGGAATGAGTGCCCTTTTAAGAAGAGAGACTAGGGGCACCTGGATGGCTCAGTCAGGTAAGCATCTGACTTCAGCTCAGGTCATGATCTTGCGGTCTATGGGTTCAAGCCCCGCATCGGGCTGTGCTGACAGCTCAGAGCCTGCCTGGAGCCTGCTTCAGGTTCTGTAACCTCCCTCTCTCTTTGTCCCTCTCCCACTTGTGCATTCTCTCTCTCTCTCTCTCTCTCTCTCTCAAAAATAAATAAACATTCTTTTAAATCATTAAAAGAAGAAGAGAGACTAGAGTTATCTCTCTCCGTGTGAGGACAAAGAGAGAAGACAGCCATCTATAAGCAGGAAGAAAGCCCTCATCAAGAACCAGTTGGCCAACACCTTGATCTTGGACTTCCCTTCAAAACTGTGAAAAATAAATGTCTATCGTTTAAGCCACTGAATCTGTGGTGTTTTTTTTAATTTAAGAAAAAAGATTTTAAGGTTTATTTATTTTGAGAAACAGAGTACAAACAGGGAAGGAACAGAGAGAGAGAGAGAGAGGGAATCCCAAGTAGGTTCCATACCATCAGCACATAGCCCAATGCAGGACTTGAACCCACGACTCTGGGATCATGACCTGAGCTGAAATCAAGTGTCAGATGCTTAACCAACTGGCCACCCAGACCACCCTCTGTGGTATTTTTTTATAGCAGCTCAAGCTAAAACACCGCCCCGCCTGAGTATATAGTCCCTTCATTACAGTCCCCGTCAGGGGCACCTAGGTAATGGTAATGTACCAACACTGCTTTCTTGGTTTTGACAAAAGTCTCGTGATAATACAAGATGTTAATATCAAGGGAAATTGAAAGTGAGTAAGGGATATATAGGAACTCTACAACTCTTCTGCAAATCCAAAATACTACAAAAGGAAAAAGTTTGTTTTAAAAAAATGATTAGAACTACCTTATGGAGTGAGAGCCATATGCAGGTCAAGGGACAGTTGGGTAAGCATAAATAATTTGTTTACAACAATAAATATTACAAGCTGGGTTTCTGCTATAAATTCGATATGGCTTGCCAATGATATTAAAAACCCTTCAAGCAGAGCTGGGAGAAGTTGTACTGAGAGAAGGGTCAATGCAAAAGATACTCTAGTAACACATGTACACCCACGCCACTAGGCAGAAATAAAACACCCAGGCAAGAAAAGGCAAAACAAAGCAATGCCCAAACTTCTACACAATGGCCATTGTTAAGCCCAAATGAAGGTGCTATTGAGTATCTCTGTGGCTTGCAAAAGCAATATCTCTTTTTACCCTATTTTCTATGTTTCTTGAATGGAGCACTTAGGTTACTGAAATGACAAAACCTTTGGTTTCAACTAAAGTAGAATGCCCTCGGGGAGGCACTGAGAAGCAGCCCAACAGAGAGCAGCTTTGGAGGGTACACTGACTCCTTCCGCATCTAGACAGAACCCTCAGTCTTTGAGACCTCACCCCTTTCATTCTCTAAGCTATGAAGTGCCCATCTCATCAGGTATTAGTCCTTCGCAAAGAGCAGCAGACACAAAGGGTCTCTGGGGGCCCGGGCAAGAATAAGCGCACATGGATTCTTGAGGAATGGATAGTCTCATAGCATCTCACAGTCCCTTATGCCTCTCCAAACTCTTAGCAGAGAGGGCAGGAATACATATTTTTGTTGATGCTGCTTAACAGAAAATAGGATTCTACACAGAAACACACATAGCAGGGATTTATCTCTCTCTCTCTTTTTAAAGTTTATTTATTTATTTTGAGAGAGACAGAAACAGCGTAAGTGGGGGATGGGCAGAGAGAGAGGCAGAGAGAATCCCAAGCAGGCTCCCAGTGCAGGTGCAGGGCCTGACGCAGGGATTGAACCATGAGGTTATGACCTGAGCTGAAAAAGAGTCAGATGCTCAACCGACTGAGCCACCCAAGCACCCCAGCAGGGACTTCTCTCTTATATACATGTGCATTCTCTTGGCCTGGTTAGTGCCTCTATAGTAGGCACTCAATAATCACTTACATGGTGAATTAGTTAGTTAGTCAATCAACCCCTGCCCCTTGGCATTGATAACATCTTAAGAAAAGGTGTTACTAAGTCCTCATCCAATAGTTTCACGGTTTTATTCATAGTTTTGTATTTTTATTTTGACCTTTCCACCTCACTCAAAAACTCATTATATGCCCCCAAATCTGCCTTACAAAGAATAAGTCTGTGACTTTATCATGTTTCCATCAGTAAAAACTAATAATAGTTGATGATCTTTGACAAGGTTGTCAATACCACTTAACGGGAAAAGAACTTTCTCTTCAAAAATGGTGTTGGTATTGGTGCCCAATATCTATAAGCAGAAGAATGAAGTTGGGCCCTTATCTTACACCATAAACAAAAGTAACTCAAAATAGAATGAAGACCTAAACATAAGACCTAAAACCATAAAACTCCTAGAAGAAAACACAGAAGAAAAACTTTATGGCATTGGACTTAGCAATGATTTCTTAGATAGGAGAATAAAAGCACAGGCCACAAAAGCAAAAACAGACAAATGGGTCTAGTCCCATCAAATTTAAAAATTCTTGTGCAACAAAGACATAATCAACAGAGTGAAATTCAACCTATGGAACAGGAGAAAATATATATCTGATAAGGAGTTAATATCCAGGATATATAAACAACTCTAACAACTCAACAACAAAAAAATCAAATAACTTGATTTTAAAATGGACAAAGGACTTAAATAGATATTTCTTCAAAGATGATATACAAACTGCAACAAGCATATGAAAACATGCTCAGCATCACAAATCATCAGGGAAATGCAAGTCAAAACCACAATTAGGCATCACCTCACATCCATTAGGATGGCTAATATTCAAAAACAAAACAAAACAGAAAATAACAATAAAAACTGGAGTTCTTATGCACTGTTGGTGGGACTGTAAAATGGCTTAACCACTATGAAAAACAGTATGGAGGTTCCTGAAAAATTAAAAATAGAAGTGCCATGCAACCCAGAAATCCCACCTCTGGACATACATACAAAAGAATTGAAACTAGGGTCTCCAAGAGTTATTTGCACACCCACATTCATAGCAGCACTATTCACAATAGCCAGGAAATGGAAGCAACCCAAATATCCATCAATAGATGAATGGGTAATCAAAATACATACAGTGGAATATTATTCAACCTTAAAAACAGAAAGAAATTATGTCAAGTGCTGTATTACATGGAAGAACTCAAAGACATTATGCTAAGTGAAATAAACCAGTTACAAAAAGACAAGTGCTACACACTTCCACTTATATGAGGTATCTAAAGATGTTCAAGCGCAGTAACAATTAGTAAAATGGTGTCCATGAGAGGCTGGCAGAGGGAGATAAGCAGTATTGTTCCTCAATGGGTAAAGAATTTCCTATTCCAAGATAAAAAGATTCTGCAGATCTGTTTCAAATCGATGTGACTATGCTTAACACCATGGAACTGTACACTTAAAACTGGTTAAGATAATGAATTTTGTGTTATATAAAACATAGGCATTCGTGAATTTTTAATCCATTGATACCTGGCAGGGGGAAAGGCATATTCTCTATCCTACTAACTTATTTGGAGGCTATTTCAGAATCTTTGTCTCCCAAGCTCCTTTCTCAACTCATCTCCTAACCTGATGGCCACCTCCTTGTTCTTGGTCCCTTGCTTCATATGTTACCTCTCACTTTTAGCTCTTTAACCTGTCTCTTGTATTCATTCACTGATCCTCTGGCCTTCACCTCTCTCTTTCTTCCTTGCTCACAAATCCCACAGAATTTGCTGTTCTTCAAAGTGCTCCAGGAAAGCCCCCCTACAAGCTGCATATGAATATCCAGTGATTAATTTATAAAATCAGACCTTTAGCAATATTCCATACTCAAGATATTAATGCCAAGTTTTAAAAGATTGATAAAACATCTAATGCAAAAAATTTTCATATTATAAAAGCATTTTGAAAATTATTCCAAACACCAAATAGCATTTTTTAAATTTTTTAAAAATATTTATTTATGAGAGAGAGAGAGAGTACAAGCAGGGGAGGGCCAGAGAGAGAGGGAGACACAGAATCTGAAGCAGGCTCCAGGCTCCGAGCTGTCAGCACGGAGCCTGACGCAGGGCTCAAACCTACAAACCAAACCACGAGATCATGACCTGAGCTAAAGTCGGACGCCTAACCAACTGAGCCACCCAGGTGCCCCCAAATAGCAGTTTTATTTAAGCTTATTTATTTTGAGAGAGCAAATGCATGGGGAGGGGCAGAGAGAGGAAGAGAGAACCCCAAGCAGGCTCCACCTTACAACCCTGACAGCCCCAACGTGGGGCTCAATCCCATCAACTATGAGATCATGACCTGAGCTGAAATCAAGAGTCTGAGGCTTAACTCACTGAGCCACCCAGGTGCCCCAAATCAAATAGTGTTTAAAACTCATTACATTAACAAACAATCTTACGATACTATCCTGTACCACTGAATATGTGGTGAAATTTTCATACAGTATCTGGTGGGAATATAAATTGGTAGAAACCTTTAGAAAAGCAGTTAAGCAATATGTTTTGAAAACCACAAAAATATCCATGCCCTTGGACCTATTAACCCCATTCCCAGGAATTTGTTCTAAGGAAATTACAATACGAATTTTTAAAAAAAGCTTATTTATTTCCAAGTTATTTCTGTACTGCTGTGTGGGCATTCTCACTTTTGTCTTTTTTCTCCCACCCTTTAAAATTTATTCAGTTTTGGAGGGGCTCCAGGAAGAAGAAAGGAAGTTGTCCTTGATTCTAGATGCCAACTATCACAGTACCCTGTCTGCTCTGGTCACTTTCAGGTAATGACAGTCTGATGGTCACATCAAGTCACCAACTTGGTCTCAATAGAGTAATTCAATGCATTGTGATGTTGATCATATTAACCAAGAATTCAGGCTTCATTCCAAAGGTTTCTCCCACTTCTGAGCTAGAGCCAGCAGTTCAGTGAGAGCCACAATGGAAAGGGGCGGGTGGGGCTCATATGCAGTCAACTTCTCTCCCACCCCCCTTCACATTCCCTCACTGGCTGCTGTCTTGAAGGCCATGTCAAAACGGATGGAAGGCAAAGAGGTAAGTGGTTATGTCTGGAAATACTCTCACTGGCTTGTGACGGGTAGTGTTGCAAGCTGACTTCGTGCTCACTGGGCTTTCCAGCTCTAGAACATTGCCTCTCATCTGTGCATTCCACACGGGATCTCTGGAGATAACCATCTCTGGGGACCTCTCTAGTTTGAGTTCTTAGGATAAGAGAGAAGCAGTCTATCCCAGCTGCCACTGCCTCCTGTGCCCTGGTCCCTAGCACTCCTCTCCACTCAGACTTCTTCCCTGACCTTTCTCTCACCTTCCCAGAGGGTCCTCTTGGCCTTCTTGAGAATGGAGTGTGGGTATACAATTGCATGCTACTAAGTTATAAAACTTGATACATACAACAACATGGATGGAACTCAAGGGTGTTAGGCACAGTGGAAAAAGCCAATCTCAGAGAGTTACACATTGCTTGATGTCAGTACTTAGCATTCCTTAAATGATAAAATTACAGTGATGAAGAATAATAGACCACTAGGTTCTACTGACCACTAGGTTAACAGATAATAAGTTATAGGGGTTGCAGGGGGAGGTGTAGTATTAGGGAGTTTCTTCATAGTAATGGAGCAATTACATGCCCTGTGGCGGTGATTACATAAATCCACAAATCTGTACCTGTAATAAAATCGCGTAGTGACACACACACACAAGTACTCGTAAAAACTGATGAAACCCAAGTAAAGTCTGTAACTTAGTTCATAGTATTATGCCAATGTCAATGTCAATTCCCTAGTTTAGAAAATGTACCATGGTTATATAAGATGTTATCACTGGGGAAAGCTGGGTGAAGGGCACACGGGAACTCTCTATTTTTGCAACTTGTTGTGACTCTTAAACAATTTTTTTTAAGTTTTTTTAAGTGGCTCTGGCGTAGTTCTCTCTTCCCAGGGGGCCCACCTTTGAGCCCCAGGAAAACATTCTCTCATCCTTTGCCCCAAGAGAGCCTGGAAGGGCAGGACGAAACCCCACCCTACTGCCACAGGCCACTCCAGACAGTTCTCTTCACCCTCAACTGTAGAAAATAGATTTCAAGTTCATATGTGGCCCTAAGGAAACCCCCATCATACACTGGGGAGGGAGTCACAGCATGCGATGCACTGACTGCTTATGTATTCGGAGTGGCTGCAGAGGTCAAGGACTTAGCCAACAGGCTCGTGAGAATTCTCCTGGTGTACTGGATACTCTGGGCTCTGGCCAGATCGACCCTCAGGACTGCAGCCCTCACTCCCTCATCCGAGTCTCTCTGAAAACTGCTCTAAGTTGAAGAGAGTTCCAAGGTCACGTCCCGTTCCCAGGGGCAATCTGCACCCAATGACTGGTCCACATAGAGGCATAAAGACTCGGCCTCCATGCTTCAATAAGGGAGTCACTGCAAGACCATCTCAGCTCTGAAGCTGGTGGAGGGGTGGCTGAGGCCTTTGCAGTGACTGCATCAAAGCGTGACTGTTCCCTTTGCCTGGCCTCTTCCTTTATTCCTCCACAGGTGTTGAACCCCAAGCATTTCCCAGTGAACCTCCTGTACACAGATCTCCATCACAGAATTTTATGGGGAACCTGACCTTTGACTTTTGGTGAATTCCATATATGATAGTCAGCTTCAGCCTCACTTTGGAATCTGATATCTATTGAATTGGTGCCTGAGTCGAACGTGAAGAAGGAATAGCCCCACTTAACACCGTGTTATGCTTGTAATAGGAATAACAAAAGAGAAATTTATTAACAAGTCATGGCAAATCCATGCCATGGAATATTAAATAGCCAGTAAAAGTTATAAACATTTTGCAGCAAAATATTCTGGAAAAATGACCATGATCTGCTATGAAGAGAATACAATGTTGATTTTGGACTTGGGGGCGGGGGGGACACTAAGGGGGCGGGAGGGACACTAACAGACATCTTGGGAATATGTGGAGAAGTGTGAATATTGAATGTGTATTAAATAATATCACTGCGTCAGTGTTAAATTTCCTGGACATGAAAACAGTATTATGATTATGCAAAAAACTGACTTTGTTCTTAGGAAATCCTGCTGTAGTATTTATAGCTGAAGTCTCCTGTTGTCTGCAACTTGCTTCCGAGTGGTTCAGCAGACAACTATGAGCAACAGAGAGCAAGAACTCTTTTCCTGCAAAGAGCAAGAATACTCGCTCCCTGCAGGGATCTTGTTCCCATTCCTGTGCTGAATGCTCCCCCTTGTGTACCAAGAGAGCAGAATGCATTCATCATGATGCACTTAAACCTCCTCTGCCCAGCGGCAAAGCAAGACCCCAAGACTTTTACAGAAGGCAATCGTATGGCACATTTTAATGTGCTCTCTCCCAATCTGCATCCAATAGTGTAGTTCCCATCCCCCAGTTCGCTCTCCATGGTGTAAAAATCGGACTTTGAGGTCTGGTGGTGGGAAGGCATCATCTACAAAGAGGTGAGGAGGAGGGTACCTGTAGTCTTGCCTGTGTATGGCATGGGCTCTAGGGTCAAACAGCCCTGAAAATGAATCCCATTTTGCCCACTTACTAGCTGCGTGACCTCTTTGAGCATCAGCTTCAGAAGAAAGGATGATAACAGCACTTATTATCAAAGAGTAACTGGGAGAATTAAATGAGATAATGCAGAGCAAGACATAGCCTAGGCCATGGCCTACCCCTAAGAGTTAGAGCCCAGTAAGTATTAATCAATTACTTTGACCTATTAACCTCTTCTTGAAAAAACTTCTAAGAGAGAGCTCCTTGGAAGTCCTACACCTTGTAGAGCATAGTTTGAAAACTACTGCCCTGATTTGTAGACTTTAATCTTTGGTGAGAATCCATCTGATATTTTTCTTACAAAACTATGCTTACTAAATGAAAAGTTGAAAGTAAAAAATAAATAAGGAAGAAAACCCCCTCCTTTTCAGGGATACATGCACTGAAAAGGACTATTTCACCAGTTATATTTCCTCATAAGTGATTTCCAAGAAAATGGACATGTTGAGTTCTCTGCCAATGTTTCTGCTCGCCATTACGCCTCCTCTACATCTTCTGCTTTTGACAATCCGATCAGGGTCTCCTCCAACGCAAGTTACTCTCATGTCCCGTGTCAAGATACCAAGAGAATCTCTTTCATGTTCCCCAAGGTCATGCACTCGACTGCCTACTCTTCCTTCTTCTGCTCCCTTCCTCTGGCTCTATCTCTTCAACAAATCCACATGGAACATCTACTCTCTGAAAGACACAGTTCTTGCTGGCCTTGGGTAAAAAATTACCAAGACCACAGTCCCTGCCTTTTATGAGTTTATACCAGAGTCTACTAGGCCTGATTCTAGTAGCAAAGTCAGCTTGTTGGGTTTTTTTTTAATGTTTTTTATTTCTGAGAGAGTGAGACAGTGTGAGCAGGGGAGGGTCAGAGAGAGAGGCAGACACAGAATCCGAAACAGGCTCCAGGCTCTGAGCTAGCTGCCAGCACAGAGCCCAACACGGGGCTCGAACCCACAAAACGTGAGATCATGACTTGAGCCAAAGTCGGATGCTTAACTGACTGAGCCACCCAGGTGCCCCAAAGTCAGCTTGTTAAAGACAAAACAAAACCAGAAAACAGGGAGGCATTATAGCAAATACTAAACACGGTCTGGCCGAAAATAAAATCAGGAACCCCCTGGGCTCAGGAAACCCTAGATTTGCTACAGACTTGATTTGTGAACTTGAATGAGTGAAATCACCTCTCTGGGCCTAGATAGTAGTATCATCTGTAAACTGCCTTAGGTTGGGTTCCCCCAAAGTAGACCTTGAGACAGGAATTAGGGGGTAAGTAGTTTATCTGAGAGAGGATCCTGGGAAGCACCAGCAAGGAATGGGGAGGGTCAGGAGAGGCAAGGAAGCAGGTTTCTGAGCAGGCGCCAAGCAGGAATGCCATGGGCAGCCGGGGACCAACTGTGCTTGGGATGCCAGAAGACCTGCCGTGCTTCATTCAAGATCTGTAGCCTCTGAGGAAAGAGGGAGCCGCAGGATTCATCCACCGGCTCCCACACATCAGCTGCTAAAGACTGCTCCGGGGCATATTAACTCTTCCACACTTCCAGCCACACCTGTTAGCACCCAGGAAAGCCTCTCGTGGAGGCTCACATGCTCTCTTTGGTGAAAAAGACTGAGATGGGTACTATCGAGGAGGTAGGGATTGGCAATATCTGCTGTGCCTTCCAGAAGAACTGTTCAGGAAGACGAGTGATAGACTATGAAAGCCCTGAGCAGAGTTCCTGGCAGAAGCATTAAAGCTTCTTTTACCCGTCAACTCCCCTATGACCCAGCAATAGCACTGCTAGGAATCTACCCAAGGGATACAGGAGTGCTGAAGCATAGGAGCACATGTACCCCAATGTTCATAGCAGCACTCTCAACAAAAGCAAAAACATGGAAAGAGCCTAAGTGTCCATCAAAGGACGAATGGATCAAGAAGATGTGGTTAATCTATAAAATGGAATACTACATGGCAATGAGAAAGAATGAAATCTGGCCTTTTGTAGCAACATGGATGGACCTTGAGGGTGTTATGCTGAGCGAAATAAGTCAGGCAGAGAAGGACAAATACCATACGTTTGCATGTGTAGGAGGATTAGGAGGAACTTAATGGAGGACCATGGGGGAGAAGAAGGGGGGAAGTGGTGGGGGAGAGGGAGAGAGGCAAACCATGAGAGACTCTTAAATGATGAGAACAAACTGAGGACTGATGGGTGTGGTGGGGGAAGGGGGGAGATGGGCATGGAGGAGGACACTTGTGGGGATGAGCACTGAGTGTTATGTGGAAACTAATTTGACAATAAACTATTTGTAAAAAAAAAAAAAAAAAAAGGTTCTTTTACCCAAACGTAAAAGTGGGACAAAGGACCTCCTGGATGGCCCATCCCTGCACGAGACACCCTGCTGACCGTGTTATTCTCTCCTCGCTTCCTTGTCAACCTTCCACTAGTACAAACCCTACCAAATCCTCCCAAAGAAACTGCCCAGATCTAGATCCGCCCTCCCATGTCCACAGCACCCTCCCTAGTCCTGACCCCATCAGTTTGCCTGTGGAAGTCTCTCCCCCCGGGGCTCCCCTCTTCCTCCTCTGCCAACCTCAACTTGCCACCTGCAGTCAAGGGACGCTGTGCAAATCACTGATTTCCCCCCAGCCCTCTCCTGTTTAAGAGCTTGCCACCACGGCCTCTTTTCTCCAACAAGATTAAACACTAAATCTCATCTTGTGGTTCGAGGTACCCCTTGTGCCAAAGATAGGCCACCCCATGACTTCCCCAGGTTCTCACTTCTAGAATTCACCCTGCTTCTCTGGGAACAGTGCCCTAATTCTGCCTTGGGATTTCTTCTCATGTACCTGCATTCTTCATTTCATAAGGTATAATTCTGGAGTCAGACCCAGGGTCCAATTATGTCCCTCTACATATTAACTGTGCTACTTTGGGCAAGTTTCCCATGTCTGTTTCCTCGTCTGAAAAAGGAGGATAATATTTCCTACTTCATAGGGTCGTTGTAATAATAACATTATACAATAAGTAGCTTTGAGCAATGCCTGGTACAAAATGAGTGCCCATTATAATGTTAGCTATCATCATGGGTTTCCTCTAGGTGTTAAGATTCTTCAGACAAGAGAAATCTGCTGAGGAGACTTTTTTTTTTCTCTTTGCATGAGCTCATGGGCCTCCTTAGCCTTTCTGTATCCAAAGTGCAGCTTAAAGCCACATGTGGCCCAGAAACATACGCCTTACTCCTTAGCTGCTTAGAGGACTCCCTTGCACTCGAGGAGGCAAAATCAAAGGTTAGAGCTGTAGAACAGGAATCTAAGAGCAGTACAATGGAAGAAATGACATTAAAGGGGTGCCTGGGTGACTCATTTGGTTAGGCATCTGACTTCGGCTCAGGTCATGATCTGGTTTGGGAGTTCGAGCCCCATGTTGGGCTCTGTGCCGATAGCTCCAAGCCTGGAGCCCGCTTCAGATTCTGTTCAACTCTCTCTCTCTGCCCCTCCCCCACTTGCACTCTGTCTCTCTCAAAAATAAACATTAAAACAATAATAAAATAAAAATAAAATAAAATCACATTTTAAAAAAGATACTGCACACATTAGGCATGCAACGTGTTAGCAACTTAAAACACTTTACCTTTCAGAGTATGAAACATTCTCTCTGTGTGTCTCTGTCTCTGTCACATACACACAATCTCAAAGTAACCTTCCTAAGTGAAGCATCCAAGGCCCAGAGAGGTTAAGCGACTTTCCCAAGGTAACAGCAAGTGAGAAACAAAAAGCACAGCTATTCTGGGGACTAAGGACTGAAACCTGATTTTTCTTATATTCTGAGTGCAAGAACTATGCCTCCTCCACAGCTGGCCTTAAAGAGACCACACATACCTCTGCACCCTGTGGGCGCTGAGTGGGAAGTGACTCCTCTATCATGCATGGCTCTAGAAATGGTATGTGCCAGAACAGTATGACTGTACTAACATTTTGCCCCTCAATATTTTTTCCCAATGTCCCTCCCAGAAATTGCTCTAAAACACCAGGTCCCCATGGAAACCTCAGGAAAGACTGCTGTTGACTCTAAGTGAAATTCAGCTATGACTGCTCCCTTGATAACAAATGGATGTTATTAAAAGCCTGGCCCCAACAGATACCTGCTGTAGCTCACGGCCAATGCCCCATTCTTCCTGGCTGAGAGGGTGAACGAGACGGTCCATTCTGGTGTCAGGCTATGTGGTCAGCTCAGAAAAAAATGGGGACAACATCACCTGAGCCCCACAGTCATGGTCAGACACAGACAAGGGCTTTTCCATGTAAGTTTGTGATAGTAGGCTGGAGTGACAAGCCCACTCAGAGTGTGGGTGATGCTAATACATCACCTCATTATGACCTTGGCCACCTGCAGATCTCGCTGATGATGCACTATCCAGACGAAGAAGTGAAAGAGGAAGGCCTGGGGCTAAGAGTCTGGGAAAGAAAGCTGCATGGAAAAGGACAGCATCATCTAAAAAGGAACAGAACGTAGTCAGGGCAAGGAATCCAAAGAGCAAGAATTTAGCAGCATTTTTCCGGCAATATACAGAGATCTGGTGGGTGGGGGCTTGACCTTCCTGACTCCATTGATGACAGGAATTGCTCCTTCATGAAACAGTTGAAGAATAGTTGCTGAGTACCCACAGGGTCAGACACTGCTAGCCTGAATAAGGCAGAGCCAGAACTCATGGTCTGGTGGAAGGAGAAAGGAAACTGGCTTTTAAATAAATACATACACACGGTCATTTCTGTTTTTGACAACTGCGAAAAGGAAAGAAGTAACGAAGCAATGTGACCTTGCCAGGTCAGGCAGCTTGGATTAGTGGACCTGGAGCTAGGACCTAGATGACAGGGAGCAGTCAGACCAGAGAAGGTACTGGAAAGAAGGGACAAGTCGGGGCAAGCAGAATGTAAGGACCTTCTGGAAGGAATGATCGCAGCGTGCTCCACGAGAAAAGCTTCTTGGGGCAGCAGGACAAGGAAGGGACTGGAGAGTCATGGAGCTGGAATCACAGAGGCAGCCGCAGTCCAGACTACACACAGCTTTGAGGGCCTCAGAAAGGACAGTGGATTGTATCTTAAGTTCATGTTGAATCCCTTGTAGAGTGGTGGTGGTGGTTGTTCACTGTTGTTTTAAAGCCAGGGAGTGAGATGCTCTGGTTTATATCTTTTTTTTTTATTTTAATATTTATTGAGAGACAGAGAGTGAGTGGGAGAGGGGCAGAGAGAGAGGGAGTCACTGATTCCGAAACAGGCTCCAGGCTCAGAGCCCAATGCAGGGCTTGAACTCACAAACCGCGAGATCGTGACCTGAGCTGAAGTTGGATGCTTAACAGACTGAGCCACCCAGGCGCCCCTCTCTGGCTTTTAGTCTTAAAACACTACTCTGGCTGCTTGGTGGAGGACGTATGACAATGTGGGAAGGAGACAAAAAAAAAAAAAAAAAAAGCAGGGGCTGCTACTAGGGCTGGTGTGCCCAAGGCTTCTCCCTGACCTGGATGAAATACCCCCCATAGGCCCTCCAGCTCTCTTTCCTCTGCGTCAATGCTCAAGAAAGATGGCATGAGCCAAGGGATGGACCTAGTCAAAGGGAATAACCCCCAGATCAAGAGCTGAGTCCTGTTAGGCCTGCGTGAGAGGACAGCGGGCCTGGACGACGGGTCTCTCATGTCAGCAGAGCTCTCTTTGGAGGGGTAGAAATGGTTCCTTGGTTCATAAAGGAAGGATTGCGGGAGGGCCAGGGACATGGCAGCCTCTCCCTTGACCCCCGTCCCGGCTCAGCGCTGCCGCATTTTCCTGCTCCCTTCCCCACAGCACTGTGCCTCCTTTCTCCTGTTCTCTCCTAAATCCATTCAACTCCTCCCGTCCCCATCATGCCTCTGAAATTGCTCAGAAGACCTCCATGTTGCCAAAGTCAATGGTCCCCTCAGTCCTCAGCTTACTCAAATGATCAGCAACATCCACGTCACTGATCCCTCTCTTCCTCTGGAATCACACCTCCTCAGGGTTTTCCTTGCTTTCTCCTCCTCCCCTGACCCATCCTTTCTGTCCTCGCTGCTCTGGTGTCTCCTTGTCTCCTGATGTCTAAATGCAAAAGCCCCCAGAGCTAAGTCCCCAGACCTCTTCCCCATCTACACTCAGCGTCTCCATGATCTCAGAGAGCCCTGTGCCTTTACATGCCATCTGATGTCTCCCAATTGTATATTCCCAGCCTGAACCTCTCCCCTGAACCCCAGACTCCTTTATCCTTTGGATAAAAGATAACATCTCCTTAGACATCCAGCTGACATCTCAAATTTAACATGTCCAGAAGGAAACTCCTGATCTTCCTCCCCCAAGCTGCTCCCCAACTCAATACATAGCATCTACCCTTCCACACACACTGTAAGTTCACTGTGTCTTCTCCACCAGAATGCCAGCTCTATGAGCACAGGCGCTTTGTGTTCTTCACCGCTGAATCACTGAGGCAGGAACAATGCCTGGCACAGAGTAGGAGCTATCTGTTGAATGGACAGAAACATTTCCTCCAGGAAGGCTCCCCACCCCTTCTAACCAGCTACTTCTCTCATTATATGTACACACAGAACCATTACCTCTCCCTGAGAGCACGTTGCACAGCTGCAACTGTGTGGTAATTCACATGATTCCTTGATGTGAAGTCAGTCTCCACCATCAGCCGGTGGCCTACAGGAGGGCAGATGCCATTCTGGTGTTGGTCACCAGCACCTAACCTGGAGCCTGGCACAGATTGACCGCTCAATAAGTAAAAATACTAATGACCATTTTTTTAAAATATTTTTATTTATTTCTAGGAGAGAGAGAGACAGCGTGAGCAGGGGAGGGTCAGAGAGAGAGGGAGACACAGACTCTGAAACAGGCTCCAGGCTCTGAGCTGGCAGTCGGCACAGAGCCCGACACGGGGCTCGAACCCACGAACCATGAGATCATGACCTAAGCGAAGGCCGGATGCTCAACCGACTAAGCCACCCAAGCGGCCCACTAATGAGCATTTTTAAATGAATAAATAGATAATACAAGTTATGGGTCCTCCCTCCAGAAAAATAAAACCACACACAATGCGTGCTGGGACTCCAGGTTAGGAATTCTTGGTCTTAATCCTTTCAGGCTGCCCAAACAAATTACCACAGACTGAGCGGCTTAAAAGCAAGAGGGAGGTACTGCTCACAGTTCTAGATGCTAGGAGTCCAATCAGGGTGCCTACATGGCCAGGTGAGGTCACAGGCTGCACACATGAGAAGGTGCTAGGAACACTTATGGGATGTCTTTCATGGAAGTGCTAACCCTGTTCATGAGAACTCCACCATCACAAACCAATCACCTCCCAAAGGCCGCCACCTCCTAATACCATCACCTTTGTTGGTTAGGATTTTAACGTGGGCAGAAGACATGAACAGACACTTTTCCACAGAAGACATCCAGATGGCCAACAGACACATGGAAAGATGCTCAACATCACTCATCATCAGGGAAATACAAATCAAAACCACAATGAGATACCACCTTCACACCTGTCAGAATGGCTAAAATTAACAACTCAGGAAACAGCAGATGTTGGCGAGGATGCAGAGAAAGGAGAACCCTTTGCTCTGCTGGTGGGAATGCAAACTGGTGCAGCCACTGGAAAACAGTATGGAGGTTCCTCAAAAAGTTAAAAATAGAACTCGCCTATGACCCAACAATTGCACCATGAGGTATTTATCCAAAGGATACAAAAATGCTGATTCCAAGGGGCACATGCACCCCAATGTTTATAGCAGCACTATCAACAATAGCCAAATTATGGAAAGAGTCAAAATGTCCACCGACTGATGAATGGATAAAGATGTACACACACACACTAGAGTATTAACTGGAGATCAAAAAGAATGAAATTTTGCCATTTGCATGTGGTTGGAACTAGAGTGTATTATGCTAAGTGAAATAAGTCAGTCAGAGAAAGACAAATACATGACTTCACTCCCAGGTGGAATTTAAGAAACAAAACAGACGAACATAGGGGAAGAGAAGGAAAAATAAGATAAAAAACAGAGAGGGAGACAAACCGTAAGAGACTCTTAAATACAGAGAACTGAGGGTTGCTGGTAGAGGGGTTGGGGGGTAGGGAATGGGCTAAATGGATGATGAGCAATAAAAAGGACACTTGTTGGGATGAGCACTGGGTGTTATATGTAAGTGATGAATCACTAAATTCTATTCCTGAAATCAAAACATAAAAATAAATAAATAATAAAATTCATGAACATGGGGGAAAAATATGGATTTGGAGGGAGGGAGAGGGTCACAAACATTCAGACCACAGCACCCTGTTGAAAGTTTATTACAACAGCCTAAACTTACCCTGTGATTTCAACCAGTATGAATACAGAAATATCGTTCTTTCTAAGTTCTCCAGCCGTGGCACACAGGGAAGTAGATCTCTTAACAGAGTATTGTAATTAGTTGGGAATATTTCTGAATGCTCCCAGAAATGGCACAGACAATGTGTAAACAAGACTGGGGGGAGCAGCACAGTGGGACAAAGGGCAAAAGAATACCCAGTGAGATGCCCGCACACAGAGCATTCTTGTCATTTCTTCATCAAGAAAAAAATGACGCAGGTGGTAACAGCTGTGTGTCCCACACCAAGTCAACCTAATCACCTGGCCACAGCTGTTTAAGCTACACAACTACATACCATTCCACTGATTTTATAAGGAGCACTGCTAACAGAAACACATGTAGAGAACCTCAGAACATATATTCACTCCTTCAGCAAATGTTTATTGAGCATCAACCATGTGTCTCACACTGCAGGAGAATTTCATATAGGGGACTACTTAGCCTGTCTTCTCCCCTGTGAGCGTCAGACACTGGTCTGTAAGAGCTCCAGCACTCAACCAGGATACTGAGTTGTAACTGGAGAGCTCCTTTATTCCAGTGTTCTATGAAGGTGACAGGACTTGCTTGCAGAGACCGTCATTAACTTCCAGGATGCGTACTGTATACTCAACACGTTTACCTACATCCAACCACACAGAAGAAGCAGCAGGTGCTAATATGAGTCTCAGCAAGTCCTCACTAGAAAGCTGATGATAACCCATAACCAGGGGTTACTAAGTGAATAATTCTGGTTCAGGCTCCACTTTTCTTTCTGATCGTAGGGTCTTCATGTATTTCCAAATTTTCTGGTTCTATACCATCTGTACTGTAATATTCACTTCCTTCCTTCAAGGCCCTTTTAAGTAATTACAGGATAGTTCTTCGGTTTGGCTCACATGTTTGTTCAAGTGTAATCTTTTTTTTTTAATTTTTTTTTAAAATTTATTTCGTTTTGAGAGAGAGAGCACAAGCCGGGGAGGGGCAAAGAGAGAAGGAGACACAGAATCCAAAACAGGCTCCAGGCTCTGAGCTGTCAGCACAGAGCCTGACGCAGGGCTTGAACTCACGAACCACGAGATCGTGACCCAAGCTGAAGTCAGACGCTTAACCGAATGAGCCACCCAGGTATCCCACCAAGTGCAAACTTTTAAGTGCCAAGTCTTTACCAAAAGATTTCTGTAGAACAGGCTCCACAAAGGGTGGGTCTCTGCTTACTAGCCAATAAGAGGGATGTGGCAGCCCTCTGTTCCTTGAACATGAGCACTCTGCATGTGTCTTGTTTTAGACAGTTCTGTCTTGTTCATCATGGCCTAACTTTGCAAGCGGTAGACATGCAACAGACATGGAGTAAATGGATGGATGCATGGATGCATGGATGGATGGAAGATGGAGAGAAGGAGGGAGGGAAAGAGGAAGGGAAACTACCTCCTTGTAACTTTTAACTCTGTTCTCCAAAACATTCAAGGCAAATGAGTATGACTTCTTCCCTTAATGGGATGTGTTTGGGACGTCCCAGGCTTCCAACCACCAGTAAGTACAAACCTATTACATTTATAGTAATGCCAAACCTGATGATTTAAGCACAACTTCACTAAGTCCAGCTTTTTAGAAAAGCATTCTCCACCAGGAATTTCTACGAGCCATCGGGGCGCCCACCATTACAAGCAGAGTGTACTCAAGCCCTCACCAGCTTGTGAGTCCCGTGAAAGATCATTTCCTACTGCAAAGTCATGGTGAAATGGGGGTTCAGAGAATCAGAGCCACAAACTTCAGGCTTCATCACGCTGCTGCTCCGATGCTCAGAGCCGACGACTCAACCACCAAAACTCCAAACTTTGTCAGACTGCTGATCTCCTTCTGCCCAAGACCAGCTCCCTCCAAGATTCCCATGGAGCCATGCTGGGCCCCGACTGACAGTTTCTTCCTTTCATTCCCAGAAGACAGAGCTTTCAACAGGGTGGGAGAGGTAGACCAGAGTGTACTATGAAGGGGGAGCAATGGGGAGACATACCTCACATTTTCAACTGCTGCCTGAGTTCCCTCTAACCTCCAGTCCTCATCATCCAGTCTGAGCCACTTGGACACACATCTCTCCCACTCAGGTGTTACTTTCTCAGGAACCTATTTGTCTCTCCTCTAGCAAGGATTGCTTTCAGGTCTCCTAAGCTATCAGACAGTCCTGAACATGTCTGAACCATATATGAGAACAGGGTTCATGTGGCTTCTTTCCCACAAGGCTCCTAACCACATGCAAAACAAGAGGTACTAATGGATGTCTGTTTTCAGTATTCTTGAACATTCTGTAAAGGGCAATAATTCCACACACATTGTAAGACACTTAGGGGGTGGCTCGCATAAGCTCACAGAGGATCTGAGTCCACATGGAATACCACAATTTCTGACCCAGTCAAAAAATACCCTGTTGCAAATGCCTGACTGGGCACTGTGTTATTTAGGGAGAGCTAAACTGCTAAGTCAAGACTCGCCAATAATTCTGCGACTTAAAGAAATACCCAATTTGTCTCTATGGATCAGTTCCACAATCTACTTTTCAAGTAGGCATGCAGCTCAGCTTCAGAGGGCCATTCAGGAATCCAGGCTGATGGTGGCTCTGCTATCCTCAGTGGACAGCTTCTGAGATCATTCTAGTCCTCAAGCATTCATCAGCAGCGGGGAGAGGTGTGATGGACTGGGTAGGCAGTGTTTCACAAGTCAGCCCCTTATAATCCAATGGTGAGAACCTGGTCCCATGGCCACACCTAGCTGCAAAGGTGACTGGGAACCTAGTCCCGGGCAGGGCAGCCATACACCAGCTACAATGTTTACTCCTAGAACAAGGGACAGCAAATTACAACCCAACGGTCAAATCCTCGAGTCCCCTGGTTTTATAAACAGAGTTTTATTGGGGCACAGCCATCCATATCCATTCATTTACATTCTGTCTATGGCTGCTTTCCAGTTACAAAGGCAGACTTGAGCAGTTATGGCAAAGACCTTATGGATGCAAAGTCTGAAGTATTTACTGTTTGGCCCTTTATAGAAAACATTTGCTATTCCCTTCTTTAAGGAAAAAAAAATGGAGCATGCATTTGATGGGACAACCAGCAGTCTACACTTTCAAAAATTTATCTGGAAAACTGTTAGAAAGAGACAAAAAATTTTCCTTCAAGCCATTTTGTCATACCAAAGGACTAGAAACCACTCTAAAACGACTGTGAAATTATGGGCCGTGCATACCACACAATACAATGCAACCTTTAAAAAGAATGAGGAAGTTCAATATATACTGATTAGAAAATATCCAAGTGTATTAACTTTAAAATGTAAAATGCAGAACAATGTTTAGAATGGTACCATTTGTGGAGAAGAAAAAACCCAGAACTTAATATATAATATCTACACACATACATGAGTATAAAAATTCCTGAAAGAACACAAAAGAAACTAAAAATGGGCTGTTTCTGGATAGAGAAATCAGAAATTGAAGGACAGAGGGCTTTTTACTATATACTTTTATATATCTGGAATTTGTACAATGTGCCTGTATCACCTATTTTTTAAATAATAAAAATTAAACTGAGAAAACCACATACACAAAAAAAGTTTACTTCCATTGCTAACCAACTCCTCTTCTGAAAGACATAATCTTCCTTAACACTCTATCTCAAATCAGATATAGTCAGTTCTACTGATCTAAGAGCCATTTTATCTGGTGCTTCCCTGCTCTGTCCTATGTCCGATTCTCAAATACTTCATTCCTCTTATTTTCATAGTCAATTTACAAATTCTATTTTAGTCCTCTGCTTTTCTTAAAAGTTCCTCTTTCCAAACAGACAGCAGTTATCAGTATTTTAGTTCTCTCTCACATGTTGAGTGTAAAGAAAAGCTACTCTGATCTCAGAGAAACATTAAACATAGAAAGACAAAAATACAGTTCCTGACAAATAATTTTCAAGAAACATCTTGCAAGGAAACCCACCTTTCAGTTAAAACTGACAGCAATACAAGTCACACAAGCTGAAGAGAAAAAGGAATCCACTAGTTCATGTAACTGGGAAGGTCAAAAGTTGTGTCTGACCTGAAGCACAGAAAAACTTCAGGGCCCTCAGGGCTCTTGCTCTGCTCTAGGCTCTGCTGGGCTGCCTTCTGCAGGCAGGCCCTTCTGAGGCAGTCAGGGTACCCCACATTCCCAGGCCCCTAGTTTAGCAGTCCTCATGGAGAGAGATGATTTTCTCTCTGAACATCAATACAGTAAATCCAGAGAACACTGTGATAGGTCATTTGTAGATTTGTCCAGGGGTGGGCTCCAAGCCTGGCCCAGCTTAGGCTATACACCTGAAAGTACAGGCCACCGGGACTATATAGAATGTGCAAAGAAGAGATTCCCAAAGGGAGCTGTAGAAGTGAGGAGTGGTAAGTAGAAAAGACAACAAATGTCCTCTATTATGACCACTGGACATCTTAGCAGGCTTAACATTCTAATCCTTGCTCCCTACACTGGCTGGAGGGGGTTTTCAATTTCAAGGCAAAGGTGGCTGGGAAGTTTACACTCACATACACGTTGTCTGATTTGTCTGTACTAGACACAATTATGAATACCAGATTGGAAACCTGCTCATAAATTGGCAAAAAAAAAAAAAAATGCAATTTGTAAATCAGATTAAAATCTTTTGGTCTCTCTGAAACTTTTTGCTTGAGACAAAGTAGTTCCGTAATAGAGCCTGCCAAAATTTACCTTCTTTGTTTCAGCCATATGCTTTTTAAATGACCATAGAAAAGTCAACGAAGATATGCAAGTGTGAGGTCTATACTTGGTTCTAAACTATAAAATAACTCAAGAGGTTGTGTTTGCATTCTTCTTACCAAAGCTGCTTTCATTTTCTCCCAGAATCCTCCTGGTCAGCTGAACCAAACGGATACATGACATTCCCTCTGACTGATTCGTGACAACTGAGCTGTCCCTCCATAGCACAAGGCAGAAGATCTACATTAAATGAAAGTTTCTCAATAAGCAGAAAATCCATCTGAGCCTGGACATCCTTGCTTTAAGAAACTGCTCATTGTTACAGTAGAATCATGAAGACATGCATGCTAGTTAGTGTTATATGCCAGCTTAATGCCAAACATCTTTTATTTGGAATTATATGATAAAAGCCAAATTTCCAAAAACATCTTCAAGAAGGGAGACTGATATGTGTGTTTTAAAGTGATGGTCCCCCTCTACAAGTGAGATATTCTTGGTTCTCAGATCATCAAGAGTAACACAAAATCTTCAAAACAAAATTACGTTTAAATCAATTTTATTTAAAAACATATATAAATAGGCCAAGTAACACTCAAGCCTGAGAGGGCTGCAATCTTTTCTGAAGAACATCATAGTCCAAAAAGACTAACACTTATTGCTGATTCAGCTCACAGTATCAGCCCTCATCAAGCAGTAGCACAATCACCAGCAAACATATTATGGGCACCTCTTAGGGGCATTAGAGATTCACAGAGCAATGACACACAGCCCTGCCCTCAAGGAGCTGACAGTGTAAAGGGAGAGAAACAAAACATCCAAAACAGACATGAAATACACGCATCTATATCATAATAGAAGGAATGACCGGCATGAGTCATCACATTTTAACAAATGAGCATTGGAATTTCTTAGCAAATATACACTACATCAAGTTTCAATCTGACATATCAAAAAAGTTATTATTGTTTTAAAATTTTTTAATGTTTATCTTTGAGGGAGAGAGAGAGTGAGAGGGAGGGAGTGAAAGCACGAGCAGAGAAGGGAGGCCGAGAGATAGGGAAACACAGAATCTGAAACAGGCTCCAGGCTCTGATCTGTCAGCACAGAGTCCAAAGCGGGGCTCAAACTCACGAACCATGAGATCATGACCTGAGCCAAAGTTGGAAGTTTAACCAACTGAGCCACCCAGGCACCCCTCAAAAAAATTATTTTTATTAATTTTTTTCGATTACTCATGTTTCAACTCAACTGAATTAAAAGAAGAAAATATAATTCCAAGCCAAATGTACCATAGTGTTTGCTGTCCCAAATGAAGAGATAGACTGTTCACATCCTAGAATTTCTCCATGGTTCTACATCCAGATGTAGTTCAGTAGTTCTGACTGCCAAACCGATGTACAAATTCCGACAGGGAGTAGACAGCTCCCCATCCCACCTCAGGATCCATACTGATAAAATCATTCAGGTTCATTTTGGAATCTAAAAAATACACGAAAGAAAACGTTCACTGAAAACACAATTGGTTTACTGGTTTAACAGCAGTACAACAACCCAGAAGACCAAAAGCAGGGAAAATTTTCCAAAAGGAGAAGGGTTCAACATCACTGCTGTGGTATTCTCATCCCAAATGCGTAACCTCAATCTAATCATGACAAAATATCACACAAACCTAAGGTGAAGGTCACTCTGCAAAATAACTGACTCTTCGAAAGTGTAAAAGTTATAAAAGAAAAGAAAAAACAAAAAACAAAGAAATTGCCACGGACCGAAGGAGACTGAGGAGACATGACAATTCAATCTAATATCCTGGGTTAGATTCTGGACCGGAAAAAAGAAATTAGTGGAAAAACTTGCAAAACTTAAGTAATGTCTGTAAGTTAACATATTGGATCAATATTTTAGTATCAAATCTGTCATTTTCCTGGTTTCAGTAACTACAGTAGAGTTATGTAAAATCCAACAGTAGGGAAATCTGTGTAAAAGCATATAGGAATGCTCTAGAGTGTTTCAGCATATATTTTAGAAGTTTAAAATTATTTCAAAATAAAAAGTTAAATGAAAAATGCATGAATAATCAAACTACCGATTTATTGGATCCAACTGCCAAATTATAGGAAATTCAGAGGCTAAAAAAAGAGATACAATCAGCAAAACCCAGACTGTTTCTCCCAGACCCAGTTTCTTCAACAAAAAAATAGTTAGGCAAAGAATCTACATATTAAAAAAGACTCTTAAGAGACATACAACCAGGGAAGCCTGGCTGGTGCAGTAGGTGCAGCATGCACCTCTTGATCTCAGGGTCGTGGGTTCAAGCCCCACATTAGATGTAAAGATTACTTAAACATAAAACCTTTTAGGGGGGCCAGGGTGGCTCAGTCAGCTAAGCCACTGACACCTGATTTCAGCTCAGGTCATGATCTCACAGTTCATGAATTCGAGCCCCACAGCACGGTGACAGTATGGAGCCTGCTTGTAACTCTCTCCTCCCTCTCTCTGCCCCTCCCCTGCTCACTCTCTCTCTCAAAATAAATAAACTTTAGAATGAATAACTAACTAAATACATACAATCTTTAAAAAAAGATGATGACTTTATGACTTTATAACTGGAAATCTGAACACTGGCTAGATAGATACATGATGATGTTAAAGAATTACCATTAATTTGGGGGAGTGTAATAATGGTATGGTGGTCATAGTTTTTAAAAAATAAAATCCTTATATATTTTAATATTTTAAAAATGTTTTTATTTATTTTTGAGACACAGAGAGACACAGAGCACAAGCAGGGGAGGGACATAGAGAGAGGGAGACACAGAATCTGAAGCAGGCTCCACTCTCTGAGCTGTCAGCACAGAGTCCGACGTGGGGCTTGAACTCACGAATCATGAGATCATGACCCGAGCTGAAGTCAGATGCTTAACCGACTGAGCCACCCAGGTGCCCCAATCCTTATATTTTAGAGATCCACACTGAAATATTTAGAGTTGAAACAACAGAGTATCTGGGACTGGCTTCACAATAATCCAAGAAAGGGGAAAGTGGATGGAATAAAAGTGAGTCGATTGGTTATGAGCTGATAACTGTTTAAAATCTGATATACTATTCTGTCTACTTTTTATATGATTTAAATTCTCCCCCCCAAATTTTTTAAAAATTATTTTTTAAATTTTTATTTACTTTTGAGAAAGAGAGACAGAGTGCAAGTGGGAGAGGGGCAAAGAGAGACACACACAGAATCTGAAACAGGCTCCAGGCTCTGAGCAGTCAGCACAGAGCCCAACAAAAGGCTAGAACCCATGAACCATGAGATAATGACCTGAGCCGAAGTCAGACGCTCAACCGACTGAGTCATCCAGGCATCCCTAAAAAAATTTTTTTAATGTGTACATATTGCTGTTTCTGCCCACCAAAAAATTGTTACAGAAACTGCACTTCCACCATAAACCTCCAGAGAACTGTGCCAATATATTTAGCAACTATTTCCAGACGTTGGACAATGGGCAGACATGCCTGGGATTCCTAAGAAAGTGGACAAGTAAGGGGGGGCCCTAGGATCACTCACGCTTACTACCCTCAGAGGCAATTTCCAGAGGGGGACACACGCTGCTTTGTGGTCTCCCTGAGGTGAGAAGACAGACATCCAAGTTCAGGAGGGCCCAGGCAGAGTGCAGGAGACACGGGTGTAGAAAGGATCCCCCCCACCCTGACCCCAACACACACCCAAGTATTTGGCGGGGACTGCTCTCGTGAGACCAGTCCCCAGGTGGAGTCATTCTCATAAGTGCCAGAACTCCACAGTTGCCACCAGCCAGGGCAGAGAGAGCAGACATGGAACAAGGATCTGGTTAGACTCCTCAGAAGGGCCGTGCCAGGGCACGGGGCTAAATTAGCACTAGACCGAAAGGCTGCTCTGAGCCTTTACTAAAAAGTTAAAAACAAGCCTTGAAAGGACCCAGTTGACTCCCAGTGATGTAACTGCAGGCCAGCACTGTTTTCTAAAAGTACCTCAAGATCCAGCAACTGACAACATAAATTCAAAGTCCAGCATCCAACCAAATATGACAGATCACACAAAGAAAAGGAAACCATGATCCAAAATCAGGGGAAAAAATCAATCCAACAGAAGTGGACTAAAAAGACAGAAATAATGGAACTAGCAGGCAAGGAGCAGCTATTGTAAACATGCCCCGTGTGTTCAAACAGCTAGAGAAAAACAGGAACATGATGAAGAGAGAGAGAAATGAAAGCTATTAAACCAGTCCAAAATGGAATTTCTAGACATAAAACAAATAGAATATGTAAGATGAAAAGAATGTGCTGGATGAAGCTAACAACAAACTAGTTAACGCAGAAGACAAGAGCGGGGCGCCTGGGTGGCTCAGTTGGTTAAGAGTCCAACTTCTCAGTTTCAGCTCAGGTCGTGATCTTCGTGGTTTCATGAGTTCGAGCCCAGTGTCGGGCTCTGTGCTGATGGTGCAGAGTCTGCTTGGGATTCTCTCTCCCTGTATCTCTCAGCCCACCCACCCCTGCCCCCACCATGTTGTCTGGCTCTCTCAAAATAAATAAAATTAAAAATTAAAAAAAAAAAAGACAAACTCAATGAATTTACAATAAAATAAAGGAATTATTCAAAATGAAACACATACATAAAAGGTATGAAAAAAACAACAAGCCCTACTGACCTCTGAGAATATCAAGCCATCTAACCAGTGTGTAGCTGAAGGACAAGAACTTAAAAATGAGAGTCAGTCAGAAAAAATGTGTGAGGGAATAATGGCCAAATAATGTTCTCAAGTTT
Organism: Hyaena hyaena; assembly: GCF_003009895.1. NCBI lineage: Eukaryota > Metazoa > Chordata > Mammalia > Carnivora > Hyaenidae > Hyaena > Hyaena hyaena. Next base: position 3,264,832 of record NW_024080694.1, read on the forward strand.
GATGAAAACTGTAAATCCAACAATCTAAAGATCTTTAAAAAACCGTAAGTGGAATAAGCCTAAAGGAAACTATGCTGTAGTCCGTCATGATCGAATTGCTAAAAACTAGTGATAAAGAGAAAAACCTTACAAAATATTCAGAGGGGGGAAAAAAGACACACTACATTCACAGAAACAAATACAAGATCAGAGCCTGTCCAAGCAGAAAACAAGAGAGATGCCTTTAAAGAACTGAAAGAAAGAAACTATGTAAATCTAGTATACGTTACCCAATATTATAGCTTTCAAAAATGAAAGTAAGCACTTAGGATATAGAAAACCAGAAACAGATTCGCTAACACCCTTATAACAAAAAAACCTGAATAATCAACTTTTGTTGAAGTCATCAGAGAGCTGGGAATTCTACTGGAAATAAAGGTAAGACAGGCACCTGTCAGGAAAGATGGGGTGGAAGTTCCTACTGACCTGGGTATGTGCCAGACTCCACAGAAGCCAGTGAGTCTGCGAAATTTTTTTTTTTTTAATGTTTATTTTGAGAAAGAGAGAAAGAGACTGTGAGCTGGGCAGGGGCAGAAAGCAGGAGACAGAATCCAAAGCAGGCTCCAGGCTCTGAGCTATCAGCACAGAGCCCAACGCGGGGCTCAAACTCATGGACTGTGAGATGGCAACCTGAGCTGAAGTCGGAAGCTCAACTGACTGAGCCACCCAGGCGCCCCAGTCTGTGAAACTTTTTAACAAACTACTTTTAAAAGAAACCTATTCTTGTTTTCTAAGACTTTTTCCCCTCCCTCCCTTTTTTTGTTTTGTCTTCTAAGACTTTTTAATGTAATTAAATAAAGATTACTATCTTCAGTCATTCATTATGTAAAAAGATCAATGTATAAAAACAAAATTAAAATTAAAAACTTTTTAAAGATCAAGGCAAAACAAATAAACATCTGCCTCTAATCGACCTATGAGGCACTTTAAGATTTCCATTTGTTTACCTAACACGGGTCCTCCAGCGTGGCTCAAATTAGCCAGTGTTACTCTACATTTGGAAGCAGGGGGATAAGAAGTATATTCGGAGCAGAGGCAGGGAAGGACTTAGAAGGAGACAGGGAAATTTGGTGTACTCTATAGTTCAGCCTAAGAAAATGTCTTTAAAAACTGAGACATCAGTAGCTAATGCTGAAACTGACTCTTCAGGGCAAAGCTGTATGACTATAAATTTCAGTTTCCTTCTCATCAGAAAAAAAAAAAAAAAAAAAGAGTTCTTTTCTTTAAAATACATTAAACGCTGAATTGAAAATAGCAGTCTTGGGGCGCCTGGGTGGCTCAGTTAACCATCCAACACTTGACTTCGGCTCAGGTCATCTCACAGTTCCTCAGTTCGAGCCCTGAGTTAAGCTCTGCACTGACCGTGCAAAGCCTACTTGGGATTCTCTCTCTCCTTTCTCTGCCCCTCCCCTGCTTTCTCTGTCTCAAAATAAACTTAAAAAGAAAAAAAAATATATGGGGTGTCTAGGTGGTTCAGTCGGTTAGGTGTCCAACTTTGGCTCAGGTTATGATATCATGGCTCATGAGTTTGAGCCCCATATCGGGCTCTGCACTGATAGCTCAGAGCCTGGAGCCTGCTTCGGATTCTACACGTGTCTCCCTCTCTCTCTCTGCCCCTCCCCTGCTCACACTCTCTGTCTCTCAAAAATAAACATTAAAACAATATTTTTTTTAAAGAAAAGAAAATTGCGATCTTGCAGACACATGCCCACCGAAATTATTAAACATACTATCCCGATGTTCAACATATCAAATGTACTAAATCTTAAGTCACAAGAGTCAATTCCACAACTAAATGCAGGGGACTGAGTTAAGCTGATCTTAAAGTACCTAAAACATGCATTAAAGTTTGATATTTTCTTTTTAAAAAAATTTTTTAATGTTTATTTATTTCTAAGGGAGAGTACACACACGCATAGAGGAGGGGCAGAAAGGGAGGGAGACACAGAATCCAAAGCAGGCTCCAGGCTCCGAACTGTCAGCACAGAGCTCAATATGGGGCCCGAACTCACGAACTGAGAGATCATGACCTGAGCCAAAGTCAGATGCTTAACTGACTGAGCCACCCAGGCACCCCAAAGTTGGATATTTTCTCAAACCGTTTCTTATCCTTACTTTTTATAAAATACTACCAATCAGCTACAAGTAATTCTCATTTATCCTAACTTCAAATATATTCCTTTGATAAACACAGGATCTGAAGAAATGAATTCACCACCTGACAGAACATCACAGTGTGGTTAAATTATGACATGAAAAACCAGTCCATTTACCCCACACTTCAGAGCAGATTCCTTTCAGCTTCCATCTCAAGTTCAGGATGAACTCACTACACACAAGGCAGAAAAAGACACCCCCAGCCCCCTCCTCATCCTCCCCTGCTGTACACCCGAGGCAAAGGGCTTACTTAATCTTAATGCACTTCAGGGTACGCATCTATCAGGTAAGGAAAATAAAGCTGGCCCGAGTTGTGGTAAAAACTGCACTACTATACAGAGCGGCCGGCACAAGGCCTGGTATGAAATAGCATCCCCTGGGCAGCAGTCATCAAAACCGAAAGGAATGATCAAAAGAGGAGCGGGCTGACAGGCTGGTGTTTACTGTGTACCTGCCACGGGCTGGCTCTGTGCCAGTGTCATGTCTAGAAGACAAGCGGGGGGTGGCTGAAGTCACACCGTCCTGGATCACAGCCTATGTGGCAGGTGGTCCAAGACCAGAAGGGAGACCTGTGGTGTCCTCTCCCCACCCAGGAGCGACCGCATTTCTGACGCTGAGACCAGGAAGCAGGCTAGTGGACCAAAAAGCAGCTCTGAGATAAATTTTTAAAATCACGACAGCCTCTCACAGAGCATCTCAAACATCAGTTTGAATCCTCTTTCGATGTTTAGATACACCAAATAGATTTCCATTCTTCCCTGCTGAACTCCAAATGCTACTGCCCTATTTTTCTGGCATGCAGCACAGCTGATGGAGCATTTCACACAGAAGGGCTCATCCGCAGGATGGGATGGCCTCCGCAAGAAATGGCAACCATGCGAATTATAATCATAAATAATATTTCAAGCTCGTGCAAATGCCAAACAACAGCGACAGGGTGAAGAGCTCTTTATCTCCTTAAATCTCAGAAAATTATTAACTGGACTGATGCCTAAAAGCACATAAAGGAGATTAGTGGTACAAGAAAACCCACTGGCTCTCCTTTCCTTCGACCGCAGGTCTCATCAGGGAGCCAGGGAAATGACATCTCATATACCACAAGAATGCCCCAGCGGCTGCTGTCACCCTAATGGGACACCCTGCCATGCCAAGATGCTACTAGCCCAACTGTGGAAGGACACAAGCCCACACACCTCCAGAAGCCCAGCGTCCCGGCAGCAGACACAGCCAGCACCCTGGCGGTGTGCAGGTATCACGGTGCTCCTGAACACCTCCCCTGCTGTGAGTTCTCATGCCTTCCAGTCCCGTTCTCGGGGCTTCGAGTCCTGAATCTAAAAGATACACACATCTAGGCTCCCTCTCTAGGCTCCCTCTCATCTTCTTACGACTCAGGGAGTTTCCCACAAGTAACAACACACAAGTTTTGTCCTTGGTCAGGGGGCGATGCGAATGTGCACGGTGACTGCAAGCCTCTCTGGGAAGGCACCTCTGGCTCACCTCCAGTTTCAATGCACGGGTATGATGGGGGGGGTTCTCTCCAGTTCCCGCTGGAATCTTTCATGTGAGATCGGTCAGAAGCAAAGTTCTTCAAATATGAATCTGCACGGATCACTCGAAATTTCCTGCAAATAAAGCAACGTTCATGTACGTTAGGACAGTTTCCCAGTGAAATTCTAACTCAATTTTTATACAGACCCATATAGACATACACGAAAGTACCCAGACATTTCTGTACTACCAGTAATACACAAATACAGATGCAGCTTCATCACCTGTTAAAGAAAGGATCCGCTGAAATAAAAAACTACACAGCCACAGAAATACATCCAGTTGCCTTTATTTACCCATTTGTAAGCCAGGGACAAAGGGCATAACCTTCAGGCGCCACGATCACAGACCTCTCAATTCTGTCATCATTAAGGCCGCACCCCACACACACACACATACCCACAAACACACCTGCACACATACAGGAGAGAAATCCCCAAAATGGCTTTCAGAAGACATCTGGGATCTCATCATGCACACTTTTAAAAGAATGCCAATCTTTTATATGTTGGACACTTGGACAACCTTTAAAACTTCAAAACATTTTGTTCTAATGTTGTGTGTGGCACATCATTTTCAAATATCAACTCAACAGTGATGCCAAAACAAGTCATCTTTGCAAAAAAAATGCAAAAAAAACCCCCACAAAACCACAGACACACACACAGACACACAGACACACACAGACACACAGACACACACACAAAAACACACACACACACACACACAAACTCTCTGTACAACTGTCAAGGTTTAACTTCAGAAAGTTAGTAAATCATCCTAAATCTCCTCACCTTCTAAACTGTGGATGGATGTCCTCATCAGACTTAAATGCATCTTCCACATAAGTGTCAAAAGGACAGGGAAATGGCAAGACTGTGTCCAGATCATAAATGAAGCTCTGTCCTCCACTTGAAACATGAAGCAGGACAACATGGTAATCCTAGAAATAAAAGTTGCTAAAATTAACCAAGTTACTTCACCATCCCGAACACAGTGTTATAGGTTACAGTAATAATGCGCACATACACATATGGATACAAAACTAATACAACTCTTCTTTTTTTTTTTTTTTAAATGTTTTATTTATTTATTTCTAGTAGAGAGAGAGACAGCTTGAGCAGGGGAGGGTCAGAGAGAGAGGGAGTGACAGACTCTGAAACAGGCTCCAGGCTCTGAGCTGGCAGTCAGCACAGAGCCCGACGCGGGGCTCGAACCCACGAACCGCGAGATCATGACCTGAGCGAAAGTCGGACGCTTAACCGACTAAGCCACCCGGGCGCCCCACAACTCTTCTTATAAGAGCAAAATAAAGCAAACACATATCCCTAAAAAAAAGATTAAACATCTGGTGACAGGGAACACTTAAACAAGCACTGAAAATGTTCATATACATTAAATGTACATCCTTTGACCTAGCAATTTCACCTCTAGGAATCCATCCTATGGAAAAAAAATGGCCATATGTGTGTAAAGGTATATACACAAAGAAAATCTATGCAGCACTGTTTATAACAGTGAAAATTCAGAAACAATCTGAAGTCCACCAAGAGAGAAATAAACCACAATGCAGGCGCTAAAAAGAATTAGGTAAATTTATGTAGAAAATGGAAAAAAGTATATGTTACATGGTTGGATGGGAAAAATAAACCACAAATATGCACTACATATTACTTTTAAAAAGCTATGTGTTTACAAAAATAAATTCAAAATGGATGACAAACCTAAATATAAGACAGGAAACCATCAAAATCCTAGAGGAGAAAACAGGCAACAACCTCTTTGACCTCGGCTGCAGCAAGGTTCTTCTTATTAGACACATCTCCGCAGGCAAGGGAGACAAAAGAAAAATGAACTATTGGGACCTCATCAAGATAAAAAGCTTCTGCACAGTGAAGGAAATAATTAACAAAACCAAAAGGCAACCAATGGAATGGGAGAAGATATTTGTAAATGACATACTGGATGAAGGGTTAGTATCCAAAATCTACAGAGAACTTATCAACCTCAATACCCAAAAACAAAGATTCCAGTGAAGAAATGGGCAAATGATATGAATAGACACCTTTCCACAAAAGACATCCACATGGCTAACAGGAATGGATAAAGAAGATGTGGTGTATATATATATATACATATATATACATATATACATATATACATACATACACACAATGGAATATTACTTGCCGATCAAAAAGAATGAAATCTTGCCATTTGCAACAATGTGGACAGAACTAGAGGGTATTATGCTAAGGAAAATAAGTCAGAAAGATAAATATATGATCTCACTCATAATTTAAAAAACAAAACAGATGAACATAGGGGAAGGGTAGGAAAAATAATATAAAAACAGAAAGGGAGGCAAACCATAAGAGATTCTTAAATACAAGAACAAACAGCGTTTCTGAAGGGGAGGTTGGTGAGGGGGATGGGCATTAAGAGAGCACTTGTTGGGATGAGCACTGGGTGTTACATGGAAGTGATGAATCACTAAATTCTACTCCCGAAATCATTATTATACTATATGTTCACTAACTTGAATTTTAACAAAATTATAAAAAAAGCTATGTGTATATAGATACACATGTGGATTCTGAAGTACACATGCATGCGTATGAATTGAGGAAAAAGTGTGCAAGGATATCCTCCAAAATATTAACACAGGGGATGGCTTGAGCTAGCCTAGAGTGGGAAAGGACTTTAAGATGTTGTTAAGCTGGCCAAGCCCTAATCTGTAGTTGTTTAGGGGAAAGATGAAGACAGCTTCTCCTTTGTGGCTCAGCCGTGGTGCATCCCTCACTCCCAGACAGTGGGCAATGCCCAACACCAGTTAATGACTAGAAGCGACGTCAGGAAAGTTATCAAGGGCAGGAGGGCTGATGCTCTGAGTCCCTTGGAAGAAAAGCGCTCTCACAGAGAACAGCACTGGGAGATAAAAAGCTCAATTACATTAGTACTGCATTAGTAACACCACCTTATATTTCTAGTGCCTCAGAGCTCACAGAGCACTTTCTCAAATGTTGTTTTATCGACCATGGGGCGGGGAGGGGGTGATTAATTAAGACTGGAGATGCTGCGCCATCAAAGAGCTTCCTTTGGCTCCAATGCTATCTTCCTAACACAGAAATAGCATCAGAAATGGACGCTTCTGCCCTGCACTCCCCTTAATGCATCCTGCCCCAGAGATAAATAAAGCAGGAGCAGCCCCCTTCCACTGGGTGTATACATGTGTTATTCCCGTCCTTCTGCAGCAACGTTTTCCACCTCTCTCCCCATATCCATCCCTCGAGTGCCCACTCACATGCTCTCTCTCCATGAGTCTCCTACTTCCTGTCAGAACCAGTCTCTGGCATTGTCCAAAATCTGTTTCTCTCTTGACATCTTCTACCTTGTATCACAGGTGTTTTGAAGTGCATATTCCCTTTTATTTGTAGTTAAGAGTGCTATTGAAATATCAAAGATGCAAAGATGGGCAAGGGGAGTCCTGACCCCCGAGGAGTCCCCACAGCAGAGTGCAAAACAGTCAAGTGCTGCCAGAAGGACACTGTGATGACAGCAGACAGCAGGGAGCCTTGCAGGCTAGGGCATTCTCATCAAACCTTGGCCTCTCCACTTCCCCTTTTATAAAATGGAGCTAAGTGCAGTGTCTGCCTCAGTATTGTTGGGATAACTAAGGCGATTATGCATGTAAAAACTTTTTAAAAGCCAACCAAGAAGGGCACCTGGGCAGCTCAGTCCGTTGAACGTCTGACTCTTGGTTTTGGCTCAGGTCATGATGCCAGGGTCATGGGATCCAGCCCCATGTCGGGCTCCATGCTGGGCATGGAGCCTGCTTAAGATTCTCTCTCTCTCCCTCTGCCCCTCTCCCCAGCTCTCTCTCTCTTAATTAAAAAAATAATTATAATTTATAAAAGTCAACCAAGAAACAGAGAAGGAGGAGGAGCCCAACAGCCAAAGAAGAGTGTCACTGAGGAAAGGCTGCCACCACTGAGTCCTGCCTGAGGGGACAGTGTTCCAGCAAGAAAGTATAACTTGTGGAAGCGCCTAAGCAGTGAATATCCACAACCTCTCACTTAGTTTGGGTCCACATTCCTACATCCCAGATAGCTGATGAACTTGAGAGGGAAAATAGGCCTCAACTCCAAGTCACCTTAAGTGCAGACATGGAGTCAAGGAAAACAGATCAAGCAGAAGTAGCCTCACTCTCTGAGTTGGGTTCAGCGCTTGCCCAGATGCCAGGAAAAGCCCAAGCTGGGCTCAGGGAGGGAAACCCACCTAGAAGGCGATCCACTTCTTGGGACTGGGTGTCTCTACCCACTCAGGGCCGCCCACCCACTTCCTACAACAGGACAGCCGTGAGGCAGATACAACTGCCAAGAGATGCTATGTGAGGGGGTCATGACCACAGGTCCTTTCCCTTCAAGTCTGTCTAAAAGGAGAAGAAATACCATGACTCAAAATCAGCTAAGTGGTTCAGCAATGTAGGTGACCTCTAGGGCAGAGGGACAGTCTTCATCAGGGGTTATGTAGCTATTGTTGCTAACAGGAAAAACTAACAATGCTTGAGCACCAGTACCAGACACCATACCATGCTTCAGGATAATGCTTCACACACATTATCTCACTTAAAGACTCACAACCCCACTAGCCAGAGGAGGACACTGCACAAAGAAGGCAAGTAACATGTCCAATTCACAGAGCCACCAATGGGAGTACTGGGACTCAACCCCAGTTTGGCCTTAACTGGATTAACTGGGCCAAAATTGGATTTTGGCTTTAATGTTAGAGAAGCCAATCACCCGCTGGTGAAAGAGGCAAGAATGTGAGCTCTGTGAGGCCAGGGATTTTGGTCTATCTTGTGCCTGGCATATAACAAGCACTCATTAAATATAGGTTAAATAAATGAATGATGCCAATTCAAATGATATCTTATTTTAAATAAGTATCAGAAACAAGCTTTTCTTTTACTTTATCTTCATGTTGGCACCATCAATTCTTCAGGGGACAGGTTAAGGTGACACATAGATGTGTACTAGAAAGGGCCAGGGCCTGAGACCTAGTCCTGCCACTGATCAGCTAGATAACCTTGAGCTTCTCACTCTGACTTATGGGCTCATTTCTTCACCTGAAAAATGAAACGGTTGGAGGAGATCCGGGTTTTCATAGCTAGTCATGGTCACTCTGGGGTCTGCTAAGAATACTAACTCCTGGGGCGCCTGGGTGGCTTAGTCGGTTAAGCGTCCAACTTTCGCTTAGGTCACGATCTAGCGGTTCGTGGGTTCGAGCCCCGCGTCGGGCTCTGTGCCGACTGCCAGCTCAGAGCCTGGAGCCTGTTTCAGTCTGTGACTCCCTCTCTTTCTGACCCTTCCCTGCTCATGCTGTCTCTCTCTCTCTCTCTCTCCTAGAAATAAATAAAACATTAAAAAAAAAAAAAAAGAATACTAACTCCTGAACCCTTCTCTAGATCAACAAAATCAGAAACATACATTTAAAAAAAATTGTTTTAATGGTAGTATTTGAGAGAGACAGAGCATGGGCATGAGCAGGGGAGGGGCAGAGAAAGAGACGGAGACAGAATCTGAAGCAGGTTCCAGGCTCTGAGCTGTCAGCACAGAGCCCAATGTGGGACTCGAACCCATGAGCCAAGAAATCATGACCTGATACAAAGTCAGATGCTTAACCCACTGAGTCACCCAGGCGCCCCCAGAAACCTATGGTTTTAACACAATATCCAGATAATTCTAAAGTGCAGCTGAACTAGATATTGCTTAAGTTCCTTACAGTGTTAAATGAATACGAGTCTAGGAGACGATAAATTTATCTACCTGTAGGGGTGCCTGGGTGGCTCAGTTGGTTAAGCATCTGGCTCTTGATTTCAAGTTAGGGCATGAGCTCATGGTTCATGAGTTCGAGTGACATGTAGGGCTTCTACTGAAACTGTGGAGCCTGCTTAGGATTCTCTTTCCCCCTCTCTTTGCCCCTCCCCCCTCCCTCTCTCTCAAAATAAGTAAGCTTTAAAAAAATACTTAAATAAAACAAAATAAAATCTTTCCTATAATAAAATTAAATGAAAACATGTCTGTAAGTACTACCTGAGACAAAATAACATCTATTCCCAAAAGGTCAAGTATTAATAATTATCATGGCCGGTCTCAACTGCCCTATCACTTCTGCTTTACCAAAACATAGCGACCACTCAGGGATTACAAGTACTAAGGCACCAGACACTTCTTTATTGACCATCTTACCCAGATCACAGGTCCATCTCCAGGTCTTGCTTGTTGTTTCCAGATAGGTATCTATAAAATACAATCAATTTCATAAGCCACAACTACAGTTAAACCACTACTGAATTCTTTAAAGCAATACATAAATTAAAAATAAAATATTTCCAAGCAACCGACAATCAAGGTAAAAGAATGAAGAAATCTAAATCCTTCCAAGTGTCCTTAACAATGAAAACGCAAAAAATTAATTATCTGATGTTCTTTGGAGAGCACAAAGAGACCTCAACTGGGAACCAGAAGGCCTGGCAGGTTCAAGTCTTGCTTTGCCCTCATTATTCATAGGACCTCCGTGGGTCTCTATTTCCTCATCTATAAAATGGAGACAGGTGTCTCAACCCAGCCTGCTTCACCGTATTTCCATTAGCATCAAACATGATAATGCTCACAAAAGTGCTTTATGGAGCGCCTGGCTGGCTCAGCCTGTAATGCATGTGACTCTTGATCTCAGGGTTGTGAGTACGAGCCCCCACCCACCCCCACTGGGAACAGGGATTACTTAAAAATCAGATCTTTAAAAAAAAAAAAAGTACTTTACAAAATATTAAAGAGCTCCCTTTATTTTTTAAGGGCTTGCCTTTTTAATACCTCATGTAAGTTTATCATTATTTTATTTAAACTTCAGAGACAAAGACATCCACTTCAAGCCTGACAGTATGTGGCTGTAGTCTCAGCAATGTTAAAATCTCTAACCTAATGTCGAAACGGACTCAATCTATGTAAATATACCACCATCTATTTCTTGACCTACAAATAAGGGACTAAACTTTTCTAATTCAACCATGCCCTGAAAGGAAAAAAATATCTCATTCAAAAATAAACTTTAGGGGCAACCGGGTGGCTCAGCTGGTTAAGCATCCAACTTTTGATTTCATGGTCATGAGCGCGAACCCCATGCTCAGCGCAGAACCTGCTTAAGATTCTGTCTCTCCTTCTGCCCCTCTCCCCAACTAGCACTGTCTCTCTCCAAAAACAAACTTAAAATGTTGCTGTATTGTATAAAGCAGATTTTAGGACAATGCTAACCCCATGCTATATTTAGTGTCTATTGTCATTCTAAATCTCTTGTTCTCTTTCTGCTGTCACTCACCAACTTACCATCTTCCTCTCGTTAGATATGAAGACAGCGTAGCACTCTTCTAAAGGATACTGGTCATGGTTTTTGATGTACTCACAGAGCTTCCAAATATTTTCTTCACTGAAATAAAATAACAGTTTGATCAATATAATTAAACAGTAATGCTCCATGTCTTTCAAATTTGAATAGAAGACTGATGAGGACATAAAACAGTTGGACAAGATTTTAAACACGATCTCATCCAACAAGAGGCTGATGTTTGAGCCTCCTCTAAAACATCCTCAACAAAGTGTTACTTAACTGTGTACAGGCTTCTCTCCTAACATGGTGCTCATGACCTGCCCTAGCAGTGCTTTGCACATAGAGGCCTTTCATCACTGATAAAATGCTACATCAATACTCCACAAGTTCTGGGTTCAGGGACTTGAGATACAAGTGGAATTTCAACTGTGCCATTTATGAGGTAAGAAGAAGCTTTGAACGTCTTGACCTGGGTATCTGCTTTTCTCAGCTGTAAAATGGGGGTGATCATATCACATTACAAACACTGGATAAATCTTAGTTAACACTGGTTCACTGCTCCCCTCAGGAATGGGGCAGGATGAGTGGTTTGGATAGGAGGGCTTCTGGCTGGAAAGGACCAGGGGCAGCTACGTGATATGCCTAGGAATTCCTTCAGAGGGAGACTCTGTGAGTGGGATTTCCTGCGGCCCTCTAGCACGAAACAGACCCTGATTTTTACAAAGTTCTTTCTTATACTGAACTGAACTCCATATTCCTATACTTCTGCCCCAGATGAATCTCTTTTCTACATGACAGACCTTTAGATATTTAAAGCAGTAGTCAGAACCACCTAAGTAAATCAACGCTCAGTGAATGAAACCAAGCCATACTGGCAGCCATGGGCACAGGCCCACACAAACAAAAACAGTCACTGTTGGCAGTATTCAGAGCTCAGCCTCTGGATTGCTATCTTTTCCTAACGAGCCACACAGCACCTTTGCTGAAAATGAGCTACATCAACACTCAGCTCATACTTGTGACTCAATCTGTCAAAGCCTAATTTCCAAACACCTACACCACGCCACCTGAAAAAGAAGTATGGCATGAATGGCACTGATGAATGCCACCATTTTATGGTAATACAAATTTTCAATTCACAGTTTTGACCTTGTCTATCTGTCTCAATGCTCAATACAACTGCACTTAAAGTACTAAAGCTGAGCATATGTGTATTTTTTCCCCATGACACTGTTTTTCTCTGCAATACCTAAGAAATCTCACAGAAAAAGTAGTGATGGAGGTAAAAACAGGAGATTGCCCCATACTACTTCCACAGGATATGTAGCATAGAGTAACAAAAAGCATACTGCTTCAAGATGACATAAAGCGTGTATTCGCTAAATTTTCTTTTCTTTTTTTTTTTTTTTAATTTATTTCTAGGAGAGAGAGAGAGAGAGACAGCATGAGCAGGGGAGGGTCAGAGAGAGAGGGAGACACAGACTCTGAAAAAGGCTCCAGGCTCTGAACCGGCAGTGAGCACAGGGCCCGACGCGGGGCTTGAACCCAGGAACCACGAGATCATGACCCGAGCGAAAGTCGGATGCTCAACTGACCAAGCCACCCAGGCGCCCCTATTAGCTAAATTTTCTTAAATCTGGCTGTCCTGAGACCAAGTTTTCAGAAGACATCTGTCTGTCCAGCCCACAGACATTCTGGAGTTGCTCACAAGCATCTTGAAGAGCCTGTGATGTAAAAGCACTGTGCTAAGTGCTTGGAGGATATAATGATAAATGAGAGCTCACAGACAGTGAGAGGAGACATACAGATCCATAAATAAGCAAGCATCATAGAAGGCCATAAAAGATGCATAGAAGAGGGAGTCATTAATTCCGAGCGACACAGGAAGATGGAGGAGGTATATAGGTCAGTGGTTTCTCCTTGTTTGTTCCCAGTCCCAAGGATGGGCAAAGAATTACCACAAAGACTTCGAGAATCCATTTATACCACAAGAACTGTTAGCAGGCTGAATACATATAGCAGGCTGCACATACTTTATTATTTTCCAAATATGTGTGAATGTTACACAGAGGGAAAAAAAATGTAAGAGTTACTGAACCTATAGTCCCTTTTTATCATCAATTTTTTTTTTCAAAAGTACAATTAATATCATGAAGGAGGATCTCAAGAGACATCTGATGTTTGAAAAAGGAGGGCCTTGGGGAACCTGGGTGGCTCAGTTGGTTAAGTGTCTGACTTTGGCTCAGGTCATGATCTCACAGTTCATGAGTTCGAGCCCTGCACGGGGCTCTGTGCTGACAGCTCGGAGCCTAGAGCCGATTCTGTGTCTCCCTCTCTCTCTGCCCCTCCCCTGCTCATGCTGTCTCTCTTTTTCTCTCAAAAAATATATAATAAAACATTTAAAAACATAAAAATAAAATAAAATAAAAAAGGAGGGCCTTATACTTGGAAATGCTGGGAGCTGCTGTTGGAACAGGAAGAGCCCCAGATTGGGTGTGATCACTAGCACCCATTTAACTGGTTTTAAAAAAGGGCAGAGGGGGTTATGGTGACAATAATGTTCCGACCTACTGGATGATAATTTTCGTAGCAGAAAGGCTAACAAAGCAGCATTAAAAGAAGATTCTGTGGGGTGCCTGGGTGGCTCAGTTGGTTGAGCACCGACTTCGGCTCAGGTCACAATCTTGCGGTTCATGGGTTCGAGCCCCGCATCGGGCTCTGTGCTGACAGCTCAGAGCCTGGAGACTTCTTCGGATTCTGTGTCTCCCTCTCTCTCTCTGACCCTCCCCTGCTCATGCTCTCTCTCTCTCTCTCAGAAATAAATAAATAAAATAAATAAATAAGATTCTGCAAGGGTTACCAGCAATGGGCTGACATCAGTGAAGGAGGCAGAAGGAAAGGAGCCCTGGGGCACAGGAGGCGATGAAGAATACAACAGAATCAGATGTGCTCCGTAAGCCACCTAGTGCCACACAAATATTGGTTACCACTATCAGCATCAAGCTGAGCCTCAGCAGATCAGTAACAACTGACAGAAGCTAACAGAAGCAGAGAGGAGGCATTGATTTCAAGTTATAAGAACCTGCCACAAACACAGTAAGGTGCACCTACCTGATAGATTTTGACAGGGTAGAACACTGGTTCTCAACCAGCGGCGATTTTGCTCCCCAGGGAACATCTGGCACTATTTGGAGACATTTTTGGTTGTCACAAATTGCGGGAGGGTGCTACAGGCATCTAGTGGGTGGAGGCCAGGGATGCTGCTACATATCCTACAATACACAGGACAGCCCCCTCACAACATTAGCACACTCAAAATGTCAACAAAGCCACGGCGGACAGGTTCAAAATGAGTTTGGAGAAACATATGGTGACCAGATCTTAAAGGACTTGCTGTGCTCAGGAGACAAGCTTAATTGTCTATGCCTGTATTCCTCGAAATGGGATCAATGAACCGGCATAAGACTCCACCACTGTACAGTTCACACATCCAGACTCACTAGAGTGGGACCCTAAGATGTACATGCTTTACAAGCTCCTAGGTGATTCTAGGACTCATCTGAATTTACAAAGGCTTTCAGCAGTGTGAAGCCCGCTAAAGTTCAGGACCTGAGAAGGGGATATGAGAGATCTGGGCAGAGGCCTATAAAGAAAGACGGCCCCTGACAGCCAGTGGGGGCCCAACCCATGGCTGAAGGAACTTAAAGGAGAAATCTACTGAGGAGACGTCCACCCCCTTCCATTCTTCCACCAAATGGCTCCACTCCCGTTGTGCCCGCCATCTTGTTCCTAGAATACTCCAGCACACTTTGTTCCCAGAGCCTTTGCACGAACCACTCCCCTGCCTGCCATGATTTTCTTCCAAATCCACAAAGCCCCAACCCCTTTTTCTTCAGATCTCTGCTCAAATGCCACTTGATCAACAATGCCTTCTTTAAATATCCATCATGAAATAGTGAGTAACCGTCCCTTACCTAGCTTTGTTTTTCTCATAGCACTTAACACCACCCAAATATGGTTTACTTGGCTTTGCCTCCTTTCCCTGAACCAAAACAGAAGAACCATGAGATACTCCCAAGGAATTTGTCTACTCTGTTCACTGTTGTATTCCAAAGACCTAAATGGTGCCTCACACGGTCCAAGTGCCTAACAAACATTTACTGACTAAGTAAATAAAACAGTGAATGGGAGTTAGGGACAAGAACAGTATTTAGTTGAGAGGTAAGGCAGAAACAAAGTGCAGTAGTTAAGAAGAATGGACCCCTGGGGGCGCCTGGGTGGCTCAGCTGGATAAGCGTCTGACTTCACCTCAGGTCATGAGATCACCGTTCGTGGGTTCCGGCCCTGCACTGGGCTCTGTGCTAACAGCTTCAAGCCTGCTTCATATTCTCCATCTCCCTCTCTCTCTCTCTGACCCTGCCTTGAGCGTATTCTCTCTCAACAATAAACATTATATATATAAATTATACTTAAATTTATATATATAAGAAGCATGGACTCCTACATTACAGAAATTCTAGTTTCAGCATTGCCTCTTGCTAGATGTGAGCCTCTCGGTGGCTCAGTCTTTTCATTAGTAAAATGAGGTCAACGATAAAACCTATCTCCTAGCCATGGATGGAAACACTTAGCACTGGCCCTGACATGCAATCAGAGTTGAATGAATGCTAAACTCTTGGTGACAGTGGTTTGATGACCAGCTAAAGGAGGGAAAGGTAGTTTTAGATGGCACTAAGGTTTCTTTTGCAGAGACTGAAAGTTGGGGAAGAAGTCATTACTCAGGGACGGTCAAGACAGGTGTGGGAGTGGAAAAGACAAAGGTAGGAGTGGTGATTCAGCCACACAGGTGGGGTATAGTGTGTGGCCTCCAGAACCAAACCCTGCAGGTAAAGCCCCATTCCTTCACTCACAAGATATGTGGCCTTAGACAAATTAGTTGCACTCCTCTGTGCCTCAGTGTTCTCATCTTTATTTTATTTTATTTTTAATTTTTTTTAATGTTTTTTATTTCTAGGAGAGAGAGAGAGAGAGCGTGAGCAGGGGAGGGTCAGAGAGAGAGGGAGTCACAGACTCTGAAACAGGCTCCAGGCTCTGAGCTGGCAATCAGCACAGAACCAGACGCAGGGCTAGAACCCACAAACCAAGAGATCATGACCTAAGCGAAAGTCGGACGCTTAACCGACTAAGCCACCCAGGCACCCCCTCAGTGTTCTCATCTTTAAAATGGGGTAACAATAGTACCTACTTCCTAGGGTAATTGTGGGACTCAAATGAATTAGTTTACATAAACAATCAACACAATGTTTTGGCACATAGCAAATACTATGTAAATATAACTGGTGTGATAACAACATGGTGGTTAAGCTCATGGTTTCTGGTCACAAGAAGGCCTGAACTGGATTCTTGGCTGCTATTAGCCTTGAGAAAGTTACTGCAAAATCGACGTTCTTCCATTCTCTTCCAAAATTAAAATGACCTTCCCGACAGTGTGAAACCACAAAGGCTTCAGCAGAGTAATTTGCAGATGCTCTGCGCTCCACCCTCTGCCCCCACCTTCCCTTCCTGGCTCCCAAGCCTAGAGATCTGCGGAGAAATGTCCAGGTGAAAAGCGCCAGGCATCAATAATGCACTACCGACCCTACCCTTCCTGAGTATTCCGCCCACCCCACCCCCACCGTCCAAAAGTCTACGCTCCACTCAAGAGACGAGGGCTGCCATTCCCGCTCCCTCATCCCCCAAGCCAGAAAACCCGCCAGTCAAGGCCCAGAGCCCCCGGGGAGGGGCCGGGAAGAGGCGGGGCCTGGCTGCGACGCCGAGACCAAGAGAGCCAGGGAGATGCCGGGGGGCTGCACCCGCGCCCCCTCACCAGTAGCAGCTGTTGTAGACACAGGCGTCCCGCGGGGGGCTGGCCGGCTGGTAGCGGGCGGCTGCAGCGGCGGGGACATCCCCCTCCATGGCGGGCTGGCTTAGGCCAAGGCCTAAGGCGGACCGACAGGACCAGCCCCGCGTGCAGGACTCGGAGGAGGAGCCGGGGCACACCGGGCAGCTCCGATTCTCGGGGCGGAGCCCGGGGCAGCTGCTGCAGTTCCCGGGTGGTGGAGCCAGGGTCGGGTAGGCGGAGTCTGGGCGGAGCGAGCGACGCAGGTTCCGGGCGCGCTGTGCTGGGGGCGGGGGGCGGTGCAAGTTCCGGGTGGAGAGAGCCGGCGGCCGCGCGGGTTTTGCGGATACCGGTAGGCGGAGCCCGGGCGGGAAGAGCCGCGCTGGTTCCGGGAGGGTGGAGCTAGACGGCAGTGGGAGGATCCTAGGGGGATGGTGAGCGGCGTGGATTTCCAGTGGGCGGAGCCCGGGACCTGGAGGATTGTGTGATTCCGGGTAGGCGGGTCGCGGGCAAGTGGGCGGAGCAAGGGCGGGGCGGTGCTGGGGGAGCCGGGCGGGCTCCGGAGGGCTGTAAGCCCGAGGATCCGGTCAGCAGGGAGAACAGAGGTCGCCTGCGGGTGTCCTGCCCGGGTGCGGAGAGGGCGTGGAGTGTGCAAACCGCCCGATCCTGAACTCTGTTTCAACAGTCTCGCGGAGGCGTGTGAAACTTTCCTCCAGCCCAGGGTTGAGGTTGCCGGCCGTGGAGGAACCAGAAGAGATGCAGAAGGCCAAGCGAAATAAGAGAACCGTGTATGTGAAAAACGAACCTTTAGCAGTTTTATCCTAGAAGCCGCGGGAGCCCGGGGAAGGAGGGGGAGTTATTTCCAAACACGTCCGCATCGGAAGTTTTTAGAGAGGAACAGCACCCCCAAATCTCGCCGTATTGTGACATTTGATTTTAATAGAACTGTGTGTATTGACTCAGAAAGATATATTGATCCCTTGATAGAATAAGTTTTTAAAGTTTAAAAAGAGTTCACACGGCATTCATTTTGTGTAAATCATGTATTTGCTGGCAATCTGGAAGGAAAGGCAGCACATTAAGACAGTGTTAATCTCTGATGAATGAGTAGTATGGGCTTTCACTTTATACTTAATAGCCTTCTGAATTGTCTTATACTTGTAATCAAAATATGTAACTGATCAGGATACTTGCCATTATGAAAACTGAAATTCTTAGTTGGTTTATAGGCCATGTGCAGTCAGATTTTTCCAGTCTCGTGAGTTCAAAATCCCATACATAAATACTAAAGACTGAGCATAAGCCCTTGGGCAGCTACCAATTTCTTGCCTCTCTGCTCTAAGTACACACTTCAGTATAAGCTCTATTATAAATAACAGAATTCCTTTAGGCATTTCTCCTTTAAAGCGGGCACCAAGTTAAGCCTTCTCAGTAAAATGTGCTGGAGGAAGAAGCTTTCTGCAGTTTCTGGGAGGCTGTAAGAGCGTGTGGAGTGTGGTCCTGAGAACATCCAGTGGAGTCTGCCCCAGCCTTGGGCTCAGAGCCAGTCCCTCTGTGACCTTACAGTTTCAGTTTGGCAATAACCTTCCTGCAGCCCTCTTGACACAGAAACCAGACCCCTGTGAGGCCTGCAGGCAGCCACTTGCTCATACTTATTAGGGAAGCCCTTTATGGCCTATGCACAGTTACCTGCAGCTACCATGGTCACATGCTGAGCAATCATTCCTTCACCAAGCCTCCCTTTCTTCCCCCAATCTCTCCATTCCCCCTAGGCACTCTGAGAGCCTTCTAAGCCAGCTGACTCTCAGATTCCTAAGGTGTCCCTACACCACTGGTTGGTAATTGTTACCCTCTACTCCTTCTCTACTTAAGGGAGGTTGAATTTCAAGAATTAACTAAGATAAAAATGAAACCAAAAGATATAAGGAAACTATATGGTACCTAGGGCTGAGGACAAGTACTCGAGAAAGACAAATTTGAAAGGGGTTTGCACCTGGTTGGAGAAGGCATGGGTTGCCTATCAGCAGAGAAGTTCTCTGGTTTACCCAGGCTGGAGGTGGTCTGGAGTTGCTGGGCAAACAACAGAGAAGGGGGTAGTGGAGAGCCAGGAATCTCTGCCATAATGTGCTTTCTTTATGCTTCAAACATTCTCCTATAAGTAGGAACTTTTTTATTAAAAATATAGATCTTTTTTAAATTCATGTGATTTCATAGTAGAGACTATAAAAAGCAATATGGTTTCAGAGGAATAAGGTTCTAATGCTTAGAACCAAATTCTGATCTGTAAAGTCCAATGATCTAGATGAGGAAGAAATAAGACTGCACTCAGAGAACCCAAAACTCAATGAAATAAGGGTGTCAAAGGGCTGGGGTTTACAGAAAAGGACACAGAACAAAGGAAAGTATAAGAGAGCCACAGATGTGAAAGGGGAGATCAAGAAGTAGGCAGCACATGATACACTGAGGTTTAACCACCAAAGGGTGTTTTTTAATTGGGGGAGGAGGTATTTTTAATCCTCAATATTAAGAGTTAGAAGAAAAGAAAAAGAAAGATAATACCATCACTTGGGACCTTGTGATATGTGATAAGGGAACATGTAAGTGAAAGAAAACTAAGTCTACTTTGATTGTGTTTCCTCTCTTCTCTGTCAAAGAAAATGATCCTCGGGCTGTGAAGAATAAGGTAAACAGCAATAAGAGGAAATTAAAGCCAAGATGGGTATAGTGGTGGAAAGCACCAATTTGCCTTACAAGGGTTAAAAATCTTCAGACCCAGATGAGCTATATCCCAGCATACTGAAATCACTCTAGAGTATGATCCCAAAGCCTTTATTATGGAACTTGGAGAAAATATGTTGGAGGAGAGGACATAAGACTAAATATGAATACTTGTCTTAAGTTTCATAAAAAGGAAAAATATGTATTCCAGACTCTACACTTTGTGAACTTGATACCTATTCCCAGAATGAATTGTGACCATGAAGAAGAGGTGATTATTTAGGGGCCTTTAGTGGTTTACCAAGCCCATTTCATGTCATTGAAAGAATTAATTGGTCATTAGAACAGACTTATAGCACCAACCATATAATTTGATTCCAACCAAGCAGCTGGCCCAGTATCAGTCATGGCTCATTCAGTAAGAAGTCAAGGCAGAAAGGCTGTTTATTAGCTTGTTTAACAGGAAGGACCATGAGTGGCTCTCAGAGTCGAAAGAGGAGCTGCAGAAACCTAGGTCTCAAGGGGCCAGAAGCAGAATCCACTTCCCCAAGCCTTCTTTCCTCACAGCCTGCTTCTCAGTGCTTGGCTCCATCCTGAGATGACTTCACTTCCTGCTGTGGGAAGGATGGCCGCTGGCAGCCCCATATTCGCATTTTCCAGGCTTGGCAACCCCAGTAGAAAGAGAAAACTCCGTTTTCCTCATAGCAATCACACAGAGCAACTTGTACCTCTATTTTTTACACTTCTGTGCTGCTTCACTGTTTTTACATGTGCAGTTGACCCTTAAACAACACAAATTTGAACTGTGTGGGTCCACTTCTACACAGAGCTTTTACAGTACAGCAGATGTATTTTCTCTTACGGTTTTTCTTAATTAACATTTTCTTTTCTCTTACTTTATCATAAGAATATAGCATATAATACCTGTAACATACAAAATAAGTGTTAATCGACTATTTATGCTATCAGTAAGTCTTCTGGTCAATAGAAGGCAATTAGTAGTTATGTTTTGAGGGAGTCTAAAGTTATATGCAGATTTTTTACTGCACCCAGGTTGGCGTCCCTAAGCCCCATCTTGTCCAACTGTCTTACTTTGTAATAACAAATATTTTTAATAGAGTCTTGGGGTGCCTGGGTGGCTCTGTCAGCTGAGTGACTGACTCATGATTTTGGCTCAGGTCATGATCCCAGTGTCATGGGATCGAAGCCTATGTTGGGCTCCACATTGAGCATGGAGCCTGCTTAAGATTCTCTCCCTCTGCCCTTCCTTCCACTTTCTCGCTCTAAAAAATTTAAGAAAATACAGTCTTAAAAATCAAATTTATCAACCCAAAGAGCTGCATTGACAGACTATGGCTCACTCAACTTTCCCCCTACTTTTGTATATTTAGTGTTTAGATCCTACTGTTAAATAAAGCTGCAATTAACATTTTTTTAAAAATGTTTTACTTATTCTAAGAGAGAGAGAGAGACAGCATGAGCAGGGGAGGGTCAGAGAGAGAGGGAGACACAATCTGAAGGAGGCTCCAGGCTCTGAGCTGTCAGCATAGAGCCCGACACGGGGCTCGAACCCATGAACAGTGAGATCATGACCTGAGCCGAAGTTGGACACTCAACCGACTGAGCCACCCAGGCACCCCTGCAGTTAACATTTTTGTATATAAATCTTGGTCCATGCCTCTGATAATTAACATTAGGATGGAGCCCTAGAGGGTGTATTCCTGGGCCAATGGCTTTAAATATTTTCCAGGTCTCTTGATACATGTTGCTATATTGCTTTTATTTTTTTCAATGTTTATTTATTTTGAGAGAGAGAGAATGCACACCCACATCCACGAGCCAGGAGGGGCAGAGCAAGAAGGAGAGAGAGAATCCCAAGCAGGCTCCCTGCTGTCAGTGCAGAGCCTGATGCAAGGCTCAATCTCACAAACTGTGAGGTCATCACCTGAGCCTAAATCAAGAGATGAAGCGCCAGGGTGGCTTGGCTGAGTCAGATCATCATTTCACGTTTCATAGGTTCAAGCCCCATGTCGGGCTCTATGCTGGCAGTCTGCTTGGGATTCTTTCCCTCTCTCCCTCTGCCCTTACCCCACTTGTGCTCTCTCAAAATAAATTAAAATAACTTAAAAACAAAAGGAGAGTTGGACGCTTAACTGACTAAGGCACCCAGTTATCCCTGTGTTGCTATTATGCTTTTAAGAAGTGGGCCTGGGGTGCCTGGGTGGCTTAGTTGGTTGAGCACCTGACTTCAGCTCAGGTCCTAATCTAACAGTTTTTGAGTTGGAGCCCTGTGTTGGGCTTTGTGCTGACAGCTTGGAGTCTGGAGCCTGCTTCAGCTTCTATGTCTCCCTCTCTCTCTCTGCCCCTCCCTACTCACACTCTCTCTTTCTCTCAAAACTAAATAAAACATTTTAAAAAATTTTTATTAAATAAAAAATGAAATAAGCCTATACTTCAATATCACATTATTTTTTTTTTTTACATTGAGTATTGTTATTTAAAAAACAAAAAACAGGAGCACCTCGGTGGCACAACTGATTAAGCATCTGACTCCCAATCTTGGCTCCGGTTGTGATCTCATGGTTCATGAGTTTGAGCCCTGCATCAGGCTGTGTGCTGATGGCGCGCACAGCGCTTGCTTGGGATTCTGTCTGCTCCTCCACTGCTTACACTGACTATCTCTCAAAGTAAATAAATAAACTTAAAAAAAATAGGCAAAAAACCCATCCTTGGAGTTCCCATTGTTATTTTAATTTGCATTTATCTGACTACTACTTCCCTGTGTTAAAAGGGTCATTTCAATATAAAGTGCTAAGGTGGCAACATACAGTGGGAGCTGGAAGGGGAGGGGGCACCTCCCCATTAGGGGTGAGGAGTTGGGTTGGGTTGGAATGCAAGACTGTTATTACTCATCTTACTTACAATGGGGTGGGAGGGAGGCAGTAGTCACAGGGCCCTCTGCATGGGCCAGCCCATGCCTGTGATGTTGGGTTCAGGGCTGTGTACCACACCTTAGGTGGGAAGACTGAGAAATGTAAGTATATTCAGGGGAGGCTGATAAAGAGAGAAAGTCTGAGAACCACATCACAAAATTATGAGATCTCTTCCCAGCTCACTTCCTGTGCCTGCAACCCTCTCTCCCAGCCTTCCATCCCCCAGACCTGAAAGGGGGCATCTGTCTCACATGCCCTCCCAATATTCTTTTTGTCAGCGTCCATTCTAGGAAACCACTGGTAAAATTTTCCCTTCTGATACAAAGCCTCTATACCAGACAGAGTTCTTGTTTGCAAACGACAGAAATCATCTCTGGCTAACTTAAACAAGAAACCAAATTTACTAGTATAATTCAAAATTCCAAGAACCGGCTGGTTAGGATGCCTCCATTAAGGCCAGTGTCTCTGTACCACCTGCCGCTGCCACCGTGAATAATCTCTGCCCTTGCATCTTTGGGTCACTCCTTCATGAGGCAATGAATGTTTGAGGTGGGAGCAGTCCATTGACTGAGCTGAGGTCACATGCCTGAGTCCTAATTGCCAGGTTAACAGGGAAATGAAGTATTTGTCCCTGTAGGATTTCCATAAAAGATGGGACCATGACTAATCCAGACCCACTCAAAATCTCTCAAATAAATGTGTCTGTTTAAATCTAGAGTAGTTTAAAAAATGGCAAATGGCAACTATGACCCCCCCCCACACCTCTATGTGATTAATGTTTTTTTTTTCTTTTAACAGAAATCAATGAGATTAGCTATTGAATGTAGGTAAGGGCACATTCACAACATTCCTGAAAGAAATCCCTGTCCAAGTTGATGTTTACTTTCTAACTTTGTTACCAGAAGAACAGAAAGGGACCCACCTATAACCTCATTTCAAATGAGGTAATGTACTTATGCTTAGCACTTACCTCAGCCCTCTTTTCTGTCATATGTGAAGTAAAAACACTTAATCCTCTGTAAGCTTTTGAGGCTGTGAGAAAGAATCTGTTTCCAGGGTCCCTTTTTTCCTAAATCAAATAATTCCTATCTACAATAGCTAAAATTAAAAGGAAAGAAATATTACCTGCCAAAGACAAATTCCAGACCAACCCATAAGTTTTCTTTCTTTTTTTCTTTTTTCCTTTTTTTTTTAACAAATAATTTATTGCCAAGTTGGTTGGTTTCCATATAATACCCATTGCTCATCCCCACAAGTGCGCTCCTCCGTGCCCTTCTCCCCCCTCCCCCCCACCCCCATCAGTCCTCAGTTTGTTCTCAGCATTCAAGAGTCTCTCATGGTTTGCCTCCCTCCCTCTCCCCCACCATTTCCCCCCTTCTCCCCCACCGTTAAGTTCCTCCTAATCCTCCTATACATGCAAACATCCCATAAGTTTTCTAAGGCTGCTGTAACAAATTACTACAAAATAAGTGGCTTTAAAAAGAAAAAAGAAAGAGGGGTGCCTAGTTGGCTCAGTCGGTTAAGCATCTGACTTCAGCTCAGGTCATGATCTAGCAGTTCTCGAGTTTGAGCCCTGCGTTGGGCTCTGTATTGACAGCTCAGAGCCTAGAGCCTGCTTTGGATTCTGTATTTCCCTCTCTCTCTGCCCCTCCCCCACTCTTACTCTGTCTCTCTCTCTCTCTCAAAAATAAATAAAACATTTTAAAAAAAGAAAAAAGAAAGAAAACCCAGAAATTTCTTCTCAGGAGGCCAGAAGCCTGAAATCAGGGTATCAGAAAGGTTGGTTCCTTCTGGAGGCTCTGGAGGAGAATCTGTTCTGTATCTCTCTCCTGGCCTCTGTTGGTTGCTAGAAATCCTTGGCATTCATTGGCGTATAGATGCATCATTCCAATTTCTGTCTCTATCTTCACATTGCCTTCTTCAATGTGTGTGTTTATGTGTCAAACACCCCTCTCCTTTCTCTCACAAAGGACACCAGTCACTGTGTTTAGGGTCTACCATAACAGGATGACCTCATTTCAAAGTCCTTAATTACATCTGCAAAGACCTTATTTACATATAAGGTCACATTTACAGGTGTCAGAGTTTAGGACTTGGACATATCCTTTTGGGGTACACAATTCAATCAACTTTACCAACCAAAGGCTGAAGCAAGTGTTGTTATTCTTAATATTGTTGGGGAGAGAATAAAGGAACAGAGAAAACCCTTTGGCTGTCTCTATCTCTTGGTGTTCTAAAATTTCTATTCCTTTATTTTATTATAAATCTTTTGAACGTTTATTTATTTTTGAGAGAGAGCAGGGGAGGGGCAGAGAAAGAGGGAAACAGAATCTCAAGCAGGCTTTGCACTGTCAGCACAGAGCCCAACACGGGGCTCAGACTCACAAACTGTGAGATCATGTCCTGAGCTGAAATCAAGAGTCAGGGGCTTAACGGACTCAGCCACCCAAGTGCCCCTTTACTTTTTTTAAATGAACTAAAATGACTGCTAAAATTTCTGTGGAGGTCGATCAATCCGGTGATATCTAACACAATCACAAATGCATATGCATTTTGGGTAGAAGTTCTTTTCATAAATTTTTATTGAGGTATATATAACATGCATAAAGTGTACATAAGGGTAGACTATGCTACTCTAAATATTGTTCTTTCCTCTTCCATTTATATTGGGTAAACAATCACTTTAAAGCTTTTTTTTTCCTGTTATAAAGGTGACACATATTTAATGCAAAATCAGAAAAATGGAGAAAAGTACAAACTATATAAAAACGTTAGTATCACCATCCCAAACTTAACCATACACACACACACACACACACACACACATTTTTTAATGTTTTATTTTTAAATAATCTCCACACCAAACATGGGGCTCGAACTTACAACCCGAAGAGTTGCATATTCCACTCACTCAACCAGCTAGGGACCCCACACATATACTTTTTTAAAACAAAGATGGAACTGTATGATACTTCTTTGTAGTTTCTTAGCAAGTTACAATGCATTGTGCCCAACTTTTTATAGAATTAAATTAACAGAGTTACATAGTTTTAATGACTATAGAACATTCTTCTTCTTTTTTTAATGTTTACTTATTTTGAGACAGAGCACAAGCAGGAGGGGGCAAAGAGAGAGACAGGGAGAGAGAGAGAATCCCAAGCAGGTTCAGACCCGTATGTAGGGTTCCATCTCACCAACTGAGAGATCATGACCTGAGCCAAAACCAAGAGTCGGATGCTTAACCCCGGAGGCTTAACCAACTGAGCCATCCCCATGCCCCTGCATAGCATCCTTTTTAAGACAGGCTTTACTGAAGGACATTCCGTTGTTTTCAGTTTTCTGACATTACAAATAATTCTGTGATAAACATAATGCATACATGTGTGAAAACTTTTTCAAAGGCCAAATTTTAAGTACAGAACATATATAATAACTTGTACATCTTAAACATGCATCAAAGGGAATTCCTGACATTCTCTCCAAATTTGTTTTAGCAAATTTCTCCATCCCAGTTAAGTGCAGCAGCGTCTTTCCATTAGCTCAAGGAAAAAATAAAAATAAAAATAGACTCTTCCTTGATGCCTTTCTTTCTCTCACACCTAAATCCAATTAACCAGCAAATTCACTTGCCTCTTTTCTTCCAATACATCTAGAATCCAACTATTAATTATCTTCACTGTCATCATCTCTTGCCTGACTAACTGCAGTGGCTTCCCAACGAGGGTTGCCCAATTTAGCAAATAAAAACACAGGACACCCACTGAAATTGGAAGTTTAGATAAACAACATTTTTTTTTTTAGTTTAAATAAACCCAAAGATTGCATTTTCCATGTAGCAGCCAGAAGGATTCTTTGAAGAAGTCAGAAAAGGTCACTCCTGGGGAGCCTGGGTGGCTCAGTTGGTTGAGCGGCGGACATTGGCTC
The DNA here is from genome assembly GCF_003009895.1 of Hyaena hyaena. Taxonomy (NCBI): domain Eukaryota; kingdom Metazoa; phylum Chordata; class Mammalia; order Carnivora; family Hyaenidae; genus Hyaena; species Hyaena hyaena. Next base: position 3,291,415 of record NW_024080694.1, read on the forward strand.
AGGTCATGATCTGACAGTTTATGGGTTCGAGCCCTGCGTTGGGCTCTGTGCTGACAGCTCAGAGCCTGGAGCCTGCTTGGGATTCTGTGTCTCCCTCTCTCTCTGACCCTCCCCTGCTCATGCTGTCTCTCTCAGAAATAAATAAAACATTAAATTTAAAAAAAGGTCACTCCTTTATTCAAAACCCTGTATTGTCTTTTCATCTCACTTGTAATAAAAGGGAGAAAATCTTAAAGCTGAGGCCCACATCTACTCATAGAGGCTCTTTCTTCTTTGGTCTCTTTAACTGCCTCTCCTCTCCCTTCTTGCATCTTTCTACTCCCGGATATACCTAACTACTTTTCGTTTCTGTCTATGCTTACGTTTATCCATGACACCTTCCTTAATCATCCTGTTTAAAATGGTAGGCTTCCCTCTCTCCTTGCCCTTCCCTACTTTATATTTCAACACTGATGATAACATCTACTTAGTTTCTTGTCTTTTTTCTCCCACCAAAACTTAAGTTCCACAAGGGCATTTTTGTTCTTTTTATTCACTGCCGTGTCCTCGGTGTTTAGAATACTGCCTGGCACATAATAGATGGTCAATAAATATTTAATAAATGTCGAATTAAGGAAACGTAGGTATCCAAAATCAATAAAGCTTTTTCAGTTTCACCAGAACTCCTCTTACATTCTGATCATTCAGCATGTTATCTATTTCAAAGTAGTCAAGTAACGGCTGTATCTTAGAGAAGCCATTTTCTGTAATTCTTTAATAGTAGGGAACATTTATTGAGCTCTTACTAGGTGCAGACACGGTCCTAAAGTAGAATATCTTAAAGCCATAGGTATTCTCATTCTTATTACTATTATTACTATTGCAGTTAATTTACAGCTGAGGAAATTAAAACCCGCAATGGTGAATAATTTACACAAGATCGTCTACGTGGGACACGACAGCGCTGGGCACAGAACGTGCGGCCTTAACTGTAGCACTCTGCAGGCTAGCTTTTAGGTTCCTTTCTGTTTTCTTTTGATAGGTAAATTGTTTTGGTTAAGCTATCGGTAAAAAGCTCTTGAGGATCAAAGTCAAAACCTGTCTAAGCCAGGGGCTTTATCCCGCTCTAGTCAAGGACTCGGCATTTTGCATTTGAATCCTGCGTGGCGGGAAGCTGAAGGCAGGCGGCCGGCGGGGCTGGGAGGAGCCGCCAGGCCTCTGGCCGCCAATCAGAGCAGAAGGAGCCTCCCTACTCCCCTCCCCCCGGCATCCACGCGCCAAAATTCCAAACCGAACCTCGTGCCGTTACCCGCCATCTCCCTCCGCTGAGTTCAGCGAGCCGGAACTATATACGAAAAAGAAGTCGGCGTTCTCCCGCCCCTGTCCGCTCAGGTCCTAGTCACTCTCGGTGCAGGTCCTCCTCAACTTCAGCCCGAAGTCTGTCGCTGGGCGGGTGGGCGGAAAGTTTCGAGTCCCCCGTTTCAGGGAGGAGGCGTGGGCGGGACCCCAGGCGGAGGGATTCCGGGTGCGCGCGCTGCGGCCGCTGGCGCGGAGCTTGTGGCGCCAGAATTCGTAGCGCGGAAGAGCCTGTGAGGCTGCGGGTCTGACTGGAGCCCGTCTGCCGCTGCGGATGCCAGGCGAGGAGAGAGGGAAAAATGGTGGTCCTCCGCAGCAGCCTGGAGCTGCACAGCCACTCCGCCTCCTCGGCCACCGACCCCCTGGACCTGTCCAGCGAGTTCCTCAGCCTGGAGCAGATCGGCCGGAGGCGGCTCCGCTCGGCCCGCTCCGCTGGGCAGTCCGCCGTCACCGCAACCGCGGCGGGCGTGAGTACCGGCCGGGGCGGGCCGCTCGGGCCGGGCCTGCGGGACTGCCCGCCGCCGGTTGCCCGGGTGGGGCCTGGGGGTGGGCGGCGCGGTCCGGGTGACAGTTGGGCGGGGGGGGGGGTTGGGAGGAATGTTGCGGAGGACAGTAAAATGGAAGGCTTCCTAAGATCCGAGCCCCGGTGGGTGTGGGTCGGGGCAAGAGATTGGGCTGTGCGGAAGAGGGCTGAGCAGTTCGTTACTCGGCGTTTCACGCACGCGGACACCGAAGCTCTCTGGAACCTTGATTTGTCGGGCTGCCCCCAACCCCATCTCGCGCACCTCCCTAACCTAGCGCCCAGGCTCCTGCCCTGGGTGCTCAGCTGTCGCAGGCAGCACGCGTTTACTGACTCCCTACCGGATGCCCAGTAGATGTTTTAGGGGCCACGGGAATAGAAGGAGGGTCATTCAGGCTCCCTGACCTTCATTGGCGATCCAGAAAGGTTCGATAATAAGAGCGCAGTGAAGAATACCAGGTTGCATAATGTGGAGGGGTGGAGACCCACGTATACCTCCTTCACTTGAGCCTCCTAACAGCTCCATGAAAATGGGTAGTCATGGTATCTGTCTTACAGACGAAAAAATGGACTCGAGAAGGTAGCCAGTGAGCGGTAGATCTAAAATTGGAACTTGGATCCTCTGCCTCCAGAACCTCTCCCTTTCTGTTATATCATGCTGCAGTTATAAACGATTGGCTATAGGGGAAGTTTCCAAGGGGGTGGAGCAATAAAGTCTTCTTGAAAGAATTGCTTCTCCTTGTAAATCTGAAGTACGATAGGCTTTTTGATTGCAGAATTAAGGCCAGGGGAGAGAGCCCCTCCACCGCCCTCCAGCAGCCGCCGAAGGAGGCGCAGGTGGAGGAGACCGCGTTAAGGAAAGGGTGGAGAAGTTGAGGAAGCACCACTAGAAAAGTTAAGGCAGCAGGAAGTCCTGTTCTGTTTGAGGGAGGGCAGACGTAGGGCTGAGAAAAACAGCACCACAGAGAGGGAACCGGGAAGTCAGAATGAGAGGCCAAGGGGGGCGGGGGGAGGGGGGCGGGGAGAGTGACAAAATACAGTTAAGGCAGTGATCACTGTATGAAATTCGTTGTCTGTATCTTTTGTAGGCACCCTGTACTAGTGGCTCCTCTACTGAGGGAAGTGGAAAATCTCTGAAATTGTGATTCTGAGTTGGGAAAAAAAAAATAATTTCCTGACTTTCAGGATCTGTTTCTCAGTCACATACAGAGATTGAGATCTGAGGAGGCCAGACACTTCTGCACTGAACTTGGGTCACTTGACTTAATTAACCTACATTCAGAAGATCCAATTATTTCAATAAATATTGAATATTTATTATCTTCTGGAAGATGCTGCATCCTGTGATTACAATGGTGTATTGAGCATTAAGAAATAGAGGTGCTTAAAACAAGTGTTAGTTTTGAATCTCAGCTTAGTAATAATTAGGGTTTTATACTCTTAACAGAGGTGATACCACGTGGGTAGTGAGGACTAAATGTGTTCATGCATGTAAGGAAATTAGCTGAACACTTGGCTTGTAGTTAAGTCTCAGTCACTGTCCACAACTGCAACTAAGACCACAGTCCATTTTAATGCTCACTCCATCTTTCTAGTTCTTCAGGCCAAAAACCTGAGAGTCCTCTTGACTCCTCATTTCGAACTAGCAAATTCTGTCGGCTCTGCTTTCAAAATACATTCAGAATCTGACCACTTCTCAGCTCTTCCATTGTTACCATAATAGCCAAAGCCATTATCTCTTCCCTGGGTTGTCAGAATATATTCTTGACTGGCCTCCTGGTTTCCCACCCTAGTACATAATAATCCACTTCTGCAGTCGTCAGTTGTTACTGTCCTTACAGAGTGATCTTTGTAAAAGTCAGAAGCAGTTGATCACTTCTCTGCTTAAAAAGCTTTAAAGGTTTTAAAATTTTGGGTGCCCCTTTCTCTTTATGATAACATCTCCCATTTTCCCTTTTGCAAAACCTAGTCTATTCTAGCCACATTGCTCTGCCTGCTCCTTGAATACCAGGGCCTTTGTACTTTCTCTGCCCTCTGTTGGGCATACTCTTCTCCTGAATATCTGCATAACCTATCCTTTACCTTTTACATTTTTTTAATTTAAAAAAAATCTCAAAAATCATAGTACTTAACATGTTCCAAGAAGCTCACAACTGTTAACTCAATCCTCTTAACCTTATGGAGTTGACATAATCTTTGTTTTTCAGGTGAGAGAACTGAGGCACAGAGACTTAAATAACTTCCTCAAATTCACCCTTATGATAAGCGATGACACTCCAGGTTTTACCTACAAGAACCTGTCTCTTTCAAGTCTTTTCTAAAATCTCACCTTTTCAGTGATGCTTACCCTAACCACCTTATTAACATTACAAACCACTCTTGGGGTACTTGGCTGGCTCCGTTAGTGAACTCTTGATCTCAGGGTCGTGCCTTCAAGCTCCACATTGGTCATGGAGCCTACTTAAACACACACACACGCTAATGAAATTACAAATCACTCTCATTGACCTGTCTCTTTACTCTGCTTTATGTTTCCTTATCACTTCATAACGTATTCTGTTAATTTCCTACTTATAAAATATTTTATGTCTCGCTAAATCAAAATGTAACTCTGTAGGGTTCAGGATTTTGACCTTTTGTTCAGCACTGTTTTCCTAGGACCTAGAATAGAACCCAGAGTGTACTAGGTACATAATAAATATTTATTGTTGACTGTTGTTGCTCTGAAGGAACTTAGTCTAGCAGAGGATACCTAACATATCAGTGTACAGAGACTATTTGCCATAATTGCCATATCAGTGGTATGTGCTGGTTGAGCAGGTAGCACTGAGATGGATTTTGTAGAGTGAAAAGGACTTTTTTTTTCTTTCCCAAGTCAGGATTTCTAGTAGGGATTATACCTTTTTGAGACATAGTATTCCTGTCTTCTATAAATTCTCGATAGGCCAAATTATATTCAAAGGGTTACTTAGCATGGATTGGATCAAAAACGAAAAAAAGGATAGTCCTGAGAGCTAATGTATTCATGCTCACAAAGCCCACCAATACCAACAATGAAACATACCTTTGTGATTGGAATATTTTCAAATTTGGAGACTTACATTCAATGCATTTCGTTCTATTACAGCTTGCTTTTGATATCAGTCGTGCATTTCAGAAACTTAGCTTCTTGATCACTCTGATTGTATCTAGGTATTGTCCTTTCAGCTACATATTTACCATTTCTTAGGGTAAGTTACTTTTAAAGATGGTTAAATGTATTTATATTAATTTGTTAACTTATATTTTTATTTCATCTTATTATATTCAATTTTTGAAGATACTTATAGTCACCTACTTACTAACCACATTTTGTTTTTACATTTTGAATATGATCTCACTCAGCTGCGGTTTTTTTTCCTCCTGACTTGTATGGGTTCCCTGAAGTTATGTTCTAAATTTTTTTGTTTTGTTTTTTAAACTTTTTTTATTTTCATCATATTTGAATCATAAGATCTGGCATTTGCACCCATTCAGAACCCCTTTCTTTGGTTTCATTTTTCCCCCAGAGTCAGACTAGCCATTGCTTATTTCTGTGCTTTCACATCTCAGGTCTGAGGCTCTTTGACTCACTAAATTTAGGGTTGTTTCTTGCTAATAGTAGGGGACAGTATCTCATTGTAGTGGGAAGATGATTATACATTACTTTTACGTTGTGTTTACATCTTCTATATGTTAGGTAAAATAAAATATGCTGTGGTATGTAGAAGTTACTTTTAAAGTTGTCTATTTAAAAGTTTGGAGAGTACTGCAAATGACACTGATATGCAACGTATGGGAGATTTTTTAAAAGTTGAAGTATAATACAACAGAAAAGTGGAAAGTGTACAGCATAGTGAAGTGTCACAATGCATGAATAGGGATATTTTGACATGTTGCAGTGAATTTTGCATCCTGAAGTTGAATGACATGGCTGCTCTAAATTCAAGAGAGTTATACTTGTTTTGAAGCAATATTAGGTAGTCCAGTTTTGTTAGTTCCTATTAAAGGCTGGCCCTTGATTTATGCTTAGAAGCTGCAACTTTTGGAAGAGGAATCTGATGAAATAGTGTTTAAGATGGATTATAATTAGGGTGCCCAGGTAGCTCAGTTGGTTAAGTATCCAACCCTTGATTTCAGCTTAGGTCATGATCTCACAGTTCTTGCCTTGCACTGTCCATGTGGAGCCTACTTGGGATTCTCTTTCTTCCTTTCTCTCTGTCCCTCCCCTGCTCATGGTCTGTCTCAAAATATATAAATAAACTTAAAAAAAAAAAAAAAAAAGAGGGATCATAGTCAACAAATCTGGAGTTTGGAAGACCAGTTAAAATGTAATATTAACATCTAGCAGTTATATATGTCACTTACTATGTGCTAGGCGTGGTACATATATACACAACATAACATTTGCCTTATAAAGTAACTATTATTATCCTCGTTTCGATATGGAAACCGAGGCACAGAGACCTTATATAACTTGAACAAGATTGTACAGCTGTAAGTGACATGCCAAGAATCAATCCTAGGCAATCTGTCTTTAAGAGTTTGGGCTCTTGGGGCACCTGGGTAGCTCAGTTGGTTAAACATCTGACTCTTGATCTCAGCTCAGGTCTTGATCTCGGTCATGTGTTCAAGCCCTGTGTTGGGCTCTGTGCTGGGCGTGAAGCCTACCTTAAAAAAGAGCTTGGGCTCCTAATTGGTAACACTAGTAACACAATAAACCAAAGCAGAGAAAACTAAAGGCTAAATTAAAGCGATACTAGAAGGAGCAGAGAAAAATGCCAAATAATACTGCAGAAGTTCTGAGAGTTATTCAGATAGAGAGGGAAAGCAGTGTTGTTTCCAGCTAAAGAGGTGTGTAGTAAACCATTGGGAGTATGCTAGAGTTTGGGGAGAAGTTAGAACTTTAGGTCTTTGGTAGTCACCTGTATAGAAGTGATAGCTGAATTCTTGAAACTGAATAGAAGACATAGTAGAACACAAATACATGTAAGAAGATCCAAAGTAATGGCTACATTTTAAGGATGACAAGGGGATGAATTATGGTGTGGGGTTTTTGTTTTTTGTTTTTGTTTTTGTTTTTTGAGTATCATGTGAACAAAGGATCAAAGCATTTAAAGAAGGGAGTGATCAATCCCATCGAAGTCAGTAGGGGAGAGCAGAGGCCATTGGCTTTAGCTATTGGGAGATAGTTTTAGGTCTATTTTAAGAGCAGTAGAGGTAGAAATCAAGTTGCTGGAGCTTGTGGAAAAGATCCATGGTTAAGACTTGAGCACACACAGCTTTATTTAAAGATGAAGCTAGGGAGGTGGCGCCTGGGTGGCTCAGTCGGTTGAGTGACCAGCGTTCTCTTGGGTCACGATCTCACGGTTCGGTTCGTAGGTTTGAGTCCCACATATGGTTCTGTGCTGATGGCGCAGAGGGCCTGTTTTGGGTTCTCTGTCTCCCACTGTCTGTGCCCATTTCTTGCTAGTGTGTGTGCACATGCGTATTCATTCTCATTCTCTCTCTCTCAAAAATAAACATTAAAAAAAAAAATGAAGCTAAGGAGGGATATTACTTCTAGGTATAATGTGTATACAATTGTGTGTTAGAATATGCTGACCAAGCTTTCAAGGAGTCTTATGTCTAGATGAATACATTTTATGTCAGTATTTTAACGTGATTTAAAAAATCCTTTTGACACTTCACTGGTTGGATGGATACTTGAATTGACTCAACCAACCGACCCACATACACATTTTTTGTTAGGAATTTAAAGGTTGGATAAGCTTGATCTTTTATGGGAAAACAACGTATTAGAATATTTATTTTTGTTATGCAATTGTATCTACTTTGGGGAAAAGCTTTTGTTCTGTTGTTGCTTCTTCCCTGAACTAACTTACTGATTCTGCAAGATTATAAGAGACTGAAAATTCTAACAAAATATTTTTTTCCTCTTCTAAATCTCCACTTTGAAGAACTCTCAGTGCTCTGAGTATTTAAGTAGATTTTAACAAAAGGATAAATGAGGTCACTACCTCTACAGATTTAGTTTTCAGATTAAGTACATTTTCTCTTGGTTTCTTACTTAGAAAATTTTTTTCTAGTAATACAAGTTGTACAAATGTAAAAAACAGAAAGTGAAAGTACTCATTTCTATCATCCAATGTTAGTTATTGCACAGTTGACATTTAACTTACCCCTTGAGAATTATTTTGATAAGCTATATTAAACTGATTTAATAACTGTGCTAGTTTTCTTAGGAAATCAGATGTTTATAATTCATCTAGAAGTATTTATAACACAAAATGCAGATAATTTAAGTATAATATATTAAGCAATTTATTAATCAATTTGTTAAATTGATTTATTAAATTTATTAAATTGATACACGTAATGGCTGGAATACTAGTCATTCATTTTAAAAGAGTTTTAGAATAGTGTTTCAGCGCACGGGAAAATGTTTCTTATTACTAGCAAAAAGTTATAAAACATAAATAATAGTTCAATTTAAAAATCACGTGAATATGTTTTATAGGAAAAGAATGCACCAGAAATTTAACAGTGGTTATTGTGGGTATCTGGAATTAAGGGTGACATTTTCTTCTTTGTTGCATTTCTTCATTTTTCCAACTATAATGGGCATGGATTGCTTTTATTTTTATATTGCTTTTGAAAGAAACATTTTTGAAAATTGATATTTTAAAACTCCCTATTGTGTACCTTTATATAGGTGATTCCCTAAGAATCTGTATTTTTTTTTTTCTCCACACAGTTAAGACTTTCTTGATGCCTAGTACTTATTTAGGGAGTATGAACGAAGCTACTCACTATGTAAATCAAAGATGGACTTATACCGCTTATCAAATTAAAGCTTCCAGGTTTTTCAGGGAATCTTTTTTCCCAGTAGTTAGCACCTACCTACCTCCCTTTTTCCTATGGAAACAAACCTTTTTTTATTATCCTCAGAAATATGATGGCATTACTTTCCTTTTTTATTATAATAAAACATGGATAATATAACATTTACTGTTTTAACCATTTTTAAGTGTACAGTTCTGTAGCCTTAAAGTACATTTTGTTGTGCAACCATAAACACTGTCCATTTCCAGAATCTTTTATCTTCCAAAACTGAAACTCTATACCCATTAAACAATAACTCTCCATGCTTCCCTCCTCCCAGCACCTAGCAACTACCATTCTTCCTAAAAAAAATTTTTATGTCTTTATTTTGAGACACAGAGACAGAGAGCGAGCCGGAGAGGGGCAGAGAGAGAGGGAGACACAGAATTGGAAGCAGGCTCCAGGCTCTGAGCTGTCAGCACAGAGCCCGACACGGGGCTCAAACCCACAGACTATGAGATCATGACCTGAGCCAAAGTTGGATGCTTAACCGACTGAGCCACCCAGGCATCCTGCAACTACCATTCTTTCTGTCTCTATGAATTTGACTACCATAGAGCCTCATGTAAGAGGAAACATACAATATTTCTCCTTTTGTGGCTGATTTATTTTACTTAGTCTAATCTTTTCAGGCTCATCCATATTATAGCAGTGTGTTAAAATTTTACTTCCTTTTTAAAGGCTGGATAATATTCTGTAAGTACCACAGTTTTTTAATCCATTCATCATTGAACATTTGGCTCTTGTAAATAATGCTGCTGTGAATAAGAGTATACAAATACCTGCTTTGGCTTCTTTTGAGTAAATACCCAGAGGCGGGATTGCTAGATCATATGGTAATTCTGTGTTTAATTTTTTGAGGAATTGCCATATCATTTTCCACAGTGGCTGCACCATTTTACATCCCTACCACAATGTACAGTTTCTCCACATACTTGTCAATACTTATTTTCTCTTTTTTATAATAGGGATCCTAACAAGTGTGAAGTGACATCTCATTTGTGGGTTGGTTTTGTGTTTTTCTAAAACTAGTTATCTTTTTGTGTGTTTATTGGCCATTTGTATATATTCTTTAGAGAAACGTCTATTCAACTCTTCTGCCCATTTCTTTTGTGTTTTGTCATTAAAATATAGGAGTTCTTCGTATATTATGGATACCATACTTTGTCAGTTAATTGGATTTGTAAATATGTTCCCCTATTCCATGGGTTTCCATTTCACTCTGTGGATAACGTCTTTGGCCCAAAAGTTTGTAATTTTGATGAAGTCCAGCTTATCTATTTTTTCTTCAGTTATCTATACTTCACAAGTCATATCTAAGAAATCATTGCCAAATCCAATGTAATTAAAGGTTGTGCCTCTGTTTTTTTCCTCAGAGTTTCTCTGTATTCTCTTACACTTTGAAAGGTTTCCCTTTAAAATGGTTTTGCCATCTAAGGTTTCCCCCATCCCCATTGGTTTAGTTAGGAAGGATATCATTTCTGTCATCCTTTAGTGTTGACATTAAAAAATAAAGCTATTAGATCAATCTTTTTATCCACTGGAATCTAAAAACCATAGTTATTTAAAAAATACGTAAACACATTCCTTTAGCAGTCAGAAATTTTATCTTAATTTTTTCCTCTCTTTTAATTTGTATTCTCAGTTCACTTAACCCACAGCATTTTATTTTGATATACTTTTGTACTTAAAAGTAATTTATTAAATATCTTTTCATACCTGTAAAACAAAGCAAAACAAAGTTAGAAGTTTTTTACACTTTTTTGTGATCACCAGGCTATAAGAAATACGACCTATTAATATTCAATTGGTTGAAACCGCAAAAACATACTTATTTTGATTAAAAACGATTAAACATAGAAAGTAAGATTTCGTTAGGATTTCATGTGATTGCAGTTCCCCCCACCTATATATTTGTGGAAGAATCTTACTGCTGAAGAGCATGTTTGTCATCAGTTTCATTGTTTTTATAAATGCAAGCATGGAGAAACAAGAAATATATGTTCATATAAGTAAGTAGACAATAATGAAAGGAGTTTAGCAGTGCCACTCAGTTTTTCTGTCTTGTATGCTAGAAAACACTTGCCAAAAAATTTTTTTCATGTTCTCTTAGCTTGATTAGGTCTCCTTTCAATTTTGTGGAAAGCTGAAAATTAGAAACTACCTAACAAAGGGAAGGATTTGTTGCCGACCTTTGTAATTCAATGTCTTAACACCTGTGCTAGTGTTTTTCTTTGTTTGGCTTTAGGAAGGTTTTTGAGGCCTGAGGCAGTTTAAAATGGTAAGGTTCAGAATGACTGAAAGACGTGACTTTCTTTTATAAAATGAGAGAAAAGGTAAATGGAAGAGGATACCTTCTCAGGCACATCAGGTTTTTTGTTTTTTTTAAGTATATATGGAAGTTGAGAATCTGGAAATAGATTCCCATAAAATTTTTCTTAGAAAGTCTTGTTATACTACACCCATCTAAGAAGTAGCTGTTCGTTTAAAAATAATGCACCTACTTAAAAGTGTAGGTGTTTGATTTTCAAACATCCTTACATATTGGTACATTGATGAAAGAGGTAACAAACCATTCATATCACTTAATGTTTTATGAAGTACCTGTCTAATTCTTAACACAAATCCTTGTGGTTTAAATGTCCTTGTTTTACTTGTGAACCAGTGAAATATTCTCAAAGCAAAATTAAATGACAAAATGTCGTGATAAAACAAAATGAAACAACTGGATAAAGCCAGCCTAAGAGGGCGGGGAGTATACTAATTGTTCAAGTTTTTAAAAATACTGCCTGTTTGGGGCGCCTGGGTGGCTTAGTCGGTTAAGCGTCCGACTTTCACTTAGGTCATGATCTCACGGTTCGTGGGTTCGAGCCCCGCATCAGGCTCTGTGCTGACTGCCAGCTCAGAGCCTGGAGCCTGTTTCATAGTCTCTGTCTCCCTCTCTCTCTGACCCTCCCCTGCTCACTCTATCTCTCTCTCTCTTTCCTAGAAATAAATAAAACATTAAAAAAAAATTAAAAAAAATACTGCCTGTTTTTCTAAAATTGTCAATCTTCAAAGTAGTATGGCATGTAATTAGAGACTTGTTAGGTAATTTGGCCTTTTCTTTTTATGTGAAATTAGCCTTTATATGATTTCAGAGAGATATGTACAAACTTTTAAATACTTTATGAAAACCTCATTGGCTCATGAAGCAGCCCCCTAAGAACTCTAGTCTATTGATGGGGTGTCAGGGTGGCTCAGTTGGTTAAGTGTCTGACTTTGGGTCAGGTCATGATCTCACAGTTCGTGGTGGGTTCGATCCCCAGGCGGGCTCTGTGCTGACAGCTCAAAGCCTGGATCCTGTTTCAGGTTCTGTGTCACCCTCTCTCTCTGACCCTCCCCTGTTCATGCTGTTTCTCTCTCAGAAATGAATACAACATTTTTTAAAAAATTAAAAAAAAAGAACTCTATTGAGCAATAGTAAAGTTACATAGAGCACTATGATTTTTACAACAGATTAACATACGTAAACAGTTTTTTAATTCAAGTGTTGCTGCATCTGGGTGAAACCGTGAAAGAGATGGTAATAACTCCTTTTTGTTATCCAAGCCCAAATTACAGTTCGATGGTCCAGTTATTTTAAAGTTGCTGCCAGTGGTTGCATGGCAGGCAATGGTTTGTGTGTGTTTCTGATTTCTATAGCCTTAAAATAAAAGAGTAGTTAGTGCTATGAACTATTTCAACTTTTTGTCAGTAATGGAAAACTTTACTCCCTGGAGTACTTGCTATGAAATAGAGCTACAAATCATCAATAAACCTTATATTAGCCATTTCAAAGACATTGATGGTTATTCGTTTATCATGAAATGATTATTTAGTTTAGATACTATTATAGTTTCTTGGGGAGATGCAGAATCATTCTGCACAAAAAGCAGTTGTTACAAACGGGTAATCAAAGAAAACTCTTAGGAGAAATTTAACTAGAAATTTTGACTGCAGAAAAACTTAGATGGCTTTCTTAATTTTTCTTAAAGGATGGGTCTTCAGTTAAGGAAGTTGAAACCTACCACCGGACACGTGCTTTAAGGTCTTTGAGAAAAAATGCACAGAATTCTTCAGATTCTAGTTTTGATAAGAATATGGAAATAACAGAGAAACATGCTAATGGAAGGCATTTTACAAGGTAATACAAGATGGTTGAATTCCAATTCAGAATAGTTTTAAAGTAATTTAGGATTTTTAAGTGTATTCTTGACCAATCATCAGAATTCCAGAGTTGTAAAATGTGATTTACTTGAAATGAAATTGCCACAAATGAATATCATTGAATTGAAATTTTAATATGTACCAGGGTTGTTTTTTTATTTTCTTGTTCAAAGACAATATTTGTGATATGTATGAGTGCAGCTGACAAAGTTGCTTGAAAATACTTGAGTGTCTTTGTGACTGTTTCATTTTAACTTGCTTATGATATGCGGTTTTGTTTCATACTTAAAAAAGTTTTTATTCAAAATAGTAATTATATTTCTGTTTGCTTGTTATCAAGTATTTCATCAATTCTGAGTTATTTATGAATTTGTGTTAGTATGCTGCTAGAACAGTCTTCACAGAGGAGATGGAACATGATTATTTTTTTACTTGTCTAAGGGGACTAGATGCTTTATACATATTTAAATTTCATTTCTCAAGAACCCTGAGGTAGGTGGCATGAATTCCATTTTAACACTCAAGGAATTTCTAGTGAATTTTAGATAGGTGATTCAGGGAAGTTGGATTTGTTTGGTTTGGGACAGATTTAAATTTAGGTAGCTGAAAACCTTCACTTTTCTTCCCACTTTGGTGGGCCTAACATAAGTGAGGGGGAAAGTGCCAGTTAGAACAAATTTCTTTTGATGAAATAGTTGTTTTATGTATTAATTCTTCTCATAAATTTCTCATAATGACTGACAGGACTAGAACCCTCCTACTCTTAAGTAGATTTTGATTATTTTACATAGCCGATTTTCCAGATAGGTGATATCATGCCCTTTTAAGTTTGTTTTTTGTTACAGTTTTTTTGTTACTTTTATTTAAATTGTCTTTCACTACATATTTTAAAATTTGCAACCATTTTTTCATCCATTATTTATGGCATGTTTAGTACTGTATTTCATGGAATCCAAGATAGCAGCAATTTAAACACTCATTTTATGAGACAGTAAAAGAAAAAAACACTGAAAGTTAAACTATGACATTCCATCAATTTTAAGGCATCCTAAGTTCAGAGAAGTTAAAGTGGGGTAAGAAATGTACAACTTACAGGATTGAAATACAATTTAAACTACCCTCGTATTTCTGAAGCTTCAGGTCTTCTTGGGGCCCATGGGTTCTGTGTGAGAATTTTAAAATTTATTTTATGATCTGAAGGAAAAGTAGACATTCTGCATCATCTAAATGGCTATTTTATTTCAGCAAACCTCATATTAATATTTTTTGTCAGTGGTTGGTTTCATAGTTTTATTTGTATAAAATGTAAATGCATCTATGTCTAGTTTGGCTTGTACATAGTCAGAAAAATTCAATGTTGGAAGTCCTCAAAGTCTTTATCTTTAAAAACATCTGTACCTTATTCAAGTTGTGAACCATTGTGCTGGACTTGATGTTCAAAGGTATTAAAGGAATGTTTTAAAATAGGTACTTTTTAAATCTAGATTTAAAGATGAGTGACTTGGCATTTTTAAATTTGATTCCTTCTAAAATATATTGAATTCCTGTCTTTTCAAATTGTTTTTAAATAACTTTATGGAGATATAATTCACATACCATAAATTCCCATACTATAAAACTTTTAAATGCATAATTCAGTGGTTTTAGAATATTCACACTATTGTGTCACTATCCTACTGTCAATTTCAGAACATTTTCATAACCCCAGAAAGAAATCCTGTTATATTATCTCCCACCTGCTTCTCCCTACCCACTGGCCCCTTAGGAACCATTAATCTACTTTCCATCTCAATGGATTTGCCTATTCTGGACATCCTATGTAAATGGAATCATATTTGTAGCCTTTTGTGTGGCTGTTATGAATGATACTGTGAACATTTGTGTTCAGATTTTGTGTGGACATAGGGTTTTGATTGTTTTGGGTATATACCTAGGAGTGAATTGCTGGGACACTGAGGAACTGCTGAACAGTTGGCTAAAGCAGCTGTACTATTTTACATTCCCACCAGCAGTGTGTGAGAGTTCCATTTTCTCCACATCCTTGTCAGCACTTGTCATAGTTGTCTTTTTTTGGTTTTAGCCATTTTAGCGGGTGTAAAAGTATCTCATTGTGGTTCTCATTACATTTCCTGGATGGTTAATAGCATTGAATATCTTTTCATGTGCTTATTGGCCATTTATATGTCTTCTGAGGGGAAGAACTTCTATCTTAAATAATCTCTGTATTAAGATCATTATTACAAAGACTTATTTTACATTGTGATAACATCAGCATCTGTTTGTATAAGACTTAAAGTGGCCTACAGTGTTGTTGAATTTTGCTTTATGTAGTTTCCTGTTTCTTATCAGGGTGACCCTTTTTTCCCTTGCTAGTTTACCTAACTGCAGTAATCTCTTTACTTACTACCTTTCTGTGACCCTCCATCTCTTTTGTTTTCTATCTGAGGCTCAAAGACCAGGGGACCAAGACTGTTAGACTAATAGAGATTTGAGTAACCTTGAGGGCGGGACCTATATTTCTTTGATCCTGCAGTTCTTAACTATGGTCCCAGTAATCATAGTTTTCAGGGGGAACATGAAGCCTCTGAAAGAATGTATAAACTTGTATGTGTATACGCAGTTTTCTAGGTAAAAAAGATCCATAGTTTCTATCAGATTCGCAGGGGTTGAGTAAAGCCCAGACACCTGTTTTTGTAAGTAGTTTCATTGGAACACAGCTATGCCCATTCATTCTATGGCTGCTTTCCTGCTTCAGTATTAGAATTTTTTTGTGAGTAGTTGTGACAGAGACTATGACTCACAAGCCTAAAATATTTACTGTATAAGAAAAAGTTTATCACCCCCTGCAAGGGGAGAGGTGCTCCCATTCTCCAACAGCAAAAAAAAAAAAAAAAAAAAAAAAAAAAGAGGGGGGAGGGAAGAAGGGAGGTGAGAAAGGGAGAAAGAGGGGGAGACGAGGGGAGGGGGACAGAACATTGTTTTATCATTGTGTTCCTAGCATTTAATAGGGACTGATATAGAAGTGTAAACCTGCATGGTATGGAGGGAGGGGTTCCTTTATGAGAAATGTCTATGAGCCTGTGAACAAGCTGTCCTTGACCTGTTGATGGAATGCTCAGAATGTTATTTTGTTCTTGGTTCTTACCAAAAGAGATAATGAATTAATGATTACTTACATTGTTGTGAGGACACATGATTTAATTCTTCTAGAAGGATAAGATGGTTCTATTTTATTTTAAAGTGTCACATTGGAAATCCCATGTGTATAATCAGCCCACTTGCAAATAGCTTGACATATAGTTGATTAATAGATGTAGCTATCCAGGTTTGGAAAATTGAGTCTCTAAAAATAAGTTAATGAGGCAGACTGTTTTGTTTGCTCAGTGGATTTTGGAAAAAATATGAGGGGAGGGTACTTTTTTATTTACGCCTTTGAAAGTGTTTTTTTACAATTCAGTAGATTTTGTCAGCTAGTATGTAAGTGAGATATCTGATTCATAAAATAGATCTGTTTCTGCATTTGAATGATAACGCATGTCATAAAGATTGTAGCCAGCAAATGTTTTAGAAGGAAATTAACATATCGCTAAAGGACATTAATTCTGTTTATAGTTATAAATATCTCAAGGTTGTGCGATAACTATATCCCTGTGGTATAAAACACATTGTCTTGCTTTTGCTTGATACTTATAGTTCAATTATACCTAAATACTTAGGCTAATGATATAATTTCTTGTTTTAAGTAAGATACTTGAATTTGATTAATTCTGTTTAAGAGTTCATGCATGTAACGTTGCATTTCACAACAGGGTTCTCAAGAGTTTGTTTAGCCATAACTAAACATACATAAGCATAAGTATTCTGAAGCTTTTTATTTTTCAGTGTGTTTTAGCCTTGTAAGTATATTAGTATATTCTCTAAGATGATTTAACTTTTTATCCTATTTTTTAGTATCATAAAATATGGGACTTAAGATTATGTCAATTAGTTTTAATGATTTAATATATTTTTTGAATATAGACAACTGGCCAGACAGCAGGCTGATAAGAAAAAAGAAGAGTGCAAAGAAGGTAAGTAGTGTTAAAGTCATTTCAGATTTAAAACCTGTAGTTCATATTTTGTGTACAAATGTATTGAGGGACATACAGTAAATTGTACATATTTAAAGTATACAGTTTGGTTTGACATAAGTGTGCCATGAAACTACCACCACAATTAGATAGTGAAGATAACTATCACTGCCAAAAACTTTCTTGGGCCTCTTTATAATCACACCCCAGCTCCTCTTGAGGCTTTCCACACCCCAAGATTCTTGATCAATCACCAGTCTGCTTTCTGTCACTATAATTTAGTTTGCATCTTCTAGAGTTTTATGGAAGTGAAATTATGCAGTGTGCACTCTTTTTGTCTGGCTTTCTTTTAGTATAATTACTTTTGAGTATCATCCATACTGTTGGTGTACAACAGATGTTAATTTGGTACATTTTTATATATCAAAATGATTACTATCATAGCTACCTAACATTGGCATCATGTCATATAATGTTTCTTTTTTGTGTTGAGAACATTTAAGATCTACTCTCTTAGCAACTTTGAATTGTATAATATAGTATTATTAACTGTAATCTCTATACTGTACATTAAATCCTCAGAACTTATTTATTTCATAGCTGGAAATTTGTATTCTGGCCAACATTTCCCTTTCTCCCTCACATCCCAGTCCTTGATAACTAACATTCTAATCTCTGTTTCTACGATTTTGCCTTTCTGTAGATTCCACAGTTAAGTGATATTACACAATATTTGTCTTTCTCTGACCTTCTTTCACTTAGCATTATGCCCTCAAAGTCCATCCATGTGTTGCAAACAGATACTCTTCTTTCTCATGGCTAAATAGTATTCTTTTATGTAGGTATATTTTACATCTTCTTTATCCATTCATCCACTGGTGGACACCTAGGTTATTTCCTACAATTTGTTATTCATCTTTTGGTGGACGTTTGGGTTGTTTCCAGTTTGGGGCTATCAACGTGCCTTGAACACTTCTGTTTGAGTCTTTGTATTATATATCTTTCCTTTCTCTGGAGAGTGGAATGGCTGAATCCTATGGTAAGTGTATGCTGTAACTTTATTTTTGTATCCTAATATTTTTAAGAAAGTTAAGTTCAGAATGCTATGATTTTGTTACATGAAGGTATAGCTATTCAGTTGTTCATTTTAGAACTGTTTTATAAATGCCATTACTTAAAATCTTTTCATTTGCTTTTATTTACACATCTTGAAGACAAAGTGATTCCAGTTACTCGGTCCTTGAGGACTAGAAACAATGTTCCAACTAAAGAACGCTTGCATGAAAAGAATAGTGATGTTGAAGTTCGCCGCAGTTGTAGGATTCGAAGTCGTTATAGTAGTGTGAACCAGTCTGTGCTGTTTGACAAGCTTATAACAAAGTAAGTGAAAATTATTTAGATCAGGATGATTTAGCTGGCATAATTTGTTGTTGGGGAAGGAGCATCAATATCAACTAGCCTGAGTATTTAATGTATTCAGCTGTACAAAGCAAAAGGGAGAATGGTTATTAGAAGACTTTGAATAATTCTATATAGGTCTTTAATTCTTGGAAAGAAATTTTAGAATTTTTTACATAAGTAAATCAGTGCCTTGTATAGAGATATTTAAAATCCCAGCACTTAAAATACAGCGGAAGAAAAATCAAGCTTTTAAAACTGTACCACTCTTTCTTTTACAGTTTTAGCTTATATTTATGTCAATTTTCTTAAAGCACTGCTGAAGCTGTACTTCAAAAAATGGATGACATGAAGAAGATGCGTAGACAGCGAATGAGGGAACTTGAAGACTTGGGAGTGTTTAATGAAACAGAAGAAGTAAATATATCCTTCCTCACTCTGGGAAATTATTAATGCAATATTGTGTGTCAGTTACACTTCAGTAAAAAAGAATGTCTCCTTCCATTTCACAGCTGATTTAGTGATCTCCAGCTTAACCTTCTTTCTATAATACCTATCCATTTTTTGAGTAAATTATTCATAGTTTTCGGCATCTTTAAACTGTTTAGCATTTGTTTGATCAGTCACTAGATATTGCTGGAGTTTTAAGAGTTTATAACTATAAATAGCTTCATTTTATTAAGATAGGAAGGTCCTACTGAATTTTTTAAAAATAAATATGCTAAATGTTAATGACTTCTGTTTAAACATTTTTAGGAAAATCTTAATGTGTACACAAGAGGAAAGCAAAAAGGTATTCAAAGAACTGATGAAGAAACAACTGACAATCAAGAAGGCAGTGTGGGTTAGTCTTTTGTTCTACTTCTGGGTTTGAATTTCAGCACTTTTTATTAGTAGAATACAGCTCTTTTATTCAGAAGCTGTGACATTATTGGTATTTTGTGAGAGATCAGAGGATTGGTTATAATTTAAAAGTGAGGACAGGGTCCCATTTGACTACCACATTTTCTCCCAATAATAGATTTTGGTGGCTATGCTTATGGGATAGATGAAAATTGCCATGATCTGAAGAGGGAGGATTTATTTGTGTCCTCCTTCTATATGAAATGGCTGAACAGAAAATTAATTAATTAAAATAAAACATTGGAAAAAAAAATAAAAGTGAGGACAGGGGAGGGGCGCCTGGGTGTCTCAGTCAGTTGAGCATCTAACTCTTAATTTCAGCTCAGGTAATGTGCTGAGCATGGCGCCTGCTTAAGATTCTTGCTCTCTCTCAAATTAAAAAATGAAATAAAGTGAGGGCAGGGGAGAGCTTAAAAGGATAGTATGTTTTGTTTGGGAAAGTACTTGAAATCTACATATCTAAAGCAAATAAACTTGGTTTGCTTATGTAATACATTATAGACAACACATCTCTACCTATTTTACTTGAAAGGTGATTAAGTTTTGCTCTTCTGTTTAGGAATTAAAACTATAATTTATTAGAACTTGAGTGAAAACCGGTTTTCTGAAATGCATTTTAAATATTTGGTGAGGGTGTTTTACATTTGTGTAAGTAGATGATTTGAGTTATTCTCTGTGTAGCTCAGTGACAACCAGAAGGGCCGAATAGAATTTAAAACTTAAATTTTAATCTCAGCTTAGGCTTTGACCTTAGGGTGATGAGTTCAGGCCTTCTGTTGGGCTCTACACTGAACATGAAGCCTACTTAAAAAATTAAAATAAAAAAATATACAAAAATGAAAAAATAAAAGGAAAAAACCAAGTGAGGAGATACTCTTCTTTGTCAACATGTTAAATTAACTTGGACTTAACCAGAGTCACTTATATTAATGAAATCAGCAGCAATACCATAAACTTTAGTTTGGTACTACTGACAGTAGTCTTTAAACTTCTTTCCCTAGTTCATTTTTTCCTTCTTCTAGTTGTTTTTAATCCTACAATTTATTTCATTTTTTAAAACCTTGATTTAGTGCTGCAAAAGAAACATTTCTATGAGCAATCTGGAAGTAAATAAATTTTTAAAAGAGGGTCTCTTTCTTTCTCTTTAAATTCCAATTGTTAAAAAATTGTTAACATTTTGGTGAGCATTCTGAAAGTAAATGTTTCTTAACTGTAGAATCATCTGAGGAGGGTGAAGACCAAGAAGATGAAGATGAAGATGATGGTGAAGATGATGATGAAGATGATGAAGAAGATGATGATGATGAAGATGAAGAAGATGGGGAAGAAGATAATCAGAAACGATATTATCTTAGACAGAGAAAAGCTACTGTTTATTACCAGGCTCCATTGGAAAGTAAGTGTTATGTATATTTATTCTAGGAGAAAATGTAATTGTATTACTTTTATTATCTATACTGCCTTTCCTCTATTATTCTTATTTTTCATGTTTTCATTTTGTAGAATATCCATGGCTGTTGTCTTTCTTAAATTATCCTAAATATACAAGAAGTCACTACTTCAAGAAAGTTAGTTGTTAGCCTTGACCAAAGTAAATAATTGGGCTGTTTTGGAATTTCATGTCTGTCTTTACTGACTTTAGATTTTATAGCTTTTAACTTAGTTTATTTTGTCACTAAGTTGTGTTTTAGTCCTGATGAGCATATATATATGCAGGGCTGATAACCAGCTATTATGCAGCAGTATAATCATAATGGTTGTTTATGGCCAGTGTATGTTTTGTTTGGCGGGGTGTCTGTGCTTTATGTATTTTCAGTAGTAACCCTGCAGGCATAAATGACTTTAAACGTGAACAGTAAAACAGTCTATAGTAGATATGTACTGGTATTTTCACGGAAGGCAGCACCTTTGTAAGTATTTAGATGAAGAGCAAAATTATCTTCATAAATATGTCACATACCTATAATTCTTCTTTTTAGAACCTCGTCACCAGAGAAAGCCCAACATATTTTATACTGGACCAGCTTCTCCTGCAAGACCAAGATATAGATTATCTTCTGCCGGACCAAGAAGTCCTTATTGTAAACGAATGAACAGGTTTGGTTCTGAAGTACTGATTGATTTATAACAACATAATTGTGGCTGTGTTAGGTAGGATTCCAGAGTCTTAGGATTGGGTATATACAGATAGAATTCTAGAATCCTATGTCTGGCAGGGTTCTCTCTATGCCTGTAGTGCTCTTATCCCTACTACCACTGACTAGTTTTCCTTTTGCTTCCGTTAATAGGTAGTTAGTAACTACCATGGTAAGGTAGTTTATTCCATTGTTCCACACTTTAATAATAGAGAGCTGCCTTTGCTTCAGTGTTTACTGTATTATTGGTTTGGTTTAAGTATCTTACATAGACTGTTTCTTTTCATCTTCACATTAAGTTAGAGTCTAGGTTTAGTTTTGTGTTCACATAGTATCACAGACATATTAATGTAACAAACATTCTAGTTTACATAGCTTTCTTGACTTTTCATGATGCTGACCATCCTCGTCTGGATCTGGGTTTTTTCCCCCCAGGTTTTATTTCTACTTTTTAAAAATTTGTGTTTCTCATACAGTAAAAGAAACATTAATTTTCTTTCACTGTTCAAATTATTTGAGGATTTCTTTTCCTTCTACATCCTAACACTTGTTGGTTGTCTGTCATATTTAAGCCTAAATAGGTAATTCTTTGTTATTTCTTCATTTTCCCAAGTAAAAAAAAAAGTTTTCTGATTCATTAAAACTTTCTGTGTAATAATAACATTATAGTAGTTCATGAATGAGAGAGCTTTCTGGTGAAGATTAAAGAGGCAGAGAAAAAATGACATTTGTATGGAAATGGTACTTTTTCCTAATATTAATTTGTTTAGAGGTGAGACTGAAATCCTATGAGACTTCAACTATTCTGACAGTTCTTGGAAGTCTCCTCATAGAAGCAGACTAATAATGGAAAGCAACACTTTTATAGATACTGACAAATTCTTCTAGGAAAAATATGAAATACTATGTGTGTCCCTAGGTCTTTTAGTTTCATTTTCAGAGTGTCAAAATCACAAGCATACACCGTAGATTTCCTTTTTCATCATCCCTTTCCGTACAACCAGAGCCCAGAGGATGATCAGGAGAGCAACCTGTCAGGGCTGCCCAAGATACATTGCACTTGAAAGGAGGCCATACTATCATTTTTCACAGGCCCCTTTGGAATATTGTTAAAGACCAGTATTTTGGTAGGATAAAGAGGATAAAGTGTAGTGTTCCCTGGAATCCCCACTAAGCATAACGCCCAGGGAAGCCGTCTTGGTTGCCTGACTTAAAGGACAAATCTCTATTAAATCTAGCAGAAGTGAAAGACTGGCAGTTACTTTGAGATTAAATTTCTTTTCTCTTTTTTAATGGGTATATGTTTCTGGAAGTAACATTTAATGACTGCCTCTATAGTCACCACCTATAATGAATCTTCCAGCAGGTAGGAATTCTTTTTTGCTCCTTTGGTGCTCAAGTTGCCATATTTGGTTCACAGAGTCTACCCTTTATTTACGTAAAGTGTCTCATAGCTCTTTGGGTGCTGGATTTTTTTTTTTTTTACTTCAGTTATTTAACAAATGTTTGAGTACTACCATGTACTAAGCACTATGGATATAAAAATGACTTAAGTCAGGATTCCTGCCCTCAAATTGCATAGACTAGTGGAAGATTCTGACATATTTATTTGTTATTTTTTTAATGTATTTATGTATTTATTTATTTTTTATTTTCATGTAGTTGACACATGATGTTACAGTAGTTTCAGTTATACAACATAGTGATTCAGCAACTGTATATGTTATGCTTTGGTCACCACAAGTGTAGCTACCATTTGTCACCATAACAGAGCTATTAAAATAGTACTGACGATATATTCCTTATGCTGTACCTTTGCTCTTGTGACTTACGCATTCCATTACTGGAAGCCTGTATCTCCCACTCCTGGTCACCCATTTTGCCCATCCCCCCACTACCTCCCCACCCCCCAACCCCCCGACCCTCGTCTGGCAACTATCAAGTTTGTTCTCTGTACTTATTGGTCTGATTCTGCTTTTTGTTTGTTTATTCGTTCTGACACATTTAAATTAAAGTATGAACTAAGATATTTAAATTGTACCCTGAGTCACATTATTTGACTTAATGACTAGTTTTGGTTTTCATAGCTTTGTAAAATTTTTTCTTTTTGATAATAGTTTTATTGAGATGCAATTCACATGCCATATAGTTCACCCATTTAAAGCGTACAATTCAAGGGCTTTTCGTACTTTCACAGTTGCGCAGCTATAACCACAAACGATTTTAGAACATTTTTCTTGCCTCAGAAAGATACTCTGTACTCTTTAGTTATCTCCAATCCCTGCATTCCCCCCAGCCCTGAGCAACCACTAATCTTCTATCTGTCTCTGTAGATTTTCCTATTCTGGGTATTTCATATATGTGGACTCTTTTGTGAGTGGTTTCTTTCACTTGGTACGTTATCAAGGTTCATCCACATTTAGCATGTATCAGTACTTCATTCTTTTTTATTGCCAAATAAGATACCATTATATAAGTATACCATAGTTTGCATATCCATTTATCAACTGATGGACATTTAGGTTCTTTCTACTTTTTGGCTACTGTGAATAATGCTACCGTGAACATTTATGAAAAACTTTTTGTGTGGACTTATGTTTTCACTTTCTCTTAGGTATACCTAGAAATGGAATTGCTAGATCAAATGCTAACTATTTACTGTTTCAGGGAATTGCTAAATTATTTTCCAGAATGGCTGCTTTATTTTACTTTACCACAAGCAATTATGCAGGCTCCAATTTCTCCACATCTCAACTATTAATATTATCTGACCCTTAAACCAATTTTTTTCCCTAATAATCTTACCAAGGTGGTATGAACATCTCTTCCCCTTTAACAACCATAATGGTCATTTTGCTTAGCCTTTTTACTTTTTCTTAAAGAAACCAGCTTCTGTTTATAGTTCATGTCCTACTTCACCTATTTAGTCATGGGACCAGAGAACACATCCACAGAATCATTTGGGCATTGCTCTTGGTATCTATGGCAAATGGTCGGAAAACCTTGCAACCACAGTGCAGGATCTTCCAAGGATCTTTTGGCATACTTACCATAGCAGAGCTTCCAGAATGCTGTCTTTATGCAGTATTTTCTTTCTTATGATTAGTAACTTCTACGCATTTAAGGTTGATTCTTTAGTTTCAGTCTGCAGTTTCTGGAACAAGCCCAGTCCCTTTGAACATGAAGGTAACATAATAGTACTGTTGCTTCACCAGTATTCCAAAGTGCCCCTTACATGTTGCCAAGGTGCTAGAACTGACAACTCTAAACACTGATTAAATTCACAGTGCTGGTCCAGTACTTGTCTATGCCAAAATTTCAAACATTTTTAGTAAAATGAAAAACGAGTGAATGTGTGTTTAGAATCTTTTTAAAACTGAAAAAACATGGCCTTTCTACAGTATAGAGTAATTATGAAGACCCTGGACCCATGACTAGGACTGCTAAGTTTCAGGCCCAGCCTTACCACTTATTACTGAGCTTTAGCAAGTTACTTAACCTCTCATTTCAGTTTTTTGACCTATATAGTGAGGATGATGATATTAGCTATCTCACAGTAATATGAGATTTAGATGAGTTAATACATGTAAAGCATTTAAAATACTATTTGCCATGTATTGAGTACTCTGTGTTTTCATTGTTATAATGCTTAAAAATCCTACTTTTCAGGGGTGCCTGAGTGGCTCAGTTGGTTGGGCGTCTGACTTCTGCTCAGGTCATGATCTCATAGCTTAGGAGTTTGGGCCCTGCTTTGGGCTCTGTGCTGACAGCTCAGGGCCTGGAGCCTGCTTCAGATTCTGTGTCTCCATCTCTTTCTGCCTGCTCCCCTCACACTCTATCTCTCTCAAAAATAAATAAACATTAAACATTTTTTTAAAACTCCTACTTTTCAAATCAAACATTGGAAAATTTATGTCAGTCCACAGGTTTTGTTGTTTGGTTATAATTCTTTTGGTTTGTGAAATAAACAACTGGAAATCACCAGTGTATGTAGAATGTGGATTTTTTGAATAGACAAAGGTTTGAGTTCTGACACCATCATTGCCTAATTCTAATATTTTGAGCAAGTTATTTAAACTATGAGTATGTCACATTGGCCTCAACTCCAAAGTGAGAATGCTAATATGTACTTGTCCAGAGTTTTAATTAAGATTAAATGGGATAACATGTCTACTACCTGGTACAAGAAGCATTTAATAAATGCTAGTCCTTTTTATTGTGTAATTAGTCTTAATTATGTGAGTACAGACTGAATTCACATACAGATATGTGAATTACGTGCGTCCAAGTTAGAGTTGTTTTGTAATATTAATGGTAGTATTAAATAAGTTAGTCTTTCATATAAAATTGCATACTGGATTTATAAAATTACATACTAGATAGTTTTAGTTTCAGGCTGATCATAAGAATAGTCTTGGGCATGTTTGGGGAGGTAGACTTTGGAGGATTATTTTCTAGTTTAAATATCTGTGTTTCCATAACCCCTTATCCAAAGCCCTTGGGGCCATTTGTGTTTCATAATTCTGACTGTGGAGAAGGGGGAATTACAAAGGTAATGTGTAACATTAACATCTCTAGGAGTGTCTGGGCCAGCACTGCCTAGTCAAATGTGTAATAGCAGAACATATGAATAATCAGAAAAGTGGGACAAATAGAGACTATGAATTTCCTTTACGACATTTTATTTTTTAAGTTAATATAATTTATTGTCAAATTGCCTTATATACAACACCCACTGCTCATCCTAACAAGTGCCCTCCTCAATGCCCATCACCCATTTTCCCCTCTATCCCACCCCCCAATCTTTATGACATTTCAGATCCTGCCAAGTGAATAGTGGAAAAACTTATTCTCAGAGTACAAGATTCTGGACCTACATTATGGAGATAATAGATTGTGAACCTTTAATATTTTTGAAAATATCTATTTACTATGATTGCACTCTGACTCAGGAAAAGCTCTAGACCCTGAGCCATTGATTCAATGTTTTCCCAGCTAGATTGTTTTTCCTCTGGCTGTTTTGCAACAATACAAAGGTAGAAGTGATTTAAAATTTTTTTCAATATCTGTATTACTTGACATCTTACTTAGTACTACCAACCAGCCTAAGAATTTGATTATATTCTTATCTCCTTTTTGTGAAAAAATTAAGGCTTATATGGGTTAGGTAATGCATCCATATTGACACAGCAATAAGTGGCAGTTGTGAGTCTACAGATGATCACACTGTAGATAAAAGGTTATCTTATTTCTCACTGTACACCTAGTATTTTAAAACTCTTCTTGATCCTTTTTGGTTTTGATAAAAATTCTGTTCTCCTTAAGATTGACATTTCAAAAGGTGAAATTATATATAGTATAATATTACAAATGTGAAACTATACGTAGTATAATATTGAAAATACTTTCTGAAGTTATAGTCCCAAAGAGTTTAATGCCCTCTTTTTCCCACCTTTCTCTTTGAGGATAACTGATTTACATTAAGACTAAGAAGTCATGCTGCCTGGACCATATTCTATTATAACGAACATTTGATTGCCCCCTCTATTACACCCACTTATCTCTTTCCTTTCCTCTCAGTTATCCACATATTTTATTCCCTCCAAAAGATTCAACCGTCAAAGCCTACTTCATTGCTTCAGCAAATGTATTAATTTTATGATAAATCTTTTTGGATCCTTAGGTATTTCTGATGTTTGCATCTTATGCCCCTGTTTTTCCTGCCCTCCTTCGTCATGATTTCAGTTTTCCTCTTTACTTTAGGCGAAGGCATGCAATCCATAGTAGTGACTCTACTTCATCTTCCTCTTCTGAAGATGAACAACACTTTGAGAGACGGAGAAAAAGGAGCCGCAATAGAGCTATCAACAGGTAAGTCTCATACTGATGCCTTTTAAAACTCCAGGCTAAGGGCGCCTGGGTGGCTCAGTCGGTTAAGCGTCCGACTTTGGCTCAGGTCATGATCTCACGGTTAGTGGGTTCGAGCGGTTTGTGAGTTTGAGCCCCGCGTCGGGCTTTGTGCTGACAGCTAGCTCAGAGCTTGTAGCCTGTTTGAGATTCTGTGTCTCCCTCTCTCTCTGACCCTCCCCTGTTCAGGCTGTCTGTCTGTCTCTCTCAGAAATAAATTTTTTAAAAAATATTAAAAAATAAAACTCCGGGCTATTTTTTTTTTAAGTGGTGAGAAGACTGAATAATTTGGGAGCAGATACAGATTGACCAAATTTAAAAATTTGGGTGGTTCAGTCAGTTAAGCACTTGGCTCTTGATTTCGGCTCAGGTCATGATCTCAGAATTCATGAGATGGAGCCCCACATCAGGTCCACATTGACAGCATAGAGCCTGCTTGGGATTCTCTCTCTCCCTCTCTCTCTGCCCCTCCAACCCCCCAATAAATGAACACTAAAAAAATTAATGTATAAACTAGAATTCTATCTTATTTGAAATTCATAATAGATTAGAACATGTTTTCTTTCACACCCATTGTATAGCTCAAAATGGTGCTTGATAAACATGGACTTGAGGAAACTTGAAATTTTTTCCATTTCAAATACATTTTTCTGTTTATAATAATTATAATAATCTATTCTTATTGTAGAACTCTTTAGGAAAATGGGTTTACTTATTTCATGACTCTTTGTACTATAAAGTTTGTGTAAGTTCATAAGTTCATATATAAGTTTATAGCAAGGATTATACTCATTTTACAGATGTGGTCAGGGGAGTGAAAAACGCAGTGCTTTTTATTTTATTATTTTAATAAAATAATATTTTTATAGAGTAAAAACTGCTTGATGAAGCAATTAGAAACATAATAATTGAAGGGGCGTGCAAGCCAACCATTCTTTGTATCCTAAGTTCTGTTCTTTTATCACATTAGCTCTGTCCTAGTATGGTAGCCACTAATGCCATGTGGCTATTAAACATTTGAAATGTACCTAATCTGAATTGAGAAATATTGTAAAATTTTTAAAAAATATATACTCTTGGATTTCAAAGACTTAGTACAAGAAAGAATAAAATATCTCAATTTTGTAAATATTTATTTTGCATATTGAAATGATACATTTTAGATATGTTGGATTAAGTAAAATATATTATTGAAATTAGTTCTTTTTTCTTTGTTTAGTGTATCTAATAGAAAATTTTAAATTACATTTTTGACTTTTATTTCATTTCTATTGGCAGCAAGAAGTTAGATCATCAAAAGCCTGTATTATTTAGACTGATGTTTCTTTGCCTTCATTCATAGAAATGTACATCTAATCCTGTAGTTTTTATGCAATGCAGTTATATTTCTATTAAGAATTATTAGAGAGGGGTCCCTGGGTGGCTTAGTCGGTTAGTGTCTGACTTCAGCTCAGGTCATGATCTCAGGGTTCGTGGGTTCGAGCCCTGCGTCAGGCTCTGTGCTGACAGCTCAGAGCTTGGAGCCTGCTTCAGATTCTTTGTCTCCCTTCCCCACTCACGCTCTGTCCAAAATAAATAAACATTAGTAAATAAATAAAAGAATTGAGAAATACCGTTTCAAAAGCCACGGTTGAAAACATGTCCATCTTAGATTTCACAGTATAAATTCCTTGTGCAGTCTGGAGATAGCAAGACTTGTCATTTGGGGTGAGTTTGGTGTGCTTTTACTTGTGTTCAGTTGTAGCAGTATTTCTTTACGTAGGCATTCCAATGTGTCACTCCATCTATAAACAAGCAGGTACTTCTAGGTATATTTTTTATAATCTACTGCATCTGCTTTTGACAGTAGTTAGGAAGGTAGTGATTCATTCTTGTTTGAGATGGTTGATGTGGATCCAGATGCTTGGTGGCTTGTGAATATTTTGATGAGAGGTACTGTAGCAGAGTTGTTACAGGTCCAGAGATACACTGCTTTGGTCTGAGTCAGGAACTGACATTTACCAGTTGTGACTTGGTATATTTCAGTTAATCTTTTTGTACCTCAGTTTTCTTTTAAGTTTTTTCTTAAGTTTTGTTTATTTATTTATTGAGAGAGAGAGCACACGAGCATAAGCAGAGGAGGGGCAGAGAGAGAATCCTAAGCAGGCTCCATGCTGTCAGCAGCGGAGCCTGATGCAGAGCTCAAACTCATGAATTGTGAGGTCATGCCCTGAACCAAAACCAAGAGTCAGACAATCTACCCAGGTGCCCCACTAGTTTTCTTTTAAAATAGGAGAAATAATAATACCTGCTTGATAAGACTGTTTTGAAGACTTAATGAACTATTACACGTAAAACACCTAAAACAGCCTAACAGGTGGTAAATACTCAGTATATGTTAAGCACAGTCATTATTAAGTATATTGATACAGTCTGAATTGCCAGCCATGAATTACTTGATGATGCTGTGGCATCTTAAACACTGGCATTTTATTTGGCTATATATCTTTAATAATAAAATTTCAGATATAAATATTTCTAACATTAAAGTTCTCAACCTATAAAGAAAATGAAGAAGTTGAAATACATAATTTCACAATTGCTCTGATTGAAATTTAACTTGTTTTTAAAAATTAATTTTTTATAGTGTTTATTTATTTATTTTGAGAGAGCAAAAGCAAGCAAGGAAGGGCCAGAGAGCGAGAGAATCCCAAGCAGGTCCAACATTGCCAACACGGAGCCTGATTTGGGGCTCAAACTTAGATACTGTAAATTCATGACCTGAGCTGAAACCGAAAGTCAGATGCTTAACTGACTGTGCCACCCAAGTGCCTCATCCAACTTGTTTTTAAATTTTTAAGAAAAATGTCCATATTCTGACATGGTTTTGGGGGAGAAAGTGAACTGATGGGTATTTTATTTTTATTTTTATTAATTATTTTTTGGAAAGAGAGAGAACGTGAGTGGTAGAGAATCTTAAGTGGGCTCCATACCCAGAGTGGAGCCCAAAGTGGGGTTCAATCTCACAACCTTGAGATCATGACCTGAGCTGAAATTAAGAGTTGGATGCTCAGGGAACCTGGGTGGCTCAGTCGGTTAAGCCCTGGACTTTGGCTCAGGTCATGATCTCACAGTTTGTGGGTTCAAGCCCTGCGTTGGGCTCTACGCTGGCAGCTCAGAACCTGGAACCTGCTTCAGTTTCTGTGCTTCCCTCTCTTTCTCTGCCCCTCCTCCACTCAATGTCGGTCTTTCTCTGTCTCTCTCAAAAATAAATTAAAAAATAAATCGTTGGATGTTGAACCGACTGAGCCACCCAGCACCCTGATGGGTGTTTCTTTTTAATTTTTTTAAAAATAGGTGCCTCCCACTAAATTTTCGGAAAGATGAGTTAAAAGGAATTTATAAAGATAGAATGAAGATTGGAGCAAGTCTTGCAGATGTTGATCCAATGCAACTAGATTCTTCAGTAAGTACTATCTTGTGTGCTTGAACATACATACTGTTTGTTTTAGTTTCATTTTAAAGTTAAACCAATTTTCTTTAAATCCAAAACTTTACAGGCTTTTTAAGGCTACAACTAAAAAGTTGTTACTCAGTTGCCTGTGTATGGGTTGAGCATAGTACAGAAATAGCGTGACATTTTAATTTTAATTCCAAATCTGAGAATGTCCATGTTTCCCTTCCATTATCAGGTACGATTTGATAGCATTGGTGGCTTGTCTAACCATATTGCAGCTCTAAAAGAGATGGTGGTGTTTCCATTACTTTATCCAGAAGTCTTTGAAAAATTCAAAATTCAACCTCCGAGGTAATTTAATGCATTTTATTTTAGCCAAAATGTAAACTGCTACTGTTGTCCAGAAAGATAACACTTCTCCATTGAAACTTTTTAGGTGTATGGTAATTTCATTATCCTTTTCTGGGTACTTTGAATATTTTTACTTTCTTAATAGTGTGATTTTTGTTTTCTTCTATTTTAGACAGAATCTAACAGGAACAGTGACTATTTGGTTCTTTTGCTTTCCCCACTCTCCATATATACTTTTATGCTTTATGATTATGTAAATACTTTTTTTTTTTTTTTTTTACAGCTGAGCCATATATAGTACATTTTTCCTCTTTTACAACCCTACTCTTTCCCCTCACCTTTAATACTATTTGCCTGTGGGTAAGGGGTTTTTTTGTTGTTCTTTTTTAAAAATAATTTTATATGTGCTTATCAGTTCATCCACAGAGTTTGCGAGAGATAAAACTCTTCACTACAGTTAAACACATCAGATAATTTATTGATTCCTTATTTTTCTAGATAGATCTTGCTGGAGCTTTTGATTTCTTGCCTCCATCTAGAGAGGTTATTCTTAGCCTTGTAGCACAACTAAACTTTGGGACTTCTCATCCCCATCGATTAATTTCCTTTATGTATCTTTTAGTGCTGGATTCCCTACTTCCTGGATTCAACCTAAGACCCTTATTTAGTATTATTATTTAAAAAATTTTTTTAAAAATTATTAAGTAATCTACATACCCAGCATTGGGTTGAATCCACAAGAGTTGCATGCTCCACTGACTGAGCCAACCAGATGCCCCTCCGGCCTTTTTTTACAGCTGTGTTTTGATGGAGTACAATCTCGGAATCTCTTCAGAAAAAAGAGTGCACGAGAGGTTATTTTTATTTTCTTTTTCAGAATGGCCATATAACCACACTCTGCTGATGTGTCTTTTCCCTCCTGCTTTCATTGTACTTTATGATCTGGAAAAATGTCTTTGGTTTGTGGGAAGGTTTTTTTGTATCACTTCTTCAATTTTTCCACTGCATTTTTTCTTTTCCCTCAATTCATGTCATTTGATTGTTGGACTTTCTAGATTCATCTACTTTTCTTTTTCTTTCTTGTTTTCATCCCTCTTGTTCTTAGGGGCTTTCCATGTCTAGTGATCCTTGGCTCTCTGTTAAATTTTAAGAGCGAAGCAGGTTTTTTAAAGCTCACTAGTAGGGCTTGTTAATTTGTAGGCCCCACCTTAGCGTGATTGGTGGATGGTGATTTTTTTTAACTTTTTATTTGTTTTTGATAGAGACAGAGTGTGAGCAGGGGAGAGAGAGACAGAAGCAGACTCCAGGCTCTGAGCTGTCAACACAGCTGAACCCATGAGCCATGAGATCATGACCTGAGCTGAAGTTGGAAGCTTAACCAACTGAGCCATCTAGGCACCCCCATGGATGCTGATTCTTTTACCAGAAGTCTTCAAAGTCAGTATCTAGTCAGGTTTTTTCCCCCAGAGACCAATACTCTAGTCTTCTCTTGGAAGCTTATGAGTTTGGCTGCCAGCATTTTAACAGTAGGCCTGAGCAAGGGCTAGTAGTCTCCTCTTCAGTATGGAATTTTTAACTTAATTTAATCTGCAGCATCTCATCTTGTGCAATACCAGAAACTACCCAAGCAAGTTGCCTGCAGAGTAGTAAAAGAGATCAGGGTGGTTTCCCTGGTTTTATTTTTATTGTTGTTTGTTCTTTTTAGTTCATTTGTTTTGAGAAAGAGAGCATGGGGGAGGGGTAGAGAGAGGGAGACTGTGAATCCCAAGCAGGCTCCACGTTGTTATTATCAAGCCCCAAGTTGAACCATGCATGACATCATAACCTGAGCCAAAGTCAAGAGTTGGATGCTTAACGGACTGAGCCACCCAGGTGCCCCAGTTTTGATCCTTCTAGTTTTTAGATCTCACTTATTAATCTTAATAATCCAAACCGCCCCCCCTTTTTTTTAAATTAAAGTTAGTTAACATACAGTGTAATTTTGGCTTCAGGAGTAGAACCCTGTGAGTGATTCATCCCTTAGACAAGACACCCAATGTCCATCACAAAAAGTGCCCTTCTTAATGCCCATCACCCATTTAATCCATTCCTCCACCCTTTTATAAACCCTAGTCCCTGATTGCTTTTTCCTTATGCAGCTTTTCCTAAATCACCCTGTATGGAAATGTTGATTTAAGTACACTTTTTTAGACTACTAAGCTTTGTTCCTTTTCCATTAATAAGGTTATGTGCCATACATCAATCACAGTTAAACATTGGTGAATTAAATAAATTTTAACTAGAAAGATCTTAAATAATAAAATAACATTTGCTTTTTAGAAGAAGCATTTCTGGAAGCACCTAGTTAATTAAGTAAATGGGGAAAGGGCTGTCATTGCAACCTAGCCTGTCCCTTGGTTTTTCCCTCTTCAACCCTTCTTCAGCTTCCTGGTTGGTGCTTGGAAAGGGGACTCACCACTGAGGTGACCAAGCTGTCAGGAGGGGCCTGGATGGTCATTTTAGGGACCCAAGATTGTCTGAAGTCACAGGGAAAATGATGGAAAATTCATCATTGCCATTGCCACAAAGAGTGATTTATGGCTTTGTTCTTTTCTTAAGCTCTCAGTTTGGCTTCATACTGTATTTTGTGTGGGCTTTTATTCCTGAATCTCAACTAAACTCCTTAGGCCTAACCTGTTGGCCTCAAAATACAGGGCTGTTGCATTGCCGGTCTACCTACTCATTACTACAGTTATATACTTTTATTTAGAATAGACATCATGAGTACTTCTCTCCACTCCATTCATACAGTTATAAATAATTATGTTGAAAAACAACAGAACAAAAATCTAGAAGAAGTCATCCCAGCATTAAATGCAGATATTCCTGTTAGTGAATTAAACCAAATGTGCTTCCTTGTAGCCAAAGAACTTTATGCCAAAAACTGAATTGTATTTATATTAATATCAAGCATTTATTACAAGTTTTTGACATAATAATTTTGACCATATTTTTTTTCTTACTGATACCTGATACTGAAATTTAAAAAAAAAAAGTCAAGGGGCACCTGAGTGGCTCAGTTTGTTGAGCATCTGACTCTTGATTTTGGCTCAGGTCATGATCTCACAGTTTCGTGAGTTTGAGCCCCACATCAGGCCATGTGCTGGCGGCATGGAGACTGCTTAGGGTCTCTCTCTCCCTCTGTTCCTGCCCCTCCCCTGGTCCCCTCCCTCTCAAAATAAATAAATAAACTTAAAAAGTAAGTCCATAGGTCATGTTCTCTCACTTGGTGAGTTTGAGCCATGCATCGGGTTCTGCGCTGGCAGCATGGAGCCTGCTTGGGATTCTCTCTCTCTTCCTGTCTCTGTGCCCCTCCCATACTCTCTCTCTCTCTCAAATAAACTTTAAAAAGTAGGTCGAACTTCTCTTAGATTAAGTTCCATTAATATTATAAATGCTCTCAAATATTAGTTATTAATAGAATAAAATACTGCATTATTGTAAAAAAGTAATTAGTAAATTTGAAAGAAGCAACCCTCCCAATTTTTTCTATCTCTCCTTCCTTACAACAAACATTTCCCCTAATACATTTATAATTATATTAACCTCCTGTTTTCATGTGGTTGGTTCTCTGTTTTAATGGCTGAATAATATACCGTAATGTGGATGTATCATTTTTTTTAAATCAATTCTGCTGTTGCTGGCTATGTAGATTTTTTTATCATCACAAATATTAATATCATGAATATCTCATTGCTTCTTCTTGGTGCAAATCCTCAGTTCCTTCTTAAGATACAGCCTCACAAATAACATTGTTAGCTCAGTACACACATTCTTAAATTCTTTTCCTGCCTTCATTTTTGTATGTTGACATTTTCATTTGTTTATTCCATTTGTTTGGTGGTTTAACAGTTGCTTTGTTTTTTTTTTTCTCTCTGCATTTGATCATGTACAGTTCTTATTTTTTTATATTTTATCCTTTTTTACCGTTTATTTTTGAAAGAAAGCACGTGCATGCATGTGCTCACAAGAGGTAGAGGGGCAGAAAGAGAAGGAGAGAGAATCTCAAGCAGGCTCCATGCTCAGCTCGAAGCCCAGTGGGAGACTTGATCTCATGACCACAAGATCACAAACTGAGCCAATATCAAGAGTCAGATGCTGACCTGACTGAGCCACCAAGGCACCCTCTTTTATATTTTATTCTTAACTTCTAATAGATTTCATCTATCATGTGTAAATTTTTTCCACCATTTCTGCTTTTCTTGAATCTTCCTTATGTTTCTTTTTAAGAGCAAGTTATGTGGTGAGCTGAAATTGATTATTTTATGTTTCTTTGGTAGCACTTAATCCATGATACATTCTATTTCTATACCCTTTTTACATTTCTAACAAGAATTATGAGTATAGGGGTGCCTGGGTTGCTCAGTCAGTTAAGCATCCGACTTGAGCTCAGGTCATGATCTCGCAGTTCACAGGTTTGGGCTCCACATCAGGCTCTGTGCCTACAGCTCAGAGCCTGGAGCCTGCTTCAGATTCTGTGTCTCCCTCTCTCTCTCTGCCCCTCCCCTACTCACCCTCTTTCTCTCAAAAGTAAATATTAAAAATAAATTTAAAAATTTTATGGCTGTAGCCCATTTTTTTTAGAATTGTATTTTAAGAGTAATAAATAACTTTAGAAATAAATGAAAAATTATAGATTACCCCATGACAGTGATGTCACCATGAATAATTTCAAATTATTTACATTGTCCTAGTCCCTATCACCCAAACACCAATTATTTCTTAAAGCTCTTCTTTATTTTGCTTTCTCTTCTGTTCATTCCCAACATGTTTTCTTGTACACCTTTTGGTGTTGCTGGCACTGAGTCCAAAGTTTGTAGATGAAAACTGTTCTTTCCCCTGATAGTCACAAAAGTAAACAAGTCTTTTTAAGCCTGATTTCTATGCAAGGTAAAGTAATATGATGGGCATGATGAATGAATAAGAGAAAATATATTTTGGGCCACCTGAGTGGCTCAGTTAATTAAGAGCTAACTCTAGATATCACCTTGGGTCATAAATGAGCCCCATGTGGGGCTCCATGCTCAGCATGGAGCTGTTTGGAATTCTCTTTCTCTGCTCCTCCCTGCTCACACACGCACGTGGTCTCTCTGAATAAATAAATCAACTTTTAAAAAGGAAACTATGTTTCAAATAAAGGGTTTTATTTAGTTTCAATATTAATTTTGTAGTATCAGTATTTTCAGGTTTTAAGTTGTGCTTTGTGGATGGAAACAATAGTTCAGTTGTCTTTATTCACTAGTTACATTCATAAAATTGGTTTCTAATTTTGTTTAAATAGTCCACTTTTTAATGTAGTACTGAAATAATACTTTTCCTTCCATAGAGGTTGTTTGTTTTATGGCCCACCTGGAACTGGAAAAACTATGGTTGCTAGAGCACTTGCCAATGAGTGCAGTCAAGGGGATAAAAGAGTAGCATTCTTCATGAGGAAAGGTGCTGATTGTCTGAGTAAGTGGGTAGGAGAGTCTGAAAGACAGCTACGATTGCTTTTTGATCAGGTATGATATTAAAATTTCGCTATATAGATGTATAATCAATGTAGATGTAAGTACATAGTCTTGCATTTTATCCCTTTTCAGAAGAATTAGATCAAATATATATTCTTTATTAAGATAATACTGA
The DNA here is from genome assembly GCF_003009895.1 of Hyaena hyaena. NCBI lineage: Eukaryota > Metazoa > Chordata > Mammalia > Carnivora > Hyaenidae > Hyaena > Hyaena hyaena. The sequence continues at coordinate 3,328,225 of NW_024080694.1, forward strand.
CCTATCATGGACAGTTTTATAGAAAGAAGAGAAAGGAATAAGATCTAAGTTCTTTGGAGTCGTCTTCTGTCTCATATCCAGAGAGAAGCTGGTAGTCTCATACTTAACAGTAGTGAATTATGTCTCAGTATGTGAGATGAAGATTAGTTCTTCCCTAGAGTGGCTTTCAGTTTCATATCCCAGATTGTATTGGCAGCACATTGTAATATAATACATTCTGATCTACTAAGGCATATTACTGTAGATGCTTTTAAATCTCTTTATAGAACTCATTGAGTTTCTTTAACTTAACTGAAATAGACTTAAAAAAAAAAAAAAAAAAGATGTCATCTTGCTAAATATTTTCCCAATCTTGACATGGAGAAAGGCTATGTCATTGTCTTCTGTTCTTCATCTTGTTTCAACAGTTGGTTTTAAATATGTATTTTGTGTGTCCCAATAACTTATAGCTAAATGAAATCCTAGGTATATGACCAGGGGAGTATGTATTTTGAGTAATTCCAGTTGAGAATGCAAAAAAATTAAATTGTTTACATTATATTTTAGTCTGAGTCCTTAAAATATAGTTCTTAGATTTATGTTTAGATTTATAAATTATAAATTCTTGTAAGCAAGTTGGAATGAAAACAGATTAAAATGGTTCATATTAAGTCTATATATTTGAAGTTTTTCATATTAACATGCAACCACTGGACTTATTTTCTAGGCTTATCAGATGCGCCCATCCATTATTTTTTTTGATGAAATTGATGGTCTGGCTCCTGTACGATCAAGCAGGCAAGATCAGATTCACAGGTAAAACTTGTTCAATAGCACTTCTGCCTTTCTTCCTGTATTCTCAGCTGTACTGATGTTGCATGAGGGATAGAATGTTAAAATACTTCACAAACAAGCAGTTTCCTTTTTTGGTAGAACCCAGTATATAGTACAAAATGAAAAATGAACCTGTTCTGCGTGGCAAGGTGTTCACAAGCACAGTATTAAAATTTAATTCATGATAGAAAATTAATTAAATGCCCACTGGCCAGTGAGGTGTAAGGCAAATGAAATGAGTGATGCAGGCCAATAGTAAGAGTGGAGCTACGGTTTGGAGTGTGGCTGAGCATCCAATTATAAGAGCATAGCCAGTTGTTTTTAGCCCCAACCTGTTGTTTAAGTGCAGAAGCTGACTCAGACTTGAAAAATAAATTTGCACTCTTTCTTAAATGTTATATTCAAATTTTTGTGTTAAATATCTTTTAAATGTTGCCAGCTAATTCAGATATTTTTAAGACACTGCTTTGGCCAAACAAAATATGTCTTAGTGCATGACTACTAGTTTGAGATTCAATTATTAGCACAACTTTTTAATTTTCAGATGAGAAAATTGCATCTCCTGTATGATAAGCTGACTGCCAAGGTGGGGGCACTTGTCCTCAGTGCCACTGCCTCAACTTGAATCTAAATTTTAATCCTAGTTCATCTTCAGTTTTTTAGAATCTCTTTTCAGATTGTCTCAAGTATTATCATAATTGCTTAATTAATTTTGGATACTCTAAAGCAAAAGTTTGCGTGCCTCGTATATGCCAGTGTTGTTTTTTATTGTAAATAATATAAATAGGAACAAGACATCATAATGTGAGTGATAGGTAGGTTTTTATTTTTTTAAACACCTAACAATATTTAATGTAGTCTGGTGGTCGTCTTTGACTTGATACTATATACAATTTTATTTGTTGCTCTCACTAAATTAAAATGTGAAGTACTGTGGTAAAAATAGTTGTGTCTGTAGTAACTTACAGTAATCATACAGACTATATATGACAAATTTCATCATCATTCATACTATATTTATTGTGTTGGTAGGAATAAACATATTTAACAATACTACCATTACTTTGTAACCAAAAATTGAGTACTGTGTTTTGGAATAGTTCTAAAAGGAATTAGAGAAATTTTAGCAACAAAAATTATAGGGTAATTTGGGAAGCACATGCCTTCTCAAGTACAAACCTATATTTTATTGAAGGATAGTTGACATAACAGTGTTACTAGTGTAAAGTGTAAAAACATAATGATTCAGCAGTTCTATGCATTAAGCTGTGCTCATACAGGGTAAGTGTAGTTACCATCTGTCACCATACGGCATTATTACAATGTTGACCATATTCCAATGCTATACCTTTCATCCTCATAACTTACTTTATAACTGTAAGTCTGTACCTCTTAACCTTCACCCAATCTGCCCACACCCAACTGCTTTTCCTCTGGCAATTACCAGTTTGTTCTCTATATTTGTGGTTCTGTTTCTGTGGTTTTTATTTGTTTCCTTTTTAGATTCCACGTATATCTGAAATCATTTTGTTATTTGTCTCTGTATGACTTATTTCATTTAGCATAACATCTTCTGTGTTAATCTATGTTGCCACAAATGGCAAGATCCCATTCTTTTTTAGGGCTAATATTTCATTGTTTTTATATATAGCACATCATCTTTACCCATCTGTCATCTACTGATGGACAGTTAGGTTGCTTTCATATCTTGGCTATTGTAAATAATGCTGCAGTAAACAGAAGTACATGTATCTTTTCGAATTAGTGTTTTTGTTTTGGGGGGGTAAATAAACAGTAGTGGAATTATTGGATTATATGGCATTTTTATTTTTAACTTACTGAGGAACCACTATCCTATTTTCCATAGTGGCTGTACCAATTTACATTCCCAGGAACAGTGCATGAGGGTTTTTTTTTCCTCCACATCTTTGCCAACGCTTGTTATTTCTTGTCCTTTGATATTAGCCATTCTGATAGGTATAAGATGATATCTTATTTTGGTTTTGATTTTCATTTCCCTGATGACTAGTTGAGCATCTTTTCACATGTCTGTCGGCTATCTGTATGTCTTCTTTGGAAAAATGTTCTTTCAAAGAATGTGCTCTGCCCATTTTTTAATCAGATTATTTGGGGATTTTTTTTTTTTTTTTTGGGTGTTGTCTAAGTTCTTTATATATTTTGGATATTAATGCCTTATTGGATACATCATTTGTAGATGTCGTCTCCCATCAGTAAGTTGCCTTTTTGTTTTGTTGATAGCTTCCTTTGCTTTGTAAAAGCTTTTTATTTTGGTACAGTCCCAGTAGTTTTAATTTTGCCTTTGTTTCCTTTGTCTAAGAAGATAACATCTAAAAAACTGTTGCTAAGGCCAGTGTCCAAGAGACTATTTCCCTATGTTTTCTTTAAGGAGTTTTATGATTTCTGGTCTCACATGTAGGTCTTTAAAATCCATTTTGAGTTTGTTTTTGTGAATTGTGTAAGAAAATGGTCCAGTTTCAAAGATTGCCAAAGCAATCCTGAGGAAGAGCAAAACTGGAGGTATCACAATCCCAGATTTCAAGATATGTTGCAAAGCTATCGTAATCAGAACAGAATGGCACTGGCACAAAAATAGATCATAGAATAGGATAGAGAGCCCATAAATAAACCCATACTTAGATGGTCAGTCTCTTGACAGAAGCAGGAATATGCAATGGGGATATTGTATACAAGAATATAGACAGTCTCAGAAGTAAATGGTGTTGGGAAACTGGGCAGCTACATTCAAATATCTAGATATGAGAAACTTAGTGTGCAAGTTTTTTTTTTAATTTTTTTAACATTTATTTATTATTGAGAACAGTGAGACAGAACATGAGCATGGGAGGGGCAAAGAGAAGGGGAGACACAGAATCCAAAAGCAGGCTCCAGGCTCTGAGCTGTCAGCACAGAGCCCTACGCGGGACTTGAACCCATGAGCCATGAGATCATGACCTGAGCCGAAGTCAGACGCTCAACCACCTGAGCCACCTAGGCGCCCCAGTTTTGTTTTGTTTTTAACCAAAGACTTAAAATATCTCAGCATAAACATTTTTGTTAAATTAAGCATTTTTAAAAGGTAGCACATTGAACATAATTAAACTAATTTTTATCTGTTAGTAATAATGAAAGATAATACAAGTAAGTATGTGAATACCATAGAAAGTATGATTTTTAGCTTGAGAGAGAAAGGATATAAATATAAAATAAATTAAAACCCTAAAATCTTTACTTTGAATTGGGAGTATCAGTATGAACTCATGATGAATTTTTTTTATTTTAAGTTTATTTATTTTGAGAGAGAATGAGAAGGGAGGAGAGAGAGAATCCCAGGCAGGCTCCACACTGTCAGCTTGAACTTATGAACCATGAGATCATGATCTGAGCCAAAGTCAGGCACTTAACTGACTGAGCCACCCAGGTGCCTTTCATGATGAATTTTAAAAAAAAATTTTTTTTACATTTATTTATTTTTGAGAGACCAAGAGAAACAGAGTGGGGGGGGGGAGAGGCAGAGAGAGAAGGAGAGACAGAATCTGAAACAGGCTCCAGGCTCTGAGCTAGCTGTTAGCGCAGAGCCCGACGCAGGGCTCAAACCCACAAACCATGAGATCATGACGTGTGCCGAAGTCAGATAATAACCGACTGAGCCACCCAGGTGCCCCTCGTAAGTTTTTTTTTTTTTTTATTTAAGAAAACATAGTTTCTAGCTCTGGACACTTTAAAAGGCCATTATTACAGTCCAGTAGCAGTGCACACCCTGGCGTCCAAAATGTGGTCTCTAAATACTAGCAGTCAGAGGAGAGCTGGTGGATAATAGAAATGAGTTCGGAAATAAGCGAGACTAGCCTGGAATATCTTGTAATGCCTGGAAGGAGAGAAGCAATTGAAACTACTAGGGTCATAACAGAATGACATAGTCAGTTTTGAAGGAGTTTCCATTGACCAAGATGGGATAATTAGATGCATCAAAAATAATAATGACTACAATAGAATGAAATGCATGAAATACATAAAAACTGTCAGTTTTTAATGATCTTTTAAAAAAAAATAATTGGTCATTCCAAAGGATGCTAAGATAGTGACTCATTACTCTGAAAATTGATAAAAGAATCAAGCATTTCTTTTTCCTGTCCTGTAACTATGATTCAGGCCATGATTGAGAGTGATTTAATTGATGAAGTAACATTGTTCTTTATAGGGAAATCATAGTTAGTAAATGGAGAGCAAATTAGTGAAATAGAAAATCACCATTTTGCAACCCCTTATGACATAGTGGATCTAGCCATATGGTTTTCAACTGGGAGTAGATTTTGCCCCCCATGGGACAAATGTCTGGAGACATTTTTGATTGTCATAAATTGGAGGAGATGAGTGATGAACTACTAGCATCTAGTGGGTGAAGACCACAGATGATGTTAAACATTCTACAGTGGCAAGGACAGCTCTGAACAATGAATTACCTGGCCGAAACGTCATTTGTGCCAAGATTGCGAAACCCTGATCTAAGCAATAATTGTAAGTGGCTACAAAAATACTAAAGTAAAAAGATTAATAGTAAAGTTGAAGATGAATGTAGTAAGCTGATAACACCTCACCTAAACCCAGTTCCCTGATGTTAAATGAGAAACTGGTAGTTTGTGCCTCCTGATTATACAATAGGAAGTATGTGGAATTTTCCTATGATATTTGCTATCCTAAGTAGTTTAACCTGTATCTATTAAGCTTCTAGATCTAACTTCCAGTTTATAGGAAATATGAAAGATACAGGACAAGTTAAATGACCCTATCAGGAAGCAAGTAGCCTAATCCAGAACATGGGAAGGAAATTTTACAAGGCAAATGATCCAGTTTCTTTAACAAAAAGCATGAAGGAATAAAAAGAAAGGAAGGTTCCATGGGGACTGTTAAGGAATTGAGGGACATGTGACAAAGGTGTGTGGATCTTTGCTTAAAAACATCAAATGTAAAAAAGATGTTTTGAAACAATTAGGAAAATTCAATATTAGGTGATATTAAGGAATCATTGTCATTTCCAATGGTGTCCTGATACTGTGGGAGTTTTTAAAAGTCCTTATCTTATAACTACATAAAATATTTAATATGAAATATTTATGGATTAAGCAGTCTGAAGTTTTGGGGGTTTTATTTCTTAAAAAAAAAACTATTGGATGGAGAAAAACACTATTGGGTGAAGTCATAAAAAAGGATACTGATAATTTTTTTAAATTTTTATTTATTTTTGAGAGAGAAAAAGTGTGAGTGGGGGAGGAGCAGAGAGAGAGAGAGGGAGACATAGAATCCGAAGCAGGCTCCAGACTCTGAGCTGTCAGCACAGAGCCTGATGCGGGGCTCAGACCCACCAGCTGTAAGGTCATGACCTGAGCCAAAGTTGGAAGCTTAACCAACTGAGCCACCCAGGTGCCCCAAAAGGACATTGATAATTGTTGAAAGGGGGTGGTGAAGCTGTGGTGGTTTTTTTTACTGTTCCCTCTCCATAAGTAAAACGTAATTTAAGTTCTCTTTTTTTATGCTTTATGTATACTTTATTTGGGTGTTCTTTGATAGTATTTTTTGTTTTTTGGTGTATCCTGTTCTGGGAACTCTTAAGTTCCTATGTTGAAGTTATGCTTTATGAAATGTCTTCTGGGATCTATTTGTGGCATTCTGAAAACCACTTATGTTTTTCATTGGTTTTAACCTCTATGTGCCATTTAGTGTGTTATTTTGCAAGGTTTTTAATTTGTGGGAAGTAATGGCATGCTCTGAGAAAATTTGTTCACATGTTTAATATTAAATCTTAGCAAAAGAAGGAATAATGTATTCAGCATCATATGTTTAATCTATTGTCATTTATTTTTACATTTAGTTCCATTGTTTCCACCTTGCTAGCTCTTATGGATGGATTGGACAGCAGAGGAGAAATTGTAGTCATTGGTGCCACCAACAGACTGGATTCTATTGATCCTGCTTTGCGAAGGCCTGGTCGCTTTGACAGAGAATTCCTTTTCAGCCTACCTGACAAAGATGTAGGAATTTATTATTCATAATTTCACAGACTGTGTTGCTCTTATCATAGACAAATCTTGGCACAGTGAAAATTTGAAGTTTGAGTTTTGTATGTTCTGAAGCAAAGTCAAATGTGATTAACATCCAAAGAGGTAAGGTATGTATTCTTAGGGAGGTGTTATTTTATTTAAAGAATTTGGAATTTTTTACTCTTTTTTTTTTCTAATTAAAATAATGCCTCCCTAAAGATACTTCTACATGTTTCTCAATTTGAGCATAGACTTTGGATGTTGCCATACAACTTTATTTTGCTTCAGAACATGTAGCCTATTAATGAGCAGTCAATCCTTAGCAGTTTATTAGCCTTTACTTTTTCATGTATATTACCATACAATCCTACCTTATTCTCCTAAAGCCACTTAATCTTTTGAGAACCAAGGAGGAAAGTATGAGTAGTGCTGTCAGTACTCTTAAACAATTCTCAATATGGACCAGAATGAACAGTAGTTCTGTCATTATTAATTTTTCTCATTCACATTTATGATTCCTAGAACTTAAACATTAGAAATGCAAATCTTCTTTAACATAAATTCCTTAAATGCTTATATCTTTTTCTTTTCACTTTTACTGTTTTTATTATAGTAGGTATTGATTTCTTTATGAATTTTAGATAAACTATTTTAAATTGAAATTATTCAAATCTGAATAGCACCTTATTATAAAAAAATTACAATTGTTCTTATTTATAGGCTCGAAAAGAAATTCTTAAGATTCATACGAGAGATTGGAATCCTAAGCCACTGGACATATTTCTAGAAGAACTAGCAGAAAGCTGTGTTGGTAAACATTGCTTTAGGCATTAAAAAATAAAATGCATGCATTTCAGAAATTAAACAAGTTGTAGTCTTGCAAGATTATGTTTAAAGAAATACAGGGGGGGCTGGGTGGCTCAATCAGTTGAGCGGCTGACTTCGGCTCAGGTCATGATCTCATGGTTCGTGGGTTCAAGCCCCATGTCGGGCTCTGTGCTGACAGCTAGCTCAGAGCCTGGAGCCTGTTTCAGAGTCTGTGTCTCCCTCTCTCTCTGACCCTCCCCTGCTCATGCTGTCTCTCTCTCTCTCTCTCAGAAATAAATAAAGAAATAATAATAATAAAAAAAGAAATACAGGTTATGTTTGTTTTTGATCTCTAGTTTGTAGCATGTTTGCTTTAAAAATCCTGGATATTAAACAGAGATATTTGATGAATTGGCTATTGGGGAGTTTGAGAGCAAAGTTAGACAGTAATAATAATAGTTGTCTTTTGCTGTTTACATTTTCTACTCATTCTGCTAAGCATTCTACATATGTTATTTCGAGAAATTCTCACATCAGTCCTGTAGGTAGCATTATCCCCAATTTACAGATGTAGAGATGGCTGAAAGCATAAATGATTCTCCAAAGATCATACGTGCAATAAGTGAAAACCTGGAATTTGAACCTCGTCTGTCTCATTTTAAAACTTGTTTTGGGGGCTCAGTCGGTTAAGCTTCCGACTTCAGCTCAGATCATGATCTCACGGTTTGTGGGTTCGAGCCCCGCGTTGGGCTCTGTGCCAACATCTAGAGCCTGGAGCCTGTTTCAGATTCTGTGTCTCCCTCTCTTTCTGACCCTCCCCTGCTCATGCTGTCTCCCTCCCTCCCTCCCTCTCCCTCTCTCTTTCTCTCTCAGAAATAAATAAAAAAGCATTAAAATTTAAATAAATAAATAAATAAAACTCTTGTTTTTGACTGCTATAGTATACTTAGTGTTTGTACATTTCACTTGCAAAAGTTGATTGATTTGTTGATGGTTATTGGGTAGATGAGAGATTTTAGCCTTATTACTTCTGCACATTTTACTATATTGCTATGTTGAGTTTTAATTTTCTTTTAAACATAGTCATGCTTATAGGGTGATGATTTACTTCTTAAAATTTTTTTGGTTGCCTTGGATAGGATACTGTGGTGCAGATATTAAGTCAATATGCTCTGAAGCTGCTTTATGTGCTTTACGTCGACGCTACCCACAAATTTATACCACTAGTGAGAAACTACAGTTGGATCTCTCTTCAATTAACATCTCAGCTAAGGATTTTGAGGTAGCTATGCAAAAGATGATACCAGCTGCCCAAAGAGCTGTGACATCACCTGGGCAGGCATTGTCCACTGTTGTGAAACCACTCCTGCAGAGTACAGTTCACAAGATCTTAGAAGCTCTTCAGAGAGTATTTCCACATGCAGAAATAAGAACAAATAAAGCATTAGACTCAGGTATGAAACTTGATCGGCCATTTAAAGTTAGTTTTCATAATCAGTAAAACTAAATGTTTTATACATCTCAGAAATTTTTTTTTTAAAGAAAAGAGCCTCTTGAAAGGGATTTAGTCCTGCTTTGCCTGGATGTTTGAAGGAAATTTACTTCACAGATTGCCCTAAGTTAGATGTTTAAATTTAAAGTGCATTTTATATTTACTTGTTACTCTTGTCTACACACGTTTTTGATTCTTAAAAATTCTTATTGTACATTTCATGGACATTGATTTGCCAACTAATGCATTACATGAACATTTGCTTTTTGCAATCCAGAAGTTACTAATGTACAATATTTTTTGTTTTGTAGATATTTCTTGTCCTCTGCTAGAAAGTGACTTGGCCTACAGTGATGATGATGTCCCATCTGTATATGAAAATGGGCTTTCTCAAAAATCCTTTAATAAGGCAAAAGAAAATTTTAATTTTCTTCGTTTGAATAGGTATATTTTTCCTTACAAATGAGTGTATATAATTTTTTGTGTGTAAATCCCTAAAAACTAAAATATGGTGGCTGAAAAGATAATGCTAACTAATCTTAAGTTAAAATATCAAATTATTTTTGGTATTACAGTTGTCACTATATTAGAAGTTACACTGTATAAAGTAGTCCTAAAAATCTGTGGAGGTTGATATTTTCCAAAGATCACTTGAACCATACTGTTACAGATTGACCAACCATATAGTCAAAATTTTTGCCTTAAGAAAGTTGAAAATTGGTATTTTAGGAGGAAAATTTTAACTTTTGCTTTTTCTAAAATACAGCTAATTTCTTTCAGAAATGCATGTTATCAACCTATGTCTTTTCGACCAAGAATATTGATAGTGGGAGAACCAGGATTTGGGCAAGGTTCTCATTTGGCACCAGCTGTCATCCACGCTTTGGAAAAATTTGCAGTGTATACCTTAGACATTCCTGTTCTTTTTGGAGTCAGTGCTACATCTCCTGAAGAAACATGTGCCCAGGTAATTAATTCATTGTTGCCCAGAAAAGTAAGCTGTAAGAGAAGCAGTCTTCTAGAAGCACCGTCTAGAATTACTTTTCCTTTTTGAACTGTTTTTTTGTCTTTCTGATTTCTACCTCCAGGTTTATGAAATAGAACTAAATGTAATTGCTTAGTCATTAAAGAGTGTGGGTTTAAAACACATTTTCCACCATTAAATCTGTGTGACCTTAGGGAAGTTATTAGATCTCTGCCTTGGTTTCCCTGTTTGCAAAATGGAGATAATAATAGTACTTACCTTGTATGGCTGCTGTGAGGATTAAAGGGGTAGAATATTTAAAACAGTGACTGCTGCATGGTAAGCACTCAGATGTTCTGCTGCATCTGTTTTTGCTATCTTTGTATTAAAATTTTTTCAAATGTAAAATTTTTGTGTTTTTGCATTCAACAGATATCTTCTAGATGTATTAAGCTGTTTTCTTTCTAATTGCTTGAAGCACCTATGTTTTCCTAAAAACAAGACTTTTAATACTCTGGTTTCTCTTCATATCACATAAATCTTTCCCCTTTTACTAAAAACAAGACTTTTACAAAACATTTAAAAGTAAGAATTGAGAATGGGGAAAGCATTTTAAAAACTTGAAGGTTTTATATGATAATTCTGGGAAGTTAAACACTGTTCCAGACTAATAATAAGTGAACATTCCTAACATACTAACTCTTAACTGAATATAATTTTTTTCTTCTCTACTAGATGATTCGTGAAGCTAAGAGAACAGCACCAAGTATAGTATATGTTCCTCATATCCACTTGTGGTGGGAAATAGTTGGACCAACACTGAAAGCCACATTTACTACATTGTTACAGAACATTCCCTCATTTGCTCCAGTTTTACTACTTGCAACTTCTGACAAACCCCATTCTTCTCTGCCAGAAGAGGTAATTTATGGTGGGGAAAAGTCACTGTACATAGTATATATGCACTTGTTGGGAAGGATGGTGTGTATATTTATATATGTGTATAGTAAGGCTACATTATAATTTTTTTCTCTTAAAAAAATGGGTTATATGATGCATACTATTTTGCAACTTGCTTCATATATATACTTTTTCAATACACAGTCTCATTCCTTTTAAAAGCAGCATGGCTTTTTCCATTGTCTTGATGTACCCAAATTTATCAAGATTCTTGCTCATAAGTATTTTGGTTGTTTTTAGTTTTTTTTCTATTGAACTGTTAGAATGAGCATCCTTGGATTTTTTTTAATGTTTATTTTGAGAGAGAGAGAGAGTATAAGCAGGGAACAGAGACGGAGAAAGAGAATCCCAAGCAAGATGCAAGTCTTGATCTCATGAACCATGAGATCATGACCTGAGCCGAAATCAAGAGTCAGATACTTAACCAACTAAGCCACCCAGATGCCCCTGGGCTTATCTTGTATGAACATCACTATGTGGATTTTTGTAGCTAGGATTTTCTAGCATTCCATTCCTAAAAGTGGAATAACTGTAGCTTAGTTGAAAAATATGCAGATTTAGAATTTTTGATAGTACCAAATTACTGCGTTTCAAGTTAGTGCCTGTTTAGACAACTTCCATTGACAAAAGTTCATGCTTTTTCTGCCTGAAATACTCTTATAGATATTTGCCTGTCATGATCCTTTATTTTTCTCAGTCTCTGCCCAGGTATCATCTCAGAGATGCCTTCCCTGATCAGTTTCTCAATTATAGTGATTAGCTCCTCAGCCCATCACTCTCTTTTCCCCTACTCTATTTTGTTTTTATCACTGCCTGCCATTAAATATTTATGTTTGCCTCGCTATCTACTAGCAAAATGTAAAGTACGTGAAGACGTTTTTTTCCACCTCTCAATTTTCATAGTACATAATAAGTATAAAGTAGGCCTCTGTGTGTTTGTTTTGTTTTTTATGACTGAATTTCATGTGTTTTCCATACTTTTGACAAAATTGGTTTCCATATTTTAGAACATGAGTAGGAAGATAAATTCAAATATTTTACTAAAAAAATATTTATTGAGTGCTTATTCTGAGTCAGGCATAGTTCTGGGAAATGGAGTATAGCATTGAAAAATATAGACAAAAATTTCTGTCTTCCTAGGGCTCACATTTTAGTTGAGGAGGTAAAGATAAATAGAGAAAATATATAATATTAACCTATTGTTATGGAGAAAAATTTAGCTAAGCAATGCCAAAAGAGTGTGATAGGGTGACAGTGTTAAATAGATAGTCTTAAGTAAGACCTAAGAAGATGGCTTTTGAGCAAAGACCTGAAAAAGGGAAGATAGTAACCCATTTGGGGTGTCTGAGGGACAAAGGTTCTTAGCACAAGAAAAATAAGTGCAAAGACCCTGAAGCAAAAGTGTGTCTGATGTTTTAGAAAAATAGCAAGAAGACCAGGGAGCTAGAGCCAAGTGAGTGGAGAGAAGAGTGGAAGGAAATGAGATGGAGTCATCCAAGGACAAGAATGATGCCTCTGATGGCTCTGTTTTCATAGTTAATTGTGAGGTATTCGACTGGAATTTGAGCAAGCTGGGAGATAGGTATTAAGTGTATGTTACAGACTCTTAATGGCTTCTAGTTTAGTTAATCTAGTTCTGGACTCTTCCTTTATACGTGCTCCTTTATGTGGATATTCCACCTTTGTTGAAACACTTTCTTCACTATTCAGTTCGTTAGCTCTGATTCCTAAAAAATCAACTTAGTTTGAGAGGCTTCCATTTCTTTATCTCTGTTTTCTGGGCTATCTAGAACCTGTCAAATCTGTTTTCATCATGACAACTCTTTGTATATTCATATGCTCTACTGTGTTTATTTGTATCTCCCCACTCTGACTCAAACTTCCTCACACTAAACATTTCTTCTGTGATACAGTATATTCCTTAGGATTATTAATACGGTAGAAGTCTATTTCTCACTAGCTTAACTATACTACACAGGTGGGTACATTCAGGTCTAGCCTCCTCCCATGTAGTCTTCCAGACATTCAGACTGAGAGAACTTTGTTTCATCACGTGACTTTGCAGTCTGCTTTCACTCCACCCCACTGAAAGGAGTGGCCCATTCATGTGCCTAATGTGAAAGATGTATACCATTTTCTCTCCCATTCTATTGGCTGAACCTCACAGGGCTGTGTCTAACAGCAAGGGAGACTAGGAGGTATGACAAAGCCATGTGTCCAAGAAGAAGAGGACATGGGCCTGATAATAGCAAGTTCTGCCACACATCACATATTTTTAGTTTATTTAGAATTCTAGTCACTCTCCTGAATGTCTATATATTCCCTTTGAAGAGCTGTACCCAGAATGAATTAAGTACTCTAGCAGCGTTCTGGTTAACAAAGTAAAGAAGAATTACTGTGTAGTAGTCACATTATGCTATTGGCTTATTGTACTCACTGTCAGTTAAAATATTGTTAATCATTTCGAAATTTGAAAGAAAGATAATTTTATACTCTTGATAACAAGAGTTAAAGGCTGAGCATTCTTTATATGGATGTAGGGAGGTTGAAAAACTGCATTCAGTTTAATCTGAGATAACTATCAAAAATGTGGGAATTCTGCATGTAAAGATCTTTTTTTAAAGAATAGCTTCTCTATTTTCTTTGGGTAATATTTCTTAAGCATATAATTGTAAACTGAGTAAAGTATCCCAGTATCACACTGCATGGTAGGGTGGAGTGGGCACAGAAGCAGGACTTACTTATTTTAGAAAATGAATAATGTAGTTTATATGGCTATAAATAAGCAAGTCCACTTTGAGCCATATATATAGTTTTCAGTGGTTCATTGATACTGTCTGTTATAGCATTGGGCTATATAATAAATGAGAACACTGTGTGTAGCATTTTTAGCTACGTTGGAGTTTGTCCATCTGAGAATTGTAGTCAGTACCTGGTATCCATGAACACTAGTGAATCCTTAACAATTGAGCAGCATGGGAAAAATGAGAAAGAATGTCATGAATTGATTAGCAACTTTCATGAATTCATGAAAGAGCAGTGGGGATTGATGAGGGCTACCACAGTTCAAAGCACGTGCATGAGAGGACTGCTTTCAAAGATGGGAATGGTTTCTAGCTCTGAGTCAGTGGTAGAAAGGAATTGAAAGAGCCCTTCTACAACTTTGAGTTAATTGGTTTTCTTCACTTCTGGCCATGTCAAGCAGCAGTCAGCAAAGTTGTTCGTCCTCAGCTAGAGCAGTGAGGTTGGGCCCAGAGACTACTGTGTCAGAGCAGTGACTATCTATGGCTGTCAAGATTAGGAGGAATAGGAAGATCCTGTGCTCAGAAAGCAAATTACAGGTAAATTCTAGGGGATAATGGGCATGGAGGAGGGTGCTTGTTGGGATGAGTGCTGGATGTTATATGGAAACCAACTCGATAATAAACTATGAAAGGGAAAAAAAAAAACAGTAAATTCTATTTCCAGTATAGGCTAGCTTCTTCATATAATCACTGGACGTAGAAGCTAGAATAAACAGAAAAAGCAGCTGTGGACAGTCAAGAATTCAAAGGCAAAGAGGAGCTTATAAATAAGCATTTGAGAAGGACAGCTCAATGAATAATCATATCCATGTATCACCAACAGACTGTTGTAGAAAAGAGCCAAATGGAGATGTTACAAGTGAAATAACTTCCCCCAAATAAAAACTCTATGAGGCTTTGAAAAGGAGCAGACAGAGATGAAGAGTGAATTAGCAAGGTGGGAGATCATGACACCAGGAATTCTTACACTATATGATACAAAAGGACAGAGATTTGAAAAATCAGTGAAAAAAGTTAAAATACAGATCGATTTAGGTCTAACATCTGCTTAATGGGCTTTATGGGAGGAGAAAATAAATGTAGAAGAGAAAATATTCACATACTAGAACATTTTGTAGAGTTAAAGAATACCTTAAGGTCAGATATAAAAGTTTCTGTGTTCTAACTGACAGATATAAAAAGGCCCACATCTAGATAACATTTCAGGATATCAGAAGTACAGAGGAAAATTTTTAAATCTTCCAAGAGAAAAAATATTACTAGAAAGTACTGAAAATCAAATTGCTTCTACCTTCTTATTGGTAACACTAGCTACTAAGGAGACAACTGAGCTAGATTTTCAAAGTTTTGAAAGAAAATAATTTTTAACCAATAATTTTCTTCCCAACAAAGTTAGCATTTGAATGAGAGAGAAAAATAGATATTTTTGAATATGCAGTGCCTAAGAAACTATTACTTGTAAACCCTTGACTGAAAGACTTATTAAAGGATTATTTCTCTTGGATTTTTATTTTTTAGAAGTGGCATATAAGAAACAGCGAACAAAGAAAACAGTAAAACTTATTGTCACAAAATTGTGATGGAAAAAAATTTTAAAGAATGTGAAACTAATCTAAGTTAGTCTTGGTCTGAACTTGATAATGGCAAGAAGAATATAGCAACGGAGAATAAGGAAATAAAAGCAAATTCAGATTTTTGTCTGATATGTAGGTATTGATTAACCTTACACTTTGCTAGAAAAAGAAACTTAGGTATGTCTGTTAAAACTTACAACAATAAAAAAATAGAAACACACCATATAACTTACAAGCTGTGAGAGGGGGAAATTCCAACAAAAATAGGTGGTTTTTAAAATTCAGTGTAGAAGGAAAAAGTGCTTGAATTTCCAAGAAAATGTTGAAAAAGCAGTGAGGAAGTTCTAGGACCATCAAATATTAAAGCATACCACAAAATTAAAAATTAAAACTTTGGAATTTGGGCCAGCATGGACAAATTAATGTAATATAGTCCATTGGTAGATGCTTGTGTACATAGTAATTTAGTAAGTGAATTAACAAAAATAGAGACATTTCATGAATGATGTTGAGACAACAGGAAGAAAGTTTCATATAACATACTAGGAGCATTTTCGTATATATGGGAGCATAGAAGACCTTGCCAATCAGGTTATGCAAAAGCTATGAGTGTAAATGTCTAGATGTCAAAGATACACAAAAACAAAGTACATAAGCATCACAAAAGGAAGGAATAAACATTATCCTCTAATAATACTGGAAAGGGTCAAGAGGTGTTTAGAAATATCCTTTTGGGATCTCTCTGCCCTTTTTTGGCAGTAAAATATGCATAGCATAAATTTACCATTTTAATTTTTAAGTGTACAGTTCAGTGACAAAGTACGTTGCATTAAGTACATTCACAGTGTTGTACAGCTATCACCACTATCCATTTCCAGAACTTTTTCATCATCCCAAACTGAAACTCTATACCCATTTAGCAGTTACACCCCATTTCCTCCTTTACCAATCCCCTAGTAATCTCTGTTATAACTTTCTCTCTCTATGAATTTACCTATTCTACTATCTGTGTAGTTGGAATAATATGGTATCTGTCCTTTTGTGATTGGCTTATTTCACTTAGAATGTTTTCAGAGTTCATCCATATTGTAGCGTGCATTAAAATTTCACTCCTTTTTAAGGCTGAGTAATATTCCTTTGTATCTGTGTATCACATTTTCATCCAGTCATCTGGTGATGAACGTTTGGATTTTTTCTACCTTTTGACTACTATGAATAATCTTCTTATGATTATTGGTATACAAGTATCAGTTTGAGTGGTGGTTTTGCCCCCAGTTCTTCAGATCTCTGTACTGGATTACATGGTAACTCCATGTTTTCCACAGTGGCTGCACCATTTTAACATTCCTACCAGCACAGAGGTTCTAATTTCTCCACATCCTCACTAGCACTTGTTACTTTCTAGCCTTTTTTTTTTTTAATATTTTTTAAGGATCTTATTTGTAAGTAATCTCTATACCCAACATGGGGCTCGAACTCACAACCCTAAGATCAAGAGTTGCATGCTCCACCAACTGAGCCAGCCTGATGCCATCAGCCTTTTTTTTTTTCCAATTTTTTTAAAAGTTGTTTTTTTAATTTTTTTTATATTTTTATTTATTTCTAGGAGAGAGAGAGAGACAGCGTGAGCAGGGGAGGGTCAGAGAGAGAGGGAGACACAGACTCCGAAAAAGGCTCCAGGCTCTGAGCTGGCAGTCAGCACAGAGCCCGAAGCGGGGCTCGAACCCACGAACCGCGAGATCATGACCTGAGCGAAAGTTGGACGCTTAACCAACTAAGCCACCCAGGCACCCCAAAAGTTTATTTATTTATTTTGAGAGAGAGGGAGAGAGCAATCATGTGTGCATGCACAGAGGGAGAGGGAGAGAGAGAATCCAGACGGATTCCATACTGTTAGCACAGAACCCAGTGTGGGGCTCGAATTTACAAACTGTGAGATCGTAACCTGAGCCAAAATCAAGAGTCGACACTTAACTGACTGAGCCACCCAAGTGCCCTATGCAAAGTTATAGCCTTTATTCTTATTGAACAACCACTCATTCTCACTTTGGGTTGTGAAAGTGAATTAATTGATCTCAATAAAACCCTGGAAATAAAATATTGCCTTGTCAGTTACCATATGAACTTTGGAATCTTGAGTTTTAAAGAAGATCCCATTTTTTTTTTAGTTCCTAATCTGTTGCATACATGATTTATATGTAACTCCAGCATACGTAAAAGATCCGTGTTTTGAAAACATCTCTTTATTACACAGTTCAAGTTATTAAAAATATGTGTATAATAACCTACTGTTGCATTGATTGATACATAGTATTATGTATTCACATATATAATGCATGTATTTTCTTAAGGTGCAAGAATTATTTATCCATGATTATGGAGAAATTTTTAACGTCCAGTTACCTGGTAAAGAAGAACGGACAAAATTTTTTGAAGATTTAATTCTAAAGCAAGCTGCTAAGCCTCCTGTATCAAAAAAGAAAGCAGGTTAGTTTCTCTATCAAAGTTTAATATATAATACTTTCAAGACAGTGGGAATAAAATACTAATAGCATCGTCATCTTCTAATACAGGCTCAAAACCTCAGTCATTAAGTTGATACCTCTACTGCTTACAAGTCTCTATGCTTCCCATCAAAGTAGACTAAAGATCCTAAAGCATACAAGGCCTTTCCTAGTATACTGCCAGTCCATGTAGAATTTCAGCTGGAATTCATAGTAAAGCCCCAGCCTGTCTTCTCCAGCCCATTTTTAGCACTTTTGTTCTCCCCTACTTCCCCACCCTTTTTCCTTGCAAAGCACTCTGTCTTTACACCACATGCAACATATTCCTGCCTTTTCCTCATTCTTTATGCTTGCTCACTTTGAGTAATGCTTCTATCCCCATTGCCTATCGCTGCCTAAGGAACCATTTGTCCTTCTACTATAACTCATTTTTTACTCCTTAACATATCTAGCCAAAATTAATTTTCTACCATTATGACCCACTGTATTTTTTCATACTACTATGACATTACAGTGATGTGATAATTACCTCTTACTCCTTCAATAGATTGCCAGTTTATTGGGGCAGCAGTCTCAAACTCCTTTTTTAATCCTGAGTACTCAGTATATATCTGTTTAAACAAAATTAAACTTGTTACATTTGAAACAGAACACAATTCTTTATTACTTCAAAAATTAACTAGTAAAAAGCTTTTTTAATAGAATATTCTTGTCCTGGAAATAATGCATTTTCAAAGTTTTAATAGCCTCATAAATGATCTTTAAATGGAATAGAGGTAATGACTTAGGAATTCGCGTTCCAAATTAGAAGTTAACAATTATTTTAGGAAGGGATGTAGGCACTTTAGTGTTTCAAATCCTCTATTCCTGGGAGCTATGAGGAGGATAACCCCTGAAAGCCTGGCTACTATGTGCGCTGAATCATTTGTCACCCTTGATATGATGAGAGTAGTAACTAAAATCTTCCATTCATGTGAAGTTTTACAGGCCTTGGAGGTTCTCCCTGTGGCACCACCACCTGAGCCAAGACCACTGACAGCAGAAGAAGTGAAACGACTAGAAGAACAAGAAGAAGATACATTTAGAGAACTGAGGATTTTCTTAAGAAATGTTACACATAGACTTGCTATTGACAAGCGATTCAGAGTATTTACTAAACCTGTTGACCCTGATGAGGTATTGATTTAATGTTTTGATCAAATTGTTCTAAACTATAATATAAATTAGAGAATATTTGGATAGTTTATGTGGTTCTGTGTCTATACTCCGAACTTTCTTTATGTGGAATATATTTAGTGTCTTAAGCACATGGAGACTTAAGAGCTATGTAACACATTTTCCTTTCCTCCAGAGAGTAGCCAGTGAACTTTGCAGTTTAAGAATGACTTAATGCTGGGCACCTGGGTGGCTCAGTCGGTTAAGCATCTGACTTTGGCTCAGGTCATGACCTCACAGTTCGTGGGTTCTAGCCCCACGTCGGGCTCCGTGCTGACAGCTGGCTCAGAGCCCGGAGCATGCTTCGGATTCTGTATCTCCCCCTCTCTCTCTGACCCTCCCCTGCTCACGCTGTCTCTCTCTCTCAGAAATTAAAAAAAAAAAAAAAAAAAAAGAATGACTTAATGCTACGTGATATTATTGTGACCTACACGGTTTAGAATGAGCTGGCAAGTGTAGTCTTAAACTGACATTGAAGGATGGGTGGCGTTAGGACAGGGAAAGAAGTATAAGATATACTGGAGATATGGGTGCCCAAGAACAGGAGTAAATACAAAACAAAACCAGCTTTAAATAGAGTCAAAGGTTTCATATTAATAGATTATCACTATTTCTTACAAATTTATTCTCTCCTCGCTATATTGCCTGGCAGAGCAACTAGACTCTAGTGTTTTTATGTTCACAGTTCATTTAGTGATTTGGTCATTTGCTTGAATTTTAGGTTCCTGATTATGTCACTGTGATAAAGCAACCAATGGACCTTTCATCTGTAATCAGTAAAATTGATCTCCACAAATATCTGACTGTGAAAGACTATTTGAGTGATATTGATCTGATCTGTAGTAATGCTTTAGAATATAATCCAGATAGGGATCCTGGAGGTAAGTATTAGTGGGCTTTTTTCCCCAGGGAGGGGGCGGGAACAGGAGCTTCTGACATTTAGTGAGGTTTGACTTTATACCAGGTGATATACTATAAACATTTTATATTCACAGTGCCATTGAATACAGCATTATTCTCATTTTACAGTTGAGGAAAATGAAGTTAGAAAACTTATTCAGGATCATACTGCCAGAAAGTGACAGGCAAAATTTGAATGCATGTTTCTTTGATGCCAAAATGCCTGTATTTATTAACCATTCCATGATGTATCTATCTTCTAGTGAGACACAAAATCACAACAACCTCACTTCTTTCCCTTATCAGTGCTCTTTCTTGAAGTAGAAAATAAACACCCTGTAATAAAAAAGGTTCAGAAGAATTTTCTTAGTTTAGACCATTGCAATTTTTATTACAAAAGTAATATAGTATATAATACTTAGTAATATTTTTAAAACTAAGCCTCCTAGATCTAAGTCCCCCATTTTCTCTCTCCAAAGGTGGACACTGTTAAGTTTGGGGATAACCTTTTTAGACCTTTTCTATACATATACTTATCCTGTCCTCACCTACACAGACAATTAAAAAATAAAATTTGTAGGGGCACTTGGCTGGCTCACTCAGTAGAGCATGTGACTCTTGATCTGGGGGTTGTGGGTTTGAGTTTCACATTGAGTGTAGAGATTACTTAAAAATAAAGTCTTTAGGGGCGCCTGGGTGGCTTAGTCGGTTAAGCGTCCGACTTTCACTTGGGTCATGATCTCGCGGTTCGTGGGTTCGAGCCCCGCATCGGGCTCTGTGCTGACAGCCAGCTCAGAGCCTGGAGCCTGTTTCAGAGTCTGTGATTCCCTCTCTCTCTGACCCTCCCCTGCTCATGCTGTCTCTATCTCTCTCCTAGAAATAAATAAAAACATTTAAAAAAAAAATTTTTTTTAATAAAAAAAATAAAGTCTTTAAAAAATAAAACATAAAATAAGAGAATTTTTAATGATATACTTGTTCATATATATTTAAATATCCAACTATTTATAAATCTGATATAAATATCCAAAAATATTCTTTCTTACGTGCTTCTTTTTCCTAGCTTCCTATTTTTGTTTTGTGGCTAGTGTCCTTAACTCTCTCAGTGGATAGTTGTTTTTTTTTTAATTGTCCTGTTTGCTAATAGTCCTCTTAACTCTCTCCCCCAGTACATTGGCTTTCTGTTTTCTAGTTAAAAGTGTTTATAAATTAGCCTGATTAGCACAGGGGCCTACTGAGAGTTTCTTCAACAATTGAAAAGCTCCCTGTTCTTCCCCTCCCAGTCCTCTGCCCTCATCTTTCCTAGGCTCTTCCCTGTAATTCAGAATTCTTTAGGGAAATAGGCTACCTGAAAACACCCCTTAATTGTCAAAAGAAGAAAGCATTTACAGTGAAGGCTGAGGACTTTTTCTGTCTCACTGTAGTCATACTGCTGCTGCTGCTTCTGTCCATTATGACAACCTAGAATTACTTTAGACCAGTAGTATTGAAACTTTAGCAGGCAATCAGCATCTCCTAGAGGGCTTGTTAAGATGCAGCTTGTAGGGCCCCATCTCCATGGGTTTTGATTTTGTAGATGTAGGGTAGGGCCTGAGAATTTACATTTCTGATAAGGTTCCAGGTGATGCCCATGCTACCATAGTTGGGGAATCAGTGCTTAGACTTTTGCCTTGCCTTTCTTCAGGCCTGGGTTAGAAATCCCCTGAAGAATCTTTCTGATATTTTAGTTATTGCTGTCAACTCTTAACCTGGGTGTGGATATTGCCTATTGCCCTCTGAGGAAACTGGTCCAGTTGTTCAAGCAATTTTACGTTCCTTATTACCTGCCCTCTGCCTCAAAGAATATTCTAGTTTTTAGTGCTTGGACTCTGAGTTTAGGGGGCTTTTCCAGTGTTTCCTGTGTAGGGTTGCTATTTAATTGTTTAGTTTCTCTGTCAATGCAGTAACATCTTCTCTACATCTGCTAAAATTATTTTACATCCCTGGCTCACTAATGACCCTTACAGCCTTCCTTGCTGTTTTTGTTGTTATATAGTCTTGCTGTTGATTGAGTATTATTTATTTTTCTTATATTTCACAGGGAACTAGATAGGACAGAGCAATAAAATTATTTGGGGTTAGTCTGCTGAATTAAATCTGACACCCAAAACATTAGAGTAACAGCAAAAACAGAACAATACAATTCCAATAACTTTTAATCTTCCTGGTAAAAGTAAAAAAGGAATTTTAATTTTTTTTTTACAATTTTATCCCAACATGTTGATCTTATTTTTGGTAAATTATTAAGGAATTTTAAAATTGTATTCTTTGTTCATTTCTCAGATCGTCTTATTAGGCATAGAGCCTGTGCTTTAAGAGATACTGCCTATGCAATAATTAAAGAAGAACTTGATGAAGACTTTGAGCAGCTTTGTGAAGAAATTCAGGAATCTAGAAAGAAGAGAGGTAGGAAAATGATTTGGCATCAGAAAAAGATGCTTCTGATTTAGTGTTTTGAGTCCTTTTAATTCTTCAAATAATTTTGAGATCTGGACATTTGACTTGATATCTCATGTCTACTTATAAGGTTGTAGCTCCTCCAAATATGCCCCATCTTACTATCATGTGATGCCAAAGCAAAATTCCACCCCTGCTGGTGAAAAAAGATCAGAATCAGAACAGAATGATAAACTAAAGACACCCAGTACTCCTGTGGCTTGCAGTACTCCTGGTAAGTGCACTTGGATAATTTTTACTTATGAAACTAACCTTTATTCTCTACTGATGTCATTTACTTCCTCTTTAGTTTTCTCTATTTATATTGATGTGGTAAATTACGTTGATTTTGTTAGTATTAAGGCAACTTTGCATTGTTGAAATACATCCAGGTTTATAATGGTATACCACTTGCAGTCCCAATTTACCTTCATCTAATTGCGGGATTGACTGATTTGAAATTGAATTTTCTGTAAATTCCAGTCTATTTCCTTTTCCTCTTTATTCTTAGGATACAACTCCAGCAGGCACCAGTCCAAAGCCAATGGGTATTTCCAGGGTCTCCCTTCCTTGGCAGGCTCCTAATTCCAGTTTTTGTTCTATGACCCTCATGAATGTCTGATTCTCATCAGATCTTAGATTCTCAGTTATTCATTTGTTCTTCCAGATTCTGGTGCCATTAATACCTCAGTGCCTTGTTAGATCTCAGATGCTTTTTAACAGAATTTTTAAAACTGTGTGTGCATGTGTGTGTGTTTTACAGGGGTTGGAACATTCCCTTATTGTACTGCAGGTTAGTCTATCCTGGGGTAAGTGATTTGAGATAGAGTAAGCCCTTCTTTTGTAAAAATGGGAGGGGGCAGCTGGAAAAGGGAGGATGAGAAAGGCAAGCCAGCAAGAGAACTGACCTACCAGAATGCTCTTGGTTGAATCAGCTTTGTACACACACACACGAAAATCGAGGACATGGAAAATGTTTCCTTTAAAACAATCCATTCCTAGCTATATACCCATCAGGAATGCATACATTATGTTCACCAAAAGACATGTATAAGAATGCTCATGGAACCAGTATTCATAATAACCCAACACTGGGGGTAACCCAGATACCCATCAACAGTAGAATGGGGATGTGTCAGGTTGGCTCAGTCTATTGAGTGTCCTGGCCAACTCTTGATTTCAGCTCAGGTCATGATCTCTTGGTTTGTGGGTTGGAGCCCCACATCAGGCTCCGTGCTAACAGCATAGAGCCTGCTTGGGTTTCTCTCTCTCCTTCTCTCTCTGCCCTTTCCCCACTTGTACTGTCTCTCAAAATAAATAAACGTTTAAATATATATATAATAAAAATTTTAAAAGACACAGTAGAATGGGGAAATATGAATTATTGTACAACAGTGAGAATGACTAAACTTGAAGTACATGCCACAGTATGGATGCATCTCTCAAGCATTATAATATTTCAGTGTAGGTATCCTGCCTCTGGCCCAGACAGAATGTTTAATCTCTTTATATCTTTAGTTTCTTTAGCTGTAAAATGATGTTGGTAATGGTCGCAAACCTGATCAGTTAAAGTGGAATTTTGGTGAGTCAGTACACACATAAAGAGCTTGGAAGATATTACTCAGCAATTAAAAAGAATGAAATCTTGCCATTTTCAACAACATGGATGGAACTGGAGGGTATTATGCTAAGCAAAATAAGTTAGAGAAAGACAAATATCCTATGATTTATTCATATATGGAATTTAAGGAACAAAACATGAACATAGGGGAAGAGAAGGAAAAATAAGATAAAAACAGGGAGGGAGGCAAACTATAACAGACTCTTAAATGCAGAGAACAAACTGAGGGTTGCTGCTGGAGGGGGTGCTGGGTGGGGGGATGGGTTAAATGGGCGATGGGCATTAAGGAGGGCACTTATGGGGATGAGTGAGTCACTAAATTCTGCTCCTGAAACCATTACTACACTATATGTTAACTACCTTTGATTTAAATTTAAGAGGGAAAAAAAAAAGCTTGGAAGAATTCACACTACATGGTAGGCACTCTGAGTGTAGGCCATTTTTTGTCTTGCCCTCCCTTCCTCCAATTCATTCCTCATACTCCTCCCACAGTGATTTTTGTAATACAGTCATTGGACAAGTCATAGAATTGACCTCCTTAAAATTACTCAAGTTTTTAAAAAAATTATCCAAGATAAAATCCAAACTCCTTAGAGTGACAAGTGATTGCCCGCTCTTGGCCTTCTTCTCACAGTACTCTCTACCCTTGTTTCTGTGTTCCAACCATACAAGACTGTAGTGGTTTCTTAAGCTCTCTACCCTCTTATATCTCAGGAGGTATTTTTCCCCCCCACTTACTTAGACTTTAGAAAATTGCTGAATGTTCTTCTCTCCTTTTCTTTAAATTCTTTGAAGCTCAGTTGAAGAGAAAAATCCGCAAAAAGTCAAAGTGGTACTTAGGCACCATAACAAAACGAAGGAGGATTTCACAGGTGAAAGATGAGAGCCAAAATGTCACAGATGACAAAATTGAGAGTGATACTGAGGAAAATCAAGACACAAGTATAGACCACAATGAGACTGGAAACACGGGAGAGTCCTCAATGGAAGAAAATGAGAAACAACAAAATGCCTCTGAAAGCAAAATAGAATTGGGGAATAATAACTCAAGTATTTGTGATATTGAGCATGAACTTGAATCTGGGAAGACTACAGCATGCACAGAATTGAGGAAAGATAAAATTGTTTGCAATGGAGATGCTTCTGGCTCCCAGATAGTAGATATTTCTGATGAAAATGAAGCTAAAGGTAAGATTTGTCAAGCAACTTACTAATTTTAATTTTAAAAGATGTTTCACTCAAAGTTCTTAACTGACTGATTACCATCTCAGTTTATTCCTTTTCCTTTTCTTTCAGAATGCAGGTGTTAATTAGGAAAAATAGCATTAACTTTACTTGCTAATTAGCTTGTAAATCACTGTTAAAACTACAGTGTGGCATCATATAGTCCTGGAATTGAGCCCCTAGTCCACTACTTAGTAGCTTGTGACATTGGGCATCATCTTGATCTATCACTCTCAGTGTTCTTGTCTGCAAAATTGGGGTGGATGGTGGTCAGGTAATGAAATATTTTGAGTCTTGAATAAAAGAATTCATCTAAAGCATGTAGCAAAGTGCTTAGCTATACAGTTTTGAAAAACTGGCAGGATACCCTCTTCTTTTTAAGCAAGAGGAGCAGTTTTCTGTGAATCTTGCTGAGTGATGTTTCACCCCCATCATTCCCCACTTCTATCAGAGGTTAAGTCCAAAATTCTTTATATTTATTGTAATGATCCTGCTGCTCCCAAAGTTGTTCATTTAGAATTGTCTTCTGTCTGGATCTCCTTGGATCTTTAGCAGTAGATTTGTTTGGGTTTTGGAAAAGCCAAATGTTATTTAGTCTTAAAAAGCAAAAAGAGGGATAACAGAGTCAGAATTTATTTTGGTCAAAAACAAGTATTGATGATGTTAATGAGACTTTTTTTCTCAGTGGCTTATAGGCTGTAGGTAAACCTTTATCAAGGACTTCTTGAAGTGAGTCCTAGTGTGTTTGAGTAACCATAGCATAATGGACTAGGAGATAGCCTTTCCAATGTGGATATTTTAAATGTTAATCCTCTGGGTATATGATACAGTATGTTTTGTGTGGATTCAGAGTTTTATTTTTCTTTTATCATCTTTTTTAAAAGGACACTATTTAATGGGGTATAAGTACTTGTTTACATATCAGCAGATTTGGGTTCTTGTCCTAGCTCTTAACAACAACTAGGTATATTGGCCTTACAAAAGTCTCTACACCTCTCTTGGCCTCATTTTTCCTCTCAGTGAGTAGATTATTCTAGATTGGAGATAGGCAAACTTTTTCTGCAAAGGGACAGATAGTAAATATTTAGCCATACAGCCTTTGTCACAGCTACTCCACTCTGCTAGAAAAGTAATATTGACATACATAATGTAAAATTGGCATGGTTGTGTTCTAATAAGATTTTATGTATAGCTGTAGGGCAGATTAGGCTTATGGGTGGTAGTTTGCAACTCTTAGATTACTGGGGTTCCTTCCAGCTCTTAAAGTCTATGAATCTTGTATCTAAGTATAGGATAGTTCAATCTGTTGAGGATTCTTTGAAAAACTCAATTTGAGAAGTACTTCTCTCTCTCTCTCTCTCTCTCTCTCTCTCTCTCTCTCTCTCTCTCTTTTGAGTGTATAACTGGCAGCATCTCAGTCTTACAGTAAAGCCAGTAAACCAGAATTGGTGTCTGTATTTAGTAAATATGTCCTGCTAAGTTAATCTGCCTAATTATTTTAAGCATTATAATGTCTGTGAACCAAATAATAGTTCGTTTTTCATCCTAGAAATGTGCGTTCTGCGAATGACTCGAGCTAGACGTTCCCAAGTAGAGCAACAGCAGCTCATCAGTGTTGAAAAGGCTTTGGCAATTCTTTCCCAGCCTACACCCTCACTTGTTGTGGACCAGGAGCGATTAAAAGTATGTAAATTGAAATCATAATGCTTTCATTGTGCAGATTAGTAACATAACCCACCAAAAAAGGACTTGTGATAGTGTATTGTAGCAATTTGGCAATAAATAATGATCTTTTATGAAAGGATGAACTTGGTATAGAATAACTTTCATAAAAGCAGTAGTTGGAGATGGCCAGTGTGTTGCTATTGTAGTTCTTAACATACTTGCCTACATTATTGATCCTATACATTGTTTTTATGACCATCACCAGTGAGCATTTTAGTTGGTTTTTATTTAACCATAATTTTTTTTTTCTTCTAACTGAGGGGTAATGGCATATTCTTGTAGGGTCACACTTAAAGAATCACAGACATCCAGTGAGTCCATTTCAGTCATCAAAAACATAAAATATAAGGGGCGCCTGGGTGGCTTAGTCGGTTAAGCGTCCGACTTTCGCTTGGGTCATGATCTCGCAGTTCGTGGGTTCGAGCCCCGCATCGGGCTCTGTGCTGACTGCCAGCTCAGAGCCTGGAGCCTGTTTCAGAGTCTGTGATTCCCTCTCTCTCTGACCCTCCCCTGCTCATGCTGTCTCTATCTCTCTCCTAGAAATAAATAAAACATTAAAAAAAAAAAAACATAAAATATAAAATACATGAGCAAATGGAAAAACCTTTTTATAAGAAGAAGAACTGAAGTAGTGAGGTAGTTCACCATTTATGTTCTCTTTTTGTGTTTCACTTTGTAAGGTACTTACAGTACCATAAAATGCCCTGCAAAAATATTGCTGTTTTTCTTATTAATCTTTGAGATTTGTTTGAGATACTTTAGCTTGTCTATAAAGGTTTATAGCTAAAATTGAAAATGGCCGCCTTCTCAACTATAGTGTTTAGGATGGGACATCCCCAGGGCAGAGACCAAGATCACAGAATGACGGTAAGTTAACTTCTGCTAACTGTCAGGGCCCCTAGCAGTGTCACCATGTCTCACCAGATAGTTAGGTCTGCCCTCATTCTGCTTTATATGCCAAAAATTCCCCAAATCTTCAAAATTACAATATTATATCTCATGGTATTTATCTCTCACATATGTAAACACTCATGTTTTCTTTTAGAATCTTTTGAAAACTGTTGTTAAAAAAAGTCAAGAATACAATATTTTTCAGTTGGAGAATTTATATGCAGTAATCAGCCAATGTATTTATCAGCATCGCATGGACTATGATAAAACACCACTTATCCAGGTAAACTAATCTATATAAGAAATTATAAGATTATAAGAATTTTTAAAGACCACTTTTTAATATGTGGATTATGGACTATTTCTAGACACAACTAAGTTCTGTGCTTTTTGAAATCTAGCACTTCACTAGTTTGTGTTTCTTCATTAAAAATTGGAACTATTATATTAGTAGACTATGAAAACTATCTTGTGTGTGTATTAATGAAGATATAAAGCTCTTTTTAAAGATGGACTTAAAAAAAATAAAGATGGACTTAAGATGGATCGATCTGTATGTCTTTACATACTCTTTATAGTGAGCATTAGTACTAATTTTTAAAAATATATATTGAATGATAATATACATGTTACTGGTACCTACTAATATACCTACTAGTATATAATATACACAGTAATTAGTATGCTATGGCACCTACATAGTATAATATGTATGTAACGTTAGTACCTACAAAGTATGAAATATTTATACCTAGAAATACAGTAGTGTCTTGATTATAACTATTTGAACTTAACATAAAATGAATTCATCTCAGACTCATTTGAAAGGGATTTAAATAGTGAAGTCCTATTGGTGATATCAGTTGATGAGATAGTCCTAAATACTGAACTAAATTTCTATTTTCACTATCATATATCTGGATTAATAATATTCTTGAAGTTGTTGACCAAAAAAAGAGTAATGTTTCTTTAGCTTTTTTCACATTGATAGTTACTATTTTTCCTTCTTACCCTTTATCTAGAAAATGGAGCAAGAGGTAGAAAACTTCAGTTGTTCCAGATCATGATGTCATGGTATCAAATATTCTTTATATTCAGTTCCTATTTAATTCACCTTTGTCGTGCCCATATAACTGGTGCAAGATGAAATCCTGCATCTTTAAGGAAAAGATTAAAATAGTAAATAATAAAAATATTTAAGCTTTCTTGGTATTTATGTACATGTGTAAGATAAATTACAGAGATAACTGATAAATATTGGAAGTTTGATTGAAAAATGCACTGTAGTAATAGTAATTCTGTAGCATATGAAGTGTGGCCAACACTTAATAAAAGTTATTTTGATAACTAATGTTTTACAGCACTTAAGAGTAATTAGTGACATTGATATTTTTGTTGTAAGCACTTTTAACTTTTTTCCTTCCTAAAAATAGTTTCTTGTATCAGATTAGAAACTTCTGTAACCATTGTGTCTTTGCCATCCTTTCTTATTTTTTTTTTTAAGTTCCCATCTCTCAATTGCCTTTAACTTTCTCTGCCCAGTTAACTTAAAAGTCAAGATTCAAGTCATGATTTGTAGGAACGTCCGTGAACAACTTTTCTGTACTTGAATGTCAAAATTAATGCTTTTTAGATAAACATTTTTATAACTCTAATTTGGGTTAATAAAGATTTTAAATATTTTTTGGTTTATTTTTATGATTATACACAAATGTATTAATAACTGCGTTGTTGAATATCTTTTTAATAGAACAAAGGTTTTATATTTGACAACTCTATATCCTTCTGAGTTTGTGTTTAGGTTATATTCTATAGATAGCTTTTATATACAATTATATAAATACAAATGTTATAAATTTTGTATTAATGATACCAAAAATACAATTTTTTCTTAAAGCAATAAAACTATTCACTACCGTGCATATTGTTTTGTTTTGTTCTTTTAAAGAGACATTCTAGTTTGTAAAATAGTTGGAAACTTCTTTAGAGGGGAATAGGAGGTAATGATCTCATATGAGAGATTCTGGATTCTAAAACAGTTTCAGGGGCACCTGGGTGGCTCAGTTGGTTAAGCGTTTAGGTCTTGATTTTGACTCAGGTTATGATCTCATGGTTTGTGAGATCAAACCCTGTGTCAGGTTCCACTTTGTCAGTCCAGAGCCTGCTTGGAGATATACTCTCTCTCCCCTTTTCTCTTTCCCTCTCTCTCTCCAGCTTGTATACACGCACACACTCTTGCTCTGTCTCAAAATAAACATTTTAAAAAAATAAAAGGGGGCACCTGGGTGGCTCAGTCAGTTACCAACTGTAGTCAACTGACTTCAGCTCAGGTCATGGTCTCATAGTTGGAAGTTCGAGCCCTGTGTCTGTGCTGACAGCTCAGAGCCTGGAGCCTACTTCAGATTCTATGTCTCCCTCTCTCTCTGCCCCTCTCCTACTCATGTTCATGCTGTGTCTCTCTCCCAAGAATAAATGAACATTAAAAAAAAATTTTTTTAATAAAAGTTTCAGAAGTGAATTGCCTTTTGTTGTTGATTTATCAGCATACTGTATTTAAAGCCTTTTAAGACCCAGTAATTTAGATATCTTAATTGATACTGTCCTATATAATGCATAATGCAATGCCAGTCACTGAAAAAACTTAAAGTAGTGTATATTTCTGTACTTATGTATACACACGTGTGTACTAATTTTTAATAAAGCTTATTATAACTTCAGATGAATCTTCTGTAACTAAGATTTCATTTTGTATGTATAGCTTCTATAGTAAATTTTAAAGGTGAAAATTGCTTCTCAAACTTGTTTCTATTTCTTCATTATTTCAAAGTATCTAAAGATAATCCAGTGTAAAACAAGTACAAAATCTGTTTTTATTACTGTGCATAGTTTAAAATATTAACACTGGAATGTTGATATGATCTTTGTTCTTTAACTACAAAGATGAACATACTTCCTGTTCCCTTTTCATGACACACTGTCTATGGACATGGGAAATAATTTGTCTACATTTCCAATGTAGACATTCAAAACCATGCTGAAATTGCAAGCCTAGGATGTTTATTGTATTTTTTTCTTATTTTTGCTTAAAAGTGCAATCAGTCTATACTAATTAGGGCAAGAAAAAGAAAAGGCATCCAAATGAGAAAGAAGTAAAACTATTCACAAATGGTATGATTTTATATGTACAAAACCCTGAAGAATTCACAAAATGTCTGTTAGAGCTAATAAATTCCACAAAATTGCAGGATAGAAGGTCAACATAAAAATCAGTTGTATTTAAATTCACTAGCAATGAACAATCCAAGAGAAAATTAAGCAATTCCATTTACAGTAGCATCTGAGATAATAAAGCACCTTAGGATAAATTTAACCAAGGAAGTATAAGACTTGTACACTTATAGTACAGAATATTGAAGAAAAGTTGAATAAGGCCTACATATATGGAAAGACATCCTATATTCAAGTATTGTAAGACTTAATGTCAAAATGGCAATAGTCACCAAAGGAATCTACAGATTCAGTGTAATGCTTAACAAAATCCCAATGGTTTTTTTTTTTTTTTTGCAGAAATGGGAAAGTCAGTCCTACATTTGTAATAGAATTGCAAGAGACTCTGAATAGCCAAAAACAATCTTGAAAAAACAAGAAAAAGTTAGGAGACACTGAGAGAGAGAGAAAGAGCATGAGCAGGGGAGGGTCAGAGAGAGAGGGAGACACAGAATCTGAAACAGGCTCTAGGCTCTGAGCTGGCTGTCAGCACAGAGCCCGACGCGGGGCTCGAACCCACGAACCATGAGATCATGACCTGAGCCGAAGTCGGACGCATAACCGACTGAGCCACCCAGGAGCCCCACCTTCTGCCTTTTTTTAAAAGCAATTTTATCAGGGATCCCGATCGGTATGCGCTGTAGGATTAATTGAGCTTAGTTCAGATTTACTGTCTTCTCCCTGCTATCCTCATATTCAGTACATTTTTTGCAATTGAGAGATTGCCCCGTAATATAAGAGACTTCGTTAGGACCTGCATAACTACTTGCTGAGGGATACTGTGGGCATAAAACAAAATCACTCTACAATAGGACATAGAAGAAACGACAGCCATTTTGCCTCCTAATGTGCATTCTCTCATTCCTTATAACAATACCCTGAGCCATCTGTCCTGCTGGAAAATTATGTTCACTAACGTTGCAGCAGAATGTGGCAATGTGACCACATGAGCTACAAAGGGAAATATGTACAATTTCTAGGAAACCTGCTAGGAAGGAAGGGGGTACCAACACTTCCTGACCTGTGCTTCATTTTACCTGCTGCCTAGAATGAATATATTGAATGAGTGTGTGTGTAATGGCTAGAACTCCAAAAGCTATCTTGGACCATGAGGTGACCTTAAAGATGGAACCCATACCCTATTTCATAAAAGTATAAGAACCTTGCTCATAACTCTAGGGGATTGCTATTCAAGTCCTTAACTAACTACATCTGGACTTTATTCCCCCCAATCTGGACTTCTTGAGGGAGAAATTAACTTATTTGTTTGTTTGGTTTTTTTTTTTTTTTGGTTAAAAAAATTTTTTTTAACATTTATTTTTTGAGAGACAGAGTCAGAGCACGAGCAGGGGACGGGCACAGAGAGAGGGAGACAGAATCTGAAGCAGGCTCCAGGCTCTGAGCTAGCTGTCAGCACAGAGCCCCATGCGGGGCTCAAACCCACGAACTGTGAGATGATGACCCGAGCCGAAGTTGGATGTTTAACTGATTGAGCCACCCAGGTGCCCCCCCTTTTTTTGAGAGAGAGAGAGAGAGAGAGAGAGAGCGTGTGCACAAGTGAGTAGCAGAGAGCAAGAGAAGCAGGGCTCACCCGAAGTGGGGCTCATGCTTACCTGAAACGGGGCTCGAGCTCGCCTGATGTGGGACTTGAACCCACACAAACCATGAGATCATGACCTGAGCCAAAGTCAGACACTTAACTGACTGAGCCAGCCAGGTGCCCCAACCTCATTTTCTGAGGCAAACTCCTCTCATCCTGACTTTTTTTTGTTATTTTTTTTAATGTTTTATTTATTTCTGAGAGAGAGAGAGAGACAGCGTGAGCAGGAAGGGTCAGAGAGAGGGAGATACAGAATCCAAAGCAGACTCTGAGCTGGCTGTCAGCACAGAGCCTGACGCGGGGCTCGAACCCACAAACCATGAGATCGTGACCTGAGCCGAATTCAGACGCTCAACTGACTGAGCCATCCAGGTGCCCCTGGATGGGCATCCTGACTTTTTAAGTCAGGAACGATTTTGTTTTATTATTATAGATCCAGCACTTACATAATGTCCATAGTTGACAATAAGAATCAGTTGACATAATGACTGGGTAACGGATAAGGAAAGCAGAACATTAAGGAGCAGAAAAGGAACATATTAAGCTGACAGAAATTAGAGGTCTATGGGGGTTATAGAGAAGAGAAGCCCCTATCTCAGACAAAGAATAGGATGTAGCTAATAGCATCTAATTTTTAAAAAGATACAAAATCATCTCGATTATATTTTTAGAAACTGCTTCTATTCAATTTATCCAGCTCCAAGGCTGTGAAAGAACAGATTTTCACTTTAATTTGCTAACAGTTAATTGTTCAGATATTGGGCATTCTCATGAGATTGAAACCCATCTAACTAATGATTATACGTTAGCTTTGCAACTGATGATAACAGTTCATCGCAACAATGACTGTGGAAAGACTGGATGGAAGATTGTGGGGTTTTTCACTAGCTCCAGAATATTTACATATTTAAAATAATATTCACAAAAAATAAAAATAAAATAATGTTCACATATTTAATATGTTTATGCATACAATATAATTCATATATGTATTTTAAAATTATGTTTATATATAAATATTGATGAGAGCAGTTACCAGTTAAAATGTTGAATTAGGGGCACCTGGGTGGCTTAGTCGGTTAAGCATCCGACTTTCTCTTAGGTCATGATCTCGCGGTTCGTGGGTTCGGGCCCCGCGTCAGGCTCTGTGCTAACTGCCAGCTCAGAGCCTGGAGCCTGTTTCAGAGTCTGTGACTCCCTCTCTCTCTGACCCTCCCCTGCTCATGCTGTCTCTCTCTCTCCTAGAAATAAAACATTTAAAAAAATTTTTTTAAATAAAAAATTTTAAAAAATGTTGAATTAAGAACAGATGGGTTTTTGGGAAACTGGACAGCAACACACAGAAGACCACTTTCTTACACCATATGCAAAAGTAAATCCAAAATGGATGAAAGACCTGAATGTGAGACCAAAAACCATCAAAATCCTAGAGGAAAACACAGGCAGCAGCATCTTTGACTTCAGCTGGAGCAGCTTCTTACTAGACACATCACTAAAGGCAAGGGAAACGAAAGCAAACATGAACTATTGGGACTTCATCAGATAAAAATCTTCTGCACAACAAAGGAAACAACAAACAAAACTTAAAGGCAGCCTATGGAATGGGAGAAGATATTTGCAAATGATATATCTAATAAGGGATTAGTATCCAAAATCTATAAAGAACTTATCAAACTCAACACCCAAAAAAGCAAACAACCCAGTTAAGAAATGGACAGAAGAGGGGTGCCTGGGTGGCTCAGTTGGTTGAGTGTCTGACTCTTGGTTTTGGCCCAGGTCATGATCCCAGGGCTGTGGGATCGAGCCCTGTGTCAGGCTCCACCCTGAGCATGGAGCCTGCTTAAGATTCTCTCCCTCTGCCCCTATCCCCTGCTCACGCTCTCATAAAATAAAGTAAAATAAAATAAAATAATAAAACAGTAAAGTAAAATAAAATCATTAAAAACAAAAAAGAAATGGGCAAAAGACATGAATAGACACTTTTCCAAAGAAGACATCCAAATGGCTAACAGACACAGGAAAAGATGCTCAACATCACCCATCATCAGGGAAATACAAATCAAGATCATGATGAGATCCCACCTCACACCTGTCAGATTGGCTAAAATTAACAACACAAAAAAACAATACATGTTGGTGAGGATGCCAAAAAAGAAAGGGAACCCTCTTGCACTTGGTGGAATGCAAACTTGTGCAGCCACTCTGGAGGACTATATGGAGGCTCCTCAAAAAACTAAAACTAGAACTACCCTATGACCCAGCAATTGCACTATTAGGCATTTACCCAAAGGATACAAATTACAGATTCAAAGGGGTACATGCACCCCAATGTTTATAGCAGCCCAATCAACAATACCCAAATTATGGAAAGAGCATTTGTTCATTGACCAATGAATGGATAAAGAAGTTGTGGTATATATATATATATATATACCACACACAATGGATATTACTCAGCCATCAAAAAGAATGAAATCTTGCTGTTTGCAATGACATGGATGGAGCTGGAATATATTATGCTAAGTGAAATAAGTCAATCCACTCATATGTGGAATTTAAGAAATCAGATGAACATATGGAAGGGAATATGGAGAGAAGAGAGGGAAACAAATCACAGACTCTTAACGATAGAGAACAAACAGGGTTGTTGGAGGGAGATCGGTGGGAGATGGGCTAAATGGGTGTGGTGGGAGATGAGTTAAATGGGTGATAGGTATTAAGTAGGGCACTTGTGATGAGCACTGAGTGTTGTAAGTGATGAATCACTGAATTCTGAAACCAATATTGTACTATATGTTAACTAACTAAAATTTAAATAAATGGGTTTTACTGGTTAAGAATCTTTTGGCTGCAAGCAACAGAAATTCTCTTTGGCTAGCTTTAGCAAAAGGCATATATTTTGGGGGTGCCTGGGTGGCTCAGTTAGTTAAGCATCTGACTCTTGATTTCAACTTAGATCATGATCTCACAGTTCGTGAGTTCAAGCCCTGCATCAGGCTCTGCACTGACAGTGTGGAGCCTGTTTAGGATTGTCTCTCTATCCCCTTTCTCTGCCCCTACCCTGCTTGCTCTCTCTCTCAAAATAAATAACTTTTTTTAAAGGCATATATTTTTTACTTTTTATTTTTAAAAAAATTTTTTAATGTTTTATTTATTTTTGAGAGAGAGAGAGAGAGAGAGACAGTGTGAACAGGAGAGGGACAGAAAGAGAGGAAGACACAGAATCCGAAGACAGGCTCCAGGCTCTGAGCTAGCTATCAGCACAGAGCTCGACATGGGACTCAAACCCACAAACCGCGAGATCATGACCTGAGTGGAAGCCGGATGCTTAACCGACTGAGCCACCCAGGTGCCCCCCCTTTTTTTTAAATTTTAAAAAGGCATATATCTTTTAAAGGATTTAAGTTACCTCATGGATGGTCTTAACAGCCAAGTCAGCAGAGAGAACCAGGGCTGCTCCAAGCTCTTACAGGAGTTTTTAAAATAGTTGCTATTAATATAATTCAACAAAGACACCGATACTCATTGATTCCATTTTGACGTGTTTTTTTTTTTTAATTTATTTTTGAGAGAACGCAAGTGGGGGAGAGGCAGAGAGAAGGGGACAGAGGATCTGAAGTGGGATCTGTGGTGATGGCAGTGAGCCTGATATGGGGGCTCAAACTCACAACCCATGAGATCATGACCTGAACCAAAGTCGGATGCTCAGTCAACTGAGCCACCCAGGTGCCCCTCATTGATTCCATTTTAGATTTCAGAATTCCCCCCATCAAAGAATTGGATTGGTCTTGGCACCTGGATGGCTCAGTCGGTTAAGTGTCCGACTTTGGGTCAGGTCATGATCTCACACTAACTCAGAGCCTGGAGCCTGTTTCAGATTCTGTATCTCTCTTTCTCTCTCTGACCCTCCCCTGCTCATGCTGTCCCTCTCTCTCTCAGAAATTAAAAAAAAAAAGAATTGGATTAGTCTTGATGTTCCACCTAACTATGG
Organism: Hyaena hyaena; assembly: GCF_003009895.1. Classification (NCBI taxonomy): domain Eukaryota; kingdom Metazoa; phylum Chordata; class Mammalia; order Carnivora; family Hyaenidae; genus Hyaena; species Hyaena hyaena. The sequence goes on from NW_024080694.1 coordinate 3,365,108, forward strand.
CCAGAAGCCAGGGTCACATAATTTAGACATTGTTAAAGAAAACCACCATTACAAGGAAGTGCCAACCCAGAAACCACCCCCAAGAGGCTGTCATAAAGGTTAACAAAGACACAATTTACTGATATAATGTCTAATATGCATTTGAGCCAGCTAATATGTATGGTTAACTCTCACCTTGTATGTAATATATATGCAGTATTTTACTTAATCCTTACAAAGACCCTAGGAGGTAAATTCTGTTATTTTCATTTTACAAGTTAAATAAATGGGTAGATTGGGTAATTTACTCAATTTCACACATTAGTGGCAAAAGCAGGATTCTGTTAGGTGTGTATGATTGAAACCTACGTTCTTAACCACCTCCCCTAAACAGACACTGTGGTGCCCTACGCCTGTGCTCTTGGCATTCAGCATTGTGGTATGTGCCATTGGCAACTTCCTTCAAACATCTGTAACCCCACCCGAGGTGTTGTCATGATCCGTGCTGAATGTAGGCTGGAAGTGACAGTTTAACATCCCTGGGAGTAGCTGCCAACAAGACATAGGTAGAGGTTGATGAATAATAGCTCCCCAGCAACCTTGCTCCTGAGATGTCTTCTACACTTTGTCTCTAGTCCCCATTGGGGTTGAGCCTTAGATCTTGAAACAGGGCTATTCAAGCCCCGGGCTGCTTGAAACTGCACTCTATACTCAGAGCTTCCTTCCCTGTCTCACTTCTCTCCCCTGCCCATACTTCTTGGCATCACCTCTCACATAACCACTTACTCTCACATTATTTATTCAGGGTCTGCTTTAAGGAGAACCGAATCTATGACACTCCCTTTATATATAAAGTGAAAGTAGAAGACTATGAAATTCTCTAAACAACAACTATAAGTTTTTTATGTTTCTCAGCTGTTATTGAACCTTACAAATCAGCATTAATTTCCTCAGTATTGTGACAGCTTAACAATTGTCAAATTTATTCCCATTTTAAAGATTGTCATAATTGTTTTGTAGTAATGCTAAATTATGTCTCTATTCTGTTTTCAAGAGGAAAAATCTGGAAGCTTCATGTTTGGGCTATATAATTTTAGTATGCAAAGGTTGGAAATGAAATCACTACATTTGAGCAATCAACCCTGCCAACATCCGAGCTCTGGCTGAGAGTCAGAGAATAGCACTTAACATGCAGTGAGAGGGCTCTTGGCATACCACTACCTTCAGACCACATGCCAAATCAAAATGATTTAAACATCCAAAATATATGGGACTAAAACATTTACTGGATCGAAGAGTGCCAAACATGGGCACCCTGGACATTCGGATGCTGTGAGCTACAAATATTGGTTTAAAGGGCCATTGTGAAACTTCAGCTTGCTTAAAGATTGACTTGGGGGGAAGAAGGGGGGCCTGTTGCAATAGATAATGTATTCATGAAATAATTTGGAAACTGATTACGTGTGATGAATCTTAATTATAGCTATTTACTCTGGTGACTATTTAGGAAAATCAGGGTCTTAAAAAAAGACACAAGCTTTTGCTTTAATTATTTAGGAAGAAAAATAAGTTACCCCAATCTTATGTTCTGTAATTATTTTTTTCATTCAATTTACATGTTTTATATTTAGGACCACAGCATATGTCTCTTTTCTCGTTTCTTCCTTAAATTTTCCCTAAGTCTCCTTCCCTACCCCACTAGGGAGAAAATGTAATTTACCATCATCACTCAAATGAATTCCCTGGTTTCTTCTAAACCTTCACCTCACAGCTGTTGCATGAAACACAATCACTAAAATACTAGCTAAATGAAAATGTCTATCCAAAATAACAGTTTTCTAATATCCTTACATGAAATAACCTTGCAGAAGAAGAAACAAAGATAACATTTTCTCTCATCTAAAAAGAGCTAATCTGGAAATACACCAAAATGCTAATAGTAGTTAAGGAGAACCGTAGATGGGTTCTTACCTCTGTTTATTTAAGTTTCTGCAAGGTTATTATATTCCTCTGGTAATGAAAATATTTTATAAAAAGTTAAGAGCTGCTTTAATAATTCTTAATTATAAAATGGTAAGGCAAAAATCTAAAGGAAGGCAAAAATCAGGAAAAAATCTTGTGTATCTAACCTGAAAAAAATGCGTATTTCTTATATTTTTATATTGTTCCTCAGCTGTCTTTGGGCAAGTATTCCTCTAAAAAGTTGCTAAAAGTCTTCAGATCTCTGCATAATCAGAAAAGAGGTCTTGAACCTCTGGGTACATGCATAGTAGAAGCATGACAGTGTACCTACCACCTTGCTGGCTATAAACAGCCTACCCCTCATCCAGCTATGAAACAGGAAGGAAAGAAGTGGAAGGAGGAAGTAGATTACAAAATATCTGACCTATAAAACAGGGGGTAAATTAATGAGAAGCCCAAGCTCAGTGGTCTAAATGTTCAATTTATGGCATTCACAAATAAAATGAGATAATGGAGAGTTAAAGTACATTACAAAAGACAAGACACAAAACCAATATATTATTATCAAAGTATCTTAATTGTAGTCATGAGGGCAGAGACTCCGTCTGTCTTGTCCAATTAATATTTGCTGAATTCATGCATATGTGTACATACATACTATTCTTAAGGACCTACGATGTACAATGCATTAGGGGAGAGAAAAATGAGGTATGATCTCTGCCTCCTAAGAAAGGTATAATATGACAAAATTAACATGTCAACACACCTAAAGTGCCCCATACCTCAGTAAAGAATTTAGGTTTGCCTTTGCTTTCTTTACCATCCATGGCACAGAAGAATGGGCTATAGGCGGTGGAAAGGGAGGGCCTGTGGACTCAAACGCGTTCCAATCTTCTTGAACATGTTCTCCAAAAAAAAAAAAAAAAGGAAAAAAATGCCTTTTGTGCCTTTCCACCATTGCAGAAGTGGCAGAAATCTCTTTTCCTCCTATCCTGGCAAACTAGAAGACATGTATTCCAGAAGGTATAGCCAAAAAGAGGGGTCGGCCTAGAGCCCTGAGCCACCGCTTGGCAGGAGGTGACCCAGAGAATCACCAAGAGCTTTAAGAAAACTTGATGAATGAGAAATAAATCATGATGTGTTAAATAAACCAAGGTTTATTTGGGTTTCTTACTAGCAGCATAGCCTTGTCTATTCTGACAGATACCCTCTTGATGGTTGTTGAGCCTGGTGGAAGAATCAATGTGAAGGTAAAACAAATATGTTTTTCAAAAGTGGCCAATAATTGTTGGGGCACCTAACAAGTGGCTCAGTCGGTTAAGCTTCCGACTTCAGCTCAGGTCATGGTCTCGTGGTTTGTGGGCTTGAGCCCCACATTGGGCTCTATGCCGACAGCTTGGAGCCTGCTTGAGATTCTCTCTCTCTCTCTCTCTCTCTCTGCCCCTCCCCTGCTTGTGCTTTCTCTCTCTCTCAAAATAAATAAACTTTTATAAAAAGGGCCAAAAATTGTGTTTTTCTGTGCCGATTGTCTCTACAATGGAAAAGCCCTGACCAACCTCCAGTCCTAACTGGGCTCCTTCTACCCAATATTTAAATCTGAATAAATCCTTTGCCTCCACAGCTTGTGGGACGTGAGTAAGGCAATCTTCTTGAGCCTAGTTTTCTTGTCTATAAAATGGAGGATATAGTACTAATACTCCTAGGATTGTTTTGAAAATTAAATTGCATAGCAAGGCCCCTATCTCAGGGCCTGATGGCAGAGGTGCTTTCTAAGAGTTTTTTGCCTCCCCTATGCTTTATCTGAAGCCAGTGATTCTCAGCCCTGACTTTATTTTAGAATCGTTTGGGAATCTTTTTTTTTTTTTTTTTTTTAATCAGTGCCTGTATCCCAACCTAAACCAAATAATCACAATCTTTGGAAGTAGGACTGGTGAGGGACACGGGGGTAGGAGGCGGGCACTGCTTTTTAAAAGCAACAGATGATTCTATTGTCTAAACAGGGATGAGAACCATTTTCTTAGGCAATGTATAAATAAAATGCTATTTGCTAACAGAATTTTTTTCAAAAGTGACTTCAAAAACACACAGTATGACCACTTTTTCACAGACTTAGAGCTTTAAAGAAGGCTTCTTTATAAATGACAGACAAAAAGAGTCAATAAGTAGTTACAGGATGCTCTCAGGGGCAGAAGGGCATTCTGATAAGCAGAACCGTAGATAAGCCCAAGGATGTTGCAATGGAACAGGCTCAGATACCATTTACATTGTTTTTAGTAATGACTGTTTTCATCCTGTCATGGGCTGAATTATTGTGTCTCCCTCAGTTTATATGGTGAAGTTCTAAACTAGTCAGAACGTGACTGTATTTGGAGATAGATCTTTGCAGAAGTAATTAGGTAAAATGAAGGTGGGAACCACCTAATCCTCTTTGATTGGCATCCTTACAAGGGAGGAATTGGAGGGCGCATGGGTGGCTCAGTCGATTAAACATCTGACTCTTGATTTCAGCTCGGGTCGTGATCTCCCAGGTAACAGGATCAAGCCCCACATCTCACTCTGTGCTGGCAGCTCTCTCTCTCTGCCTCTCCCCTGTCTCTATCTCAAAATAAATTAACATTAAAAAATTTTAAAGAGGAATTTGAACACAGACATGTACAAAGGGAAGATGGTATGAACACCTTGGGAGAAGACCACCATCTATAAGTCAAAGAGAGAAACATAGAACAGACCTGGGGCGCCTGGGTGGCTCATTTGGTTAAGCATCCAATTTTGGCTCAGGTCATGACCTCATTGTTCGTGAGTTCGAGCCCCACATCCATGTGTCCCCCCTCTCTCTGCTCCTCCCCTGCTCACACTTTCAAAAATAAACATTAAAAAAACAACAACATTGAACATACCTCTCTCTTAAAACCCTGAGAAGAAACTAATCCTGCTGACACGTTGGCCTCCAGATTTATAGCCTCTGCAACTGTGAGAAAAATAAATTCCTGTTGTTTAAGCTACCTAGTCTGTGGTACTCTGTTACGGCAGCCCTAAAAAACGAATACCCCTCTGCTTACAGCGAAAGAATGTGGTAGGTTTTTGGCGAGTGGGTGGGAGAAAGAGCACCTACCTCCACTTTATTAAGAGACATTCAGAGAGGAGACGGATTTTTATAAAGTCCTTGAAATTGTGTACTTAAACTGTTTGATGGGAAGGTAATTTAAAATATTAGAGAAGGCCGCCTGTGTCCAGGAAATGTGAATCATTGTGTCTGCTGGCTCACAGCCGCCATCTGAAGGAACTGCTCTTGCTCACAGCCTCTGCTGCCCACATAAAGCTGCCCCTTCCCCCCAAGACTGCCCACCCCTCCTGCCATGGCAGAGTAGACTAAACAGCCCTTTTAAGAAGAGATGTGCTGGACCAAGCAGTTTCTCTCTTTAGATTTTGGAATCGGGACACTGAGAACCAGGCCATTTAGCTCAAATGAATAAAGCCAAAGCCCTGGATTCCAGGGCTAAAGCTACTTGGCTGGGGCATGTTCTAGAGGAGTCTTAAAAGGAGAGTCAAGGGAGGAAAGGATGGAGTGAACATGCAGGGAACAAACAGTAGCTTTGGCTTCTTTAATTGAGCTAGTTTGAGTAGGTTTCTGTATAACAACCAGAAGAGTACTAAGTGGAGCAAGCAGCATGAAATCAACAGAAAATCAGGGCCGAAGTCCTGCTCTGAGAGATCATAAAAAATCAGCCTACTCTCTGCCATGCAGACTCATAAGACTTCCCAGGCTAGAAAGACCCCAGAGGACAGCATCAGCATTCTCATGGCCAATATTTTCTGAAAAAAATTACTGGAAGCCAGGACTCTTGCATGAGCTATCAACCCTTTGAGATAGGGCACAACAATTGTAATATCATTGTTTTGCAGATGAGTAGAAATAGAAGTTGAGAAACCTTCCTTGAGTCATATAGTTACTGTGGTAAGTCGATTACAAAAATGGACACAATTGTTTGCCCTTCCTGTATCTTCAGCCTTTGTAGTTGTTCCCATCAAGAGGTGGAATCTGGGCTGGCCTTGTTGTGAGGCTTTGACTAGTAGAATATGGCAGAAATGACAGTGTGTCAGTTCTGAGGCTAGCCTTAAGAAGTCTTAAATACTGCTTCTCAATTTCTTATAACTCTTTGCATGTGAAGGAGTTCAGACTATTTTCTACTGGAAAAAGAGGCACATGTCACCTCTATGATCAATAGTTAGATACCCACTGGAGGTACTGACTGAGGCCATCTTAGATGGCCAGCATCTAGATGATCCACTGACCATCAGCCAGCTTCCAGCTACATGAACAAATCTATCCTGGACCAGGCAGCCTCCAGACGATCCACCTGCTTGACCACGATGCATGAATGAGGCCAGCCAAGATCAGCCAAACCTGGCCCAGATCGGCAGAACCACCCAACTGACCCACAGACTTATGAGCTAAGAAACTGCTTGGGCTTTCAAGCCATTAAGTTTGTGTCGTCCATTATGAAGCAACAGTTGCTGGTACAGAGGCTTTGGGACTTGAACAGAAAGAAGACTGTCTGACTTTAACACGAGGGAAGGCTCTCAAATTTCATGCACATTGTAGCCTGGCTAATGCAATACCTCCTTTCTGAGAAAGGGTTTATGTAGCATCTTCATTAGATTTTAAGACGGGTCAAAGTGGGTTCAAAACCCCTTACCTTGTAGGTAACTGGGCAAGTGACTGGCAGCTTAACTTCTCCAAACCTTGGCATCCTCATTACGTTAACTTCAAGCAATACCAACTACTTCACAGAGGCACCAGGAAGGTAAAATAGTCTATCTAAAGTGCCCAGATACTGAGCCACATGAGTTTGCCTGGAAGATGGACATTTGCAATGGATTTAGAAGTCCTTGAAGACTGAAGTTGAATTCCCTTCCAGTGTTGATGTCCAACCAGCTGACAGTTTCAGGAATGAATATCTATTCTTAGAGATAATGACTTGGTAGTTTACAACCCTTAGTTCTACATGAATGCAATAAGTTTTTCCTCAATTACAAGCATTTTGCTAGATCTCAAAGTGAAGTCCACAGGTCACCTCGGTGAGGGTCGTCAGCTGCCTGCCAAAAGTAGATTCACGACCTCACCCCAGACCTTCTGAATTAGATTCTCCCAGGAGCACAGTCTGAGGAGCTACATTTCATATGTGTTTACTCATTTATAGAGAAAATGGGTGAGTGGGGGAGAAGGGCAGAGGGAGAGAGAATATTAAGCAGGCTCCACACTCAGCATGGAGCCTGACGTGGGGCTCAATACCATGGCCCTGGGATCATGACTAGAGCTGAAATCAAGATTCGGTCACTCAACCAACTGAGCCACCCAGGAGCCCCTGAGAAGCTACATTGTAATGTTCCTGGGAATCTTCACTCATATTAAAGCGGTTTAGGAACCACTGCCCTAGACTCCTCCACTAAGATTTTGAAAAACAGTGAAGCGCTGGATCTTCTCACTCTGGCGGTCAGTTGGGTGTTCCTCTAGAGTTACTTGTGTCCTAAGACTTTAGGTCTAAAAAGATAACACTGGCACCATTTTTTTTTTCAGGGTAGTGTTGACAGAGCCACTAAAGTGTATGGGCATGTTACTCCTTGAATAAATACTGGAAAATCCATTTTTCCTGCTTTTCTTGCTTTGTATCTGTGGTCCCATAGCCCTACATGCAGAGTCTTATGCTAGATACAGAAACCAGGGAGGAGTGGAACGGCATTACTAAGAATACCACCTTGTTTTCACTGTTGTAATTATCAACAACATTCCCGTTTTCACAAAGCAAGCATTGAGAGGAATAGGAAATGACCCTAAATTAACTTTAAAAGTTTGTTAAGTCTTGGGTGCCTGGGTCGCTCAGTTGGTTAAGCATCTGACTTCGGCTCAGGTCATGACTTCCCAGTTCATGGGGCTGAACCCCTCTTCGGGCTCTGTGCTGACAGCTCAGAGCCTGCTTCAGATTCTGTGTCTCCCTCTCTCTGCCCCTCCCCGACTCATGCTCTGTCTCTCTCAAAAATAAATAAACATTGAAAAAAAAGGGAAGTTTTTTTAAGTCTGAAATAGCTTTAGGAAGAATGGTTTTGTTTACCTTCTGAACTAACCCTTGGAGAGAATCGTGGGAGCATTTCACTAGGGCTAAATTCTTGAGTTCACCTACCTGTAATTAAAAGTTTAAAGCATCTTCGTTTGATGTCTTTTCGGCAGATCTGTTTTCTGTTTCATGATATCATGTTTTTTAGAAGACTTTTTCAGCAAAAGTAGAAAAAGGAAAAAGAGAATAACAGAAGGAAACCACTACCAAAAGTGCTGTTGGAAGCCTATTCCTCTTCAGATGACACCAGTGCTGAGAACTTTTGATTCAAACTCTTCATTTCCTACAAATATTTTTTTCACTGTTCCAAATATGGAAGCGACTCTGAATAGCAAAAGTGCTGTGCTTTTTAAAACCTGCTGGACAACTTTTCATCTCTAGCAGTACTGAAGTTTTGCCATAGCAGACTGTGTGTGACAAACTGCAAAACATATGCATAAAAAAAATCGAGACTCTTCTAATTGTGCCAATCCATGGCTAAAAACTTACTTCTGGAGCCACACAGCTGTTGAAATCAGTCATATTTACAATTTTTACAAATGAGTTTATTTTAATAAAAACAAGTTACTCTGTGAGCATGATCTCTAAACAGATTTATGTGGGCTCGCACAATCTGCTATGCGAAACATATATTCATACTGCCTAGGTCTGCAACCAGTTTTTTTTTTTTTTTGAGGGTGATAACAGTCTTGCTTTGTGCAAGGATACCAAATAATTGGCAGCAATTCAGCCAAGGACAGTGTTCTAAGCACTGTGCTACTGAAGTTGTTTTCCTGGACAGAACATGCCTGTGGGCATGGCCCTAAACTGAGAAGACTCTGGGCTGCTGGCACTGGGCAGTGAACCAGGCAGACAGCAAGAAGGAGGTGACTCTACAAACTGAAGCTAAAGAAGATGAGGAGGAGGAGAAAAGGAAGGAAGGAAAAAACGGAAGGGAAGGAGGGAGAGAAGAAGGGAGAGGGAGAAGAGGAAAAGAGGAGAGAAATAGATAGTGAAGGTGAGAGTTCTATTCATCAGTCCCTACACCTTAACAGGATCTCTTTTTGAATCCCACCTCAATCCCTTCTCACCTCTCACCTTGGTTAATGTGTTTCATGCTCAGGTTTCTGGCTTGGTTACTGGACTGCAGTCTCCTTGAAAACAAAAACATTGTCGGACTCAGTTTGCATCTCCCACAGTGCCTGACATATGCTGGTACTCAAAAACCTAGCTGTTAAAAAGTATGAACAAAAGAATACATTTCTGTATCTCAAGGATTTCCTTTCCTCAGAAAGAAGTCCTAAGCAGTTTCTCAGTGGGCACAGGACTGCCCCCTAGGGGGCATCTTGAAATTTTGCGGGGGCAGTTTTTTGTTCGGTAGTTCTCACTGGGGCCAGAGTATTTCCACAGTGAAACACATATTATTTTTATTGATATTAGTATAGTATTTGAGAATAAACTACTTTCTATTTTTCCACCTTTATAACATTACACTGGTTTATTGAACTTATTTGTGTAGTTTACATTACCTGCAAATGTAATTCCAGGAGAGTAAAGTGGTGGCACCTTTTTGTTGTAAATACAGGATGTTGAGTATGATCGGGTTGAGTACCTCTGTTTATATGATCATTAAGCTTTACTTGCTTCTGCTTCTCCGAGTTCTATGATTCTAAGACAAAACATATAAATAAAAAGAAACTGTACATCGATTTCAACAATCAGACTTGCACTTTAAGCAACTGCACATTCTAGGATTAATGCGGCTCAGTGGAGTACTACCGTCAAAGCACAGAGTCGAGCGTCTAGGCCCATGAATCTGTGCACAATAGCTTGGAGGGTGAGACGTTTCTCTTCGCTATGGTTTGCACGTTTCATAAATTTAAAAGGGATGTGGGGGTGGAGAGGGAAGGGGAGGTGAGGAGGGGCGGTGACGCCGTCCGGCTTTCCCCAAAGCCTGGGTCCTTGGCTGGCACCCTCTTCGGGACTAGCTGCCACTGAAGCTGTCCGGTGAAGACCACAGATTGGAAAGACAGCCCTTCAGCAGAGAGGCTCGTGAGCGGTGGTGGGGAGGGAGGAAGGAAGACTTTCGGGAAGCAAAGGGTGGCTTCGTCTTCAACTGCAGTTCAAAGTGATTCTGAACTGAACTTTCGGTGTCAGCGCGTAGAGTAGCGGTTTATGCTGGGGTAGGACCCGCAGGCGAGAAGAGGCGGGGCGGCGGTTGACAGAAGTGGGGTTTCGGGCTGGAGTCCAGACTGGTCTCAACAAGGCGGGGCTTCTTTTGACAGTGGGCGGGGATTCCGGCGAAGGGGGCGGGACTTGGATGGACTGCCACCAGGAGATGGGGCTTAAGATGATACGGGGCGTTTCTTAGGATCCGGCGGTAACATTAGCAAGGCGGAACGCCAGAGGGCAGGGTCACAAGTGACAGAAGGCGGGGACTGACCTGAGTAAAGACCGGACCTCGGGTGGTGGGTGGAGCTATCTCCGGGCAAGGGGCGGGGCCGCTTCGAGACCTGGAGGAGGCGGGGCTTCTGCTGACAGGGGGCGGGGCTTTCGAGCGGGCCGGGGCGGGGATTCTGTTGACAGAGGGGCGGGGCGGCTCCCTACCTCCCCGTGCGCCAATCCTGAGGATAGAGGCCCGGGTCGAACCCCAGGGGAGCAGCGGGGTCCGTGAGTGGAGAGCCTGGCGCGGAGCGGGGTGGGGGCGCGCGGACGGCGCGCGCGCGGGAGGGCCCCGCCTCGGCCGGCTCCTTCCTCCCTCCCCGCCCCCGGTCGGCCGCTGGGGCGCGCGCCTCGCCTCGCACCCCCACCCCCGACCCTCCACGCTCTGCAGGGCCCGCCGAGCTGCCTAGGCCGTGTGCCGGCCCTGAACGGTTCCGGGTGTAGGGTTCACAGGTCAGAGTTGACTCCCTGAAAAGTGCAGCCGGTTTGAAATGCAAGATGGCGGCGGCGGGGCGCTGAGAGGCGCGGCGGCCCCTGCAGGTAGCGGCACGAGCCGGCTCCGCCACGAGTGGGCCGGGACGCCCGAGGACTGCGGGTGGGAACCGGCGGCGCAGACTCGCGAGCGGCGCGGCGGCCGGGGAAGGCGAGCGGCGCGCGGGCCGGCCGGAGGAGGGCGGCCCCGGGGCTGAGACCCCGGGGGCTGAGCGCGCCGGCGGCGGCAGGCGGCGGGGCAGACCTGGCGCGGGGCGTCCGAGGGGGAGGGACCCGGCCTGCTCGCGCCGCGGAATCGCCGCCGAGGGACAGACCCCCGAGGGTCCCTCGCGCTTTCGGGATGTCTGCGGCCGTGGAAGGAGCTGCGGGTGGGCTCTGTGGGGGTCTATCAGCTCCGGTCCTTAAGAGAGCACCGAGCAACTTGAGACTGTTGACGGGAGTGAAGACGGGGCTCGGGGGGGCGGGGGAGTGGGGGGAAAGGGCGCCGCGTGGACGAAGGACCCCAGCGATGTTAAGGGTCCCAGGGGAGCTCGGAAGGCCTGCCCTGCGGGGGCCGTGGCCTCGTGGGGACTGTCTCTCGGAGAGTAAGGAAAAATCCTCTCGCTGGAGCTGAGCGCATTGGCATTGGGGCTGGAGCCCCGGGAAACCTTTCCCTGGAGGTTGCACCCCACTTCAGAGAAGACTGGGCATCCATTTCGGGGTCAGGCTGTTCCCCCACTTCGGGGCAAGACTCAGAATTGAGTCCTTAAGAACTGTATTCCGTTTTGAGGGAAACTGGGAGAAGTTAATGAAAGAGAATGGAAGTGTTATCCGTCCCTTTCAGAAGGCGGACTGAGAGGCCGACCAGGGACTCCCCGGAGCCTTGGGGCCTAACGGAACAGTCTCCTAATCTTGGCGGGGAATGAAGTGCCGGGAAGGAGGGATGAGGGGAGAGGGGACGGGAGCGGGTTCTAATGGCCGGGAAGAAGACCCCTGGCGGGTGCCCTTTCCCCGCGGATTTACGCCAAACTTCTAGGTACAGAGTCTTGAAATTCTTTGTTTCGTGCATCTCCCTCCACCTCTCCCCTCCGTAGGTAACAGGAAGACAAGAGCAAAACCCCAGAAAAGGAGAAGGTTCCGTTTGATACCCGTAGTTTAGGTTAGCGACGGAACAAGCTCTGGCAAGGCTTCAATGAAAGACTCAGGGTAGGGGAGGTGGGAAGCGGGGAAAGGGGTGGATAGAGGGGGGTAGATACTGGGTAGAGATGGGGCAGAGTGGGAATTCTCCAGCGCTTTTCTATCACACCCCAGAGCTGAAGAAAAACGTGAGAAGGAGCTAATCTTTTGGGGGGAGAGGGGGAATGTAAAGAAAGGCTGATTGTTTGTAATGTAGTTAGATTGGGATTCCATGTAACTTGAAAGGAAAAAGCAGTTCTTTTGGGGGGTTAAGAGGATCACAGAAAAGGGAGGGAAGTCACAGGATTGGAAAATAAAGGGTTCACAGTTAGGAAGAAGCAGCCTTCCCTCCAGGAATAGTGCCTGTTTGTGGCTTTGGAGTGTATGTGTACCCACCTACATAAGTGCACCTTTAGATTTGTTGGTGTTGGTCGTTGTTCCTCAGTCTTTGTCTGAGAGCTTCAACTGGTGTTATGTGGTGTTACATGAATTATCTTTGTTTCTGAAAAATTATCCCCCCAAAAGTCATTGGTTTTTATGCCAACAGTGAGGATGAACGGACGTTGGTTGTAACAGGGATGTTGACCTCAGTGTATCCATAGATTTAAAAAAAGATTCTCAAGTAGCAAGTCTGACTCTTGATTTCAAGCAAAAGAAATGTGGGTGCTGCCAAAGTCAGTAATGCGTTACAGGGTATAAGAGGGCCCTCATGAATGTTTTCCCCCCTTAATCTGTCCCTCCTTGCTCTAAGCATTTTAGGGCAAAGCTGACTAATCTTCTGCAAAATGCACAATAAAATGTTAAATCTTCTGTTCTTTCAATATAGAATTGATAGTGTTTCACTTATCAGTGAATCTTTGTAGAAGTACCTCTTCAAATGCTCTATTTCATGATCAGGACTAAAATGAGAGAGAGAGAAAAAGTAAGACTTTTTTTTTTGGGTAACTGATGACAGCCATGATTCATACAGGTTTTTTGAACCATTCTAGTATTTTTAAAAGAGCCTTAGCATGTTTCATGGAAATGCTTCTCAAACACATTTCAAGTATAAACTGGTTGAGAGCTGTGCATTTGGAGTATTATTATACATGTGAGCTATTCTTTGGTGTCCCCGAAGTGCATCATGTAGCTCTAGTTCTGTATTCAGTTATGGACAGATTAGGCTGGATGAACCAGAGTGGCATTGATGCCAGATGGTTTGAAAATATCCTAGGGCTGAAAACATAAATGTGCTTGTGCTGGTGAACACTCATTAGCAGTAGAGGTCTTTCGCATATAGTGAGCTTATTATTTCACTGGGTTTGGGGGACTGTCTGTTGATGATGTCACAATTATTTCACCTTTGATGATACTTACAGGGTTTTTCCCCCCAATAAATGTGAGCAAAGTTTTATGTTATTTTATTAATGAACTTAATAACATAGGTGAGGTGGCTCTTTTTGCAGAGTTTCTCCCTTTTTTATTCTATTTTGCATTAAGACTAAAAGATGATGTTATAATGTATTTCTGTTTTCTTTCTTATAATGTTAATTGGGCATGAAAATAGGTTCTTTGGGACTTAGTTTGCTAAATCATGGCTTTATATTTAAATGGAAGTACTCTTAAAATTACTAAAATGACTACAAATGTAGCTGAGGAAGTAACCTTTTTATGTACATTGCTTCATTGTGGATTTGGGCTCAGGAGACTACTTATTTGAATATTAGCAGTGTTAAAATTTCAGTGCCTAAACTAAGTTTTAATCTAATATCATATTCATTAATTCAGGGAGGTGTTTGCAAATATCTATTGCTCTGTTTATGGTAGTAGCCAGAGTAACACATTGACATCTAAATTGTTTCTAACCTAAAATCCTTCTAAATCATTGTATCTAATCTCAAAAGTAATTTAAATTACATTTAATTGAAAGGAGAAAACACTGTGTGATGCTAGCCTTTGAATAATAACCAGTGTTTCCATAATATTACTGATCTATTTTATTGTATCCTTGTTGCTCTGATATTTTTGTGGTTGTGAGTAACCAAATTTGCCTGGGTGAGACTGCTGATTTAGATTATTAGTCAGGGTATACGTGTGAGTTTACATTTTGGAGGTCTGTATTTCATACAGTTAATTTTTAAAGTAAATATATATGTAAATTTTTAGGTAGTTGCCAGGTTTTGGTCTTAAAGGATATTGAATCTTTGTAGTTTACATAATCAATATTCCATGATGCCTTCAAGATATATATTTTTTAATATATATTTAAATATATACCTTTGATCTAAACAAATATGATATACTTAGGAAAGAGGTTTTTATGAGCAGTTTAAGAATTGCATTCAAGGCAGTCAGAATTTTTATGCAGGGTGTTTGTTTTCAGTTTTTAAATTTTTTAAAAATATTCTCAAAATCTATCTCAAACATCAAAACATTAAAGTAATAGACATATACATATTTATCATTTTAAGTAAAACAAACTTTGTCAATAAATTTTAGTGATTTCATATTTCCCATGGGATTTCTGACTCCCTTTTCTCCTAAAGGTCTTCCTTTCTCTCTCTTTCTTCTTCTTTTTTTGTTTTGGGTTTTTTTTTTTTTTTTTTTAGGTTCTTGTGAGGAATGAAAAGAGATGGAAAGATTTTGATATTTCTGAGTACTGCATTCATGATGATGTATTTCTTCTGTACTTAATCTATCCCCTTTTGCTTTCCAATATTGTCAAAAAGAAGTGTGTTAAGACTTTACTGGGCGTGGACTGTCCTGGAGAGTGTGGGCATGAGGAGGACAGAACAGTTTCTCTTCATGAGAAATTCTACAGTAAGATGATTTATATAAGAGCTTTGTTAGTTCTATGAAACACCTTTTAAAATGTGTCATATATTAATGATTGTCCTTGAAGCTAAGGTCAGAGAAAGTATGTGTATGTTGGAGTGGGGGTATAAAATTATGCTTGATTAAATATCTATCTGTTAAAGCCAACTTGTAGCATTGCGTAATATGCTCAAAGATATGAAATGGAAAATAAAATTGATTGTTGCCTAGACTTTTTAAATATTTTATAATGTTTTGGGGTGCCTGGGTGGATCAGTCAATTGAGCGTCTGGCTCTCAATTTCAGCTCGGGTCAGGATCCCAGGGTCATGAGATCAAGCCCCAAGCTGGGCTCTGCACTGAGTGTAGAGCCTCCTTGGGATTCTCTCTCTGTCTCTGTCTCTCTCTCTCTCTTTCTCTCCTTCCCTCCCTTTCCCCTCCCCCTTTTCCCCTCCCCTTTCTCCCCCCCTCTCTCTAAAATAAAATAATAATAAAAAAAATTTTATAATGTTTCAACATTTAGCATGGTTTATGTGAAGACTTCCTTTGTTGTATAACTTAAAATAAACACCTTAAATACAAGTCAGAAAAACGTGAGTGCCTGGGTGGCTCTATCATTAAGCATCTGACTTCAGCTCAGGTTATGTTCTCATGGTTCATGAGTTCAAGTCCCACACTGACGATCTCAGGCAAGCTTGGGTGAGCTTGAGCCCCACTTCAGGTAAACAGGTAAAACACAAGCCCTGCTTCAGGTGAGCCCTGCTTCTCTCTCACTCTCTGCCCCTCGCTCACTTGCACCCTCTTTCTTAAAAAAAAAAAAAAGAAGAAGAAGAAAAGAAAAATGTAATTGTGGACTTACTGAGTTCCAGGAAATATTTCAAACACTTTACATGTGTTATTTTATTTTATTTTACCTGTTTATTTTTTTTTTTTTAGGGTTTATTTATTTTTGAGAGAGAGAGGAACAGAGTGCAAGTGGGGAAGGGGCAGAGAGAGAGGGAGACACAGAATCTGAAGCAAGCTCCAGGCTCTGAGCTGTCAGCACAGAGCCCGACGCGGGACTTGAGCTGGTGAACTGCAAGATCATGACCTGAGCCAAAGTCGGACACTTAACCGACCGAGCCATCCAGGCGCACCTACATGTGTTATTTTAAATATGTGATCATAGAGACCCATTTTAAATGAGGGGGCAGTGGCCTAGACAGGCTAAGTCACTTGTCTAAGGTCACATAGCTAGTAAGTGACAGAGCTGAGATTTCAACCCTTGCAGTCTAGTTCCAAAGCCCAACCTCTTCATCTTTATTTTCAGTCCACAGTCCATCTTCTGCCAAAACAACTCATCTGTTTTCTTATATAACATATACGGCTGAGATGACTTCTTTAATATTTGAAGTTCATTCTAATCTTAAAATTTTTAAAGTTACTTTGAGTTAGAGCGAAGTGTTCTAAAATAACCCTAGTACCGGGAACTGAAATAACATCAGGCAAGTGTGCCTTTCATCCAGAAGCATGGCGGAGCTCGTTTGTTGCTCCAGTTGCCTTGTGCCTTCACGTGTCTCAGCAGCTCTTCTCAAGAGACTCTTATTCAGTAAAATGCCTTGCACTTACTGTGTGATTTAAGAATGAGTTCAAATAGGTTACCAATTTCCTATATTATTAATAATTCATTTTGGAAAATAACTTCCCCTCTTTGGCAGCTGTTTCCTATGTTCTCTTCTAGTCCACATCCTGTAGATGGATGGCTCAGGAGTTTCCAAACAAGGAGATACCAGGAAATGAAACTGTAGAATCCCAGGCTGCAGATAACAGGATGCTCCGCTGGGCCTACCAGGAAAATGCTCTTTTGCTTTTCATGAAAATAGTCGTAACTATTCAGCCTAAGCTTTAACTTAACTTAGAGGTATTTTACTAACGGGTTGCTATATTTCCATTATGGCTTGAGAACCTCTTGATGAACATGTATATAATAACAGATGGAATCCAAGAGTAAGTTATTTGGAGGAAATAATCTTCTTTAATATTTATTCACTGTGGTTTACAGAGTTTCGGTGCTTTGAGAAAAACAACAAAAATGCTTCAACCCTTCAAAAGCACTATTTACTGGTATTTATTAAGAGAAGCATTTATAGTTTTTATTAAATTTTCCTGGTTGGCTTAAGTTCTCCAAATAATACACTACAACATTTTTGGACACGTATGTCAATTTCAGAGGCTGATTTTCAGCTTGTTTGATTGTACAGTCTGATGCCTCACACACACTGATTGAAAAGCCATTTGGTAGTAGCTCTCTTGCAAAAATGAAATAGACACAGATCAGTCTATTACATAGCACATGCTTTGGGGTAGAGTACCCCTAGTTTAACTTTTATTAGCTTGTTGCCAGCTTAATAATCCACTCCATTCCAATTAATACATAGTATAAATTAGGATACAAATATCAGTGGGTTTATTGTGTAAACATAGAAACATACATGTCCTCCCACCTCTTAGTTTAACTAAATTGTCTTTTCTAATTTTTGTGTACTAATATTTTACAACTCCCAATTTCTTCATCTCAGATTTTATATCATAGCCTGCATATAGTCACATTTTGAAATATTTTATTGAAAATAGTATAATAGTGAAAATAGTATATGACTCGGTTGTTTTATATGATATAAATAGAATTTTTGAAAATGTTTAAAATTTTGTGTTTCTTACTAACAGTGGGGTTGGCATTTAAATGATTCTTTCACACTTTCTATGAGGAAATTAAACTTTTTTCAAAATTATATTTATTTTTAAAAAGCTAAGGCATAACCTTTAAAGTCCTAAGACTGAATTATATCTAGGATGATAAAGTGATATTATTTTTTGTTTTTTTGTAGGAGATGGCAGATAGGTACTTCAGACCTGTTGGTAATGATGGCCTGAGCTAAACACCTAATTTGAAGGGACACTGTCCTTGTCAAAGAACAGAATGCTGAGGAAGCTGTGGCAAGTATGTGTTTCATTGTTTGGGTGTGGTAAAACTCAGATTCTGAATGTGCTCACTTTAGATCCCATGATACTATATTTGCCTAACGTTTTAAAAGCTTTTCTTTAAAAAGCAGCAGACTTAGTCTTGACACTTGGTTAAGAAATGTACTTTCAAACTTTAAAAATAAAGACATATTGGCTGCTTTAATTTCAAAGGAAACCGCATCACACTTCATGGTAAATCTAAGTGGCATATTAATAATTGATTTTGCAATTAATATTTGCTGAAATACACTGTGTGTCAGGCACTGTACCTGGTGCTATGATAACAGTGGCAAACAAGTCAAATGAAACGTCTTGAAGGCAGAGGCCTTTAGTGTAGGGAAACTAATTTAGAAATTTTACCTTTTTTTTTTTTTTTTGCCTATATCCAGAAAAAGGGCTTCAAGACTTGCAAAATCAATTCCTGAAAATATATTTACAATATATTATCTACTACTAATAGTTAATTATAATATAAAAATTTAGGATGTTGACGATTAAATATCCAAATACGTTGTAAGTAAAGCGTGCCAGTTTTTAAATATTTGAATATATTTGTACATAATTACTTTTATATTTTATTTGCCTGACATAAATTGGCTTTTATAACAAGCATTAGATTACATACTATAGTGTTGAAATATTTACACTTTAGTCCGATTGATATTTTAGATGATTCCAGAAAGTACTAGGAAAGATTCCATAACTATTAATGTGGTGGTTCAACTTTCATTTTTTAAAAATTGATAGAGTCCTTAAAAGTTGATAATACCAATACTAATTACTATTATCTTTCAAAGTATTTTTATAATTGAATGATTATATCCTGAGTGAAACACATAACATTTTATTTTATAAATGGGGAAGGTAACAGAAATGAATGGTTTTTCAGCCTCTCAGTGATAATCTCACTTGCAATGGATTCTTATGTTACACTGTCTGTGAAAGACTTAACACAACTCCCTGAGAAAATTAGGGGAAAACTATTTGCAGCAAAAAATTACTTTGGGGGTAATACTATAAACTTTAATAACAAATACAGGAGCTTCTACCATAGTACTTATTTGTGTATCACTCTCAATGTGTTATATACCTACCTACATTTCACAGAAGGTGGGAAAACAAGATATTGGAGACCTTGTTTTTTTTGCTTTTAATGTCTATTTATTTTTGAGAGTGAGAGAGAACACACATGAACAGGGGAGGCTCAGAGGGAGCGGGAGATACAGAATCCAAAGCAGGCTCCAAACTCTGAGCTGTCAACATAGAAGCCCAATGCAGGGCTCAAACCCACAAACTGAGATCATGACCTGAGCTGACCCCCAACCGACTGAGCCACACTGGCGACCCAGCATAGAGACCTTTCAAAGACATTTCACTCCTCAAATCTGCGGGGAAATCTATCCAGCTTGCATTCTTCTTTTAATGTTTAGCAGTATTAAGGTTGGCTTTCTCAGGTGGAAAAGAACAGGTAGAAAAGATAGTTTCGAAACCCTAAAGCTTTAGTTTAGCATTAGCAAAGGGATCTTCTGAAATTCGATGACTTTTGGCCAGTTTCTTAGATGCTTTCATTTTTATCACATTCACCCCGTCTATATTCACCTTAATACTTGTATTGTGTGATTGTCTTGAGACTATATTGGCAATTTTCTAGAGATTTATCTCTTAGGTTATCTCTAGGTTAGTGTAATTCTCAAAAACATTTGCTGTGGGTACAAATTTGGGTTGTCAAATTTCTCATTTATATTTTTTAGGAACTTCACCATTGTTTCTAAATGTTTTTACATTTTCTCTTTTAGGCCTCAAGTGTGTACAGGCCAAAATTGTTTTGCTCTTTTTTTTTTTTTTTTTAATTAAGAAAAGCATTCTTGGGTCACCTGGGTGGCTCAGTTGGGTAAGTGTCCAACTTCAGCTCAAGTCATGATCTCCCAGTCCATGAGTTCAAGCTCCATGTCAGGCTCTGTGCTGACAGCTCAGAGCCTGGAGCCTGCTTCAGATTCTGTCTTACCTCTTTCACTGCCCCTCCTCCACTCACGCTCTGTCTCTTTGTCTCTCAGAAAGGAATAAACATTAAAAAAAAAAAAAAGCATCTTTTTTTTCATATGGTGGATATTTGTTTTAATTTAACCCCATTACTCTTTTTTTTTTTGTCTTTTCAAACTTTTATTTAAATTCTAGTTAGTTAGACCCCATTATTCTTTATTCCTATTATTATTTCAGACATTCTGTGATTTGGGTGGATTTGTAACTTTTAGTTTGAATACAAATGTATAAAAAGGATTTTCAGCTGGCTAAACAGAACTGTGACTCAGAGAGTAAGAAGTAAAACTAAACAGAATACAGAGTTCTAGGAATTCTCAGTATAGGTGTGAATACATATCCCAAAGGAGTCTCAGTTTATATTTTAGCTACCCTGAGAACAGTTTTCTTTCAGTTAGTACCAGCTCAAAGCTAACATGATCCTTAAAAATTATAGTTATAACTGTTCATATTTGACTTAGAATTGGTATAAAAATAGTTTTTATTCACATAAAATACCAATATAATATGCTTTTGTGGCTAACTAGCCAAATAAATTATTATCTATTAATCATTTAATTTGAAGTATAAGACGGCCAAAAAAAAAAATAGAGGCGTGGAAATTCAGTATAGTTATGGTTCTGCTTAAGTATAAAAATTTTTAGACTTTTTTGTAGCACTAAGCACAGAATTTAAAACAATCTACTGTTTATAGTATATTACATTGAGAATTTATTTTTTAATCTCTTTAAAAATGTAGAGCACCATTAAAGAACAGTTTTTTCCTTTAACAGAAAAATAATGATTCTAAATTCAGATTCGCATTTGCTGCTTTTACAACACTTTTCTCCTGAATTTCACTTCAGGACTAATTCTGCAAATGAATTTATCTCCCTTGTTTCATTCTTAGGTAGTCCACAAATTTAGACATGTACTATTCATATGTAAAACTGATTTGTTACAACAGAATTATAGATGTTGATAAATATTTGTTGTATATTCACTGCTATATTTTAATAAATAGAATGTTTAATATTTGAGTTGTCTTAATATTCTAATGACTAAGGTAAATTTATTAGTAAGAATTTTACCATTGGAAGTAATCTACTATAAGCCACTTGTTCTTTATAGCTCCTCTATATATGAGTGTTTAATGAGGTAAAGTGTTATAATACATAATACAGATATATTTTAAAGACGGGTTTTTTCCCCCAGCAAATTTTATTGAGGCCTTGATAGGCAATGTGTTGGGCCCTGGGGATATAGTGGAGAGCTAAGTGGACATTCTTTCCTCAGTTTTTATACTCTGATAAAACGAATTTTGCTTTCATTAAATGCTTTTCTGTAGAGAAACTGTGTTATAATTATTTTGATGAGTTAAGAATCATGAATTGTGTGAGAAGTACCCTACCCTCAGCAGAAGAGCCAGGATTCATATAAAGCCATGGAAACTGACTTGACCTAGACCCCTTCGCTACAGATTCCACGCGCTCGGGAGGGCGAGTCTGACTGCTCAGACCATGGAGCAGCAGCTCCCAAAATGTCTGCATGTCATATATACTCAGGGTTTCTGCTTCCCCTGAAAAAAAACCTTTATGAAGCCCATGTTTTGCCTTAAAAATAGAAAGTGAACTTTGTTTCCAGCTGCAGACAGGGACCATCAAAATATACTAGCCTATTTGCAGTTTTAAGGCCTTGAAATGATCTGTCTGTTGCATTTTATATTAAAGCAATATTGTAACAGTATTAAAGAAAATCTGTGAATAGCACATATAAAAATTTCACCAGTAATGTCATGTGAAAATTTCATTTCTTTATATTCTCATCTAGTTTTTGTCCATATTCATACGTATTTTCCCATAGTTATTTTATAATTAATATGCAAATTTTGTTATGATCTTTAAAAAATGTAATAGTAAATGGATAAATATTTTTTCATATTCCTTAATTGCTCTTGATTACCATTTTTAAGGATAATTTAACAGTTAATTGATCAGGTTTGGTGGGTTTTGTTTGTTTCTTTGTTTTTTTTACCATTTTTCTACTGAAAAGTTAATTGAAAATAGCTCTCAAGTATAATTATAGCTACAGTGCTGGATGCAATTAAAGCATATTTTTTTATTTTATTTGACAATCTTCACTTTGTGCTTAAATTTCAAAGCCACCTAGGTAGCTACTCAGTTGTGCAACTGAACTCTACCCCCCTTTACAGGTAAATAGTGCAAGTTTCTCCAAATTGATTTTGAGTTCTGTTGTTAGTTGACCTTCAAGTAGAGGATGACTGTCAGCTAATAGCGATTTCTGTATGACAGTTTTCCTGTCTCAGCCCTGTTGCACTTCAGTGATAAAAGGAAATAAATTGGAACCACACCAAAGACATTCTTATTCTGTCTTTTTCTGCTTCTTCATTCAATTTGTGTGCCTCGTCAGCTGATTAGTTGTTTGAAAGAGAGAGAGAAAGAAAGGAAATAATACTAAATAAAATGGTATTTCTTCATCTCCCAAAAGAATTTTTCAGAGACTGGAAAAGAGCATTAATTAGGCACCTACTGTGTATCACAGCATTTTTTTTTTTCCGATCAGCCTCTGAGGTAGATGGCACCATTCTTATTTCTCCAGCTCAGCCTTTTCTGCTGCTTTTCTAGAGGTGTCCTGCAATGTACTCATAGAGTTCCTGATACTTCCTCTCTCATTGCATTGATCATAGTTATTTTAAGTAATTTTTACTGCCTGTTTTTCTTGCTCGACTGCCAGTATCTGACACACCAGAGGCAGTCTGTCATGGTCATCACTTTACTGTGTGCCTGGCTCATGGTTGACATTCAGCAAATAGTTGTTGAGTGAATTTCTTGAATTGAAGAATCTTGGTTTTATAGGTGAGAAAACTGAGGTTGATATTGAGTAACTTTTCCAGTCACTGAACTACAGAGTGACAGAGGAGGTTCCAGAACGTGGTTTTATCTTAGATCACAGAGCCTCTGTGAATTTATTCTTTTGGGCCTGGGGTTCTTTCATAAAAGTGAGGCATTTATACTGAGTTCCCTGCTTCCCTGAAAATTATGACTTTATAATCAGGACCATGAGGATGCCTTTGTTTGTGCTTTGGTCTATTTTTGAGCTACATACATTATAGAAAATTGAGCCATTGGACCAAATCTTGAGGATCTTTTGTGGATTTTCAGTCTCCCTTTGGAAATACGTTAAACAATATAGTGACTCTGGTTTTGTTAGGAAAATGTAAGCAAACAGTTTTCAGGAATAAAGTGGAAAAGAGTATTTTTTGGGTCTGTGTAGTTGGGTATTTGAGATCACCTCTGAGCTTGAGGCGATCTTAAATACCCAAGATTATCAGGTTTGAGTCTTTTGCATTATTGAAGACTTTATTTTAAAAAGCTTCTTTTTAAAGTAGCTTGTTTAGGGTTACATTGCCAAGACCAATGCTTTCAAAGGAAAAAAAGCACAATTTTGCATATACATCATTAGATTATAAAATAATGTATGAACATTTTGTAATTTTATGACTTATCAAAAAATGTTTAAGCTTTTAAAATTTGTTTATATCTGGGGCGCCTCGGTGGCTCAGTCGGTTAAGCATCCATCTCATGGTTCATGGGTTCGAGCCCTGCGTCGGGCTCTGTGCTGACAGCCAGCTCAGAGTCGGGGGCCTGTTTCAGATTCTGTATCTCCCTCTCTCTCTGACACTCCCCTGCTCACGCGGTCTCTCTCTCTCTCAGATATAAATAAAACATTTAAAAATTTTTTTAAAAATAAAATAAAATTTGTTTATATCTGCTAACATTCTTACAAATTTAAGAGTGAGCTATAAGGAAGAGAAATAAAAATAATAATTTAGCAAATTCTTATTTTTAAGCTAGATATAATGAAAAGTAGGCAGTTTAACCTAAGACCTAGAGAACCAGAGAAATAAGGAGATCTTAGCGCCTCACGTCTCTCTTCTGTGTCTCTTATAAGTACTGGCTACTCCGTCCAGCCCTGGGTGCCCAGGCCCTACCTTCTATGCTGACACAACCTGAAGGACACATTAAATTCACATTCATTTCCAAAGTTCACGGCTCAGCAGTGGTAAGCGGAGAAGGATTTTTGGTGACACCCATACATTGTCTTGAAAGTGTTTAAGTTTTTAGGGTCCAGGCTGTCAGACCCATCTCAGAACCTATCAGAGGTGGAAGTAGGGCTTGTGCGGCCCGTGGGACTGGGTCAGGAAGTAGTTTAGCCCTTCTGCGTTTCCAGCCAGGCAGCTGTACTGTAATCTGTTTTGCCCCAGGGCTTCTCCTAGAATTTTGTTTGAAGAAAGGGCTCTCTTGCTTACAACAAAAGTTTGAAAAGCATCACTAAGGAAAGGTAGTTCCAGAAAAAAAAAAACCCTTCTAGCTTTGATTTTTAACTATCAGTATGTACCCAATTAAATATAATCTGAGATTCCAGGAGAATAACAGTTACAAAATAGTTTACTCCCCGCTTTTCAGCAGTTCTCCCTCATTGCCAAAAATGTGGGTGCTGCTCATTTATTACTCTTCCGCTACTTCACGCTATTTGAGGAATTCCCTCTCCCTAATGACAAAAAATAATCAAACAGCTATGCTAGCCCTTGAACAAAATAGTTCAAGTCCTACTGAATTGCATAGGAGAGATGGCATTAGTTTAGTTTATAACATTCAGTTAAGAAATTATTTTAAATATCAGTGATTTCTTTATATTCCCTTAGAAATCAAAGGTATATTCCAGAGTAAAAATAAAAATTTTTAAAAAGGCACCTTTGAGAATAGGGATTCTTTGAGAATAGGATACTATTATTACTAAGCTGATGCTTCATTTATTTTTTTTTTATTTTAGAGAGAGGAGAGGAGAGGGACAGAGAGAGAGAGAGAGAAAAAAAAAATTAAGCAGGCTCCACACTCAGTACAAGCCCCACATGGGGCTTGATCTCACGGCTGTGATATGACCTGAGCTGAAATCAAAAGTCAGAAGCTCAACTGACTGAGCCACCCAGGTGCCCTGCTTTTTATTTTATAATATGGGAAATCAGGGAATGAGGAATATTTAGGCCAACTTTCCATCCATTGCTTGGATCCATCAAATGGATATGTAGTATGTACTTGAGTAACCCCAGTGAAGAGGATCTTGCCGCCTTCAGAGGCAGGGCATTCTCTCTTTAGACAGTTCAGTTTCCTACAAAGTTTTCTCCTTTTACTGAGTCAGTATATCTCCTCATACAGACCAGTTTTGCTTTATAATCTTTGAAGTAAACTTTTCCTCCTCAGTTCAGCTAGGAAAAGGATTATACTAGTGAATGAAAGTAGTTCTAATTTGAGGTAGAGAGTAAATGAGACCACTTACCTCATTTCCATTTTCATTTGGTTTAGACTTCAGAAGTACACCACCTTTCTTTGAGGTAGCATTAAAATTTTATTTTAGGGGCACCTAGGTGGCTCAGTCAGTTAAGCGTCCTGCTTCGACTCAGGTCATGATCTCACAGTTCATGAGTTTGAGCCCTGCATCAGGCTCTGTGCTGTCAGCACAGAGCTCCCTTCAGATCCTCTGTCTCCTTCTCTCTGCCCCTCCCATGCACACGCACACACACACATGCACACACACACACACACACACACACAAAGTCTCTCTCTCTCTCTCTCTCTCTCTCTCTCAAAAACAAACATTAAAAATTTATTTTAAATATTTGGGTACAAAATTATTAAAATGTATTTGTATGAACATAAATCACTTTTTCTTGATGAGTCACGGTCATTCTTGTAAATTTCAGCTACTCTTCTCTGTGGTGATGCTCTCAGGGCATTTGAGTTTCTTACGACTGTTTTCCTATTTGTTCTAGTTCAAGTTAATAAACATTTAGTGAGTTCCTACTTCTAGGCTTCCTGTATGCAAAGAGGATACAGAAATGAATGAGACAGTTAAGCTAGGAGAGCATTAGATTGAAGATATAAAGGTCCTTGGGAGAATGAGACACAAACCTATAATAAGGAGAGCAGGAGCATGGATAGGTTGAGGGACAGAAATGTAACACTCCTCTGCCACAACACAGTAAGTGCTAGACTGGAAGATAAACTGAGGATGAGTTCGGGCCAAGTTAAGGGTAGGAGGTGATCTAGAAGACAAGATCATCACACCACATGCGCAAACGAGAGTCCTGGCCTAAGGAACAGCCTTCATTGTGTGTCCATGGAACAGCAGTTGTGTCTATGTGCCCAAAGCATAAGGAAATAGGACTCAGGAGAGAGATGGCAGAAAATCAAGGTTGAGGCCAGGTTGTGATGAGAACTACATGTGGTGTAAGGACTTCGGACTTCATTCTTTTGGCATTGGGGAAACTTTAAGTCAGGAGACTGATATGATGAGATGTTTTATAAATTCTGGTAGCATTGTGAAGAATGATTAAGAATAATGGTTTTGAAACTTTGATCATTCATATCTATCGTTGCTGCTTCTGTCCATACTTGGCCATGCTACTGGAATGATAAAACAGACCAGTGGGAGGAAGAAAGCATAACTGATGGATTGTATTTTGTATACACTTAACGGCCGGAGTCTCTGAGTACCTGTGACTGCTTTTTATAGTTTTAAAGTTCCTCCTTTATTAACAGATTATCATTTCACATTGATAATAGTGTGCTTACCGAAGCAGAGTCCTTTCCCACTTCCCTTTTATTATAGAGCTGGCTGAAAAATCCAAGTAAACAAGCCTGGGGGCTGACCATGAGGATAGTATGTGACCTTCAGGAAGTTGGCTTGGAGACATCATCCTCCTTAGAGGACTTTTTTCCCGGTTCTGGTCTTATTCTAGATCTTTATAACTGAGCTATCCAACAACTTCATGTAAGTGAAATATAACTGTAATTTGTTTAAAACATCATGATTATACATTTAAAAACATTTTAAAATTTATTTTAATGTAGGTGATTGGAGTTGTGCTTCAAAAAGTTCAGCAGTTCAACAGTATTTTATCTGCCAACAATAAGCTCTTTACTTGATTGCACCATGAAAAAGCTGCTAATGAAACTGGTTGAACACAAAAATGGACTTGAAGAACCAAAAGCCATTGTTTTCAAATGAAGAATACTGAACAGTTTTAAGCCTCAATGCTTTTTAATCACCCCTGAGATTTTCCTCATAACATCAGAATGGCAAGCAGACGAAAATCCACAACACCCTGCATGGTCCTGGCCAGTGAGCAAGATCCAGATCTTGAGTTGCTCTCAGATGTGGATGAAGGTCCTCCTGTGCTTACACCTGTAGACAACACAAGGGCAGAGAGTATCTCAAGTGATGAAGAAGTTCATGAATCTGTGGATTCTGACAATCAGCAAAATAAAAAAGTTGAAGGTGGCTATGAATGTAAATATTGTACTTTTCAAACCCCAGATCTAAATATGTTTACTTTTCATGTGGATTCAGAACATCCCAACGTAGTGCTAAACTCATCCTACGTTTGTGTCGAATGCAATTTTCTTACCAAAAGGTATGATGCACTTTCTGAGCATAATCTGAAATATCACCCAGGAGAGGAGAATTTTAAGTTGACTATGGTGAAACGAAATAACCAGACAATCTTTGAACAGACAATAAATGATCTGACCTTTGATGGGAGTTTTGTTAAAGAGGAGAACTCAGAGCAAGCAGAACCTACAGAAGTTTCTTCTTCAGGAATATCTATCAGTAAAACTCCAATTATGAAAATGATGAAGAATAAAGTGGAGAACAAACGGATTACAGTTCACCATAACTCAGTGGAGGATGTTCCTGAAGACAAAGAGAATGAAATCAAACCGGATCGTGAAGAAACTGTGGAAAATCCAAGTTCTTCAGCTTCTGAATCTAACACAAGCACTTCCGTTGTGAACAGAATACATCCAGGTGCCGCCAGCACGGTCGTGACCCCAGCAGCAGTTCTTCCTGGGTTAGCACAGGTGATAACCGCCGTCTCAGCTCAGCAGAATTCCAGTTTGATTCCCAAAGTCTTAATCCCCGTTAATAGCATTCCTACCTACAATGCTGCATTGGATAACAACCCCCTTTTGCTTAACACCTACAACAAATTCCCTTACCCAACCATGTCAGAAATTACTGTTCTTTCTGCCCAAGCGAAATACACAGAGGAACAGATCAAGATATGGTTTTCAGCCCAGCGCCTCAAACATGGTGTTAGCTGGACTCCAGAGGAAGTAGAGGAGGCAAGAAGAAAACAATTCAATGGAACAGTACACACTGTACCTCAGACCATAACTGTTATTCCTACACACATCTCCACAGGAAGTAATGGTTTACCATCCATTTTACAGACATGCCAAATAGTTGGTCAGCCAGGTCTGGTCCTTACACAAGTAGCTGGAGCAAACACCCTGCCGGTGACAGCACCTATAGCCTTGACAGTGGCGGGGGTTCCAAATCAAACAAACGTGCAGAAGAGTCAGGCACCCGCTGCGCAGCCCGCGGCAGAGACAAAGCCAGCAGCAGCAGCCGCACCCCCGCCGCAGCTGGTCAAACACGAAACCACCGTGGCGAACCCTGATTCATTTGGCATCCGGGCAAAAAAGACAAAAGAGCAACTGGCAGAACTAAAAGTTAGCTACCTTAAAAATCAGTTTCCCCACGATTCAGAAATTATCAGACTTATGAAAATCACAGGCCTGACTAAAGGAGAGATTAAAAAATGGTTTAGCGACACAAGGTACAACCAGAGAAATTCGAAGAGTAATCAGTGCTTGCATCTCAACAATGATTCCTCCACCACTATCGTTATAGACTCCAGTGACGAAACCGCGGAATCCCCAACCGTTGTTACTTCACAGCCTAAACAGTCCTGGAACCCTTTTCCCGACTTTACCCCCCAGAAGTTTAAAGAGAAGACTGCAGAGCAGCTTCGCGCCCTTCAGGCAAGTTTTCTCAACAGCTCCGCACTTACGGATGAAGAATTAAATAGGTTAAGAGCGCAAACCAAACTTACCAGAAGGGAAATTGATGCTTGGTTTACAGAGAAGAAGAAATCAAAAGCTTTAAAGGAAGAGAAAATGGAAATAGAGGAGAGTAATGCAGGTAGTTCCAAAGAAGAAGCTGGAGAAACTTCTCCCAGAGATGAATCTGGTGCGTCTAAGCCAGGGAGTACAGGCAAGGTATGTAAAAAAACACCCGAGCAGCTGCACATGCTTAAAAGTGCATTTGTCCGAACGCAGTGGCCGTCGCCGGAGGAGTATGACAAGCTGGCGGAAGAAAGCGGGCTTGCGAGAACAGACATAGTTAGTTGGTTTGGGGACACCCGTTATGCTTGGAAAAATGGAAACTTAAAATGGTACTACTACTATCAGAGCGCCAATTCGAGTAGTATGAATGGCCTGTCTTCCCTCAGGAAAAGGGGGAGAGGGAGACCCAAAGGAAGGGGAAGAGGAAGGCCGCGTGGGCGGCCGAGAGGGAGCAAGAGAATGAACAACTGGGACAGGGGGCCATCACTCATAAAATTTAAAACTGGAACTGCCATACTTAAGGATTATTACCTGAAGCACAAATTTCTTAATGAGCAAGACCTTGACGAACTTGTTAACAAATCACACATGGGCTATGAGCAGGTCAGAGAGTGGTTTGCAGAAAGACAGAGAAGATCAGAGTTAGGTATAGAATTATTTGAGGAAAATGAGGAGGAAGATGAAGTCATTGATGATCAGGAAGAGGACGAAGAAGAAACCGATGATAGTGACACTTGGGAACCCCCACGACATGTGAAGCGGAAGCTTTCGAAGTCCGATGACTGAGATGTAAGTTTTTAATCTGAGTGTACATTCCTCAACCACATACCTTTAGAATAGTTACCTTGTACCTGACAGTGTTCACTTTTGATAGTTTTTTTTTTTTCCTAAAATGGTTTTTCTTTTACGTAATAAGAGGACCAGGGGCCATGACTGTAGCCAAGAGATACATGATTATCATGTATAGTCTGATTATTATGATTGTTAGGTTTATTATGTAGAGTTTAATGCTGCTTAAAAGATTTAGTTTTTATGTCAGATGTTTTTTTTACTTTGTTTTAAGGGAAAGTTGCCCATTCTTAGAGAAGGGAGATGGGGCGGGGGGTGGGGTGGACTCACAAATACTAAAGATAACTAAAATGTATTGCTTGCAACCCTCCTTCACTAAAGCTTCATTTTTTGCCTATTTAAGGAAAGAATTCAAAAACGAAAACTAAAAAGAAGGGGAAAAGTATACCGAAGGAAAGACTTACCACAGGGGTGAGGATTGCTCAGTTTTAGGAAACTAGGTGAAAATGGGTATCTTTTTTTATTCATTGTATCATCCCCAAACTATTAGATTTTTAACTTGAGTTTAAGATGCTTTATGTGTTAAAATTATTCAGTAATTTTTCTCTTGAAAGCCAAAGGTCTGTTTTAGGCTCTATGTAAATTCACGTTGGCTTAGATGGCATCTGTTTTTGAAAACTGTGATATAAATTATTTCTGTCTTAGAGATCAAAAGGTAAATAACAGATTTGATATTAAATTAACTCAGTTGCCTAAAGTATCTTTTCACTCTTTGATATAAAACAAACCTGCTACCAGCAGAAACACTGTATTTGGTTAAAAATGTATCTCTTGTTATAAAAGTGCAAGTAAATATGCTTTAAATCTGAAAGCTTTGGCATGTTCCTTAAATTTTAATTCGTTCATAGATTGAGTTAATTAAAATTGCAATGTAGTTGCAAATCAGATACCAGATTCGGAGTTAGGATTTCAATTCTTAATACTTCTGGATATTAAGTATTCTTTCCTACTCTCTGCTGTAGAGTGTTCCAGGAGAAAACGTATACTTTTTTTGAGAACAATGCACTTGTCACGAAATGTTTGCATATGTCTATCCACTAGTCCCAAAGCATCTTATTATCAGAAATTACTCCACTGTTCTCAAACAGTAATGTAGGAAACAAGGCATCGGTCTCATTATCGTATGAACATATTTACTTCCTTCCTTAGCTTTTTGCATCCCTACCCCATCCTCTACTTTTATGCTCTGTTACTCTGTGAGCTGTTTCCTTACTTTCCCCATGTCTGCCTCACTGGTTTTATTTATTTTGCTAAGCAATTATTTATAGAGGGCTTAATATGTACCAGGCACTTTTATTATTGCTTAGCAGTCCTCTCCAGGTTTTCTTTCTTTCTTTTTTTTTTTTTCAGGAAGAAAAACAGATGAAACTAAAAATGCACCTGTTTTATTTTATTTTATTTTATTTTATTTTATTTTATTTTATTTTATTTTATTTTTTAACACACCTGTCTTAGAATAGACCCTCACTCCAGGTTGTAGAGCATGGATATACGTCACAAGCAGTTGAACAGTTTTGTGCAGGTTTTACCTGGAATGCTGCCTCCATTTCCTAATGTCAGAAATTTTCTGACCCAGATGCATAAAATATTTTTAACAGGCTTTTTTTTTTTTTCTTTTTACTGCTAAACACAAGAATTCTCACTTGGCGAAGATGAAAGCAACAAATGTGTTGCTGTAGTGAATTGTCATTGCGGTTGTGGTGGCCTGAGCAGTGTTCTCCAGGGAGCTCTGGTCTCCCGAAAATAATGGGAACGTTTTTGTAGAGTTTGGTTTGACTTTAAGTTAGTGTGGATAATTCTCATGTTCTGTATTGATACTCTCATGGATACTGTGGTCAGAAAATACGTAGGAAGCTACCATTCTCAAAAAGTTACATGTAATAAACAGGCACTTTCATGGTACATATTCAAGCATGCCTTTTAAAATATGCAAAAAGTCTTAAATTATAAAACACCCTAATAAGTTGTTGTTGGCTTAACAAAATACTTTTTCATCTTATAAAAGGATTCACCATAAGTTTCCTCTAAATAGCTATTTCTTCACTTAAGAATGGTTCAGTTTACCAAAAATAAGTAACCAAAACTTTTCCAAAATAGTTATTGCAAAAGGTGAGATACATTTATATCTTTTGCACAAGCTAGCCTTGTATATAAACAGAAAACAATACAAGAGCCTTTAGATTTCAGTCTGTTTATTACAAATACTAACAACAAAGGGGCACCTGAGTGGCTCAGTCACTTAAATGTCTGACTCTTGATTTCGGCTCAGGTCTTGATCTCACTGTTGTGAGTTCAAGCCCCATGTCAGGCTCTATGCTGAGCATGAGCCTGCTTGGGATTCTCTCTCTCTGCCCCTCCCCTGCTTGTGTGCTCTCTCTCTCAAAATATATGTTAATTAATTTAAAAAAAAACGAATACTGACAATGAAATATATACATCCTACTAATAATTTTTTAATAAATTATTACATATAGGTGAAAATGTCTGTATGCAGAATATATACACAGGAGTTGTACACAAAATCTAGTGCTTTATATAAGATGTATATATATATATATATATAGCAAGTGATCTCAGTATTAATAAGCAAATACAGAGGATTTCTTTCAATGGCTAATTTGTATAATTTTTGTTTCTAAAGTCATAAACATTAAAATATGGTTTTCTTTAAAATTTTAGTTTTTATTATGTTTTTCTTTTATAGCTGCCTAAAATGTTGGAGGAGAATCAATTCTTCAAAGCAAGATGTCTGATTTACTGTGAATGGGCCCAAACTTTGATGACACTGAAAACGTTTTGGGGCATACACATTCTCAAAAGATAGGATCCAATGCCCAAAAGAAATGGAACTTAATGTTGTGCCAAAGTTAAACTACTGCATTTGGCGGAAGTTCTGCAATGTAAATAGAACACTAATTAAAAAAAAACTTGTAAAAATTCAAATTTTAATATAGTACATTTTTATTCTGATATGATGGAGACATTCTGATTCTTAGACTTTCTGAGGGGGTTTAATGACCACTAGAGCTTGTCCTCATATTCTGTCCAGGTTAATACTGTATGTCTAGTGAGATGGGCCTTATTGCCTGTATTCTTTGATACGTGATTAAGCTTATAGCTTTGAGTGACCAAACATTTTACAGAGTAAAAATTATTAGGAACAGGAAAAAGAAGAACCTGATTTATTTCTATGTCTTATTTATCAGGCCCTGCACTAAGAATAAAATTTGTACGTGGGCTTATATCATTTTAATGTAAAACAGCCAATTGACACGTGTTGGAAACGTTAAGATTTTGTGGTGTCTTTGGCCCTTAATGATTGGATCTTTAATTGAACACATTCATAGGCACCACTCTTACTCTGTAATACTCTTCATTTTTTTTCCATCAGAAGCTGAATTTGCTTTGTAGTAAACTGAAGATAATCAATATTGAAGAAGGAAAAAGAAAATGGCATAAGAATTTGGATAGGGTGAAACTCTGAAATAAATATTTTACCAAAAATGTGAAGTACCATGTAGTGAATATATAGTTAGTGTTTTCTTACAATCATATAGAAATCAGAGATGTTTGTACAGGTATCAGATCAGAATTTTCAAGAATTGTGAAATTCTCTTTCAGTGAAACTCTAGGTAGCAATTTCAGTGAATAGAGAAAAAATTCTGAACTGATCGTAATGAGTTAAAGGTTAGCTTTTCACTTATGAATTATGGGAGTGTTAACTGTTAACTCTTGCCATATCAGGAGACTGAAAGTTCATACTAACTTATAAACTTTGTAAAGACAGGTGCTGTTCATTCATGTTGAGAAGGACCCTTTTTTTGTGACTATAGGATTGTTTTTCAAAATGTGCTTTCTTCATAGAGAAATGTTCAGTTTAATCAGCTCTGCATTTTAAAATGTTTTTCTGAATGACCGGATGTAGTGGGCTTGGCCAGTTTGTCTAATTTAATGAGTAATATTAAGCTCTTGTTTTTACCTAAATGTTTGTCAGCTAATGAAATGTTATGAAAAAGCCTTGAATATGCATGCTGCTTTCATTTTTATAAACTTTTTATTTTTTAACTATAGCTTTATTAGTAATTCCAAAATGCTGCAATGTAGCTGATTTCTTCACTCAGACAGCTGGCTTTGTGGGTGGCTTTTTCATACTACTGTTAACTTTTTTAAGAAGAAGCAATGTAAAGACTGTAACAATTTAATGCACTAAACTGTTCTTTCTTTTACACATTTAAAAACTTCTTAAAGCACTCTGTATTATAATGATTAAATTGCTCCCTTTTTTAAACCATTGCTAACATGGTCTGAGTTTTGTTTGATAATTTTAATATTTTCAAATTTGAAATGTCAAGTATTGGAAATGAAGCCTTTGAATATATATTATGCTTCCCTTGCAATATGTTAACTTTGTATAACTGTAAATAACTAGTAGTAATCCCCCCCCCCACACACACACCTCTTTTAAAAACTTGGCGCTTCGTTCTGCTCTGATGTTTGCTAGCTTTTAAATATATTTATTTGACAGAGCAAAACCCTCTTCTCCTGGTCGATTATGTCCTTGAATACAGAATAAAAGTTAGCAGTGAGTAGTAGTTTTCAGTGACTTTTTTCTATTTTATTAACGGAGTTTTTAAAACCTTGTGGCATACTATGCATAACAAAATGTGCCACTCTATCTGTTTTTAAGATACATGATTCAATGATGTTCACAGTGTTGGGCAACCATCACGACTATTTCCAAAGTTTTTTCATTATCCCAAACAGAAACTATAACTATTAAGCAATAGCTCTGCATTCTCCCCTCCCCCCAGCCCCTGGGAACCTTCAAACCTACTTTCTGCTTCTATGAAGTTGCCTATTCTTGATATTTCAAATAAGTGGAATCATACAATACTTGTCTTTTTATATTTGACTTATTTCATTTATCATAATGTTATCAAAGTTAATTCATGTTGCAGTATGTATCAGAACTTTGTTCCTTTTTACAGCTGAATAATATTTCAGTGTTGTGGGGAGGGGGGGCGGTGTGCCACAATTTTTTTTTTTTCCTAACAATACCTGTAGCCCTCTGGCTTCACTTTTTGTTTTATTTGAGTATAGTTGCCACATGATGTTACATTAGTTTAAAGTATACAACACAGTGATACAACAATTCTCAATTATATTTTATCAGAATTGATGGATAGACACGGGTTGTTTCTTCTACCTTTTGGCTAGAAAAATGCTGTACTAAACATTGGCATAAAAGTATCTGAGTCTCTCTTTTTTTTTTTTTAAATGCAGATCTAAGACTTTTAATTTTTATTTATTTATTTATTTTATTTCTAGGAGAGATAGAGAGTGTGAGCAGGGGAGGGTCAGAGAGAGAGGGAGTCACAGACTGAAACAGGCTCCAGGCTCTGAGCTGGCTGTCAGCACAGAGCCCAACGCGGGGCTCGAACCCACGAACTGCGAGATCATGACCTAAGCGAGTCAGACGCTTAACTGACTAAGCCACCCAGGCGCCCCTCAGAGTCTCTTTTAAGTTCTTTCAGATGTATATCTAGGGGTGGAATTGGTGAATCAGAGTAATTCTATGTTTAATTTTTTGAGGAATTATCACGCTTTTCCACAGTGACAAACTGTTTTCCACAGTGCCTGTAACCATTTTGCATTCCACCAGCAATGTACAAGGAAGGGTTCCTGGTTCTCCATATCCTCACCAACACCTTTTATTTTCAGTTTTTAAAATTATTATTACTGTCCTAGTAGGTATGAAGTGGTGTCTTGTGGTTGTGATTTGCCTTTCTCTAATGACTAATGATGTTCAGCATCTTGTATCTGGTTATTGACCATTTGGATATTTTCTTTGGAGAAATGTGTATTGCAGTTTTTTTGCCAAGTTTGTAATTGAGTTGCTTCCTGTTGAGTTTTAGGAGTTCTTTGTATATTTTAGATGTTACACCCTTACCAGAGACATGATTTGCAAATACAGTCAATTATCATTATCCACAGATTCTGTATATAGAAATTTGACAACTCACTAAAATTTATTTATAACCCCAAAATAAATATTCACGGCATTTTTGTGCTCACCCACGCACATGTGAATGGTGGCAAAACATTTGAGTTGCTAATCTTCATGTTCCCATGTGAGGCTAAAAAAAAAAAAAGTGATGCTTTGCCTCTTATTTCAGCTCTCAGATTATAAGGAATCATCCTTTTTTGTATCAGTGCCACTTTTTAAGTACATCTGCGTCTTTTGTTGGTGATTTCACTGTTTAAAATGACCCCTAAGTGTAGTGCTGATGTGCTATCTGGTGTTTGTAAATGCAAGAAGGCTGTGAATGCCTTATGGAGAAAATACATGTTAGGCAAGTTTTATTCAGGCATGAATTATAGGGCTGTTGGCTGAGAGTTCAATGTTAATAAATTAACAATGTATCTTAAATAAGGTATGTTTAAACAGAAAAGCACATAAAAGTTATGTATTGATCAGTTTATGAAAAGGTTATGATCAGAAGCTCCCAGGTTCTTAACCGTAGGAGCATTTGTTCAGTATTCACTAACTCAGTGTTCATGGTGACTTTCTAGAACTATTGCAGGGGGAACAAGAGTTGACTATATTTTCTCCCTTCTGTAGATTGTATTTTCACTTTCTTTTTTTTTTTTTTTTAAATGTTTTATTTATTTCTAGGAGAGAGAGACAGCGTGAGCAGGGGAGGGTCAGAGAGAGAGGGAGTCATAGACTCTGAAACAGGCTCCAGGCTCTGAGCTGGCAGTCAGCACAGAGCCCGACGCGGGGCTCGAAACCACGAACCGCGAGATCATGACCTAAGCGAAAGTCGGACGCTTAACCGACTAAGCCACCCAGGCGCCCCTGTATTTTCACTTTCTTGATAGTGTCCTTTGATGCACAAAATATTTTCAGTTTTGATGAAGTTCAGTTTTTTATTATTGTTGTTTTTGTTGCTCATACTTTTGATGTTGCTCAAGCACCACATTGGGCATTACCTAATAAGAAAAATTCCACTGCCAAATCCAAGGTCATGAAGATTTACTCCCATGTTTTCTTCTAAGAGTTTTATGGTTACAGCTCTTATATTTAGGTCCCTTAATCCATTTTTTTAAAAATATTTTTTTTTCTAGGAGAGAGAGAGAGAGAGACAGCGTGAGCAGGGGAGGGTCAGAGAGAGAGGGAGACACAGACTCTGAAATAGGCTCCAGGCTCTGAGCTGGCAGTCAGCACAGAGCCCGATGCGGGGCTTGAACCCACAAACCACAAGATCATGACCTAAGCAAAAGTCGGATGCTTAACCGACTAAGCCACCCAGGCGCCCCCCCTTAATCCATTTTTTAAATATTTATTTATTTTTGAGAGAGAGAGAGAGAGAGAGAGAGAGAGTGTGTGTGTGTGTGTGTGTGTGTGTGTGAGAGAGAGAGAGAGTGGGGGAGAGGCACTGAAAGAAGGGGACAGAGGATGTGAAACGGGCTCTGTGCTGACATCAGAGAGCCTGATGTGGGGCTCAAACTCACGAACCATGAGATCATGACCTGAACCGAAGTTGGCTGCTTAACTGACTGAGCCACCCAGTTACCCCAGTCATTAATCCATTTTGAGTAAATTTTTATATATTGATGTGAGATAAAGGTTAAACTTCATTCTTTTGCATGTAGTAATCCACTTATACAAGCACCAGCTGTTGAAACAACTATCTTGCCCTCATTGAATGGACTTAGCACCCTTGTCAAAAATCAGTTGGCTGTGGGCTCTTGAGTGGTGCAGTTGGTTAAGTGCCTGATTTCAGTTCAGGTCATGATCTTGCAATTCATGGGATTGAGCCCTGTGTCAGGCTCTGCACTGACAGCACAGAGACTGCTTGGGATTCACTCTCTCCCTCTCTGTCTCTGCCCCTCCTCCACTCATTCTCTCCCTCTCTGAAAATAAATAAATAAACTTAAAATCAGTTGGCTGTACATGTGAAGGTTTATTTCTGGACTCAATTCCCTTAGTCTGTATATCTGTCCTTTCCGCATACCACGCTGTTTTGATTCTTTTAGCTTTCCAGTAAGTTTTCAAATCTGGACTATGAGTCCTTAACTTTTTTCTTTTTCAAGATTGTTTTGTCTATTTGGGATACCTTGCAATTCCAAATGCATTTGAGGATTGGTTTTTCTATTTCTTAAAAAGTTACTGGAAGTTTGAATAATGAACTGTGGAAGAAATTATGTTGGATCTTTAGATTGTTTTGGGTAGTGTTGACATCTTAACAACATTATGTATTCCTGTCTATGAACATCAGATGCCTTTCCATTTATTTGGGTCTTATTTAATTTCTTTCAGCAGGCTTAATAGTTTTCAGTGTAAGATATATTCTTTCAGATGTCATTGTTATTGGAATTGCTTTTTAAATTTTTTTTAATGTTTGTTTATTTTTGAGAAAGAGAGAGTGCAAGCGGGGGAGGGCAGAGAGAGAGGGAGACACAGAATCTGAAATAGGCTCTAGGCTCTGAGCTGTCAGCACACAGCCTGACGTGTGGCTCAAACCCCCAAACAGTGAGATCGTGAATTGAGCTGAAGTCAGATGCTTAACTGACTGAGCCACCCAAGGGCCCCTGGAATTGCTTCCTTAATTTGTTCTTCAGATTGTTTATTGCTGGTGTATAGAAACAACTAATTTTTTTAAGTTTTATTTATTTATTTTGAGAGGGAATGGGAGAGAGAAAGCACTAGCAGGGAGGGGAGAGAGAGACACTTCCAAGCAGGCTCCACACCAGCAGCACAGAGCCCGACACAGGGCTTGAACTCGCAAACCATGAGATCATGACCTGAGCCAAAACCAAGAGTCAGACTGAGCCACCCAGGCACCCCACAGAAACAACTAACTTTTTGTTTGTTGATCTTGTAAGCTGAAATTTTGCTGAATTCATTCATTAGCTCTAGTAGTTTTCTTGTGGCTTCTTTAGGATTTTCTCTATTTAGGATCATGTCCTGCTTAAATAGATATAGTTTTACTCTTTTCCAATTTGGGTGCCTATTGTTTCTTTTTCTCATCTAATTACTCTGGCTAGAACTTCTAATACTGTGATGAATGGCACTGGTGAAAGACAGCATCCGTGTCTTGTTCCTGATCATAAAAGAAAGCTTTCAGTCTTGCCATCAAATATCGTTATCTGTGGGTTTTTCATGAATGTCTTTTATCATGTTGAGGAAGTTCTAGTGTTATTGTTCTGACAGGTTTTATCGTAATAGGTGTTGGATTTTGTCAAATGCCTTTTCTGGCATCAATTGAGATGACTGTTGGGCTTTTTCCCCTTCGTTCTAGTAACATGATGAATTATACTGATTAATTTTCATATGTTGAACCACTGTTGTATTCCTAAGATAAATCCCACCTGGTTATAGTGGGAGGGCACTGGGAGGAGCTTTCCTGACAAGGGAAATGGTAACAGAGGCCTAGTAGTGGCAGGGAAGGTTGCAGGATGAAGGGAAGACTTGGGGGGCGAGGTGGGGAGGCCCATTCTGGAGAGGACCAGCCTGCTTGCAGAGCAGGATTCAGTTGAAGAAATGAGGCAGGGGAGGGATAAAACCTTTAGAGGTGATGTATATGTGTCACCTTGAGTGGAGGGAAGGTTTCACAGGATATATACTTATGTCAAAATTCATTTTAAATGTGTGCAGTTGTCAATTATACCTTGATAAAGTTGTAGAAACAAAAACGCAAGAAAGAAAGAAAGAAAGAAAGAAAGAAAGAAAGAAAGAAAGAAAGAAAGAAAGAAAAGAAAGAAAGAAAGAAAGAAAGAAAGAAAGAAAGAAAGAAAGAAAGAAAGAAAGAAAGAAAGAAAGAAAGAAAGAAAGGGGAGAGGAGAGGAGAGGAAGAAAAGAAGAAAGAAAAGAGTATGAGGGTTTGGTAACCAACTGTAGATGGTTTTGAATGCCTAAGGATGTGTAGTTAGTAAGGGGTCAAGCTTTTTCAAAGCACCTCTAACATCTCCCTTGGGCCAGGAAGGAAAGTAGTAACCTCAGACACGCATCTTGGAGGGCTGGATAAAACTTCCCCTGGCTTCACAGAACGTCCGGATTTATGGGTAATTCCAAAAACAATTTGAAAACAACCAGTCTTCTCACCTTTGGTTAAAGCCTGTGGTCAAAGATAATATTTCGGTGTTCTGGAGGGGAGTATCTTAGAGAGATAGAAATTGAGCAGGATTCAAGCCTGGGAGGGGTGTGGAGGGGTGTAACTTCTAAGTACAGTGAGAACAGTCTTATACTTTGGAAGAACCCCTGGGTCTGTGGGATGATGTACCCAAGAGGCTAGACTCCAGCCAGGGGCTTCCAGACAAGACCAAAGCAAAGACCCCACGCTCTGCCTGGCACAGTGACCGCACATCCCATAGACTGCTTGGCTCCCTGATACCTCCTGGTCCCACAGCCACCCCTGAGCCACCGGCAGACCAACAGGACCTTCAGCCTTCAGCTCATGGCGAGGGCTTCTTGTTCTGTGGCCAGTGGAGTCTCTTGGCAGGTGACCTGGAATTGGACGCACAGTATTGCTCGTCATTTTCTTCTGGGGGCCTGAATTGCCCAGGTCTCAGAGGCCATGTTGGAAGGTGTACAAGCAGCGCAGAGAAAGCCATTCTGCAGAGACACACAGACGAAATGAGAGTCCCCAAGCCTCCAGGACATGAGGCAGGCAGAGCCAGCCAGGGACAGATTCAGTTCTCCAGGTCTTTATGAAACCCTGCCATTTGGGTTTTGTGAGAGAGTTGAGAACACAGACTTTGATGTCAGATAAAGTTGAATTTTAATCTGGTTTCTTTCACTCACTACCTGGGACCCTGGGCAAGTTACCTGTCAGATCCTATTTCCTCGTACGCAAAAATAGAAATAATAATGTCTAATTTTGAGGGAGATATTTTGAGTGTTAATTACAATGAAGTTAATAGAATGTCCGTAGCACAACCTACATAATACACATCTACATAATAGATGCTCATAAATGTTGGCTCCTTCCATCCCCCTCAGAAAGGACCTGAATATGCAACTTAGAACTGAGAAGTGGGGCACCTGGGTGGTTCAGTCAGTTAAGTGTCCGACTTCAGCTCAGGTCATGATCCAGAGGTTGAGTTCAAGCCCTGCATCACCTGCGCTATCAGCGCAGAACCCACTTCGGATCCTCTGTCTCCCTTTCTCTCTCTTTCCCAATTTGCTCTCTATCAACAATTAAACAAACAAACTTAAAAACAAAACAAAACTGAGAAATATTTCTGTCTGCTCCTTCTGCTATTTCCTGTTCATTCAACAAGCATTGATTGAGCAGCTCTGGGCCAAACCCTGTCTGAGGGATTGGGTTTCCAAGATAGAAAGATACCATCTCTAACCTCCAGTAGTCCACAGCATCATAAATGCCACAGTGGATAAAAGCATGGAGGAATGACAGAAAAAAGGAAGGCAAGCTGCCTAGAGTAAGTGATATCTATCTTGCAGTGGGGAACTTAATCACCGCCCTCAGTCAAGAATCAGATTTCTATAAATAAAAATCTATAAAAATTTTTATTACAACCCACACAATCTTAACCACTTGCAAAATTCCCCTTTACTCCCTACCTGTGCTTAGCACCTGGCATTTCCTAAGTATGTAAGTTGTATTTAATAGTTACAAAGTGCCTTTCTCTCTTACTGGTTTACTCTCCTCTTCTTATTTTAGTTTTTATTATTTTTTTAAAGTAGGCTCCACACCCAATGCGGGGCTTGAACTCACAATCC
Source organism: Hyaena hyaena (assembly GCF_003009895.1). Taxonomy (NCBI): domain Eukaryota; kingdom Metazoa; phylum Chordata; class Mammalia; order Carnivora; family Hyaenidae; genus Hyaena; species Hyaena hyaena. The sequence continues at coordinate 3,406,629 of NW_024080694.1, forward strand.
TGAGATCAAGAGTCACATGCTCTACCCACTGAGCCAGTCAGGCTCCCCCTCCTCTTTTTAAAAATGACATTATCTAGAGGCACCTGGCTGGCTCAGTGGGTGGAGCGTGTGACTCTTGGTCTCACGGTTGTGAGTTCAAGCCCCACGTTGGGTGTAGAGATCACTTTAAAAATTAAATTAAAAAAATATTTATGGGGTGTCTGCGTGGCTTAGTTGAGTGTCCAGCTTCAGCTCAGGTAGTGATCTTGGGGTTTGTGAGTTCAAGCCCAGCACCAGGCTGTGTTCTCAGCACAGAACCATTCTTCAGATCCTCTGCCCCTCTCTCTCTGCCCCTCACCTGTTTGAGCTCTCTCTGTCAAAAATAAATAAACATTTAAAAAAATGACATTGGGGCATCTGGGTGGCTCAGTTGGTTGAGAATCCAACTCTTGATTTTGGCTCAGGTCATGATCCCAGTGTTCTGGGATCAAGCCCCACTTTGGACTGAGAATCCTGAGAATCATAAGCCCCTTGCTCATTCCTCTGTGCTCTCTCTTCTAAAAAAAAAATAAAATAAAAAATAAAAAGATAGTATCCTAAGTCCTTTCCATCAGTGAGCCAGTGGTTTAAAACTTGGGGTTCAGGTACCAGGTCCTCAATAGTGATAGGGGCCTTTGTGCTGTTTTCATTATTAATAAATACCCAATGTTAATCATGTTTAACCTTTCCCCAGGCTTTCTGGAGTCCCTCACAGCTACTTTGCTTTCAGCTAAAATCCTAACACACAACAAGGCAATGCCAGTAGGCTCAGGCTGAGCAGAAGCTTGTACTGACTCTTATATAGGACTTTGGATTCACTTTTTTAAAAGAAAGCAAAGCAATTATTAGTTAATTAATGCAGTTTTATTGTGTACACAAGTCCTCCGAAACTTTTGAGGAAAAATAACTGAAAGCGTTCTTAGTGGTGAAAAGGCTGGAAACCCCTGAGCTCAGGAATTTTGAGTTCAAAGGGCAAAGAACTCTCTCTTACTCATAAGCTGCAATTCTGTGGCTTCTTTACCATTGCAGCAGAAAATTTAGTTGAAGTGGTTGTTGGGCCAGGAGGAGGCTGGGGCGGGGTGGGGAGGTGGGGGGTGTGAAGTGGGGACACAGAAACCAAGAGGATTTGATGTTCCAAAACTAAACAGCCTTTAGAAAGAAAAGGCTGGGGAAAAAAAAAAATCTCTGTCTGCCTTTGCTCTGTTCTTACTTTGCTCCTGAAACAGGAATTTTGAATGAACATGTATTACTCATTTGCTATCTGACAGGCATTTTACATGCATTATTTTAATCAATGCCCATTTGACAAATTGGGTCACACTGCTAGTGAATAATTGAACCAGGATCATGAGCCCAGAGAAATCTGGTGCTTGAGGCTGTTTCAACACCATGCTGTGTTATTGCTTTTTCTGCTAAAACAGGATATATTAACATTAGGACAAATATGCTTAACTTGTTTAGACTCCATTACTTCTGGATGATGATATTATGGAGGTGGATATTTCTTCTCTTTTTCTATAATTTCTATTTTTTTCTTTGATTTTTTTCTTCTATTTTTCCATAATTTCTAAAATTTTCCTAATTAGGACTATAACATCTCTGATAGGAAAACAAACTTTTTCTTCTTTTTTTTAACAGCCTTTCTATGGATGAATACATTAGTAGTTAATGTCTGGAGCCTGTCCGGATGAAACCTTCCACTCAAGGTTGTTGGATATATGGGCTGACTCTAGATCTGAGGAGTGATCGATCAGCAGAGAGATGGATTTTGAAACCTTGGGGAGTGGATTAGGTTCCCCCAGGTTAAGTTTGTGGAATAGAAAATTGGGTTGAAGATAAAACCTTGTAAGACAAATGGTGGAAGAGGACCAGGTGAGTGGGGAGAAGTGGGAAAACCTGCTGTGTAATATATCACAGTAATATTTGAGCTGTGCCATATTGGCCGGTATTTTGTCAATAATTTCGATTTTCTAGTCTCAAGGAATATCTTGAAAGTATAAGAACTCTAGTAAATGTTAGTTTTACACTTCTGGGATTTGGTGTTTTTTTTTTCTTCAGGTAAAATTAATGGTCCTTGATCGAACATCCATAGTAAACTTATGCACTCCGTTTTATAAATGGCGTGAATTACTCTGGTCTTTGCTATTGGTGGTGGTGTCTCTTTTCCCAAAATATGGGGACTAGAGATTGATTTGTCTTTCCCAGCTCGTAGCCACATAAGAATTGATCCTAAGCAGCATACTTATCTCTAATCTCCAACAACTCCATTTGCAAAGCGGGAATCATTGTGCCTTTCCTAAGTTGTTAGGAGAGGATGTTAAGTGCAAAAACTGTGCTTAACACAGCGCCACAAATATCTTCAGTGGTGAAAAAAATGGTACCTATGAGTTTTAAAAAACTACCCTGGAGCCTGCTTTTGATGCGTGCAGATAAGGATCTCTGTCCATCTCCTGAAACAGATAAGTCAAACACTCCGCTCCCGACTTCGGTCAGTTTGTGAGTCAGATAAAAATCTGTTTCACCAGGACCAAGCCAGCTGCGAGCCAATGCCCGCTTTGGGGCCCCTCCTCCCAGAGACTACAAGCCCCAGCATGCCGCGCTCTGGCCTTGGAGGCTCCGCCCCTTCCGCACTGGCACGCACGTGGGCGCCGCTCTAGACTCCGCCTACTCCCAGAGTCCGGCGGCGGGCGCGGGATGGAGACTGGGTGCTGGTTGCTAGGGGGCGAGTTCGAGGACTCGGTGTTCGAAGAGAGGCGGGAGCGGCGGCCTGGACCGCCGGCGTCCTATCGCGCCAAGCGCTGCGAGCCGCAGGTGAGACGGCGGGGCCTGCTGGCCTCTGTCCAGACCGCCGGCCTCGGCCTCCGCGGGTTCCCGGCGGGGAGCTCCTTGAGGCACTAGCGCCCGCCTCCTCGCCGGGCCGCCCCTCCCGTTGCCCTTCCCCTCTCCCCACGAGGCCGGGGCGTTTCCCGAGCCTCACCCGGAGGGGTCGGCCCGTCGGCCCCGCGCTGGCGGCGATTAACTGGTACCGGGCGTTTGGCGGGTCTTCCCCGAGGCTGGCTGGCCTCACGTCCCCCCCAGCCCCGAAGTCTTCGGCAACCCGGTATGGCCACACTGATTCTGCAGTCTGTACCCCCCCAGACATCCGGCCCCCGCCCACTTTCCAAAACTATTGTTTTCTGCTCCGCAAACGGCGACGCCCCGCCCACTGACCTGCCCTTAGTCCGTGAGTTTCCTCCGTCCGCTTTTCAGCCCTGCTCGCAGGGTCAAATCCTTGAATTATATCCGTTTCTTAGAGCGCACTTCGAATGCTGCCTCCTCCAGGAAGTCTTTTCTGATTTCCTCATTCCAAGCAAATACAGTTTGTCTTTACTTCCCCCTTGCATTCAGTTTGTGTTAACAGCCCTTGTCGGGAGCGTCACGCTCTTGGACCCTCAGTGCTAAATGATCTCAGCAGAGTGGGTGCTTGACTTCATGTCGTCTACAGTGCCTGGTAGTTTTTGTTCATAATAGCAAACTCCGTGAATGTTTGGAATTAGTAGAATATTACTTTGTATTGCCGCATGGGTGTAAATCTCAGCTCACGTGTAAGAACTACTGTACTATTTATCAAAAATGTACCTGTTCCAGGCACTGTGCTAGGTACCTTTATAGGTATGGTCTTCATTTTTCCTTGAAACCGTTGTAGAGATCTCAGGCGCTCAGTAATTACTGAAATATGTGTGTTTCACTTTCCTTTTCTCCTTATCTGTACATCCTTTCAGCATTGCTTGTAGTAGTTGATCATGTAGACTAAAAACAGGAATGGCCTTGGGATCGCAGAGTGGTGCAGCATCAAAAGCTATAGGTATTAGTGATAGGACCCTGAATTCCAGCCTGGGCTTTACCGCTTAGCTTTCAAGGTGTCACTTCCTTCCTTGTCATTTGGGAACAATAGTATTTGCTGGCTCCCAGGGCTGTCGTGGAGTGAAATGGGTGAAGGACCTTGTCAGGTGTGATGTGCTGTATGCGTAGAGAGTCGGAGCCGAAGATCGCTCGTCTTTAGGACGCGTTTGGTACGTGGTCCCGCTCGTAAAGCCAGAGACGCCTTCGCGGGTCATGGTGGTTCCCTGGGTGTAACACTGGGAGCTTTGGTTAGATTTCTGTTGTCCCCGTTCTGCATGTGACAAAGGCTGGAGGTACCCAGTGCCTCACCTCTTAGTGCCACCCTTGTTCACAGATCTCCCCTCCTTCCTCTTACCAGAAAGGGGTGTTTGAAGCCACCCCTGTTCTGAATTGTTGCAGGCCTGCACGTTAAGTGGGAGGAGAAAAGGATCATTCGAAAGCCAGTTTTTGCTTGACCATCTCCCAGAGGGATCATGACAATTGGATAGAGGTTCGTAGTTAGGGAGTTGGGCTTGGCGCTGTGACTGGAGAGCGGCGGAGCGCAGAGGAAAGTGGTGGCTTCTGTACTTAGACTGTTGTTGACTTTTTTTTTTTAATGTTTTATTTCCGAGAGAGAGAGAGGGAGAGACAGTGTGAGCAGAGGAGGGTCAGAGAGAGGGGGAGACACAGAATTGGAAGCTGGCTCCAGGGTCTGAGCTGTCAGCACAGAGCCCGACGCAGGGCCTCGAACCCACGCAACGCGGGGCTGGAACCCACGAACCATGAGATCATGACCTGAGCCAAAGTCGGACCCTTAACGGACTGAGCCACCCAGGCGCCCCATGTTGTTGACTTTTGCAGTCCTTCGGAGACAACAGAAAACGGCAGTTGCCGGCTTTCTTCGCTGTGATAGACCAGGCTATGGAGAGAAACGATTTCACGAAGTTAATGGTGGGGCAGTGATAGGCGGGCAGCTCTTCTAGAAATGGAACCAAGCAATTAGACGTGATAGTGGAACTATCACAAATGCAGCTGTGTTTTTAATAGCACTTTGCCTGGGGATCAACCCCATTCATCCTCAGTATGGTTTTCTGTGTTTTTTTTGTGAGGAAAGGGGATGCCCAGTTACTGCTTTGGAGCTGGAAAAAGTGGCCACAGACCGCTTCTTGTTACACTTGTTTTCTCATGTTCACGTTCTTTATTCCCTAACCAGGAACTCCCAGTTCACTCTCCTTTCTATCCATAAGGTTGAAGTCAGTAGAAAAGAGAATACAGTATTCCAGATGGGCATTTACTCAAACTTCTCCCCTTTGGGAGAAGGAGAGGTCTTTGGCATTTGATTGCACGGAAACCTACTTTCAGCCTTAATTTCTGCCTTTTTGGTCAAATTCTACTTTTTGCTTTTACAACATTTTCACAGTAAGCACTATAAAAATAATTCTTCTTTCCTGTGTCCTTTCCATAAAGGGTTGTCAATACCTGTTCCAACCACTCTAAAAATGTCTCTGCGGGGAAACATACGTAGGCCTAAAGAGGCATTCAAGGGACGCCTGGGGCGCTCGGTCATCCTAAGCATCTGACTCTTGATTTTAGCTCAGGTCATGATCTCATGGTTTGTGAGTTCAAACCCACGTCGGGCTCTGTGCTGACAGTTTGGAACCAACTTGGATTCTCTCTCTCTCTCAAAATAAATAAGCTTTTAAAAAAAAAAAAAGAAAAGAAAAAGAACTTTTGAACTGTCCTAGTTAAAATGTAGCTTCCCGGGCACCACAACCCCATTTAGAAATGCTATAGATAGAACCAAATAGGCCTGTGCTTCTTTTTCAGTTGAGGGGTTCCATATCATGGGTACGTTACGGAAAATTGAATAAAAACTGAGCCATCACTAAAATTGTCGTTCTTCTCATCACAGGTTTTCCTGTGAGTCTCATCCTAAAAAAGGATCTTTTTTTTGAGGTCTAATCAATTATATATGGGAAATTGCTTCTACTTGAGTATGAGATGGAAAAGTATCACTTAATTCCCTGTAATGTGCTATTTTCACAATTTCTAGTGGTTTTATGAAGAAACGGGGAGCAGTGATGATGTTGAAGCTCTGACTCTGAAGAAATTCCAAGGGGACCTTGCCTACAGGCGGCAGGAGTATCAGGTAGAATTGAACATATGTAAGGTTGCACTACTTGAAATAGCCTCTTGTTCTGTCAGTTACAGCGTATCAGTGATGAGTGTGTTGTGTGTGAGGATGAATTTAGTGTTTTGTGGTAAGTTGATCTCAGAATCCCAAATCTCTGTCCTTTTCTTCATGGCTCTCTGTCGTTTGTTCTGTTTCCTGTAACTACGATATAGGGATCTTCTTGAGATCCTTGCAGGTCTGTTTCCCCAGGCTGTCTGTCTCCTCATTCTGTGGGACCCTCTAGCGCAGATGCCTCATGGGGTCAGAGGAGCAAAGCACCCCAAAATGTGTAAGAAAAAGAAAGAACTAATAATTAGGTATCAGCTTGCTTTACATATAAAATCTCATTTCTTCTTGGCAAGAGTCCCTTTGCTATTTTGCTGATGAGGAAAGGCAGGCTATATAGCAAGTTCATGGCAGAACCAGGATCCACACCCTGGTCTGCTTGGCCCCAGAATGCTTTCGTACCATACGGTGATATTTTCCATGGTCGTAGTGGTTATATTCTCCAGCCATCTCTTTTCTCCTTTTTAGAAAACAGAACTGACAGATACTCAAGCCCTCCTTAGTTCATTGCAGAGTCTTTTATAATATTACCTTTTGCCACGAAAAAAATCATCCCTGGAACTGAATCCTTTTTCTACTATGGTTTTGCTTCTCTTTTCATTCCGTCTCTTCATTTCCTTTATTTAACAAATAATTGGCAGAAAGCACTGCAAGAGTACTCCAGTATCTCTGAAAAACTGCCGTCTACAAATTTCGCCATGAAAAGGGATGTCCAGGAAGGCCAGGCGCGGTGTCTGGTTCGCCTGGGAAGGCACACCGAGGCGCTGGAGATCGCTGCAAACTTGGTAAGCGGCCTCACTGCTTCTCCATCAGTCGTCCTGGGATTGTTGGTTATTTTCTAAAAGACAAAACAAAAAACAGCTTCTTGCAAGCAGCAGAATCTTTGGGGTTGGATAAGGAGACGAAAATTGTCAGTGGTGTGAGAACTTTATTAGGATGAACAGTTCAGAGCTCTAGACAATCACTTTCTTGTAATATTTTTTCTTTCCTGTGTTACGTTCAAAAGTCTTCATTGCCTGGAAATCTCATTTGTAAAGGTTTTACTGTCATGAGGAGTAAATATTCAGAGTTAAAGGATCATCAGTAATTTTTTCTTCAATTTTTTTTAGATTTTATTTCCCAAAATTTCTACAATGAACATGGATTACTTTTGTAAACAAGAAAAAAAGTTACCAAAAAAAAGCCTAAATATATACTGAGCCAGGCTTAACAGCCTTTTTTATTCTTTTTTTTTCCCAGCCTTTTTTATTCATAAATGGAGTTTGTAGAATCCCTTCTTTAAGAGATAAAGAAAAGCAGTTATTTGCAATTCTAGATTCTGCCTGTTTTTGTTTTCAGATGATGGCATTTTTGGTTTACTTCTAGGGGCTGTGTGTGTGCACGTGCGCGTGTGTAAATTTTATATGAGGATTGGTCTAAGTTGACCAATATTAGTTTATAGATGACCACTTTACTTCCTCTGAGGGAATTAATGAGGCGCCAGGGCACTGAACTCGACCCCTGGGGATGCAGCCTAAAGTACGAGTGCCATTGAGCTGTCCTCTCCATGTCATCAACTAAGAGAAATCCCTAAATTTGCTTGCCAGTGGGGTTCGTTGCACAGTGCCTCAGCCTCTGGCAGTGAGAGGAACCTTGGACGCTGTGTGTAGAATGTGGAAAACAGCTGTGTCTTGTTCTTCTTTTCTCCTCTCTAGTAAGTGTGGGTTAATTCTTAAGCTGGAAGGTAAAATTACCTCGATTGGGAAGCACACAGCACAGTGAACTCGGTGGACTTTAACAGTGTTTATTCGTCTCCCAGGGCTACAGATTAACAGCTTTGGTCCTTTTAGTACTTTTTCTAGACATCAGTCACCCGTCCTTCGTCCTTCGTTCCTGTTCTGTGCTCTGCTGTCACCTCTCTCTTCCTGTCGTCTCCTGCGCCTATCCGTTGTGCTCGTTGCCCCGCCTAACCCACAGAAGTGGCGGCGGTGTTAGTGTTGGGTAGTTTTTGTGGTTCCCTCCAGCTTAGTGTGTTTCTGTGGCTCAGAGAAGGAGCTGTTGCCAGGGCTCCAGAGCTTGGAATGTCACCAGGCCGGAGGAAGGAAGGACCGGGCAGAAGCCCTTCAGCCCCCTGCCGGGACTTTGAGAACTATTCTTCAGGCCTCCAGGCACCCTGTTGGGGAAGGGACCAGCAGTGCAGGCCCTGGGCCTTTCCCTTTCTTTGGGGCTCTTCACATGATGCCAGCACACCCTACTGATTTACGTAGATTCTCTTCCTGGTACCGCATGTTTTTTTTTTATTTTTAAAATTTCTTGCTTACTTATAGACCCTTCTCTTTTGTTACTAGCTCTGGTCCTTTTCTGTGTGTGTCTTGGTGGCTGTTGTCCTTTCCTGTTCTGTAGGGGGACAGGCCAGAATACGGCATTGTACAAAGTAGACAGCTAGTCCTGGGGTGCCCAGCAGGATATGGATATTTTATGCTCACAACTGCTTTTCTTTTCTTTTTTTTTTTTTAAAATGTTTCTTTATTTTTGAGAGAAGGAGAGGGAGAGTCAGAGTGTGAGCTGGGGAGGGGCAGAGAGAGAGGGAGACACAGAATGTGAAACAGGCTCCAGGCTCAGAGCTGTCAGCACAGAGCCCGATGTGGGGCTCAAACTCATGAGCCATGAGATCGTGACCTGAGCCAAAGTCGGATGTTTAACCGACTGAGCCACCCAGGCACCCCTTATGCTCACAACTTCTAATTCATCTCTCTCCTTAATGATTTTTGGACAGAATTTGTAATGGAATTTATTTATATTTTTGTATTTCTTATTTAAATAATTTAAACATCTTACAATGGTGATGTGCTCATGTGATAAACTGTGGTAAGGACATTGCTTTCTGATGGTAAATGACTTTTTAAAACTTATGCACTCTAGGGGCACCTGGGTAGCTTAGTCGTTAAGCTTCTGACTTCGTCCGACCCTGGCTTAGGTCATGATCTCATGGCTTGTGAGTTCGAGCCCCGTGTCGGGCTCTGTGCTGACAGTGCAGAGCCTGGAATCTGCTTCTGATTCTGTGTCTCCCTCTCTCTCTGTCCCTCCCCTACTCATTCTGTCTCTGTTTCAAAAATGGCTAAACATTAAAAATAAGTAAATAAATTTATGCACTCTACAAACATGTATTTCAGTCCCACCATGTGCCTGGCTCTGGGTTCATTGTTAAGATGGCAGGTGGAGCATAGCCATACCCTGTACATACACTGTTCACCTGGTAAACACGTGTCAGCTCTTGGGAAGTTCCCTTGGGGCACCTGGGTAGCTCAGTCAGTTAAACATCCAACTCTTAATCTCAGCTCAGGTCTTGATCTCAGGGTCGTGAATTTAAGTCTTGCGTTGGGCTCTGTGCTGGGCATGAAGTCTAACTTTAGATAAATAGAAAGAAAAGAAAAGAACCATTTATTCTGTGACTTCTAGTGTGACTGTAACTCTGCTGCTTACTAGCTGGGTGACTTCAGGCAAATTCTCTGACTTTTCTGTTGTGACTCAGTTGCCTCATCTATAAAATGGGGATGATAATGGAATCTATTTTAAAGGATCATCATGAGGATTAAATGAGTAAAGCGCTTAGAATAGTGCATGGCACATGTTAGCAGTCAATAAATATTAACTGTCCTCGTCATTATTACATTCAGAATAATGCCTAGCATTATTGCATTTCAGATTCTGGAAAAATCACACAAGTCACTTATTTTTATTGATTGATTAATCGTAGGTTTCACACCTAGGTGGGCCTGGGTAGCCCAGTCAGTTAAACATCCAACTCTTGAGTTTGGCTAAGGTCATGATCTCATGGTTCGTGAGATTGAGCCCTGAGTCGTGCTCCATGCTGAGTGTGGAGCCTGCTTGGGATATTCTCTCTCTCTCTCTCTCTCTCTCTCTCTCTCTCTTTCTCTCTTTCAAAAAAAAAAAAAAAAAAAAGACTATATGCAGCCTGGAGCTCAATGTGGGGCTCAAGACTCTGAGCTCCAGACCTGAGCTGACAGGGTGCCTAAATGGCTTAGTCGGTTAAGCATCTCACTTTGGCTCAGGCCACCCAAGAACCGTGAGATCACGACCTGAGCCAAAGTCGGACGCCTAACCGACTGAGCCACCCAGGCGCCCCTCACATAGTCATTTAAATGGACTTTAATTCCAGAGAGTTATTTACTATCTGTTATAAAAACTCTCCCATCAAAATCATGGCTTTATGTAACAGCCTCTACCCCAACATAAATTCTCAATATGAAATGTTATTAAACAGCATAAAGCACTTAGACTACTTGTAGAAGACAGGTAGCTCTTCTTAAAGCCTATATGTGTTGCTCTCCGTAAATAAAAGACATGAAGACATCTTAACTTAGTTACTAAACATGTTACTTCCGAGGTGCTATGCTCTCTATTAGAAATTCAGCATTGAACAATAAAACCTTTTGAGGGAGAAAAAAGAGTCAGAACAAGAAACAGACTCTTAATTATGGTACCCCTGAAACTAATGTAACACTATATGCTAACTAACTGGAATTAAAATAAAACTTTAAAAAGGCAAAGAAAATTGTAGAAGGTTTCTGAAAGAAAAACTTTAGAAAAGAATTTTTTTGTGTGGTCAGGACCAACTAATGTTGAAATAGATGAGTTTTAAAAAGTGAAAAAAAAAGCAAAAACAAAATTGGAACCTAATGGTTAGGAAAGACAGAATACTAAACAACGGTAATAAAACCAATATATTCCATCATCGGGAAGGTGCAGTGTCACTAAATAGGCTCCATGGAGCTTTATTCTCTATATTCTCACTTGATGTATATATACTTGAAATTCTCCCCAAGCACTCCGTTGCTGGCCTGTTTCTTCAGGCTGCGTCTGCATAGTGTTACTTGTATTTCTTGCTCAGTGTAATTCTGTGCAGGAGCTTGATCTGCATGCTACTAGGACCAGCTTTTCTTTAAAGTTAACCAAAAGGTAATTTTAGTCTGCCATCTGCTCTTTATAGACTTTAACTTAGAAGAAGAAGCCTTGTTTTCCCTAACCCACAAAGGCTTTTGCCATATGGCAAGTTAGGCAAGAGGTGGTGACTCTGTTTAAAGAGACTTGAAAAGGATTTTCTGATCATAAGGAAACCAAGCAACCCCTTCTGGCCAAAAATAATTGGGCTTCGTAATCGTTACCAGGGATAACATTTGGATTCAATTATGAGGCATCATGAAGCACTGAGAGCTTCAGGGCTATCCTGTTTAAGATGTCTAAGCCAAGTCACATTTGGAAATGGAGTCCATTTGAATCCTCAAGGAAATTATCATTTGGATTTTTAGAAAGCCTGGAATATTAAAATGGAACCATTAGCCCAAGGTACAAAAAAGTTGGCTTGGGTCTTTCATATGTCTGGCTGAAGACAGTAAAGATAATAATAAAAATTGAAGATAAACTGACATTTATGTTTTTGGTGCTGAATTTTGTTAGGACATTGTCCCAGGAATTATATTATGGTTATGCCAGGAATGTTTGGGAATTTCTGATGGTGATTTTGGTAGGTCGGATATATTTCTCTACGTTTACATCTTCAAACTTCGTTCTCTCTCCTTGTGTAGCTACTGAAAGACAATTCTAATTTACAGCATATACAACTTGGGCTTTTAGGCATCTCCATTTTTACATGGAAAAGGTTCTGCAGTTTAAGTTTTTAACTTTTGGAGCACCTGGCTGGCTTAGTCGGTGAAGCTTGTCTTGGGGTTGTGGATTTGGGCCCCACATCTGGTTTAGAGATTATTTAAAAATAGAATCTTAAAATTTTTTAAAATATTTATTTATTTTTGAGACAGAGCATGAGCAGGGGAGGAGCAGAGTGAGAGGGAGACACAGAATCTGAAACAGGCTCCAGGCTCTGAGCTGTCAGCACAGAGCCCAATATGGGCCTGGAACCCACGAACTGTGAGATCATGACCTGAGCCAAAGTTAGATGCTTAACAGACTGAGCCACCCAGGTGCCCCAAAAATAGAATCTTAAAAAAAAATAACAAAGTTTTTAACTTTTTTTTTTCTCCCTAGGAAAATAAAGCAACTAATATAGACCATTTAACCACTGTGCTCTACCTCCAGTTTGCTATTTGTTCAAGTCTGCAGAACTTGGAGAATACAATTCTCTGCCTACAGAAACTGATTTCTTTGCATCCTTTTGATCCTTGGAACTGGGGCAAATTGGCAGAGGCTTACCTGAGTCTGGGTCCAGCTCTGTCAACATTGTGTGCGTCATCACAAAAACAGAACAGTTTTACCTCCAGTAACAAAACCATCAAATCCGCATTTACACACTCAGGAAAAGACTGTCGTTTGTGTTTTCCTGAAACGTTGCCTGAGAGCCCTGTGTTTTCTGTGGAAGCAAGCAGCAGTAATAACCAGAAGAATGAGAAGGCTCTGAAAAATATTCAGAACTGTGTGGGAGGAAAGAGAGAGGCAGTGTTGCTGGAGACTCAGATGAAAGCATGTGCCTCTTTTATACGAACCAGGTAAATGAAGAACGGATTAAACAGCACATGGTACTAAGCCTAGAGTAAAGGTATTATTTTTCTAATTTTAAGCTTCAGAAAGTTCTAGGCTGGACATTTGGTAGAGTTTTGAGATTTTTTTCCTGTAGTCTAGGTGGAATCCTTTGAACTTGTCCTTTTAGTATGTAAGGTGTAGAAACAAAACTTTATTTGCTCAAGATAATGATTTGTATCATTACTCAAAATAAAATGTTAAAAGTGTAAAACAGTAAACTTAAAAAAAGACAATTAAACGTATAAAACATTGACAAAGGGGAAGAGGTATTTTAAACCAGGAATTTTTCACTGGTAGGTCCCATGGAAATCTACTGCAGACAAAAAAATCTGCTCTTGTGTTTGAATCTCTAGTAACAATAGGAATAAACACTAGTTAATTCATTCTACAGAGAATTCCTATGGTTTAGGTACCCTGAACACTTTAAACCATAGAAATAAGAGTTTAAGGGAAAGAGGAGCATACTCTTGACCAATTCTGTAATTTAGGAGAGAAACAGATTCGCTTATGTCTCAAATGATGCCAAAAACCAGAGTGGTGTGGCGGTGGTGGTGGTTGTTAACTCCGGAGAATTCAAGAAATGTTGATTAACAGTGAGGCTTACTGAGAAGTGGTATCTATTTGGCAAATTGTAAACTTTATTCAGCAGTTTTCTGGCCTTGACTATGTTACTTTGAATTCAGAAGTACATTGAATGGCAGCGGTGTGCCAGGCACCTGCTGGGGGCTGGGGTCGTAAACATTGTTGATGAAAGAGGCCCTTTCTTTCCACCACTTGCCATGTGCTGTGTTGAGGGAAATACCTGTATCATCAGGGACGGCTGGCACAGGCGCCGACAGGGTGTCCGTAGCGTGAGCAGAACCCTGCGCAGCCAGTGACGGGAGCGGTTCGGTGTAGTGGGAAGAAGGAAGCCTTTGCAGGGGGAGCGACGCTGCTGCTGAACGTTTCTGACCTCGGCCAGCTGTACGGAGAAGTGTGTTCTGCGTGGTTCCGTGTGCTGTTTCATGTCCGTGCTCACCGCTGCCCAGGGTGGGTGCCGGGTTCTACCGTGGACACTAGGAGACTAATGTGGCAGAGTGGCACAGCTCTGAAGTGCTGCTATGACCTTGACCCAGGCCTCTGACCCCAGAGCTTATGTTCTTTTGCAGGATATCTTGCTGACTCTGTGCAGTATTCCCCAGCTGAGAAGAGGCACGCTGGGTAAAGAGAAAGAAAGCGGGGTCCGTGGGGTGGAAGCACTCTGTGGCCCGGTGTGGTCACGCGGTCTGCTGCGGTAACAGAACATTGGTGGTGGAGCCAGAGAGAGGTGGGCTGGAGACCCAGAGCCCAGGATGGCATAGTGAGGAGGAGGAGGAGGAGGGTTTCCGAGGCAGAGCTCGTTGTAAGGACCTGATAAATTGTTAGTGAATGAGTCTGGTCTCCTTCACTTGCTAGCGCTCTGACCCTGCACAAATTAAACTCTCAGATCTCGTTTCTTTGTCTTCACCTTTGTGGAGAAATGGGGGAATGCCTTCTTCACGGGGTTGTGAGAGAAAATGTGTGGAGGACTTCGTGTGGTCCACGCTGTGTGGCGAGCATTTGCTGAATGTTGTACTTCTATTAGCATGAGATGTTAAATGTCATCTTAAAGAATTTGGTTCTTAAGCTGAAGGCCTGAATAGTATTTGAAGGTTTTAAATATCCCAAGTGGTGTGACAAGAGCTGTGATTTCAAGAGTGAGATCTGGTGGCTGGAGGATGTATTAGAAGAAGGAGCTGGGATCCTGGGACACCATGAAGGAGCCGTGGAGTCCTTGGTGGGTGGCAGTGAGAACCTGGCCTAGGTCAGTGCAGTGGTAATAAGAGGAAATGGGCATCACTGCAGGAAGGAATAGACAGGACTCAGGGAGCAGCTGAGGCTGTGGGAAAGACGGGGGTTGCGGGGGAGCAGAGGAGTCCAAGATGAGTCAAGAGTCTCTCCCTTGGGTATATGGGTGAATGGTGGCACCTTTTGCTGAGACATGACACAGGAGGAAGAGCAGAGCAGACTTCGGGTGGAATTAAGATTTTGGTTTAATGTGCTGAGATTCAGGTGCCTGTAGGACACCCAGCTGGAGCTCTTCCCTAGGGGGAGTTGAGCTCAGAAGAAGGGAGCTAGAGAGGAAGGGGTTTCAGGAAGGAGATTAGCAACCAGGTGATGATGAGGAGTCAGGTCGGATCGATTGTGGGAAGAGGATTTGACAATGAGGAGGTCATTTGTGGCCTTTGAGAAGGCGTTTCAGTGGTGATGGGTGACAAGGCAGAGGGCTGAACGAACATGACCCGGAAGCGAGGTTAAGCTGTATTTTCAAGCACTTTCAGGGGCAAGAGGGAGAAAGTAAGTACATAAGAGATAAAAGGAGTCGCAAATGTCCATGTTTCCAGAGGCCAGTTGATACCGTAAGCAGGTGTAAGTGGGTCAAAGTGTGCTCTCTGACCACACTTTGCAGTGAATTCCTGCTGTGCCTACATAAATGCCGTGCTTCCTTCCATGGTCTGTGAAATGTTATGGAATTGGCCATGCCTTTCTTTTTCTCCTCATTCAGTAGTTGTTTGTCTCTGGCCCAGCCACAGTGATCTGCAAGATTTTCAAGCGCATCAAGCTAATTCATGTGTCAGGGCCTCCTTGCCCCAGATATCCTGTGGCTGGCTCACTATTTGGGCCTTAGCTTGAGTGGTTACTCAGAAAACGCTTCCTTCACTGCTGCATCTGAAGCAGACACTTTATCTAGTCTGCTTGGATTTTTTTTTTTTCTCACAGCACTCCTCACTCCCTAAAATCATCTTACTTGTGGTCTCTCTTCCATTCCACGCAATAGGAACTGTCCCATTTGCTCACCAGTTTCCTCTAATGCTTAGAGTAGTGAGTGGTCCATTCTTCAAGACCTGAAGTGAACAAACAGGAGAGCCAAGTGCTTCTGGGAATAGCAGTAGGGACCAGTCAGGCCTGAGGGGAACTGGAAAAATCTCCACATTTAATATTTTAAAACAACAACGAAGTGGGGCGCCTGGGTGGCTTAGTTGAGCGTGTCTGGCTCTTCATTTTGGCTCAGGTCATGATCTTTCAGTTGGTGAGATCAGGCCCCACTTCCTGCGCTGTGCTGATAGCACAGAGGCTGCTTGGGATTCTCTCTCCCTCTCCTTCCCTCTCTCTCCCTCTCTCCTTCTCTCTCTCTCTCCCCCTCTCTGCTCCTCCCCTGCTCCTCCCCTGCTCGTGCTCTCTTTCTCTCAAATAAGTAAATAAACACTAAAAAAAATTTTAAGAAGAGAAATATGTTGTCTAAAAACATTAAAATAAGTAAATAATAAACAGTGACGAGAAGGAGACACATGAGGAGGCCAGGAGGGAGGGGGAAAGAAGACCAGGTTATGATCACCATGGGAAAGTTAACGGCGAGGCAGTTGCAGTGTGGTCACCAGAGGCTCATCGAAGACTTGACCCTGCTTTGGGTAATTGAAGTACACTGGAGAATCTAATTAGTCCTTGAGGTCAAGTTGCTGTGGGTTCAGGCAGAGTGAAGGCTTACAGAACGAAGACTTCAAAGGAACACATCTCAGCACTTTGTGGGGAGGAGCCTTTGATTGGGAAGCTTGTCCTTTTCACTCCACATTGTTTGTGCTTTCAGTCACTTGACTCCAAGCCCTTTGAGGTTTCGCTCTCTAAAGATTTCTTTGAGAAGCTTTAGTCTGTGAATTTTAGAAAAGACTCTCCAAGGCAGTTTGCTCAAGTAGGAAGCGTCAGGGACTCACATGAAGGTGAGCGAGCGCCTTCCTTTGGCCTGGGAGGACTCCCACCCCGCAGAATGCCTGTGCCCTCTGGGAACCTTCGCTCACCGCTTTCCCTTCCCTGTGCCCACACGTTGGGACTTCTGTTTTTCAGGCTTTTGCTTCAGCTCACCCAGTCTCAGCAAACCTCATTTGCTTTGGAGAGGAACTTAAGGACTCAGCAGGAAATTGAAGATAAAATGAAAGAGTTCGGCTTCAAAGAAGACACTTTGCTGTTGATAGCTGAGGTGAGTGTTCGCGTAAACCCCTAGGGCTCTGTGTGAACCAAGGCATCAGACAGTATTTTTCCTGGCTCTGGTACCATTTTTTAAAAAAACAGCCAAATCTCATCTACTGAAAGGACTCTCTTTCCCTGCTTTACATGCCGTTTGATCACGGAATGCCTGAAAGCGGCCCGTTCATGGTCTTTCTCCTGCAGCGGGCTGGCGGCAAGGGCTCCGATTCATTTTCTTGTTGGTGCCTGTTAGTACCTGCCTACCTGAACACCATAAATGGCCAGTGAGTGGTTTTTGAGTGCTGTTTACACGAACGAATGTTGACATTCTTACAGTATTGCTGCACGTTTTACCTCCATTTGTCCCCCTGACACTCATAACAGCCCGTGGGACAGGTGGAGCTGGGAGTGACACGCAGACAGGTTGCGACCTGCCTAACGTCACATTTTAAGCGGCAGAGCTAGACTGCAGCCCGTCCAGCTACAGGGCCATTTTCTCTCTGCTCCACCTTCTTACTGCGTCGATGGTTGAGAAATTCACACGTTAGGGTTTCTTTTTAACCTTCATTAGCTTTTTTTTAAAATATGATGTTGAAATTTCTTAAGATAGCATTTGGAGATTATCTGTGTTTGTATTTAAGTTATTCACACTAGTTCCCTTTAGTATGAAATTGAAACTTGACAGTTCCGGTACTTATCCCATAAGATAACTTGTGTCCATATCCATCCTAATGTCTTTCTTTCAAGAAACACGTATTGCAAAGCTTGATTGCCAGGTTCCTTTCTTCCTTCTCCAAGCTAAGCTCCCACTTGGACCCTGGTTTCCCTCTTATGGGACCACGCCCTTCTATCTGTTCTCTTTGAGCTGTTTTCAACCTTTCCTCTTCCATGAGCCCTTTTCCTTGAGCCCACAGACATGTGCGGATAGCCTTTCCTTCCTAAGTTTACTGCTGTAGCCTTTCCTTGGCCTTTGTTTCCCTTTGTCTTTTTGGGGTGTTATACCTACTGACCACTCCCTTTTTGTTCCCTCTTCTCTTTACTTCCCAGAGACCAAGAATTCAAGTCTGAATTCTTGCTATTCCTTTGCTTCTTGGGACTTCTGGTTTCCTCTGTGTCTTAAGTAACAACATCCTCTGAGGTCCCACTTAGGTTCTCTGTCCTCTCTGCGTGTCTCCCACAGAAGTCCTAACTCCACTCACGGCTTCAGTTGTCACCTCCTGGTTGATTACCCTCCACTCTGTGTCCCTAGTCCCATCTCTGGAACACTCTGTCACGTCTCAGACTAGTTACGTACTGAGTGATGAATCCGAAGTTACTGATGTTCCCCCTGTCACTTCAAGTACAAAGTGTCTAAAGTGGAGCTGCTGCTTATCAAAACCCTTCCCGGTCAGTCTTCTGTCTGTCCCAAGTAGAGAGGAGTTGGTGAGAACCATCTCTGTGTTCTAGACTTTGTTGTTTTCGTCAGTCATGTCTGTCATTCGTCTTTTATCCAGACCTGGGACCTCACCAGCTGTGGGCCACGTCCTCTGCAGTCTCACCTCTCTTGGGCACCCAGCCCACCCTTCCTTCAGGTCACCTTTCATTTCTCTGCCACTGCCAGCAGCCTCGTCCTGATCACCTCCTGCGTGGCTCACAGGGACCTCCTGGCTCATCTCTCCTCGCTTCCTTGCTTTCTCCCCTCAGATCTGTCTTCAACATGGCTGCTGCCAGGTGTGTCTCACAGCATTGCTTCGAACATGTTACCTGATGCTCGATACCTGAAGTTGTGTCAGCCATCACGTCAGAGGTTAGGTGCCTCCAATGACACCCAGGGCCTTCCGGAGAGTAACCCCGAAATTAGACCTAGTAGTTCCTCACACCAATCTTGTACATCCTTTAGACTGGTCTACCGCATCTAACAAACTTGTCATGGGTTTCCTCATCTCCACAAAGACCCTGCCGAAGTTCTGCATCCTCTGGGAAGCTTTCCCTGAGTGTCCCTATCCGTGGCAGCGGAGCTCAGGTAGAGCGAATGGTTGAATGGATAGCTCTTTGGGCCCTAAAAAACAAACAAACAGACAGACAAAAAATACAAGAATATATCTTTCCAACTAGATTTTAGATTTCCTTAAAAGTAAGGTCATCCTTATAAGGAGATCTTAAACATCTTCATACTTTCGCCGTGCTTGATAGATCCGTGGGCTGAGAGGAATCGTAGTTTTCCATCTGTACAATGCATGTGACATACCTGTGGAGCTTTTTAAAAAAGCTCAGTGTCTGGGGCCTCACTGAGATTATAATGTACATTTCACTTTGTGCTCTGTTCATTTTATTTTGCGACATGAGCAGGACCCTGTGTCCTTAAATATCCTTTCATTGCATACTTTTTTTCTCTTTTTTATAGATGTTTCATTTGAATTAGGATCCATATAAGGTCCACAGATTGTATTTGGTTCCTCTGTCTCTTACATTCTTTCATTCTGTAATAGCTCCTCTTCTCTGTTTTTTTAAGATAAAAAATATATGTAACCTAAAAGTTGCCATCTGAATCGTTGTTTAGTGTACAATTCAGTACTTACCTGCACAGTGTTGTGCAACTATCACCACTCTTCCCAAAACTTGTTCATCATTCCAAAGAGAAACTCTAACCATTAAGTAATAATTCCCATTCCCCCTCCTTTTGACCCCTGGTGACCTCTAATCTCCTTTCTATGTCTGTGAATTTGCCTGTTCTAGGTGTTTGAAGTAGTAGAATCATATAATATTTGCCTTTTTATATCTGGCTTCTTTCACTTAACATAATGTTTTCAGGGTTTCTCCGTTTGTAGCAGGTGTCAGAACTTCATTCCTTTTGGTGTCTGAATCAGATTCCATCATATGCGCACATGCGCCCTGTTTTGTTTGGCCCTTCAGCTGTTGATGGACGTTTGCGTCATTTCCACCTTTGGCTCTTGTGAATAATGCTGCCATGGACATTGGCATACAAGTATCTGTTTGAGTTCCTGACTTAAAATCTTTTGGGTATATACCTAGGAGTGGAATTTGCTCAGTCACGTGGTGATTCTGTGTTTAACTTTTTGAGGAATTGCCAAACTGTACATTTCACTTTGTATGCTATTATTTTTACATAACACTGTGACCTAATCATGATCCTGTGTCTTTAAATACCGTTTGAGTGTGTTCTTTTTAATGGCCAGATAGTAGTCCAACTGCAGCTTTTGATGAGCTATCATTTGTTTACTGAAGTCCTCTATCTTGAACGTTTAACAGATATTAAGTACCTATTTTAAGAATCTTTGCAAAAGAAAGTACTGTATGTTTTGTCCCTTTTAGAATAGATTACTAGGAACAGAATCAGTAGGCGAAAGTATATTTTAAAGACTTGAAGTTCATTTCCAAACTGTGATTCAGAAAGGTTGGTTCACTTTACATACCCTGTATGAAAAAGTGATTTTCCTTCTCCAATCCTAGATATTAGGTTGCAGCATGTGAAATTGTCAATAGTTGATCATTTAGACCTCTAAAGACAATTTTATATTAACTTCTTTTTGAAATTTGCAATTTGGTTAAAATAGCATGTTTTAGTATTATTTGTTTGATTACTATTTTTTAAAAATTTTTAATGTTTTATTTATTGTTGGGAGACAGAGCACGAGTGAGGGGGAGGGGCAGAGAGAGAGGGAAACATAGAATCCAAAGCAGGATCCAGGCTCTGAGCTGTCAGCACAGAGCCCAACATGGGGCTGGAACCCATGGCCATGAGGTCATGACCTGAGCCAAAGTCAGATGCTTAACCGACTGAGCCACCCAGATGCCCCTGATTACTTTTTTTTTTTTTATGTTTATTTATTTTTGAGAGACAGAGACAGGACAGAGAGAGCACAAGCAGGGGAAGGGCAGAGGGGGAAGGAGACACAGAATCTGAAGCAGGCTCCAGGCTCTGAGCTATCAGCACAGATCTCCACACGGGACTCGAACTCATAAACCATGAGATCATGACCTGAGCCAAAGTTGGACGCTTAACCAACTGAGCCAGCAGGTGCCTCTCTTGTTGGATTACTATTAAGATAAACAGTTTTTTCATGTTTCTTATGTTTGGCCATTTATATTTTGTGAAATAAAGTCATGCTTTTTCTTCATTATTCTACTTGCATGTTTCTGTTTTTCTTACTAATTTTTAAGAGCAAGCTCTCTATACGAGGCTTACTAACCTTTTATATGTTGCAGTATTTTCTTTTCTTTTTTAATGTTTACTTATTTATTTTGAGAGACAGTGTACAAGCAGGGGAAGGACAGAGAGGGAGAGGGAATCCCAAGCAGGCTCCACACAGAGCCCAACGTAGGGCTTGATTCCGTGAACCACGAGATCACATCCTGAGCTGAAATCAAGAGTCAGATGCTTACCCGACTGAGCCACCCAAGTGCCCCTTATGCAGTATTTTCTGAAGTGTTTTTTGGTATACAGAAGTTTAAATGTTTTTATATGGCCAAATATTTTTGCAGATATTTTGAACCTGTGAATGATGCACCTGCTAATCTCTCTTTTTGGAATATTGCACATTTGGCTACTACTGTTATTCAATTCTCTCTTCTATTAAAAAAAAGATTTTAGGTGTTATATCCCAGATTTCAAAGTAGTACATTTCATTGAGTCCAAGAAGTCACCAATTGTAAGACACATCATTATTTGCTGGGTCACCAAAAGGAAAGTAAGGTGCCTTTTATACTATCACACACCTGTGTTGTAAAGTGCCTCTTGATGTCAGAAATGTTAAAATAAAAAAACAAACTTTGTCTTAGAATTCATGAAAATACCGTGCTTTAATAAATGCAGACAGTTGCCCAGTTAAGCTGTTCATCTCATTAGCTCTTGCCTCAAATAATAAGTAGCCTTTGAAGACTTAAAGCCAGAGGAGACCATTCTTTTAATTCATTATAATTTGAGTATTCATCAACACGCTGGGTCTCAGGGTTTGCAGGAAACTTAGACATCATCTGGTCCAAATCCAAGTGACTAAAATTCCCTCTATAACATCCCTGCCAGATGGCTTGCTAACCTGTCACGCCAACGGTGTGAAACGTATGGGGACTTAACTTTAGTTCACTGTCCTTAACTGAAGACAGGCTGATCACTTAGTGGGTTCAGGTGCCAGCTGTCCACCACTTCACTTCTGCGTGTCTTGTCTCATCAGAGAAGCTGACACAGGATCTGGGCCTGACTCTGACCTGTAGGGAGCAGTATTGTGCCTTTAGAGGCCGTGCTTGTACAACATCTCCAGAGGGTTGAGGCTTTCTGGGTCAGGAAAGGCTAGGCCCAGCTACTTGCTACCTGACGGTTCGTAGTCTTTGACTTCTTTGGAGAGCTGCTAAGAGGAAGAATCTGTGCCCTCACTCACCCCACCCCCAGAAGCTGTATTCTTCCCCCGCTCTCCTTTCTGGTTTTTTGACAATGAGGGAGAAGCACCTGGAGCTGTGTTCTTGCCAACAGAAGGGGCTCTTGGATTTAAGAAGGTTGACCGGGCGCTCTCTGTAGGCTAATAGCTGCCGCATCAGTAGTTCAGTGATTTGTTCACTCAGGGGAAGATAAGAGCAGAAATAGAGGGTATTTTACAAGGTAGTGGTCCTTGGAGCGCTACTTCTGAACAAACAGCTTTTCAATATGTTGGAATTGTCCCCTGGCTGCTAAAGTAATTTGCTTTTTTGGTATGAAATCCTTTACCCTTGATGAATAGCACAGTCTTCCATTCTGCACGCGCCGCCCCTTTTATTGGGACAGGTTTTGTCTTCCGCCTCCTGCTACAGGTTATGGGAGAAGATCTCGTCCCAGAAAAAATAAAAGATGAGGTTCACACAGAGGTGAAGTGTGCTGGCCCCACAGCCCTGGCTGCCTTGGTGATTGCATCTTCGAAAGAATTTGAAGACAAATGGTTCAGAAAGATCAAAGACCACTTCTTTCCCTTTGAAAATCAGTTCCATACAGAGATACAAATCTTGGTTTAGTGGTCCCTTTAAAAGCAAACAAACAAAAAAACATCCTGTACTATTTTAATTGCTCTTGTTTATTTCAGACAGAATGCACTGCTAATCATTGAATATAATGGATTTGAAATATTTATGTTTTATAAAAACGGCTTCTCTTCCAGATTATGTCTACTGTGTTCAGTTTCTTGATTTTTTTGTTTTGTTTTATTTTCTTTGTGGATTTTTGCCATTCACTTAGACCTGCTACTTCTTTAGAAGATATCTGTTGGGAGTGTATAAAAGAGGCTTTTAGGTATTGTAGTCTTTTAAAAACAGGAACTGTGTTATAATCAGCAGTAACAGTATCCACGTTGCTTAGGTAAGTTCAGGAAAGAACAAGAATGTTGAGTTGTAGCAGTAAACCATTTCTAAGAAGGGTGTGTCAAGGTCTGCGATTTTGACTTTGCGTGTGGGCCTAAACAGAAGAGTGCCCATGGGGTGGGCTGTATTCTCGGGGAGGAGCCATGAGCTGAGGAGACTCAGGTCCTTTCTAATGGGCAGTAGTCAGCGTGCTTCCTTGTGCCCCAGAGGCCAAAACCGGCTTGCTATGCAGACATCATTGAAAAGATAGTCTGGAATGGAGGGCAGTTGGTGCCTTGCTCATCAGATGCCCAGAAGCAACGAGGCCCACAGAACACTGTCTCACAGGGTGATGGTCCTGTCCTTCCGGCCACACGGATTACAGTCACTGTCTCTAACATCTTCGATACCAAAGGCCATTACCTTAGTCGAATCATCTGAGATAGAAGAGCTCCCTTATGAGGAGTGGAATTTAATAGTAAACCAAAAACTTCATCAAATGTCCCACACAGCTTTTTATTCTTCTCAGCAGAGGGGAAAGAATCCCAGCCCTGGGTCAAGAGGTGGAGTCATCAGGATTTCCCTTCCACCTGCTGCCTCACCCCTTTCCAGGCCCCTTTCCAAAACAGACAAACATCTCATTCTGTTTCTGTTTTGGCTGCACTTTTAGTAGGTACGATAGCCTGACTAACGATGGCAAGTTACCATTTTTCTCTAATATGGAACAAAAGATTGGTTCGATATTTCAATTTTTAGGAACCATCAAAAAGTAAGGAAACCTCTCCACAACTCCCCGTTGCCCCCCTGTCCATTCGTAGAGTCACGAACAGTCACTGTGGAGCTCCTGTTCTGTGACGGTCATGGTGCGGTTGCCGTGGAGACGGAGTGTACGGTCTAGTGAGTGGCCTTCAGGATAGAGCCCGAGCTGAACATAGTTTGCCAAACCCTTCATCGTAGAGTCTTTGGCTCCCAGGCCCCCTCCTTCCCTGCTCCCGGCTTCAGACATGCCTTAGCTTTCGCCTTTGAGCCTTCACACCGGCAGTTCGACCCGGTGCCTCTCTTCACCTCCCCATCACGGGGCTATTTCTGTTCACCTTTCAGGTCTCCAGCTTCTAGCTTCCCAGAAGTCTGACCTCCAGGCGGCTGTAAGTTTCCCTCTTTCCTGCTCCTTTACTGTTCCACGCCCATACTGATCCTTCCTGCTCTCTTGTCATGATACACGGGCCAGGACTGTCTTAGATCAGTATTCTCAGGGCAGAATACATGGCATTTCATTAAATATTGGTTGAATTTTGGAATTAACTGGAGAGCATCTTATTTTGTTTGCACAAAAAGTTAATACCCTGAAGATCCAGCACAGTGCTCAGGCCATCAGCGCACCCTGCCTGTTTCTCTGGAGCTAAACGCCTTCCTCCTGTCAGTCTGGGCCTCCTAAAAATGCCCTTTTCGGGGCACCTGAGTGGTTCAGTCATTTAAGTGTCTGACTCTTGATGTCAGCTCAGATCATGATCTCAGGGTTTACAGGATCTGTGCTGACAACATGAAACCTGCTTGGGATTCTCTCCCTCTGTGCCTCTCCCTCAAGACAAATGAACTTTTTTGTAATGCCCTTCACCCCCTAGCCTGGCTTGGCTTCCCGTCTCCATTCTAGTGCCCTGACTTTGTCCACGCTTTTAGCTTTCGGCCCTTAGGCTGTCCTCCCAGATCTACTGTCTGTGCTGCTCTGAACTGCCTGGGCGCTCTTTGTGAATCCGCCCGCATTCTCACCCCTGCCTCACCTCGCTTCCCGGCAGCAATGTGGCCGGCCATGTATGTGAGAAGCTGGCTTCCCGCGCTCTGACGCTTGTCTGTGATACAGGGCAGGAGCAGGCACTCAAGAATACTGGCCCCCTCAGAGTTTCATCACACCCAAGTCCTCTTGATCATTTCCAGCACAGATGGTGAAGGGTAGGATTAACTGAGCAATGACTGCTAAAGAAAAGTCTCAGGCCTGCCTACTTAGACACCCCGCCTTCCTGTCAATGAATGAATCACTCGGAAGGTGAGCAAGTGTGAACCACAGAGCTCCAGGTGAGGGGGGGGAACGGGTGGGACCCAGGAACCCAACAGTAATTCTTGTCTCCTGTGACTCCCCAAAGGCCTGTCTTCAATATTTTCTCCCAAGAGGAAGTTTATGCCTGGTATTCGAGCTGGGGAGAGTCCTTTATCCTTAACACACTTAACACCTCTACAGTCTTCATACTGTAGCCAGAGGATCTTATAAAGATTGTTTGCAGTCATTCAGTGATTTCCCAACTCCTCATGAAGCCTGTGAGCGAGGCTCTGCGTGGTCTGGCCTGGCCCGCTTCACCCCGGCTCACTGGTTTTTCTTATGTCCTTGGACTCTTCAAGCATCTTCACACCCAAGCCCTTTGTCCGTCCAGTTACCTCCACTTGGAACATCGTTCTCTGCAGTCTCCTAGCCCTGCCTACAGATCTCAGCTCGGTGGTCATTCTCAGATCAAATGTTCCTGATCCCAGACTTGCTCAGGTCCCTTTAAATGTCATAGTGCCTGTGCTTCCCCCCACCCTCCAAAGCCTTTAATGGGATTATAACTGAATTTCTGTTGTCTGCAACCTTGCTAGATCATAAGCTCTAAGACTGTGTCTCTGGTGTGCTCATTTATGGCAGAGCTCAGCTTCCTGGGCACAGCATGACTTCTGCCCATCGCTCCCTCGCTGGAGGCCCAGGCTTTGCAGAGGCCACCTAAGGCCTGGTGAGCCAGGAACCGTGTGGCCCATTCCCACCGAGCTCCACCACCAGGCCCCCTGCTGCCTGCACAGCGCTGCATTTCAACAAAGATGTGACTCGTGTTAGAAAATCTTGGGTAGAAATGTCTACGAAACAAACACAAGGCCACTGTTTACAAAAAAAAAAAAAAAAAATGTTTTAAATAGCAGTTTCCTAAACTCGTCTACAAGCTGATGTCCAAGGTCTTAATCATAAAAACAACATGCAAACAAGCCCAAACCAAGGAGGATTATACAAAACCACCCAAAGCTTGCAAAACAAGTCCTAATGCAGGGCAGCCCAGGCCTGGCTCTCATCTAATCTGATAATCTGAGTGTGTCCACTGGGAGGCGTTGATAAAGAGGCCAGGAAAAATAGACAACAGGCATTTGTGTATTTGGGGCTCACACTTGTCCCTTTCTCCCTCCTTGGCAGAGTGGCTTCATCACCAGGAGCTTCAGTGTTGTGTCTGTTCAGCCCTTGAGCTAACCACCACCACCACCCACCCTCTGGGAAGTGCCCTCTCACCCACACCGGTGGCAGCCATATTTGTACTCGATGACCCTAACTAATTGGAGAGACAAAGGAGGGTTTACCTGATCGTAGCTGGACCAATAAGAATCTCAAGAGATTTAGAAATGAAAGATGCTTATCGTGTGTCTGAAACTAATAAGGGCAAAACCTGGGGCTGGTGCATTCTGCCAAGTGGGCTGAGGAGCAGACAGCAGGTCTACAGAGAAAGGGAGGAAAATCAAGGAGATGCCCAACTACTTCCTCATTGCAAGCCCTTCCTGTTTTCTAGCCCCAGCTACATTCTTGGCCGAGGTCTCCATGAAACACCTGGAGTGCGGCAGGCAGGATAATGTATAATCCAAAGATATACATGCCTTGATTCGCAGAAACTGAATACGTTAGGTTACATTGCAAAGGGGAATTAAGGTTGCTAATCAGTTGACCTTAAAATACGGAGAATATCCTGGATTAGCCAGGTGGACCCAGTGTAATCACTGGGATGTTTCCAAATGGAAGATGGAGTATATTAGGGCTCTCCAGAGAAACAGGAACCATTAGGAGAAAGATAATATGAAGATATGTAGATGGATGTATGTATATGTGTATTTGTATATGTATGTATGCTGGTTCACATGGTTATAAAGGCTGAGAAGTCTAATGGCCTGAAAATCGAGGGGCTAATGGTGTATGTCCTGACCTGAGTCCAAAGCCAGAGAACCAGGAGTGCCAGTCTCCAAGGGCAGAAGACAGATGTCCCAGCTCAACAGAGAGCAAATTTGTCCTTCCTCTGCCTTTTTCCATTTGAGCTTTCATCAGGATGGTTGATGCCCAGCTGCACTGGGAAGGGTGATCTTCACTCAGTTCACCAATTCAAATGCTAATCTCTACCAGAAACTCTCAAGACACACCCAAGATAATGTTCTACCAGCCATCTGGGCATCCCAGCATCAACATCCCCAGTCAAGTTGACACATAAAATTAACCATCATCTGGAGGCAGAAGAAGTGGGTGAGGGTCAGAGAGATGCTATGCTACTGGCTTTGAAGATGGAGAACAGAGCCATGAGCCAAGGAATGTGGGTGGCCTCTGGAAATGAGAAAAGACAAGGAAATAGATTCTCTCCTAGGGGGTCCAGGAAGGAACACACCCTGCTGACACCTTGACTTTAGCCCAGTGAGACCCGTGTTGGAGTTCTGAACTAGAGAACCATAAGCTAATAAACTTGTATTATTTTAAGCCATGATGTTTGTGGTCCTAAGTTGGCTGCTTAAGCTGGTTTCAGTTTCCATTATTGCAACCAAAGAATCCTAACAGAGGCAGGCCACTTGGGCCCTTTCAGTCTTAGTTGTAGTATAAGATTTTGTTTCTCAGAAGGCTTTCTTTTATCCATGAATTTGCTTTGTAAAACCTTGATAGAGATTATTGTAGAAGATATCAAACATGCAGCAGGTACTTTCAGGATCCTCCATTCTCCAGCAGAGGTGATAAGACATCAACATCAGTAGTAAATAAGGGGCAGGAGGGAAGTCTGGATGTGGCAGAAGTGCAGAGGAAGGTGGACTCTCAAACAAGCTTCATGAAGGGGGCGCCTGGATGGCTCAGTCAGTTAAGTGTCCGACTCTTGGTTTCGGAGTAGGTCATGATCACAGTTCGTGAGTTCGAGCCCTGCCTTGGGCCCTATGCTGACAGTGCAAACCCAGCTTGGGATTTTCTCTTTCTCTCTCAAAATAAACTTTGAAAATATTTTTAAAAATTAATTTTAAAAATAAGTGAAGGAAGTTTCATGAAGGTGGTAACATCTGAGTTGGACCTTGGGAAGGGGAGAGTTGTAGCAGGCTCTGTGAACGAAAGGCATGTTGGGTTTCTCAGTTCGGGTGTGAAAGGAGCCACCACCTGGAGGACATGAAGACTGGTTGTCAAGGTTAGTGGGCATGAAGGGTTGTGGGTGATGAGACAGGACAGGTGAGCCAGCATCAAATTATGGAGGATTGTCAGTGCTGGGGTGTAAGAAGGGTGACTTTACGGACGCTTGGGTGGTGGCTCAGTCTGTTTATTTTTAAGCCTCTAGCTCTTTTATTTTAGGACATAGTCTCATGTTTAGTGAGTCCAAACCCCACAATAGACTCCGTACGTGCGGGGACTGCTTGGGATCCTCTGTCCCCCCTCTCTCTCTGCCCCTTCCCCACTCTTGCTCTCTCAAAAATAAATAAACATTTTTTAAAAAGTCTTTGAGCTTCGTGTAGTATGTGTTTTCTGGGTCTAGGAAAGCCCCAGAGATTAGCACTAACATGGAAGGTGGAGGTGGGCTCAAGACACCCCAGATGTCCCGAGCGCCTTAGGGAACTGACATTATTGCAGAGTCTGTTACTCTTCGGGGCTTCGCATTACACTTGGAAGAAGGCAAACTCCATCCAGCCTCTGCTTGCTGCCCTGCATACTCTCCTGCCTCTTGCGTGGCTGATTGCTTCTCATGTTCCAGTCTCTGCTCCTGTCTCCCCCCTCCTGCCCTGTCAACTCTCAGACCCAACAAACCCGCATGAGCAAGGTGCAAACCCCAGAGGCAAGGAGGCTCTTGACGCTGTGGTGTAGGCTGCGAGCTGGGAGCGCACCTTCCATCTGTCTCGAACCACCCAGCTCTCGGCACACAGGTGGGGGGGGGGGGTGGGGCTGGGGGGCGAACGTGTGATTAGATACATGAGTCCAGGCCCTTCTGGCGTGGGAGCCAAGACTGGCCTCACAGGGCTTGGGTCTGAATAATTCCTCAAGGAGACATGAGCTGGGCATTTCCTCACGCTGTGCCTGAGGGGAGGGTTCCCAGAACAGCAGCGCTGGGCTTGCCCCTCAACAGCAGGCTGCGCTGCCCGGGCCTGCGAGGAGCAAACACATGAGGGTGTGTGGAAGAAAAGTCGAGAAGCGCCATTCTCGAAGAGCAGCCCCCAGGAGCAAGCCTCTGACCTTGCTGGCTGAGAAACGCAGTTTGAAGGGAGAGCAGCCATGTCCAGGGGCCTAGCTGAGCTGACTCGGCTGTCGGTGTCCCCCAGCGGAGCAGGAGACGAGTGTCTTGGGGACAGACAGAAGGCCAGCAGCAGGAGGTGAAGGAGCAGCCCGGACGCACAGGCCAGGCCCCTCTGGCCACGTGGGCCCACATGGGAGGCCTGCCTGTTAGGGCTGGACTGTGCACCCCCCTCAGAAGTTGTCTGTTGAAACCCTAACCCAGAAAGGGGCTGTATTTGGAGATAAGGCCCTTAACCCCCTGGCACCAAAGTCTGTATCGGTCAGGATTCTCTAAGCAACGGGACCGATAGGATGTGCATATCTCTACCTGTATCTCTACCTACAGCTCTCAGTATGTATCTAACGAGAGGGATTTATTACACGGCTAGCTTGGGTGATCGTGGAAGCCGACAAGTCCCAAGATCTGCAGGGCGAGCTGGCAAGCCAGAGACCCCGGAGAGCCCCTGGTGTGGCTCCAGCCCGAAGGCCAACAGACTCAAGACCCAGGGAAAGCCACCGTTTCAGTCAGAGTCTGACTGCAGGAAAAACCCAAGGCCACGTTCAAAGGCGGCGAGTCAGGAGGAACTCCGTCTGACTCAGGGTAGGGTCAGCCTTTCCGCTCTCTGCAGGCTGTCCGGTCAGCACGACACGGCACCGGTGGGACACCCTCAGTCGCCACACCCTGCAGAGGAAACAAGGATGGGCACCTCCGGAAGCAGCATGTCTGTCTCAGTGAAAACACAGGGAACAACGAGAAAAAGGAGTTTGTGTTTATCTCGTCTGCGATATTTATACTCCCTGGTAACAGTTTTTCTGACACACATACGCTCTTCAGGAAGCAGCTGAGAAAGCGAATGACAGTTTCTCTGCGTCCCAACACGTCTTGGACCAAGTCCAGAAAATGAAGCATTTGGAGACGCGGCTCTGGCATCCCGGTGAGGGGCCAGCAGGGCAAGCAGGGAGGAGGCAGGGAGCCCAGGTCAAGGTGAGAGCAGGAGCGGGGAGAGGAGAATTGGTCCTGCAGTGTCTTGAGTGTCCGTGTCCCCTGCAGGGGCAGAGAGAGCTCTCTGGCCGGTCAGTCGGCACTCGGTGCACTGGGACCCCCCAGGGCGCTGCGGTCAGGCTCCCTGGGGCCTGCAGAGATACCCTTGGCCTCTGGGCTCTTACAGCGCAGGGATGGAGATCAGGACCAAATGAACAGTACAGATAATTCCTAGGAGAGGCTTGGAGAACCAGCACTTCCGGTTCTGGCTGATAATCCTGCAGGCGGGTAATGTGGTCCCTGATCCCTGGTATGGGGAGTGCATGTGGCCCTAAGCGAACCCCGCCCCCGCCCCGTCCCTGCCATGCCCCCTGGAGGGGCACTCGAACTCTCTCTCTCATTCTCTCATGTTCTTCATGGTGGTGTCATCACCTCTCCGCCAACTTGGGAGTTCTCCAGGCTAGACGTGAGTCCAGGTTTCTGCCCGGCGCTGGGGTGGTGGCTCCATCACTGGTGGTGTTTCACACGCGGTCGAGGCGCCGTGTTTGGGACGGCCCACAGCAAGCAGGGCTGCAAGGCAGGGGCGGGTGCGATTCTAGCCCAGAGCAGGACTAAAGGTGGGGCGAACTGAGTTGGGGAGCGTTGCAAACTCCGATAAGGGCTTCTTCTGACCTTCCGCCATCTCCTTGTGATGAGTGTAAGACCCTCCCAGCCTCCGGTGGAAATAGTGTCTTGGGATGAGGGCTCAGGGCTGGGGGCCCTTGGGAATCCAGTCCCACAAAGGAAGGGCCCAGCCTCACATGAGTGGGTCCCAACCTTGTATCAGGCTAGGCTGGATCATGGTGCAGGAGGAAGTAACCCCACGTCTCAGTGGCTTACACAACAAAGGTTTATTTCTGGCTCACGCTACTTATCCGCTGCGGGTCGGTGGGCAGAAGTGGGAGGTCCTGCTCACCAGTGTCTGGAATCTGGGCTGGCGGAGGGGCCTCCCGCTGAGGCAAACTCACGCACAGCCAGCTGCACCCAGGCCCTTAAAGCTTCAGCCGGGGGAGCGATCCTCACCATTTCTGCAACTAAAGCAAAGCTTCTGAGCCAGAGACGGACAACAGCAAAGCATTTGCTGAGGTGAGCTGGTGGCGGGAGGAGGGCACGGAAACGGGAAGTGGCCTGCATGTCTCTGCGCCTGCTTGTGTCGGGCTGGAACGGCCTGGGTTCCACCCCTACCCCCAGCTGTAACGCGCTTGTTCACTGGGCCTCGTTACCTGTCACCTCTCTCCCGAGGGTCCCCTGAGCTCCCCAAACTGGGCTGCCTGGCCCTCCCAGGGCTCCCTCAGCTTGCTGTATTCCCTGTACCCCAGCTAGGCTGTGCCCTCGAGATCTGGTGGTACCTCAGGGGCAGAGGGCATGCTGTGGCTCCCGCAAGGAGTGAACGATGGGGCTTGTGAGGGCCCGGCACCCTTGCTCCAGGATGTCACCCTTGCTCCGAGGCTCCTGGCTCTGACTGTGAGGGGACTGCAGGGCTGATGCTGAGCCCTCCGTGGTTGCTTAAGGCTGTCCTGGGCACTGACAACTCAAGCCCAGGGACTGGCCCGGACTGGGTTGGGGAGGCCCCTAGGCCAGCCCAAGGCTCCCTGACGCCAGAACCTGAGCTGCGGAACTCCAGCCCCTCGTCACCTGGGCTCGCCCCATCCCAGGGGGCTACCGTTCCAACCAGCCCCACACTATTTACAGCAGCACCTTCTAGGGCCTTATCCCTAACTAATTCATCAGGCCCAGGGATACGTTCCCAGAAACACCCAGGATGTTCCCATCCTGTGGAATCTCTGTAGACTGGGGCCATTCCCGAGCACTGGGAAATAGGAGTACCTTGGCCACACACTCAGTGTACCTCTTAGTGCCTCAGTTTACCCATATGTGAAACTTGGGCTGCATCCAATTTCCTACATTTCAGACACTCAAGAAACATTATTTTTAAAGCACTGGCTGCTGTTTGGAAGAAAAGGACTCTGTTTTCATGATTTTGTCCTCTAACTCCCCACCGTCCCCCCGCCAACCCCGGAACTTTCTGGAATGTGCTCCACAGGCCAAACTAGAAAGGGAACCCTAGGGTCTGGTGGGTGTCGGCCAGTGAGTGGTCTCAGGCCTGGGAACATTCAAACACAGAGGACGATGTTGCCTAAGCACGTTCAGTTGAAAGGGAAGCAGGTTCAAAGCTGCTAGTCGTTGAGGTGGGGTCCTTGGGCCAGACAGTCAAGGAATGCCTGGACCCGGCCCTGGGGGTGATGGGTCCCCGGGGGGAAGCGACCCTTCAGAAATGAGGGGAGGCCAGTAGAAATGGCCTCCAGATGTGGGCCGCCCTGGGCACCAAGCCCAGCTGCTCGAGCTGCAGCCGTGTGGGCCTATAGGCGTTGAGGTTGCTGTAGGGAGCCGGCGTGTCGTGGGGCCTCGGGGAAAAGTGGGCCGGTGGGCTCAGGGTCCCCCAGAGGCCGTGGTGGGGCTGAAGCCTGGGGGGCAGAGGCAGGTTTGGGGCCAGGGGACTGCCAGGCCCCGACAACGCCGATAGCGTCCGGTTCTGGGGGTTGCTGCCCGTCGAGGGGCTGCTGAAGGGGTTGGAGGCTGTGTGGTCGCTGGCGGAGCAGCTACTGCTGCTGAGGCGGCCGGGCGGGGGGCTGTGGCCCGCTCTGGGCTGGGGGGCTGCCGCCAGCCTGGGAGACTTCGGGCCCATCACGGGCTTGGAGGAGGCATAGAGGTGGCGGAACTCCTCATCAAACAGCTCCACCGCTGGGCCCGTGAACTTGGAGAGGATGTTCCGATGGACGTGGCCGCAGAGCCAGGTGAAGCTGCGGGGGGAGAGGAGAGTGAGGGGTGGGAAGGGGGGTGGGCTGACCGCAGGGCCGTGGGAAGGACCCTGTTCCATCCTGGCAGCACCCGTGCAGGGTGACCTTGAGACCCCTTCATCGATGGCAAGACTGAGGCACAGACACAGGCAAACGTTTGCAGGGGAGCAGTAAAGACACCAGGTTGAATCCCAGGGCTCAGACGCTGGCCGTCCCCGTGGCAGCGCAAAAGGGCTGACAGCTGAGTCGCAGTGTCCCCAGCTCTGTGCTGATGAGTCGGTCCCCTAGCTGTTGAGGGCACCTGTGAAATGTGGGAACGCCTGTCTCCTCCAAACAAATAGGGGTCCCGATCCTTAGAAGGCAGGGGCTGTGTTCTCATGGGAACCTTAAGGGTGTGGCCCCGGATCAAGCTCCTGGACCCGAAGGGGTGGGAGGGGAGGGAAGACCACGTGCTCTTCAGGAGGTGGGAGGTGGAAGAGAACACGAGGCTGTCCTGCAGGAACCAGAATGACACAGCTTGAGCGCACTCCACCCGGACACCCAGGGAGGACACCCTCAAGCGGGGACCTTGGCCCTCCCTCCGGTGACCAGTCAAAATCTGTGGATTACTTTTTGTGATCCCTTGATTGAACCAAATTCTTTTTTATCTCTGATGGAAAAGCCCCCTCATTATCTCTCCCCACCCAACATCCACACCCCCTGGTGACAGCACAGAAGACCCCCCAAAAGGGTCAGGTTAGAGACTTCTGGGTCCCTAACAATGGGAGCCCAGGTGTGGGGAACAAAGGTGGCAGGATGGTCACAGGGAGACACGGTCACTTGGGGGACAGGAGTGACTCCCACCAGTGGACTCAGCAACCCCACCCACCCCCACCGCCTGCCACCACCAGCCCAGCCTGCAAGAGTCCGGGCCTGGTGAGGCAGGGAGTGGCGAGCGGGCTGGGGCAATCCTGGGGAGAACAATGAGGCTTTGTTTAAACCTCCTCTCCCACCCAGGAGGAGCCTCCCACACACCCCAGAGAGGTGAGCAGCAGATGCTTAGCTAGGGCCAGCCAGGTGACAGGGAATGCGGCACATATGGGGACAGGGGACCCGTGGCTACCCTCAGAAATCAATCACCCTGTGTAGTTCAGAATCAGACTAGATTAGGCCAAGCTACTGCATGCTTTATGCAACAAAACAGGCGCAAAGGTGCCCTAGCGGCTCTTCAGGCCACTAGGCCCCTGCACCCCACACTCAGGTCCCTTGTGTGTCCCCGTAGCCCCTGCGTGCCTACACACTGTGCTGGGGTCCCCCTCCTGCACACCCCACACGGCCATTCATCCTGTGCTCTAGCTTTTACTCTTTCTCTGTATCACCACCCACGTAAGAAATACACTTCATTTCTACTGCTTTTTGGCCCTTCGCACATGGAAATGACTTTCACAACCTTTGGCTTGAGAGCAACTCTCATGACTGCTCTATTCTTGGCCCATTTAAATTTATGTAGCTATTTACTTGGTTACTTTAAATAATGTAATAAGTACCGATGAACCCATCACCTAAAATAAAAAAATAGCATCTTGACAACAACCAGCATCTAATCATATGGGTCCCTCCCAGCCACCCATTTTCCAGGTCTGCCCAAATGAGGGAATCATCACCCCAAATCCTGTGGCATAGTTCCTATACTTGCCTTCTCTATTAAAAAAAAGTTTTATGTATTCTAGAAAGAAAATATTTTAGTTGCTTTTAATGTATACATAATATTTTGGGATTTTTTTCACTTAATATTTTACACTTGATCTTAGCCAAAGGCTGAGAAGCGATTTCACTTAATATTTTAAATAATTTTAAAATTGCTAAGATTTAGCCATGTTATCTCTTGTTACAGTACTTCATTCTTTTTTTATTTTTTTAACTTTTTTATAGTTGATTTATTTTGAGAGAGAGAGTAAGCTGGGTAGGGGCAGAAAGAGAGAGAGAATCCCAAGCAGGTTCCACACTGTCAGTGTGAAGCCTTATGCGGGGGCTCTAACTCAGTGAGTACAAGATCATGACCTGAATTGCAGTCAGACACTCAACCAACTGAGCCACCCAGGTGACCCTCCACTACTTCATTCATTTTTGATTGCTGTATAATATTCCACTCGTGGCTAGATAATGGTCTATTTCTCCATCCTCCCATTGACAGGCATTTGGATTGCTTCCACTATATTTCTGTTGTGACCAGTTCTCTGATGAACACTCTTACACATGTCTTTTACTGTACCATGGACTCGTTCTCTTGGAAATACACCTAGGAGTGGAATTGCTGGATTATAAACCAGGTGAATAGTCAGCTTTAGGAGAAAACTCCAAACTCTTTTGAAAGTCACTGTATAGATTTACAATCCCATCAGCAATGTGGAAAAGATGCTGTACATTCAGCATTTGGTATTATCTTTTTTGCTGGCTGAAAAGGAATAAAATGACAACTTGTTCTAGCCTTGATTTGCACTTTCCTGGTCACTGATGATGTGGACACCTCATCGTGTTTCACACATGTTTGCTCCTGGCTGAAACGCCCAATCATGCCCCTTGCCCGCTCTTCCTTGTCCTGCTTTGCTCTTATGATTCATAGGAATTCTTTGTGGTTCTTGACACTGATCTTCGCAGGGCATCACGAAAACCTGCTCTCACGCTGTAATCTGACTTTTCTCTTTTTTCCAGATATCGTTCAATGAACCAAAGTTCTTGACTGTAATACAGTTTGATTTAGCGATCTTTTATTGTCAAGGCTCAGTCGGTTGAGCGTCCAACTGCAGCTCAGGTCATGATTCACAGTTTGTGGGTATGAGTCCTGCACTGGACTCTGTGTTGACGGCTCAGAGCCTGGAGCCTGCTTCGGCATCTGTGTCTCCCTCCCTCTCTCTCTCTCTCTCTCTCTCTCTCTGTCTTTCCCCTGCTGCTCATGCTCTGTCTCTCTCTCTCAAAAATGAATAAATATTAAAAAAAATTTTTAATAAAAAGACACTTAATCCTTATTCTAAATCCCAAGGTCTAAAAGATATTCATCTATTCTTTTCTACTAAGAGTTTTAAAGTCTGTTTTTGACATATAAGTCCTTTTAATCTATTGGAGGGTGATTTTTTTTTTGTATATGTGTGAAATGGAATCCAATTTTCTATTTGGAGATTTTTTTCCCCCGTTTCTCCTTTCCCCACTGCTCTGACATGCCCCATCCTGTGCGGTCTCTCTCTGGGCCTCCTGCTCTGTCTGTTCACTCGTCAGCCTGCAGCTCCAGCACCACACTGTCTGCATCCTGCAGCTCCACGGCCGGTCCTGATCTCTGGCGGGGCAAGTCCTCCCTGCCTGTCCCTCCTCACACTTAATCTCAGCTAATCTTGGAGAAATACATTTTACGTCATGACCTACTCGCATATATACACACATACATATGCCCACGCAACAGTTTCCAGAACATTCCTTACCTCAGTCCACTCTTACTCTATTTATTCTATCCTATTTCATTATTAAAAAAAAAAAATTCCAGGCATCCTCCACTGAATTGACTTCATATCCTGCTAATAGAGGATGATGCACACAGTTTGAAAAACTTTGTTCCTCTAGCTACACTGAATGGCCAGGACCTAACCATGGACTTTCATTCATTCACTCACTCATTCATTCATTCATTCATTTTTTTATTCAACAGATATTTACAGTCATATATGAAGTTCACGTACTGGATTAACTGTACTTCATGCCAGGAATGCAATAGAGAAGAAAACAGACCTAATCCAGGTTCTGTCATCATGTTTACCATCTTGTCTAAACAAGTCCCCAGAGAAGCTCTCTAGGGGCTGATCTGGAAGCTATGAGATAAGGAATTATCAGAATAAAGACAGTGAGAGAGACCTCTCCAGCAGAGTGAATAATCAGCAAGCACAAAGGCCCTGGGGCCTGAAAGAGCATGAAAGACATGGAGGAACATAGTGTGGCTACAGCACAGTGGAGGGGAAGGAAAATCCTGCTGAGACAAAGGCCATGGTAAGAATGATTTTTTTTTTTCCATTTCTAGGAGCACTGATAAGCCTGGAAGGATTTTTAAAAAATTTTTTAAATATTTATTTTTGAGAGAGAGCGTGAGTGGGGCAGGAGCAGAGAGAGAATCTGAAGCAGGCTCCAGGCCCTGAGCTGTCAGCACAGAGCCCGACGCGGGCTTGAACTCACGAACCGTGAGTCTGTGACCTGAGTTGAAGTCAGAAACTTAACCTACTGAGCCACCCAGGTGCCCCTAGGTGGAAAGATTTTAAGGATGCATGTGATTTGATCTGGTTTGACTTTAAAAATCTTTGTGTTCCTGGTGGAGAAAGCCCAGAGGTGGAAAGGTGGGTCCGGGCAGGAAAGGAATCAGGGCCAGTTAGGGTCTCATGCTGCACCCACCAAGGCCCAGGCCTAAAGGCACCCACCCTGGGCCAGCAGAAGGGGGAGCTTCCTCCTGGCTGGCCCCGGAGCACCTTCACCTTTCCAGCTCATGCTGATCTTGGAGCACACACCACACCGCTCTGTGGCCGTTTATCCATATTTTCTGAGAGAAGAGCTCTGTGTGCCCAGACCCGGCCCAGCGCCTGGGCTGGGGGAAGACTTTCTACAGGAGCTTACATGTTGAAATACATACAAGCCCCCCAAACCCCACCCCCACCCCTCAGCTGAAGATGTGGACAGAGCTCTTCAGTTTGAACTGTGTGCACCCAGGGCCAAAACATCTGAAGTCCAGGGATAGCCGGATTGAAAGAATGAAATGGAGGCTTGTGTTGTAACTGGAGACAGCTCAGAGTCCCGAGGAAAAGGATCCTCTGAAAGGCTGGCAAACAGGTCCCCCTTGAGTGCTGAGTGCAAAACAAGTGATAGCCGTCGCCCTGCGCTCTCTCCAGGAATTGGGTTCTTCATTCTCAGGAGCGACCCTGCGTGGCTTCAAGCCCGCCGCCACCCTCCTCCTGGCCCCTCCCGCGTGTGGAGGACAAGCCCAGTAGGCACCGGAGAGCCGGAGATCCTAGTCAAGGAAGCTGGCGACTCTGGGCCAATCACCCACACTCTCTGTGCCTCAGTTCCCCCATCTGTCAATTGGAGGAATAATAACTCCTTCAAAGGCTTGTCAGTTCTTACCAAAGGTCAGACCACACCTGACAGAGGGTCTGGCACAAAGCTCAAGGTTAGCCTTGCTCCCTTCCGCCCCTACCAAGGGCAAGGGCCACCCCTGCGTGCTGAGCTCTGTAAGAGCAGATACAAATGAAAACAGAGAGGCTTAATTCTCCCCATTTAAAATAAGAGGAAAGTCTCTTCCTCCTCTTCGTTTTCTCTTTCACAGTTTCTTTCTCTGTCCCTGAAGTCAGCAGAGGAATCCGAGTGAAGAGGCCTTGCTACATTTCCCCAGTAACTACCTTTAGCTCAACCTTCTGTCCTACCATGTTTTCCACGCCTTTCCAGAACTTTCTACCCTTCATCAAACCTCATCTAAAAAAATGCTGAGGCTCAACCATTTCTCAGGATCATTTCTTTATGGAGGCTCCAGGCCATATAACACTTACAAACAAATCCACACGCTTTTCTCTTGTTAACCTATCTTGTTCAATTTACAGGCCCCATGCAAAGAACCTAGAAGGGTAATAGGAAAACGGAGTTTCTTCTCCCCACATAGTGGGTACGGGTTTTTTCTGGAGGGGACAAAAGTATTTCGGAACTAGACAATGGTAATGGTTGCACACACCATGAATGTACTAAACGCCACTGAATTACACATTTAAAATGGCTAATTTTATGATACGTGAGTTTCCCTGTAATAACAAAAAAAAAAAAAAGAGAGAGAGAGAGAGAGACCTCCTCAGCTATGGTGGGCCCCTGCCTCCAGACTTGGCTCCTTGGGTTGAGGGAAGCTTCCCAAATAGAGATCTGACCCTACCCATCCAGGTGGTGAACTAGGTCTAATGGCAGCTTGGTCAAGGTCAGGGGTCAAGGTGAGAGGCCTCAAGTCCTGATGTGGGGCGTGAGGCCAAGCTCCCAGCCAGAGCTTTATGGCTTGATGCCCAGTGGCCTTCGTCACTCCCCAGGGAAAGAACAAAAGCTGAGAAGGTGGCTTTGGCCACGTGGGGAGGGTGGCCCAGCCCCACCTCAGCCTCTTACGAACAACCAAGTGCTGGATACGGGGTCCAAGGATCAGCGAGTGGGCTTCCTTTTGCACAGGGGCCCTGATGAAGCAAAACACGGTGGGGAGAAGCTGTGGGTGGAGACACACTTGGGGCTCAGTGACCCCCGGATGCTGGAGGTGCCCCTGAGGACTGCCTCGCCTCAGAGCCCTTCCTGGCATAGGGGCCATGAAACAACCACATCCCCCTGTGGACGGACCACACTGCATCCAGCTCCGGCACTGCACTGCTGAGGAAAACAAGGCTCAGAAAAGTTGGAGAGAGAGGCCCAGAGGAGAGCAAAAGGGAACGTTAGCCCACGCCAGCCACCTCTTCCCAGGCTCCATCGCTCTTCCATCACTGTCTCTCTGTACTGGTTTTTTTTTTTTTTTTTAAAGTAATTTCTATACCTAACATGGGCCTTAAACTCACAACTCCAAGATCAAGAGGCACATACTCTACTGACTGAGCCAGCCAGTTGCCAGGGATCTCCTTGGTGTGGATGGGAGCTCTAGAAGGGCACCCAGCCCCGAAGCAGGCCTGGTATGTACCCAGGAGGTCTCTACATAGCTGTCCAATGAAGGAAGGAACAGAGAGGCATGGTGATTTGCCCAAAGTCACCCAGCCAGGAAGCTACAAAGCTGGGAATTGAACCTCTGTCATCTGACTTCCAGTCTGGGCTGCTGCTACTTCCTGTCCCTAGCACCAGTCTTAGGTCCCATGGAATTTGGACACACTTCTGAAAATAAAATAGGACACACACACATACACACAGCCCAAAACAAATAGCATAGTTTTACAATCACGTCTGAGAGAGCAGAGAAGGGAAAAAAGATTCTATGTCCTTTTGCAGTCTGAAGGGAAATCGGAAGTGCCTCTCTACCCTGAAGCTCTGCCAGAAGAGTCCAGATTTACCCCTTCTGCCCAGACTGGTCCTGCCTCCCGCCTCACGTATATGATGAAATCCCAGCCCCGCCGGGCCCAGGACTGGCAGGGGTGTGTGGGCCTGAGTGGCCAGGGCTGCTGTGCACCATGCCCAGCCTGAGCCTCCTCCCAGCCTTCGACAGGTGAACCCCAGCGCTCACCTGTATGATCCAGACAGCACGTATCTCCAGTCCGAGATGATAAACTTCTCCTGGATCTGGCCGGCGAACTTCCGGCCTGATTTGGCACAGTACACCTCTCCTTCCACACTGCGGATGGAAATGTTCTGTTGGACGGAGAGTCAAGGTGTCACTCACTATGTATGTATGATGCACGTTTACATAGGAAAACGTCTGGAAGGATGCTCACCAAGACATAAACAGGGGTTATCTCTAATTGGTAGGATCAGAAGCCATTTTTATTTTTCCCTTGGCTGAGTTTTCTAAATTCTTTTCATTGTCCTGACATTATGTGAGTAATGGCAAAGGGAAAAAAAAGGAAAGGGGAGATGGTAGAATTCAAACAAAGCAGAAAATAGAAGAAAGATGAGGGCCTAATGCCCATGGAGCCCTTAATCTAGGTTCCCGTGGACCCCAGGGGCCTGGCAAGCCCCGCCTTGCCTTGGAAGTGACGAGAGTCCCTGACCCCAAGCTGGTCAGGGGGAGGTGCAGCCAGAAGGGGTGGCTTTGTAGAGACCTCAGTGGGCCCTAGATTGTCCTAAGGAAAGGAATGTCCACCACGCAAATCAAGGCCCTGCTTGTCCCTTTCTCCTCCAGGAACACGGGCCACCCCAGCCGTCAGCCAGAACCCTCGGGAGGCAGGAGAAATGAAAAGACAGGCAAAGCACTGGGCTTTCTGAGGAAGGTAGGATACTGCTGGCGTCCCAAGAATGTCCTTGGTGGCTGCGCAGGCCCTGGGAAGGGGATGCCTAATGCCTCCAACAGTGACCCCCAGCCTCTCCATAAGCTCTAACATGTAGACAGGAAGGTCATATCCCACCATCCCTTGGAGGTCAGAGGACTGTTAGGTGTAGCTGACGTGGGCCATGGAGGCAAGGCCTGCGCTGACTCTGGACCTGTTTTGGTGACCTCATGTCGAGGAGGTGTGATCCAGGTAGCGTCAACCAGACGGCAGTAATCAGAGGACCCGGAGGCCTGCACCCCAGGCAGTGAGGAGAGAAAGGGAAGGGGGAAGGGAGGAGGGCAGGGTCTCCTGGAGGCTGACCTTGCCTGAGCTAGAGGGGAGTTGCAAGGGAACCACCCAGCCGCTGTTCAGCTGGGCCTGCTCATAGAAACTGGGTGGTTTTACATTTGACCTTGAGTTAGCTGCCCTAAGTGTGACATGACTAAACGAACTCTCATCTCTGGGTTTCTTTCTGGCTGCCAGAAGAAGAAGTGGGGGGTTGGGTTCAGTCCAAGAGGATCAGCTTCATGGTGGAGCCGGGGAGTCCTAGACATGCACACGCAGGCCTGGATGTTGTTGCCCTGGCCTGTGACATGTGGCCACTGGGTCTCCTTGGCCAAGAGGAGAAAAGGCATCTGCAGAGATCGCTGCCCATGGGAATCCATGGGCTCCTGGCAGTTCCAGCCCCCATGTGTCTGTGGGAGGCCAAAGGGCTGTATGTAGGAGTGATGGAAATCTGTTCACGGTCAAGTGCTGTGGTGTCCTCCTGTTCACTCTCTCCATGTCGCTGCCATCTTGGAGGCCACATATTCCTTATGGT
This sequence comes from Hyaena hyaena, assembly GCF_003009895.1. Lineage (NCBI taxonomy): Eukaryota > Metazoa > Chordata > Mammalia > Carnivora > Hyaenidae > Hyaena > Hyaena hyaena. The sequence continues at coordinate 3,448,487 of NW_024080694.1, forward strand.
GTAGCTACAAGATGGGGGGAGGGGTCTGTGCTACACTGGACTTTGAGCAAGAAATAAACCTTTATGACGTTAAGCCACTGAGATGGGGAGGGGTGGGAATCTGTTAGTGTGGCATAAGCTATACTATCCTTTAAAATTTTTTTTAATGTTTATCTGTATGTGAGAGAGAGGTGGGGGAGAGGCAGAGAGCGATGGAGACAGAGTCTGAAGCAGGCTGAGCTGTCAGCACAGAGTCTGATGCGTGGCTGGAACCCACGACCTGGGAGATCATGACCTGAGCCAAAGTCATGCACTTACCCGACTGAGCCACCCAAGCGCCCCAGCTATACTACCCTAATATAAAATACCTTTAGGACTCTCACTGGGAGCCCCTACCTTGAGGTGGCTGTCAGAGATCTGGACTTTGTCACACATCTCTTGGAAGAGCTTCACACCTCCCTGGTCCAGCAGCACACAGACAAACACCCCGCGCTTGTTAGCAGCCTCTAGAATGTCACAGAAGATCTCCACATCCGTGAACACATCCATCAGGATGGCCAGGACCTGGGGCAGGGGGTAAGGGGTGGAAACAAAAAGAGTCAGGGGCTAACTGGTTGCAGCCAAGCTTCCTAAATCCCAGTGGGGCTAAGAGAACCCTTCCCCCTTCTGCGGGACTGGAGGAAAAAGGATGGGGCGGGGGGCTCTGCCAGGGCAGCATTCAAGGGAAAGAGCCGTTCTGGAGGCCTCTGTGCTGACTCCATGTCTCCAGCCCAGCCACACACCTGGTCCACTGTAGGTGCAGCACGCACAGGAGGAAGGAGAGAAAAGTAGAGACGGAGCGCAAGGAGGGGCAGAGAAGAACAAGAGGAGGTGGCCAGGCAGGTTTAGGGCAGCGGGACAGATTTAATGACACGGCTGCCCAGACCTGTGGAGCTCGAAGGCGCCCTATGACCCCTGGCTTTCAAATGTTGCTAAGCCACACAATCCTCGAGTCACACAAAATCGCTGTAGAGACCCTACATAGATAGACTAGGCTGAGCTGCCCCAGTGGTATGGAGAAGGGAGTGCTGCTCAGCCAGCAGTTACTGCCTCCTCTATCATAATGGAATCCTGGGGAGGAGGGGGCTCGAGAAATCCAGCAAAGCGGGGGCCACGTGTGTGTGCCTGCCCGGCCAAGCAACCATTCCTCCAGCCAGCAGGACCCACTCTTCATTCATTTAAGGAATCCCCTCTCCTCCATAGGCAATGTGTGTGGGTGGGGCCACTGCCTTGCGCGGGATTGGGCACAGTGAGGATACGTCACCAAGACCCGACCAATGAGAGCACGGCATCCCCTGCTGGCCGCAGTGATTGGTCCGGGGCTGCTCACATGGTCTAAGTTATTCTAATAAGAGCCAGTTGAGAACTTCAGCAGGGCCTGCGGGGGACGAGGCGTTCGTTATCTACCGGGTTGCTCGGCTAACCGAGTCACAGCTACCGCTGCACGCGGCCAGCTCGCCACTGCGCGGGGACAGCCTGACTGAAAATGAAGCCAGGCCTACCCTTCACTTTTCCACCGTAGATGTCAGTATATGTTCCTCTTCTTAGACTTGTTTGAAGATGTTTTCCACGATATTGTGATTTATGAAAAGAAATGTATATTTGCTCTCGGTCCCTATTTCTGGCATCAGGCTCTAAAACACTTGGAATTTCCTGAGTGGTGTGTGAGCTGATGGAGTTAGAGGCCCTTTGTTATGTTAATGAGGTGACTTTTGGAGGGGGGCTGGTTGCCAGGGGAACCAACTAAGTGATTAGAGGGTTGGAATTTTCTGTCCCTCCCACCCTCCTCTTTCCAGAGAAAGAGAGAGGTGCTGGAGGTTGAATCAACCCCCCCCCCCCCCCCCCCCCCAGCCCAGCCAAAGATGTAATCAATCATGCCTGTATAATGAAGCCCGCATTAACACCTCAAAAGGGGTTAGAGAGCTTCTGGGTTGATTTGGGCAGAGCAGAGTGTGCTTGGAGAAGGCATGGAAGTTATATGCTCTTCCCCATACCTTGCCCTATATCTTCCATCTGACCGTTCCTGAGTTCTAGCCCTTATAATAAACTGGTAATCTAGAAAGTAAAAGGTTTCTGTGTTTTGAGCCACTCTGGCCTGCAGATCAAATCCAAGGAGGGGGTTGTTGCAAGTGTCCAGTCAGAGCTGATTGGTCTGAAGCACAGACGACAGCCTTGGCTCAGGACTGGTGTGTGTTGGATTGTAGGACCCCCAGCTGGTGTCAGAGAAATACTGGGTGGCAGGGGACTTCCACACAGTGGGACTGGAGCAGAGTTAGATGTCTGTCACCCCATCAAAAGTCTGTCCCAATACCCAAATCATGGCATATTGACAAGTGGTTCATGAGGCAACCATTAAAAATGATAATTAGAATGGTTACATAAAAAACTGTAAGACAGGGTGAAATGTGGAGGTAAAACTTGCTGTGTAATCCATGCCTAACATGTGTATTAACAAGTAATGAATTCAGTTAAAAAAGAAAAACAGAGCACAAAATGATAGTATGCCCAGTAGGACTGCCAGTGAGGGAAAGTACTGTGTAGACATAGAGGCAAGCACAAAGCCAAAACTGGCAGTCAGGTTTGGACTGGGTACTAGGGCAGTTTTCAGCATTACCTATAATAATGTTCCACCATTTACCTAATAATATATATGATATATTATATATTAATGTATAATAATGTATACTAGAGATGCTATATGTAGCATATATATAGTAGACTCTAGATATATAGAGTATAGTCTGTATCTCTCTTTAGTGTATATAGAGATAAAGAGATACGTTGGCCAACAACATCTGGGAAGTAGCAAGGACAAGTTCACTGAAACAGGTGAAGAAGATGTCTATTACCCACTTGGAGCTGACTTCCTGCTCAGATGATGTGGGTCTCTGAACAGGGGAAGGAACTGCCCAGGTTAGAAGTCAGGAAAGATGCCCTAAAAGGGAATCCATGCTCCTTTAGAACCATGGATGGCCCCATTACCACAAGATTGTCTGTACACATTTCAACTTCTGGTGACAAGGAAAACTGAGACTGTCTCTGCTGAAAGATAAGTGCCTCCTCCTTGAGGGAGATATTGACAAAAGGGACAGTTCTCTCTCCTCAGGATGTGAGTAAATCCTCCCGTTGTGTTCCAATGAGTCCTTATTGCCCAGAGGGTTGGTGACAGATTGAACAGAGAAGGGGGCAGGTTTAAAGGGATGCTTGAAAACAGAGGCTCACAAGGTCTAGGCTTATCCTGTTGCCTTTCCCAGAGGGATTGATTCAAGATCAACAACTTGAGTCCTCTGTGTGGACATGCTACCTTACAGGGCGTAGTGGGATGAATGATGACCTCCTGAAAGATGTGTCCACATCCTAACCACCAGAACCTATGGACATGACCTCACTTGGAAGAAGTCTTCATAGGTGCAGTTAAGACTCTCAAGACTAGATCATCCTGGATTATCTGGTGGGCCCTAAATCCAATGGCATTTGTCCTTATAAAAGACACCCAGAGGAAAGCCAGGGAGAAGAGGAGGCGTCCAGGTGAAGACGGAGACAGAGGCTGGAGTGGAGTGGCCACAAGCTGAGGAGTGCCTGCAGCTACCAGAAGCTGGGAGAGGAAGGCAGGACCCTCCCCTAGAGACTTCAGAGGAAGTAGGGCCCAAGTGACATCTTCGTCTATTTATTTATTTATTAATGTGTATTTTTAAATGTTTATTCTGAGAGAGAGGGAGCGTGAGAGTGGGGAGGGGGCAGAGAGAGAGAGAGAAGACAGAGAATCCCAAGCAGACTCTGTGCTGCCCTACCTCGTGACCTGGAGATATGACCTGAGGCACAATCGAAGAGTCAGATGCTTAATGGACTGAACCACCCAGGTGCGCCTGACAGCTCCGGTCCTCCTGGAGAGGAGTTGAATGCTTTGGACATGGCCATTACCCTCTCTGGGCCTCAGTTTCTTTACCGAGAAAGCACCACTCAACAATAGAGTATCAGCTATCATTCCAGGTGCATCTAACCCTAAGCCCAGATAAGAGAAATGAGACCACGTGCAGAAAGTAAACGTTTTTATTCTAGTTTATAGTTAAAATATGACTATGATTTTTATATGCATTATGAGCAAGTATGAATAATGTTAGAATAACACCATGCAAAAACGTGTTAGTCCAGATTATGGAAGAGGATTAAAATCAGTGCCTATACCTCTACAGGCATAAAAAATAAATAAAGTAGTCCAATCAGCAAGCCCGGCACGTTGGGGTGCAGTTGGCTGAGAAGAAGGAAAGACTTTCACGACACGTTGTAAGGGAGGAAGCGCAGTGTGGCAGGCCAGCTCTGGGTATGGGAGCCACCGTGAGACCAAGGTGCCCCACCAGGGTGATGCGAGTCTGCTGGGGCAATACCCATATGCAAGGGTCATCCTGTGGGGGCCTCAAATCCTAGCTGAGAACCTCCCAGAACCTGCCAGACACATATGAGCTCTTCCTGGGCTGGAAATCCTGCTGCTTCCGGAAGGGCAGGGTGTAGACCTAGAAATGGGATTTGGGTCCTGGCGAGGCCCAGTCATGTTGGGGACAGTTGTTGGGAACACTTATCACCCCACCCCCCACTTCATGCTTCTATTTCTATTCTTCCCTCTTTCTCTTCTATGTGCCGATGCGCCTTCTTTTTCCAAAAACAACCAGAGCCACACACAGTGAGCAGAGGGGCATTCCTCTACGATTTTGCAAATCTCTGCGGTATCGGGCTTAATGGGAGACAGCTGGCTTCTCCTATCTGCTTCTGCAGCAATCTGTGGTGCTATGGTGTGTGGGTGGAAGCAGATGAAGATAATCTGGCCTCACACAGATAAGTGGTTAGAGAGGACATGACCTCCCGGGCCCACTGAAAGGATCTTGGAACCCTCAGGGATTCTGACCACACTTGGAGGATGTATTAGTCACGGTTTTTCCAGGGCGCCTGGGTGACTCAGCTGGTTAAGCGTCCGACCTCGGCTCAGGTCGTGATCTCAAGGGTGGCTCAGTCAGTTAAGTGTCTGACTTCAGCTCTTGTGATCTCGTGGGTGGCTCAGCTGCTTAACTGTCCAACTTTGGCTAAGGTCTTTTTTTTTTTTTTAATGTTTTTAATGTTTTATTTCTGAGAGAGAGAGAGAGAGAGAGAGAGAGAGAGGCAGCATGAGCAGGGGAGGGTCAGAGAGAGAGGGAGACACAGAATCGGAAGCAGGCTCCAGGCTAGCTGTCAGCACAAAGCCCGGCACAGGGCTCGAACCCACAAACCGTGAGATCACGACCTGAGCTGAAGTCGGACGCTTAGCCGACTGAGCCACCCAGGCGACCCGGCTAAGGTCTTGATGTCAGGGTGCATGAGTTCAAACCCCACATAGGGCTCTCTGCTGTCAACAAGGAGCTTGCATTAGATCCTGTCCTCTCTCTCTGCCCTTTCCCTGTTCGTGCTCTCTCTCTCTCAAAAATAAACATTTATTCTTAAATCATGCTTTTTCCATAGTTTATGATGCTTTGCCTTCCAGGGCCAGTGGATTCCTGGAGATTAGCAAACACCTAGGAGCTTGCCTTTGACACACAGACCAAGCAACCCCAACCACCTGCTTTATCACAGTCCCCCTGCCTTATGTGACTCCAGGGCCGGGTCCTGGACAGCAAGGGACCGCCTGTAGCCCGGAGCCCGCTGAGACGGCGCACGGCTACCTGGCCCCCCCCGCCCTTTCCTGCACAAGCACAGTAGGGCCTGTGCCCGTGCGTTACTCTGGCACCGTCTGCCTCCCGGCCGGCCCCGGCACTCCCTGTGTGGCCCTGCGCGGCATGCTGTGCGTCCTGCTTCTAGGGACCGTGAGTACAAACTTCCCTATTCGTGCCAGTCATTTCCGTGCCTACGTGTCTTCCCACCCGCTGGACACCCAACCGGCTTGCCCTTAACGGCCTTTGCCCGGAATCCCTTTCCCTTCCTTCTCTGCCTGACACCTCCTTACTCAGCCTCTGAGGACTCAACTCAGAGGCCACCTCTTCCAGGAAGCCTACCTTAGTCACCCTCCCCGCCCCTCCCAGGCGCAGAGGGCTGCTCCCACCAATGTCTTCTCCCCTAGTGGGCAGGGGTAGGCAGGGCCTGGCTGTGAATGAGGAGTAAAGGAATGTGAGCATGGAGGGAAAGAGGGAGAGTTCCTGTGCCCTGGTGCAAACTGGTCTGGAAAACTGGAGCGGGCTGGCTCTGTCTGTCCTCTCCCGAGGCTGAAGCCAGGGAGGAGAATGCAACCCGACCACCTCCCGCTGTGAGCAGGGAGGCAGGGGGCACAGCTGGCCTCCATGGACAGCCTGTGACTGGGTTCCAGGCCCCTGGGCTCTCTGTGGGGCAGGACAGCCCTGAGCCTCTGTGTGTGTGTGTGTTTGTGTGTGTGTATGTAGAGTATCGCAAACTCTGCCTGCAGGAGGCCATGAGCGTGTCCTGGAACACGAGGGTGGTGGGGACGTGGCAAAGGGGACTACCCAAAGAGGTGGCTGCCACTTAGCACCACAGAGCCAGCTGTTCCCATGAGCTAAGTGGGGCTGGAAAGTCTTCTAGGTGACATCTTCAGATGGTTAAATGTCATCTTAAATTCATAACATGCCCTAATGGTGAAACAAAGGACATGAGGGGCCTCAGGGCCACAGAGGGAGGGAGGCCTTGCTGGGTGGGGAGTGGGGGGGGGAGACGATTGCTTCACACCCCTCACCTGGCTTCCTTCCAGGGAGCCTCAGTCCCCGGAGCTGTGGTTGACAGTCTCCCCAATACCACTGGTCCCCGCACCACGGAGGGCACCAAACTTCACACACAGAGAGACCAGAGCTAGCACACTTAGGAGCAGGCCCTGGGATCTAGAAGAGACCTTAGTCCAGTAATCTGAAGCCTGGGGAGGTCAAGAGACTTGCCCCGGGTCACACAGCCAGCCCCAGGCTGTGCGGGAGCTCCTGGCTGCCTGCCTGGGCCCATCTGTCAGTTTCCAAAGCTGACATGTCACCGAAACATGAAATACTGCTCAAATACTGCTCAGAGGCAGCACTGCAACTTGAAAAGCTGACGCTCCACCCCCTTTGTAACCTTACTTAACTTTCCAGAACTCCACCCCTTCCCACCCCCATCCACTCACAGCTGCTCCACCTTAAGCGGGGCTTTTTCCGGAGCCTTCAGATTTTTTTTTAATTATTATTTATTTTTTAATAGTTTATTGTCATGTTGGTTTGCATACAACACCCAGTGCTCATCCCCATGAGTGCCCTCCTCCATGCCCATCTCCCCCTTCCCCTCTCCCCCATACCCACGAGTCCTCAGTTTGTTCTCAGCATTCAAGAGTCTCTCATGGTTTGCCTCCCTCCCTCTTCCCCCGTTTCCCCCTTCTTCTCCCCCACGGTCCTCCATTAAGTTCCTCCTAATTCTCCTATACGGAGCCTTCAGATTTCACTAAGTACTGAACGTCAGAGGGGATTCAGTCATGAGGCTGGGGGATACTAACAGAAAATGAGCTTAAATATCAGCTTGTTCTTTTTTGAGTCTATCCTCGCCCCTCTACAGCCTCAGCGGGGAGGACGGGCATCCAGAGCCCCTTTCAGAATAGTCATTTGACACACCTGGGGTAGAAGGAGCTAGTACCCATTCTCCGCTGCAGCAGGTAGCCGGTGTGGCCCGCAGTTCCAGGGCGTGGGGGGAACTGACCAAATGCCGGTCACCATGCCTGAAATTCTATCAGCCAAGCTCTGGGCTTGAAACATTTGTTCTTCTTCTAAGGCCACGTGTTAAAATGTAAATACTCTGGGGAGAGAGAAGCTTTCTCTCTGCCTATTCTGTCCCCTGTCTGACCACCAGCTGGATTCAGGAGCTGTACGGGCATCTGTGGGCAGGCAGGTCTAAGCCGGGTCTTAGAGGACAAGGCACAAGTGTGTGCCTCAGTGAACGGGCCCCTTCATTTGGAAGCACAGGGGAGGCGCCTGGCTCAGCCGGAGGAGTTCAGGAGAGCCTTCCTGAGAAAGGGACTTGGGTGCTGGGTCCTGAGAAAGGAGTAGCATCCGGTGGATGAAAATCAGGGAAGGTGAGGGGATCCCAGATAGAGGGAACAGCACATGCAAAGCCCAGAAGACAGAGCACCGTGGGCTGGAGAATATGCAGGCCCCTCAGTATTGAGCAGCAGGAGCTGGGGGAAGAGCTGGAGAGGGCTGTGAGCCGTAAGGAGCCTACTCTTCTCACTGTGGGCAATTGGGAGCCACGGAGGGCTCTAAGCAGGGAAGGGACCAAGTTAGATTTGAAGTATAGAAAAAGTGCTCTACTGCAACGTGGCGACTCAGGGGGTGTGGGGGCGGGGGTCAAGATGGAAGAGGAGGAGTAGGCAGGAATCTATCGCGAGAGTTCCAGTGATGGAACTGGCCTGGACCCAGACTGTGACAGGTGGGATCAGAAAGTCCATGATCCAGGGCAAGACAGAGAACAACATCCCTGACTCCATCCTAAGCCGCGGTCTTCTGAACTCCATCCCTTAAAGCAGGAGACACCCCCTCTGCTCTTCTACCGGAACCCACCCCATGGCCAAGGAGCCGCAGTCCCCACCCCCGGTACCTGGCTGGTCCGGGTGATGCAGCGGCGAATGAGGTCTCTGATGTTGTTGTGCTTGTCCGTCTGGAAGTACACAGTGGCACTGGACTTCTCCTTCAGGTAGGGCTTCTGGGCCGAGGCCCAGCTGTGCAACAGGGTCGGCTCGCTGCCCTCGGAGGCCACAGGGAAGTAGGTACCGGACTGCAGGGAGCAGGAGTCGAGTCCCATGGGACCTGCCTCTGCCCCTCCTGGAGGCTCCGGGGCACAAGGGAGCTGCTTGGCCTGGGCCTGGATGTACTGGGCCTCCACCGAGGACAAGAAGTCTACCTCGCCTTCCTGGTCGAGTGCCTGCCAGTAGGCCTCGGGACCCCCATCCAGGAGAGCGTCTGTGGCCAGCCGGGCACTCTCATTGTCGCTGAAGTCAGCCCTGGCCGGCCGGACCCACTGGCTCTTGACATCTTCCAGGCGTTTCCAGATCTTGCCCACGTGCCTTGACCTGCTCATGCTGCTCTGCCCCCGAGCCATGGTGGGGAGCGCGGTGCCCGAGCCCTTCCTGATGTCAGGGCAAGTGAGCCACGGCGGGCGCGGGGATGGGGAGCACCCAGCGTCCACCTGCCAGCCCTCACACCCGCTCTGAGGAAGTGATTTGCCGCTGTCCTGAGTAACACTTCACAGGGAACATCCTCACAGCCAGGCCTTGGCTTATCTCCGGGCGACACCGCCCTGCCCGCGGGCCGCGGGGCCGGCTCAGTCACGCCCTGGCACACTCAGCCCTGGGAGCCGGCCTCTCCTCCCAGCAGCTGGCCTCCGCTCGTTGCACAACGCTCCAGGCCCCTGGCTGCTGGTGCGGAGCGGGGAGGCTCTCCCAGCACCCCTGGGCCTCGGCCCCTCCTGTGCCCGCAGTTCAGATGCCATCGGTTCAAGATGAGAAGTCCCCCGTGTGGGCAAGATGCTGCCCCAGAGACTGCACGCGCGTGGGGAGGGAGGCTGGACGCAGGCCACCGGCACTGTCCACCAGTGACACCCCAGTTCCCGGCCCCCGGTCCTCTGAAAAAGCTTTTCTCTGCTCTCTCTCTCCCCTATGGTGTCTGTCAAAGTCATGTTTGAACAGATCGCCCAGAGAAGCTGCGGTCTGGGGGCCAGCACTGACCCACCGCTGCGCGACCCACTTGGAGTACCGCCTGGAGAGGAATCTGTGGCTGAGTCCAGGCCGATGGGACCTGCGAGCTGGGGCGCCAGGTGCAGCAGGCACTTGAAGTGTAGGAACAGCTAAGGGAGAAGCCACATTTTCTTTCCAGGTCAGGTCATGGTCAAGTCCATGTCGATGGAATGCAATGTCTGTCTTTGGTTTCTGCCAGAAACAGCCTGAGACAGGATTTGAGTTCAAGTATGAGGGAGCTGCCATGGGGCAATTTAGTGAGCAGGTTACTGTCGGGCACACCTGTCATTCATGAACTTGAGGGACCATCTGGGGTCAGTCCTGCCAGGCCCCCTGGGAGATGGTATCAATATATTTTAAAGTTTTCCTACCCAAAGCATGAGAATTTTTCTACCAAACTCCATTTGTCATTGGCGGGGGGCTGCTCCTGGGCCCACAGGAATCCCCACGTGGCCAGCCTGCCCTGTGCTCTGCAGGCACAGCCCTGACCTGTGGTCAGGCTCTCAGGTTCTCGGTCAGAGATTGACGGGCGTGGTGAGTGCTAAGGGACCCAAGTAGGAAGGACCCTGACAATGTCTGCTCAGGGAACTAGAAGACCACACAGCTGGCAGATAGGAAGAGCCAGAAGCCTGTCTGTGGCTTATCTATTCTTTGGAGGAAAATTGCTGTCAGCCTCTGTAACCCACCGAAGCTGTGGCCCAAATGGCTCAGTCCAATAGGAGAATAGTATTTTTATTTTAATGTTTATTTATTGGTGAGAGATGTAGAGAGACAGAGCATGAGCAGAGGAGGGGCAGAGACAGAGGGAAACACCGAATCTGAAGCAGGCTCCAGGCTCTGAACTGTCAGCACAGAGCCCGATGTAGGGCTCAAACGCATGAACTGCGAGATCATGACCTGAGGCTGCAGTGCGATGCGTAACTAACTGAGCCACCCAGGCGCCCCAGGAGAATAGTATTTTTAAAAGCACAGTCCAGGGGGGCCTGGTGGATCAGTCGGTTAAGTGTCCGACTTTGGCTCAGGTTATGATCTCACAGTTCATGAGTTTGAACCCCACATCAGGCTCGCTGCTGTCAGCACAGAGCCTGCTTTGGATCCTCTGTCCCCGTCTCTCTCTGCCCCTCTCCCACTTGCACTCTCTCAAAACTAAAATAAAGCATTAAAAAATATATAAAAGCACAGTCCAAAGAAGAGAAAAAGAAATTTCCTCTCTTCTTTTGAAGGTCCCTGTTGAAGAAAGTCCAATTGATGCCCTCAGGCAACCCTCCCTTTATGAGATTTGATCTCTTCCCCCTTAATCTCTGGAAGCTTGAGGACAACAACCCTAACAAACTCCCCCAATGGCCGTTGGCTCCATGCCCTCCTCCCTCTCCGTTTGGCCAGCTCTCGCTTGTGCAGATGGACTTCACCTCCTTCCCACATTGTCCTCTGAGCGTGCCTCCTCTCTGGCCCTCCCCAGTCCCTTCTCCCGTTGCCTGTTTCCAGTGAGACATGTCCTATGGTGGGACCAACCTGGGGAGGGAAGTCATAATCCCCGGGATTTGTTCTGGTTCCCGCCAGGGCTCAAAAGTTGTCCACAGCTCTCCATTGCCCGCCATGTTAAGTACATTCCTGAGCCTCACGTTTGAGATCCTGTATGTTTGAGACCCGTGTGGACATTCCACTCCTACTTGGCCATAATTGAGTGCTCACTGCATGCTGGCCATCTGTGCTGAGGGAGACACAGATTACTGGGCTTCATTACACAGACGAGGAAACTAAGGCTCAGAGAGGTTTAGTAACTTGTCCAAGATCACATAGCAAGTGAGTGGAACAGCCTGGGCACTGTCATCCTGAAGCTCATGCATTTTCCACTCTGCTGAGCTTCACCCTTTCCATTCCCCTCCCCTTTCACTTTCTACCCTCAGAACAATCCTTGTCCCTTATAAGTTCCAGAATGTATGCAGAGAAGAATGGAAGAAGTGGGTGGATGTGATGGGGTTCTCTTCTCACCCAGGCCCAGTTCTCTTTGTTAGATTAATCAATGACTGAGGGACCCTTGAAGCAGCGGCAGGTCTCCAGGGCCTATAAGGACTGTTTTTTTTAAATGTTTATTTATTTTTGAGAGAGAGAGGGGAGGCAGCAGAGAGAGAAAGAGAGAGAGAGAGAATCCAAAGCCCAATGTGGGGCTTGAACTCATGAACCATGAGATCATGACCTGAGCTGAAGTGGGACACCTAACTGACTGAGCCACCCAGGTGCCCCAGAAGACTTTTTTTACCTTTTTACCTGTGCATTTGCAGAGCAGCTATCATTTAAAAAAAAAAAAAAATCCCAGTGGAACTATCACCTCTAGAGCTGCTGGAAGAAGAACCCTGCTTCTCCTTTTCTCAGCTCCTTGTCCTCACAAAGACCCCAGAGACTGTACTTAAATCCTTCAGAATAGACACAGATATGTTCTATGTGTGCCTGCCCACCCCATCACCCCATTTCTGTGCCCCTGGCAGACATCACTAGTTGATCATCGAACTCTTTCCCCAGCAACTAGGAACCATCCTTCCCTGGTCCTTAGGGGCTCAGAGAGAAGTCCTCACCTGGAGGGCTTTTAGATGTACTGCCAGCCCTCCATTTGATGATGAGAAAACAGAAGCCCAGAAAGGGGAAGTCACGTGGCTGGCCAGTGACCGTCATCGGTGCTGTCCTGGCCTCCTCTCCTCCTCAGCCCCAGCCCTGTGGAACATTACCATTCTTTCTGGGTCCGCTGGCTGAAATAACAAATTACCCCACCTGGGATTGCACTTCTGGACCAGGAAGTCTGTCCAGCTAATGAAGATATGTCAAGAAATCTTATCAAAGACCTCTGAGCTCCAGGCACTCTGGGCTGCAGAGGACTTACCTCCTTCCTTCCTGGGACCTGAAGAGTAGTCTCTCCTGCTCTGAAGACACCCACAAGGAGGGGACAAATAAGGAGCAGGCTCCTAACAGGAGCAATGAATGAAATGAATGGTAGTGGGGCTTCCAGAGGGTTCCATTTCTCCAGGGCACTGGGTCTCAGTAGGGGGCAGTTTGGGTTCTTCAGATGCTCATCTGGCAATGTCTGGAGACATTTTCGGCTGTCACAGCTAAGTGGGTGACGCTGTCGGCATCAGGTGGGTGTGAGCAAGGGCCTCTGCTGTGTCCTACAGTGCACAGGACAGCCCCCACGACAAAGAACTAATGGGCCCCAAATATCAGCAGTGCTGAGACTGAGGAACCTGGTCTGGGGCCCAGACCGGTATGAGCAAGGAGAGTGTGCTGAGTGGATGGCTGACCCTCGCCCCTGTGGGAGGTCCGGTGGCCTGCATCTGTTCAGCCTGTCCCCTCAGCTGCAAGTCCTGGCCTCTGCCAGAGCTCACTCAGAGCTTTCTCAGCGTTCAAGATCTGTCTCAATTGCCACCTGTGACAGAGAACTTCCCTAACAAACCCCCAGCTTCTGTATTCATTCCTGCTCTGAGCCCACCAGGTGGTTGTAGAACTTGCCTTGGTCAGTCTGGTGCTGTAGGTGTGCCTCATCTTCCTCACTGCACTGGAAGAAACTTCCATGCTTTCAGAACAGGCACAATGGGGCCCCGATGATAATGTGACCTTGGGTAGGTAACTTAGAGGATGTCACTGAACTTCTCTTTTCTGTGCATATACTAACAGCTAACATTCATGGGGATGTCCTGGGTACCATTCTAAGTGCTTTACATGTGTTAACTCACTGGATCCTCATAGCAACCCTAAGAAGACATGCTATTACCACTTCTGTTTCATGGATGAAGGAAACTCAAGCAGAGAGGTTACCTACCTAACTCGTCCAAGGTCACCTGGCTGGGAAGTGACAGTGCTAGGAGCCACATGTGGGCGGGGTGGTCTGGTCCCGAGTCTACCTGATGGCCATAGCGCCTGCTGCCCCCTTCATGGGGTGAACCTCAAGGTGCATGGGATTTAAAGGGGAGCCCTGTGTAATCCGAGATCAAAACTTGTTCAGCCTCAGACAGCACCAATATCTTTTTTGGAGCTTTGTCCATAGTTGATATAATACTATACATGCAATTTTATATCTTGCCTTCTTTGATAGCTTAACAATACTCAGAAGTATATTTTTCAAATCATTGCTCCCCCCATGTTCCCCCCTCCTTGCTGCCCCGCCCTGCTTCTTGCTGAACGTAGTCCTAAAACCATCGGGTGGGTTCCAGTAAGGAAGGTGACGGTGGTGGAGAGTCCACGGTGGCCCAGAGCAGGTGTCACAGCCCAAGCAGGGGAGGAGGTACAGGTGAGGAGGCGTCCACACACGGAGAGGGGCAGCCTGGAATGGGGTGTCAGCACTTGAGCTACAAGAGGCAGCCTCTAGATTGGTTACCTAGAGGGACACTGATTAAATATATAAATATTTAAGGATGATGGAAACCAAGTTTCTTACCATCAGAGCAGGGAGTTAAAGTACAGAAAGAGGGGAAACCAGAATGAACTCTTTAGTGTTGAATATGAGTTGGTATTGTTATTTAACACTCAAAGTTTCCAATATAGATAAATTTAGAAATGGCTGAGTTACATAAATTCTAATATATTACATATAAGTGATAAATAATTATATCCATATAGAAAATGAATCGGGGCACCTGGCTAGCTCAGTTGCTGGAGCATGCAACTCTTGATCTCGGGGTTGTGGGTTCGAGCTGGGTGGATATTTCTTAAAAATAAAATCTCCGGGCACCTGGGTGGCTCAGCTGGTTAAGAGTCTGACTCTTGATTTCAGCTCAGGTCATGATCTCATAGTTTGTGAGACTGAGCCCCGTGTCTGGCTATGTGCTGACAGCGCAGAGTCTAGGACTCTCCCTCTGTCTCTGCCCCTCCCCTGCTCTCTCTCTCTCTCTCTCAAAAATCAATAAAGATAAAAAAAAAAAAGAATAACACAGACATGTCAAAACTACGAAGAAACCATCTTGAAGGAGTTCCCACTGGCTAAACTAGGCACAATTTAAATATCAAAATGGAAACCATGAGTTCATACTGACAAAAATATAAATACTGAAAGTTTGAGGAAGACCAAGTATTTTTTTCTTAAGTTTTTTTTTTTTTTAAGTAATCTCTACACTCAATATGGGGCTCAAACTCACAACCCTGAGATCAAGAGTCACACGCTTGTCACAAGTCAGCTAGGTGCCCCCAGAACAGGATTTAAACAGTTTCCAATAAATTCTCCATGAAATACTTAGTAGTTACAAAGAGGGAATAAGAAACTTTGTGGCAGAGGATCCTGTAAGCCACACCCTAATCGCCTGATCAAAGTGAACCTCGTCAATAACGGGACAGATGAAAACCTTGAGCCAGCTGATAAGATGCAGTGAGAACCAACATTGCTTTCATAATATTCTTGCCAAATGTGTGTAAGCTGAATTTTGACTGTTTTTTAAAAAATGTTTTCAGGGGGCGCCTGGGTGGCTCAGTCGGTTAAGCATCCGACTTCGGCTCAGGTCATGATTTCACGGTTCGTGGGTTCGAGCCCCACGTCAGGCTCTGTGCTGATAGCCAGCTCAGGGCCTGGAGCCTGCTTCGGATTCTGTGTCTCCCTCTATCTGACCCTCCCCTGCTCATGCTGTCTCTCTCTCTCTCTCTGTCTCAAAAATAAATTAAAAAAAAAAAAAACGTTTTCAGGTGAGGGGTGCCTCGGTGGCTTAGTCAGTTAAGCATCCGACTTGATTTTGGCTCAGGTCATGATCCTGCTGTTTATGAGATGGAGCCCCACGTCAGGCTCTGCACCAACAGTGCGGGGTCTGCTTGTGCTCTCTCTCTGCTCCTTCCCCTGCTTGTGGTCTCTCTCTCTCAAAATAAATAAACATTAAAAAATGTTTTTAGGTGATCCCTTAAGGAAGAAACAATCAGACAAATCCTGACTATGGAGCATTTTAGGAGACAGGCAGCTGGGAGATGGGGGAGAGGACGGGGACCTGGGGAGTGGGGGGGGGGAGAGTCCCGTCACATGTGCAGTGAGTTGCCCAATGGCCCAACAGCAGAGACTCCAAAGCCTTTGCTGCAATCTGCAGCCAGCTTCTGTAGTTACTGGTCAAGGTGAAACTCTCCTCCTTTAGGCTGTGAGCAGTTGCAGGGGTGGGGGATGGGGTCTAGCAAGGCAGGACTTAACTTCTTGGCACCCCCAGTGCTTACGCCCCTTGGGGGCTGGCACATAGTAGGCATTTAATAAATGCTTGTTAGGTGAATGACTGGCAAAGCTCCCGGGGCGGAGGCCGGATCACTGAGAAGGTACACAGAGAGGATTCCAGAGCTGGTCTCCAGCGGCCAGGGGCTGGGGGCCGAGGCCTAGGGCCCGGAACCGGAGGAGCAGGGAGGCTGTCTGCCCTTGAGCGGCTGCCACCTTCCCCCTAACGCCTCTCCATCAAGGCCTGCAGCGGCAGGAAAGCTGTACCGTCTCATTACCCAGTGACCCAAAAAGTGCAATTAAGTTGGAAATTAGTTGGCATAATTAATTCGACGGGTAAATAGCTCCCTGTCAACACCAATCACTCTATTCTGCATAGAATCAGACCTGCGAAGGCCAGGAGCTCCGCAGCTGGGCCTTCTGCTGGCAGGAAGGGCCTGGGGCAGGAGCGGGAAGGGGCGGGGTGGCCAGCCAGATACCCCGAACCTCAGCCACACGCCCTTCTACCCTTCTCGTGGGGGCAGCCTCTACCAGGCTGTCCTCAGGGATTGCATCCTGGGCACCCAGCTCAACCCCCAGGGCCCCTCGGTTGCCCGGTCCCTTTACCTCCTCCAGCAGCCTATCGGAGTCTGAATTCCCAGTTTGTGGCTCCAGATTTCCGATGTGCATAGAAACCATAAACATGCATAAAACCCGTGAGAGCTCCCAGTTTTGGGGTGACTAAATTTGCAGATGCTTTTTTTTTTTCAAATTAAGGTATAACTTAAAGGCAGTAAAATTTACCCTTGTTAGTGTTCACCTCAGTGAGGTTTGAGAAATGCACAGTCATATAACCACAACACAGCCAAGATCTAGAACATTTCTATCCCCCACGCTCTCCAGTAGTCAACTGCTCCCCACACCCAACTCCTGGCAACCACTGATCAATGATCTCTCCCCAAAGCTTTGCCTATTCCAGAATGTCCTATAAATCAACTCATATAGTGTGAGTCTTTTGAGTCTGGCTTGCTTTGACTTATATGAACAAAGCCACTATAAATATACATCTGTAAGCTTTTTAAAAAATGTTTATTTTTGAGAGATAGAGTGTGGGGGGAGGGCGTGGGCAGAGAGAGGAGACACTGAATCTGAAGCAGGCTCCAGGCTCTGAGCTGTTAGCACAGAGCCCGACATAGGGCTCCAATCCACAAAGTGCTAGATCATGACCTGAGCTGAAGTCGGACACTTAACTGAGTGAGCCACCCAGGTGTCCCCATCTATAAGCTTTTGAATGAACATAAGTTTTCACTCACTTAGATAAATACCTAAGGGTGAGGTTGCTGGGTCTTATAGTAGGTATGTAGATAACTTTATAAGAAATTGCCAAACTCTTTCCTAAAGTCCTGTACCATTTTGCCTCCCGCCACCTTCCCATAGGAGCTTCACGTCTATGCCAGGGTATAGAATTCAAAACACAGTGATATCCGTCGCCGCTGACAGCAAGGCTGGCCACATAACTTTCGGGCTCCCGTGCAAAACGAAAACATGGGGCCCTAGGGAACAAAACGAAAGGAAAAAAGTGCCATTAATAGCATTAAAATAGAAAGCTTTCCCCCTTCTACCACAGAACCTTTCTCTCGACCTCTCACGGTGGGTTTTTTTTTAACTTGCTATTTCATGTTTTAAGTAAAGAAATATTAAATTTCAAAATTATTAGCATGATTGTGACCATTCATCTTCGCATGGTGCAAGACCATTTTAAATGCAAATATGACAACATTTATCATGTATGCAGAATCGCTGAAATTATACAATTGATATTTCATTTGTGCGTGCATGCGTGCGTATTTTGTTCTTCCCACAAAGTGGAAATGCTGCAGAAAGCGAGCTCACCTGTTTTTATTTCACTTCTTGATGTGTGCGTATTCTACCAACACTCTCTACCTTTGGCTCAGTGGTGAATACGGAGGACAGAAAGAAGGAAGCATCTTCTTTCCCTTTCCTTCCATAAGCATATGTAGAATCCCTTGGTTGTTTTTTGGGACATGATTGCCCTTTGCTACATTCGAGGCAACATTCTGGTTCCAACAGAAAGCGTGATCTCTCGGGTCTTGTGTCATGTCTCTCAGTCACGGACGCAAGGCACGTACCCGGTCTTCGCTGGGCGTCTCACGGACTTTCCACGAATCATGGACCCACCGGGGTTCAGTGTTCATGGGGTACTGTGAGTGCTCGGTGCTGGTGGGTCAGTGAGGAACTGCAGGCAGGCACAGTGCACACGTCTCTTCTGCTCACACCACCATCGGACTTCACTTACAAAACCCCAGTTCAAGGGCACCTGGGTGGCTTAGTCAGTTAAGCGATTCTTGGTTTCTGCTCAGGTCACGATCTTATGGTTCATGGATTTGAACCCCATGTCGGGCTCCCCACTGGCAGCATGGAGCCTGCTTGGGATTCTCTCTCTCCCTCTCTCTCTCTCTCAGCCCCTCCCCTGTTTGTGTGCTCTCTCTCTCTCAAAATACACTTAAAAGAATAAATTAATAAAAAATCTCCAGCTCAATGATCAAATCATTAAGAATTTCAAGATGGTGACAGCAGAGTATTAAACCAAGTGCAGGACCCTTCTGAGCCTAGGGCCTGTGTGAGCAAATTAAATATTTGTAATACCAAACTAAAATACTTTTATACTATTGAAAAAAAATCTCTGAGATCCTAGCTAATTACATTATTTGGGGTATTGTTCCTTGGGAGATTAACTTACGCTTTGTTTCTCCAATGAGATTGTTCTTTTTTTCTAGAATAAAGAACACAACTTCTAGGGGCACCTGGGTGGCTCAGTGGGTTAAATATCGGACTTCAGCTCAGGTCATGATCTCAGGTTTGCGGGTTTGAGCCCCATGTCAGGCTCTGTGCTGACAGCTCAGAGCGTGGAGCCTCCTTCAGATTCTGTCTCCCTCTCTCTCTGCCCCTCCCCCACTCACGCTCTGTCTCTCTCTCTCAAAAATAAATAAACCTTAAAAAAAAAATAACACAGCTTCTGCTCTTTCATTACAGCATAGCCCCTGCCTGGCCAGGGCTCCCATGGGTGGTCAGAAAGTTCTAGCTCGTTTTCAGAGAAACCCACTGCACCGATGAGCTCCTGCACCGCCCTGGCCCTTGTGGAAGCAGGAAGCAGGAGTGGGGAGGAGTGCCGGGCTCCCCTGTTACCCCCCAACCCCCACAGCTGGGAGTGGTGCCCTAGGAAGGTTGGAGAACCTCAGATGGTAAAGGGAGGAACGTATGTATAAGCAGGTCAGCCCAGCAGTGTCTCAGGGACTTAGAAATGGTTGTCAGGAATTTCATATAGTGCCTGGTGCAGGTCAGCAAGTGGTCAGAACCTGCCCCGGTGCATCGGCCTGTGTGGGTGGTCAGAGGGACCCTCCCTCCAAGCTGGGCCGGGAGACTCCACCCTGTCTCTTCGCTTTGGAAGATAAACCTGTTGGCTTTGCCCTTTGTTTCGTGAATATTACGTGTTCATTATCCAAATCTGAAAAAACAGGGGCGGCCGGGTGGCTCAGTTGGTTGGTCATGATCCCAGGATCATGAGATCAAGCCCCAAATCGGGCTCAGCACAGAGCTTGGAGCCTGTTTAAGATGCTCCCTCTCTCCTTTTCCCTCTGCCCCCTCACCCATTCTCGCATGTGCTCTATCTCTAAAATAAAAACTTAAGGGGCGCCTGGGTGGCTTAGTCGGTTAAGCGTCCGACTTTCGCTTAGGTCATGATCTCGCGGTTCGTGGGTTCGAGCCCCGCGTCGGGCTCTGTGCCGACTGCCAGCTCAGAGCCTGGAGCCTGTTTCAGAGTCTGTGTCTCCCTCTCTCTCTGACCCTCCCCTGCTCACGCTGTCTCTCTCTCTCTCTCTCCTAGAAATAAATAAAAATATTTAAAAAAATAAAATAAAATAAAAACTTAAGGACAGGAGCACATGGGGCAGGGGCACCCTCACGGGACCCGGAAGGCGCTAGTGAGCACATGGGAGCCGCCAGGACCCTGCGGCGGAGGCAGCAGTGAGCGCAGGCTGCAGTCCGGTGTCACACGTGGAGAGGAGAGTGCTGGCACCGGGTTTCCACTGGAACCGTCCACGGTGTGGGGCTGCCCTCGCCTCTGTAGCTCCCGAGCACGCCTCCCCAGCCCTCCTGGAAATTCTCTACCGAACTGACTAGTCTGCCACAAACGCCCTCTGCTTAACCAGCCAGAGTGGATTCTGTCGTCAGCATGAAGAGCTCTCTACCTGGGCCTCAGCTTCCCTCTGCCCAACCTCCTCCAGAGCACTTGTCATAAAATGGAACCGCCGTGTGTATGTGTTCCTTTACCGCATGATGTGTCTTCGTGGGGGAGGAGCCAGTCTCGTCACACTCACCACTTGGATCCCAGCGGAATCTCAGGGCAGCGCTTGGTAAGTGTCTGTCCAGTGAAACACTTGGTCACCTTCCGGCAGCACTGAGCCCAGCACCAGCCACTTTTGTGGATCAAGTCAAGGGACATTCTTTCTACAGGTATGCCCTCCCCGCCAACATTTGCCGACTGCGTCTTGTGCCGAGAAAAGCAATGTCCTAGAAGATACCGGCTTGCACCCCTCTGGCTTTAGTGACTTAAGGTTGTACAAATGAACAAACCCACTGTGGCCAATTCCCTGCTTCCCTTCAGTGAGCACAGACCTGCTCCGTATGAGCATGTGTGTCTGTATGTGTTAAGTGGGGACAGATTTTCTGAATAGAAAGACCCACTGATTTAGAATAGCAAATTTGTTCGTTCATTCATTCATTCATTCATTCGTTCCACAAACACTGATTGTCTGCTGTGTATGTACGTGGGAGGTGCAGGAGGAGGGGCCTCCCAGTCAAATCCACTTTGTGATCAGACTTTCTCCCTCTGGCTATCGGACTGTCACCTAAATTAGTGGAAGCCTCTAAGCCTTAAATTAAAAGCCAGGTGATGCAACTTTTTTCCACAATGTGGTTGTGCAATTTCAGGCACAAACTCTCTGTTTGAAATGCAGCTGTGGGAGTAGATTTTAGTGATATGATTTGAAAGCATTAATATTTAAGCAGCCCAGTCCCTGGATGCCTACTGCAGGTAGGAGCCTTGACCCCCATCAGCCCTGTGAAGAAGGGCGCCTCATGCCTGGGTGTCTCAGCACCGTGCCAGGACACACACTGTGGCCTCTGTCATTGCCATTGTGTCTGTTGGAACCGTGGGCAAAACTATTGTCTTGTTCCAGGTCTGAACCTGGAAGGGAAAGACCCACCTCCTTGGGGCCCCAGGGCTGCTGTGACCACACCCACCACCACCTGTCCCACCCGAGGGGTGGGAAGGCCCTGAGAATGAGTGCTGTAACCCTTTCCTCTCCGCTGGCTAAGGGACCTCCCCGTCCCACCCCCCACTCCCCACCCCGCCCCGTGTGTGAAGAGTGGGCAATGGATCTTGGAGTCCATTCCTGGCCAGGTTAGGGAAAGGCTACTTGGTTATTAAATCCGATCCTGCACATGTTTGCAACTAATAAAGAGGTCTTTGATCAGACTAGAAATTGAGGATATAGTGAGTTTTGGTTTTGTTTTTTTCTGAGAGAGAGACAGATAACGTGAGCAGGGGAGGGGCAGAGAAAGAGGGAGACACAGGATCAGAGGCAGGCTCCAGGCTCTGAGCTGTCAGCACAGAGCCCGACACGGGGCACGAACCCACGAACCGCAAGATAATGACCTAAGCCGAAGTCGGACGCCTAACCAACTGAGCCACCCAGGTGACTCTAAGTTGGGGATATAGAAATGAACCAGCAGCAGTCCCTGCCCTCCAGGAAAGACAAGCAGTTACAGTAGAAAGTGAGAAGCTTCAGGGCTTCCTGGGTGGCTCAGTTAGTTAGTTAGCTCCGACTTGGGCTCAGGTCATGATCTCGTGGTTTGTGGGTTCGAGACCCACGTCGGGCTCTGTGCTGACAGCTAGCTCAGAGCCTGAAGCCTGTTTCAGATTCTGTGTCTCCTTCTCTCTCTGACCCTCCCCTGCTCGCGCAGCCTCTCTCTCAGAAGTAAGTAAAACATTAACAAAAAAAGAAAGTGAGAAGCTTCCTCTCCTAAGCAAACGGGAGGAAGGCCCACCTCAGGTTCTACAGGGCCAACAGCAGCCCCTTTCCGAGGGAAAGACAGCAAATGCGAAGTCACAGCATCAAACTATGATTAGCCTTAAGGCCAAGGGAACCAAGAGAATGCAGAACAGAGAGGCCTGACCCAGCCCTAGTAGGCGGTGACCAGCAGGGTGCTAGGAATCAGCTGGGGGAGGTGGGAGGGAATGGGCACTCCCTTCTCATTGTGTAGAGGTGGTGCAGAGGGTGGTGAGGGGGAGGGAAGGGATGAACTCCGAAGCTCAGGCCCCTGGGGTCACAGGAGGACTTCCCACAGAGGGAGTCTGAGGAAAATCCTCCTCTGGCCCCACATTCGGCCTCTCCGAGTCTCTCCTCGACCTGCCCAGCTGGCGGTGCGCTCGCTCCTGGCCTGTCGCAGCCTGAATCAGGAGATGGACACGGGGGCTTGCAGCCAGTTACCAAGTCCTGGCTGGGAAGGGGCCAGGCTGGGAAGCCCCTGCTGTTACCCAAAGTGCCACAGGCGAACCTACACCGTAAATGGGGCCTTTCTCCCCAACTTCTTCCTTCCCCAATAGCCTTTCCCCTCACTCGGCCCTCTATAGTTTATGTTTGTTAATATATGTGCATATATTAACATATTATGTTAATATATATGCATTAATGTACTATATAACATATTGTATAATTATAAAATCTAATTATATGTATATATAATATATATCACATGTATATATAAAGCAGAGAGAGCTGGAGAGGAAATGGGAATTGCAGTGACCTTGGGCCCCAGAACCCGCTCACCCTGACTTCTGCCCAATTAGATCAGTGACAGCAGAGAGCTGTCTGAGGAAAAACGGGCTGTGGGCTGTGGTCAGATCAGACGCGGCTCACAGTGTGGTTGTGACCCTGCCAAGCAGATGGCGTCAGTGGCCCTGTGGGTGGATGGAAGCGCAGGGAGAGGTCAAGGTGAAAAGAGAAGTCCCGGCTCTTGACAGCTGGGAATGCCCCTGCCCAGATAGAGCCTGTAGCTTCTGGTCTTCACCACCAGGTACCTGGAAAATTCCGTATGTGCTCCCCTGGGAGCGAAATAGCAAATCCACCAGAAGCCAGGACAGAACTAATGTTTTGGCTGTCCACAAGTTCCTCAGATGTCCACCGCCAAACACATGCACAAGAATGGTTCGCAACAGCATTTGCCACTGATTGGGAGGAATAAGATGTTCCCAAATCGGAAGACCCAGAGCAGCTGGGGCTGTCACAACAAAGGCCCACAGACGGGGTGGCTGAAACAACGGAAACGCATCATCGTCTCGCAGTTCTGGAGGCTGGGAGCCACGTGCTGGCCAGAGCCCTTCTCTGAGGCCTCTCTCCTCAGCTTGTAGATGGCCGTCTTCTCCCTGTGTCCTCAAACAGTCTCCCATTGTGGGTGCACAGCCCGATGTCCGCTTCTCTGCGGTGGTTACAGGAAGATCTATACGTATTGGCAGAAAGAGTTCCGAGCTTACTGTTCGTGGACGAAGTGAGTCACTGGACGATAGGATACTGATATCAATGGTTCCCTCTGGAGAGGAAATAGGACAAGGGCGATTTTATTCACTTCTGTATATACGTATGTATGTATATATGTATGTACGTGACAGAATGGATGATTGTTCTCCGCTCCTCACTCCCTCCCTTGCCCTGGTTTTGTGCCTCTCCGGCTGTGTGCCGAGTGTCGTTCCCTATCCCATGGATGTTGAACTTGGCCAGGTGACTTGGTTTGCCCGGTAGAATTTCGATGGAAGCACCCAGAGTAGAGGCCTTAAGTGTGCTTGGTTGGCACAGCTCAGCCTCTTGGGGGGCCATGACCCTCAGTGGGAAGAATATACCCCCAGGGAAAGGCTGCTCTCAGGACAATGTGGAGACGACAATGAGCAGAGCTGCATTCAGCCTCAGCCTAGAGCAGGCCCACCAGCCCACATACCGGTGAGCAAGGAAAATACATCCTTACCTAGAAAACATTATGCTGAGAGAGAAGTAAGCCAGACACAGAGGGACAAATACCGTATGATTCTACGTACAGGAAATATCCTGAATAGGCAAATCCATACACAGTAGATGAGAGGCTACTCAGAACAAGGGGGGGAGGGGAAGAGGGAGGTATAGCTTAATGGGTACGGCTTCTGCTTGGGGTGACGCAAAGGTTTTGGAAATTGATGGTTATAACAGTTGCCTGACATTGTAAATGTACCTCGTGCCACTGAAGTGCACACTTAAAATGGTTAAAATGGTAAATTTTGTCTATCAATATTCTACCAAAATAAAAAAAATAATGTAGGGGCACCTGGGTGGCTCAGTCGGTTGAGCATCCGACTTCAGCTCAGGTCGTGATCTCGCAGTTCATGGATTAGAGTCCCACAACCGGCTCTGCACTGACAGCTCAGAGCCTGGAGCCTGCTTCAGATTCTGTGTGTCCCTCTCTCTCTGCCCCTCCCCTGCTTGTGCATACTCTCTCCCTATCAAAAAAGAGAGAAAGAGAGAGAAAGAAAGAGAGAAAGAAAGAGAGAGAAAGAAAGAAAGAAAGACAGACAGAAAGAAAGAAAGACAGAGAGAAAGAAAGAAAGACAGAGAGAAAGAAAGAAAGAAAGAAAGAAAGAAAGAAAGAAAGACAGAGAGAAAGAAAGAAAGAAAAAGAATGTAGAAGAACAAAATCATTGATTTTAACACAATGGGTGGTGAAGTGGATGGTGTGTGAATTACATTTCAATAAAGCTATTTCTAAAAAAGAAAAATACATGCTTGTTGTTTAAGCCATTGAGTTTTGAAGAGTTTAAGTAGCACTAATCAGGCACTGTTTGATAGAGTGGGTGTGAGGTGTTAGTCTATAATGAGTATACATTATTTGTATAATACGAAATATGCAAAATCGGCATATATTGGATTCCCCTAAACAGGACCCTCTTTCCTGTTTTCCTGCCTGCGGATGGATGGCACCAGGACTCTTCTGGACACTGTTCATCCTAATTTGGAGTGGCTCTTGGCTTCTCTCTCTATCCTTGGCAGTTAACCAGACCCAAGTCCTGGCTGTTCCTAGAGCACGTGTCTCCACTGGCTCCCTAACTTTAGTCTCCACAGCCATCTCCTGGGTTGGGTTTTCATCACCCTGGGCTTGGATTATCTCCTGGGTTTCCCCGGGGTGGGGGTGGGGGGCCTCTCTGCCTGTCTATCCAGGCCCTGGGAGAGCAATGATTTGGACATGTTTCCATTAAGTTACCCTCCTCAGGTGGCCCTGAGGCCTTCTCTCAAAACACACACACACTCGACCACATAAACTTTCCACTCTGTAAAATGGGTTTACAACAGTCTCTGTTGCCTGTCAGTGTACATGAAGAGGTCCTGAAACTGATCAGCTGGACGGGGGCAGGGGGTTAGGCCACGCTCCTTCTCCATCTCTTGTTTCCCATCTGTTCTCAGTCCACTTTGAGGATTGTATTACATGGGTGTGGGAGCCTCCGCACCTCCAATAAGGGGAATGTTCAATTCAACATTACTTAGACGTTGAGAAAGCTAGGGACGCCTGGGTGACTCAGTCAGTTAAGCATCCAACTTCCGCTCAGGTCACGATTTCATGGTTCATGGGTTCCAGCCTTTTGTCAGGCTCTGTGCTGACAGCTCAAAGCCTGGAGCCTGCTTCAGATTCTGTGTGTGTGTCTCTCTCTCTGCCCCTCCCCCACTTACTCTCTGTTTCCCTCTCTCTCAAAAATAAATAAAAAATGGTAAAAAAAAAAAAAAAAAGTTGAGAAACCTAAAGAGTCTAGTGACTAATTATTGTGGCTTTCAATTCAAAACTCAAAGAGGACTAACCAAGCTGGTAAATGGATGAAAACGATTTTTGAAGTGTTTTTTTAGGCTGTAACTTGAAACGTGCTTAAGAAATTGAGTTTTAGTGCTGAAACAAACTGCTTTCCACCCTTTTTTCCTCTTCATGTGAACAGTTTGTACAGATTCTATACAAACAATAAGCTATTTTATTTTAAGCAGAGGTGGGTTTCTTGGTCTGCAAATATGAAAAATAGGAATAAAATTAATATTGAAATCCACCTTATTCTAGCAAAAAGTAATAGTCATACACTCTATGAACTACAGAGGATTAGAATGTTGCATCCATCTCTTGATGGATATTTGTTTTGGATTTACTTTTACTTTTTCATTTAATAATTATTCTTCAAATCTAGACATTTATGAATTTTGATTCACTGCGTACTAATAAAAGTAACAATATGTCAATTGAGAAGAAAATTTTGGCACTTAGAGTCTTATAGTCATGGGGAAACAAGAAGATTGCAGTTTATAGACATATTTTTGTTGCTGAGAGACATGTTAGGGTGATTAATAACAGTCATTCAATCAGAGAATGTGGATTATATGGGGTCAAGACTCTAGCAGGCAGGGAGTAAAATGGAAATAGAAGTTAGGGGAGGGGATGCGGAATAACTGTAAACTTAACCAACTCTAAAAGGAAGCTTGTTCAAGTGTGTTTAAAATACACCATGGCGGGGAGGAGGCAAGGTGGGGGGGGGGGGGGGCTGGGTAGCTCAGTGGGTTGAGTGTCCAACTCTATTTTTGCCTCAGGTCATGATCCCAGGGTCGTGGGATGGAGACCCACCTTGGGATCCGTGTGGAGCCTGTTTGAGAATCTCTCTCTCCCCCTCTTCTTCTGCCCCTCTCCCCCTTGCTCTCTCTCTTTCTCTCTCTAAAATTAAAAAAAAAAGTCTTTAAAAAATACTAAAATAGCTTATTGTTTGTATGGAATCCATAGGGTATTTTGATTTCATTGGATACATGTTAACAAAAATCATAGTGTTAGAACATTTGCTGGAAATTACATCTTTTGTGACTGAAATTATAATGAAAAAGTTTAGATATCAACAGTATTCAAGGAGGTGCCTAAACGTTTCTGCCTAAATGTTTCACAGCTATTTTAGGGGGCGCGCGGGAAGAAACCCGTCCGGCGGTCGCTGCTGGGAGTGGGGGGTGGGGGGTGGGGGGTGGGGGTGGGGGGAGGGAGGCCAGCGCTGACTCGGGAGGGGGAGGGGCCTGCCCCCGCCCCCGCACTGCCTCCTGTGGCTCCGACTTAAGCAGGTGGGTCTAATCGCCTTGAATTGGAGTTTGCGCACCTGCAGCTGCGCGAGCCCTTCAGGCTGTTCCGGGAGGAGACGGGCGGCCGCGGGTAGTGTTCCGCAGGGAAGAGGCGCCGGAAGCCACCCAAGGGAGCGGCGGAGGGAGTGGGGGAAGCAGCAGCTGAGCAAGGAAATGGGGATCAGGTTTTTGCAGAGGGGGTGACTTTTTACCTGGCTGAAGAAAGGCAACGAAGAGCTCCCTGTCACAAACAAGGTGCCTGACGGTG
Source organism: Hyaena hyaena (assembly GCF_003009895.1). Classification (NCBI taxonomy): domain Eukaryota; kingdom Metazoa; phylum Chordata; class Mammalia; order Carnivora; family Hyaenidae; genus Hyaena; species Hyaena hyaena. The sequence continues at coordinate 3,475,852 of NW_024080694.1, forward strand.
GGAGAGGCCTGGGAGGCCTAGACAACAGGCCGTCTAAAGGCCAGGAGGTGGAAAGGGCTTGTTTGGTGGGTACCCCCCCCCGCACTCCCCCCACCCCCCGGGCTGGCACAGCCTGAGACCCTGCCAAGCCTCGGCCATCAGTCACCCACTACCAGCCAGGCTTGGGGGGCTGCGTCTGCGGCCCTGGTAGGCAGGTGACACTGACCACCCACCCCTTCCTCCGGATTCAGTCAGGACACAGCCTGTCGCATCCAAGAGGTGCCCAGTGGGGACTCGGCGTCTAACCCGGTTCTGCAGGGAGGAAGCACGTGTGTGTCTCAGTACAGGGACTCGCTCGGAAAAGTCTCTGAAACCTGGTGACACACGTATTTAAAAGATGGAGACACTTACTAAGTGGAATGTTTGTACCGCTCCTCCCCCACCCCCGCCCCGACTCCTGTGATCGATTTTCCGTAAGTACGTTTGGGTGACGATGTGGGGTCCCCTGTGTAGGGGCCTAGACTGGTTCCCCGCACGCAGTCGTGGCGCAGTGTCCCCAGCAAGTTCGAGTGGCCGCACCCTCAGACCCTCTCGGCGTCCGCTCCCCTTCCTCCGCCCCCGTGCCCCGGTTTCGGGCCGAAGAAATTCTAGAACCATACGGACCGCCTCGCCTTCCTTATCCAGGCTTCCCGCAAACCCAAGTCTAGCCGGGTGAGGGCGGAGACCGCGGGGCAAAGCGCCCCCTCGCGGCCATCGGGCTCGGCCAAGACTGGGTGCCCCGCGCCAAGGACCCCCCCCCATCCAAGCCTCCTCTTCTGGTTTTTTCCCTCCATCCCCTCCCCCTCTCCTACCCCCTCCCCCGCGCCTGCCTTTCCCAGGTCCCTTCTCCCCCTCCCCCTTTCCCTACGCCTGTTTCTTTCTCCTCCTCCTTCCTAGTTCCTGCCTTTTGGGTCTCTGAGGTTCATTGGTTTATAATTTTAAATAGGCAATAGATTAACACACTTCAGGTATTTTATTTTTAACTGTTCAAAGGTACACAGTGAAAACCATTCATCCCAGAAGAACATCAGACAAGTCCCCCAAACTGAGAAACAGTCTATAAAATATCTGACCAGTCCTCAAAACTGTCAAGGTCACCAAAAATAAGGCCAGACTGAGAAACTGTCACAGTCAGGAGGAGCCTAAGGAGACATGACCATTAAATGTGATGTGGGAGCCTGCAAGGGAGCCTGGAACAGAAAAAGCAGATTTGGGGAAAACTAAGGAAATCTGAGTCAAGACGGACTTCAGGCCATAATCTGTCAACACTGGTTCATTAACTGTAACCAAAGTCCAACACTAAGGTAGGATGTTGGTAATAGGGGAAAGTGCGGGCCGGCTTTATGGGAACTCCACTATCTGTAATTTCTCTATGAATCTAAAACTGTTAAAAAGTAATAGTGTACTTAAAAAAAGAAAGCCTTCATCCCATCCTTGCCTCTAACCATCGTTTCCACCCACCCCAACACATATTAATCATTGATCTTAGTTTTCTGTTTCCGTCCAGAGATGTAGTGTGCAAATTAGTAGCAAATGGGAATATTCCCATCCCACCCCCCCTTCACACTGTAATGCTGGCACACCCCACCCCAGTTCTGCCCTTGCTTTCCTTACCCCTTTCATGTCAGGCATAGAGTGTTCTCTGCTCTTGTTTTCAGCCTGGAAAGACTTTCATTTCCGGTGGCCAGTTCCGTGTTCATGGACTTGGGCTCTTTGTGATTTCTTGCAGTCCTAACACGACTTGAGGGCGACACCGAGGGCAGACCGTGGGTGAGTTGATCTGCTGGCCTGCGGGACCCAGGAGGGAGTCGGTTTGTAACTGGTAGACAGGGGCCCACAAGTGTTCCTATGCGTGTATGGGTGTTGGGGTTTCCCTCTCCAGCCACTCCGCCCCAGCCTCTGCGCTCCTGCACCCGCGTGTTGGGGGGGGGGGGGCAGCGAACGCACCCCGAGCACCGCCCCTGGGTTGCATTCCCCCACTCCCAGGGAGCGTGGCTGGTAGAGCTGCCCCGAGGGTTGGGTGGTCGTGGGGCTCCATCCTGGACGGTGAATGTGGGGAAACTCCCCCAGGACTGGGTGGACCCAGTCCGCGAGTCCTGGGTCCGGACTGCCCGCACCACCCGCGATGCCTCCCAGGGAGACTTGATGCCCTTAGGAGCCCACCCCTGGCCCCCGGCCTCCTCTGCCCTGGAGCTCATTGCAAGCCTTCCCCCCTGTGGGTGTCGCTCACCTCCCACACTCCAGGGGTCTCTCTCAAACATAGAGCTCTGCCACCCACCTCACCCCCGACTCTTTCCCCGAACTCGCAGGAGTTCTGGCGCCCGGTCTGAAGACCATAGTATTTCTCCACCTCCTTACACTCACCGTTCGCGCCCTTAACATCCCAGCGTATGTCCCAAATTCTGAGTGATTAAAAAAACTCCTCCCGTAACATTTTATAATGGCAAGTTTCAGGAAAATAGAAAACCTTGAAAGACTTGTACAGTGCGTGTCAGTATGCCCACCACCTAGGTCTACATTAACATCCCACTGCTCCGGCAGACGTAGCACCTCTACCTCCCCGTCCTGGAGGCCCGCCCGCCTGCACGGCCCGAGTTTTGAAGCACTTCACGCTTGCAGCCGTCGGTGCACGGCCCCAAAGCCCTTCCGCACGCCGGTCGTTGGCTGGAGTTCAGTCTTCAATTACGTTTTTAAAGGTAAATTTCACATACAGCGACATACACAGACTTTAAGTGTGCCAGAATAGTAAGTGTGCCAGATGGTACACTGAGGAGTATTTACTAGTTTAATAGTTACGTATTTATTTTAAAGTGTATTAAAACACACACACACTTCGTTTTTCATGTATGATAGGGACATAGTTTAGTAATAGTGTAGCATGTAAAGGGCTAGGGGGAGGGGAGGGAAAGGAAATGAGAGGGCTTCCAAGAAGCTGAGGTGTCGTTTCCTGAGCTACTGTCGCTTCTAAGCGTGGCCGCAGCCACTGAGCTCCGGCCGCGGTGCAAACTTGGGGCGCGCAGAGGGGCTGGGCACAGGCTGGATCGGGGGTCTGCAGTGGGGCCGGAAAGGGTGTGTGTGTGTGCTTGCCTGTAACCGTGTGTTTTCAAATCGTTATGCACTTGTGCTTCCACTCCCAAGTGTTTGAGGCTGGGAGTGTGCCTATGAACGCAGCACTTAGCACGGGGCCGTGAACACAGTGGGTGCCCAATAAGTGTTTCACGCGATCACAAGTGTGCAAACACTTTGTAAGCACTATAACGAAAATAAGATAGTACAGCAGCAGGAAGAATCCCACTCCTCCGTGTCCCCACTACTCAGTCAGTGGGGTCAAGTAAGCCACCATGTTAGTTAATTGACAGTGGAGCAGGCGCAGGACCGCCGACCGCCGATGGTAGGTTGGTAACGCGCGCGCCAGCGTTGGCGCCGGAGTCTCCAAACCCGTTGCAGACAGAAACAAAGCTGCGGTATTCTGGGCATGCGCGCCGGGTCCCTGCACTAGCCTCATTATCCTACGGCCGGAAGCTGCCTGTAGGTGCCTCGTTAGCGCAGTAGGTAGCGCGTCAGTCTCATAATCTGAAGGTCGTGAGTTCGATCCTCACACGGGGCACAATACTTTTGTTCGCTCCCCTGCCAGAACGACGGGTTTTATTTGCTTGTCTGAAGACAGAAAGGCCACCGGCGTCCGTGCTTTTCCGCAAAGCTGTCTCCAATGTGTGTCAGCCTCGGCTTTGCCTTTTCAAGTACCGGCGCTGTCCCTTCTCTGTTCTGGGCCCGGGGCAGAGGATGGGAAGGGAGGCGGAGGCACGATGGCCCGGGGGCACACTAGGAGACTGGTCCGCGCTTGGTGGGTCACGCATGGGTCTCAACCTCTTCAGCGGTTGAGAAAGAATCGCACCCTCCCCTGCGTGCGCCGTCTTGGGCCGCGCGCACAGCCCGGGGGTCGGGGGACCGGTGCTCGGGTCCAGCAGCGCGCTCGCTCCAGGTGGCGCCCGCCGGCACAGGGGGTCCCGGGAGGCGGCTGGGCCGGGGGAGCACAGAGCACCACCGTGCGGTGTGGGCTGCGGAGCTGGGAGGGGGCAGCGCCTGGGGGGGGAGGGGAGGTAGTGCAGGTGGCTGCTGAGCTGGCGCCGCGGGACAGGGGCAGGGCTGCGACTGCGTCCGAAAACACGTGCTGCAATTGCAGGCGTCACCGGTGAAGTTTCTGATAACTCTGTGTCCCGCACGGATCAAAGAGCAGCTTAGATGGAGATGTGATAGCTGCAATCGCCCCTTCACCGTTCAAGGCTTTGATGGCGGCACTAACCTCTGCAAGTTCCCCCATCAGGGATGCGAGAATACTTTTGGTTTACTATCCTGATAGGGAGCACCTTTCAGAGGCTTTCACTTAGCTCTTTTTACCATAAGGACCCTTAGTCAGTGAGTCGTAGTGCCACTGCCGAGATTCTGCCGTGTGTCAAATATGTTTACTCCGAGTGTGCATTCAGGTACTCAGAAAATAACCACAGTTGGCTTCATGGCCCTACTGCCTCCGCTGGGATTCAAACTCGTCCCAAGACCCTATCACCTGCCACCATTAGCCCTAACTTTGGTGAACATAGGAATTAGTGTCCGTTCAGAGCCAACATCTAGGGACCCCTGAAAGGGCTGGGTGTTTTCTTTTCCCTACTCCAGTCTTTCAAGTAAATGGCAACGGGTCCCTTTGGAAAAGCTTGGGGGATTGTTTATAGCATAATACGTGGCACTCGTTGCTACAGGACCCTTCCTCAAGGGGACCTGCCCCCCCCCTTTAGTCAGATGGCTTTGGATCTGGAAATGAGTGTAGGTCTTGAAAGGGTGACAGGCATGGGGTCTCTATTATGATGACTTAAGTCAGATTTTCAGCCACCAGATCTGAAGTTTTCCTGTTACATGTATCAAGCAACGTTTTAGTAGGCTGGCAACGCTTTCATTCTTAGGGACAGTGGGATCCATTATCAATAGCCCCAAACCCCCTACTACCACAGCTTCTGTGCAGCCCACTACTCTAAATGCTTGTCTTTGGTAGCTGAATGCTGCCCTTTGGCTTGGCCTCTGCTACTACGGAATCCCATCACCTCCTCTGAAGTCAGGGAGCACATCAACAGTGGCACCTCACCCTCCCTCATCACCCTCAGAATGCCGCCAGAGCTTTTCAGGTTCACAGGTGCTCCCTTCGCCCGGTGCCTTAACGAAGGGAGTGTCTTTGGGGCTGAGCGGGTAGTTGGGCAGTGAGCCAGAAGTTCATATGTGATAAATCCACTCCTACATTCCTACCTTCCTAAGCTTTTGGATTCCATCATTCACATCACGCCAGGCAGACTTTGGCATCTTAATTTGATTTAAAAAAAAAAAGGCCAACATTGAGTCCACATTGCTCTCAACCAATGAGGTAAAGTGTGAGGACCACTTTTAATTGCGCGGGAATGCCAGTTACCAGTTTATTGCTTCTCAGCTGCAGTTTCACTCTTTCTTGCCTGCTCTGCAATAACCCGCTGGACGCCAGCCCCCCTCTACAGCGTGCAGGACCGCAAGCCGTCGGCAGGGGGTGCTGGGGGGCGGGGCGGGAGGAACGCGCCTTCCCTTCCTAGCTCCCAGGTGCTGTGCTTATTCCCCTGCTTCGCGGTCCATCAGCAGTGCGGGTGTGTGGGGACGGCTGAGGGTACTGTGTCCCAGCCGTGTGCCCGGGGTGCACAGTCTCTCAGTGACTCCGCGGCCTCAGCCCGACCACCACTCTGCCACAGGCCTCCGGACACGGAGAGGGCACGCTCCAGGTCTGGTGCCTGCAAGCGGCACGCGACGCGCTCCTCGCAGTTGCCTCCCAGCCTTGGTTTGCCTGTGGCCCTGGAGGTGGTTTCCCGGGGCCCCCTCTCCACAGGGACGGGGCAGAGCCCCCCACACTGCGGGGAGCGACGGGGGCCTCCTTTCCACGTCAGTCCTTCGTTTACGCTCCCTCAGCCCTGGCTACCCTTGCCATCTTTAAGTCAGTTACTCCCTTATCACGGTTTAAGAACTCGTGATAAGATATCTGAAACTTGTCCTGTTTAAAATTATCGTGTGGCGTGTCTGCTAACGGCATCCGGACAGTGACTCCGCAGGCTGCGCCAGGTGCAGCGCTACTACTGAATCACGCCGGGGGCAGGCCCTGGTGGTGGCTGTTGCTGCTGTAATGGTCGAGGTGGCGCGACTGCGCAAGGGCCTGTAGCAAACGCTCAAGTCTCGCTCAACATCAGAGAGTTCGTACTAGACGAGAACTAGATGAAAGTAATAAACGTGAACCGGGTTAAAAATTTACCACCACCGAATTCATACTGGAGAGAAACGCTGCGGTATAGCCAACGTGGAGAATTTAGCTGAAGCCCCAAATTTATCCAACACTGAGCAGTTTACACCAGAGAGAAACCTTATGAATGTAATAAATAGGGAAAGGCCTTTAGAAACTGCTCTGCTTTCACAGATTCAAGGATTCAAGGGAGCACTGGAGAGAAGCTTTTTGAAAATACCTGGAGTGGGAAGAATTTTTGCTGCACTCAACTTTATTCAATTCCCAGAGAATTCACACTGTAAAGAAATTGGTGTTAAGTTGAAGATATGCCAAGAAGCAGGAAGAGATTATCGGAAATGTGTTTCATTCTGTATTATATTAAGTATGATAGCCTTTGAAATGCCAACCAAGGACATATGACCAGAGTCAGCCACATGTCTGAAATCCGCCACAGCAGTCATGTTATCAAGAGTATCACTGGGAGAATTGTAGATTCAGAGAAAATGGATTAAGAATGTGACAAGAACTTCATTTGGTTGAGGGTAGGCACATTCACTGGATAAATGGAAGCTTTTTTAAAATGAAATACTGTAATACTATGAAAGAGGTGTGTGTAGTTGCAAAAGCGGTCTGAGTAGGTGTAAGTTCTCATAGAAGAGGATCTGAAGTAGAAGTAAAAAATGGGCATTATCCAGCTGATTCTTGCCGGCAGGATAGGGGATATTTAAAAATGTTTTAATGTTTATTTTTGAGAGAGAGCGAGTGCGAATGGGGGAGGGGTAGAGAGAGAGGGAGACACAGAATGTGAAGCAGGCTCCAGGCTCTGAGCTGTCAGCACAGTGCCTGATGTGAGGCTTGAACTCACAGACCATGAGATCATGACCTGAGCCAAAGACGCTTAACAACAAAGCCACCCAGGTGCCACAGGATCAGGAATATTTTAAAATTTGAATGTTTTTAAGTGAGCAAGCAATTTCTAGTTCACCCAAGTTCACATCATTATACATTTTATGTTCTGTGACTTCCGTATTGCCACACACGCCAGCCTGGCCTGTGACGGCATGTTTGTGGCTACCTGAAAATGGCTCTTGGGAAACCAATGCCTTGCATCAGGACTTTACCTTTGGACAAGAGAGAGCATTTTGCCTACTGAAGTATTTGGCTTACTGTAAGATTATGCTTTATAACCACAGAAACAAGAATTACTATTACGAACTGCATGCTTACTATATGTCAAGCACAATACAAGAACTTGACATTATCTTAATCCTCACATCAAGTCCTTGAGCTATTCCTTTTATTTTTTAAAGACTTTTAAAAATTAAATTAATTTTTTATAATAGTTTGTCAAGTTGGTTTCCATATAACACCCAGTGCTCATTCCACCAAGTGCCCTCCTCCATGCCCATCACCTCCCTTCCCCCACCCCCCACCTCCATCATCCCTACGTTTGCTCTCAGCATTCAAAAGTCTCTCATGGTTTGCCTCCCTCCTTCTCCCCAACTATTTTTCCCCTTCTCCACCCCCATGGTCCTCTGTTAAGTTTCTCCTAATCCTCCTTTAAGTGGAAGCATATGGTATCTGTCCTTCTCTGCCTGACTTATCTCGCTCAGCATAACACCCTCAAGGTCCATCCACGTTGCTACACATGGCCAGATTTCATTCTTTGGCGTTGGCATGTAGTATTCCATCATATAGATGAACCACATCTTCTTGATCCATTCGTCAGTTGATGGACACTTAGGTTCTTTCCATGACTTGGCTATTGTTGAGAGTGCTGCTATGAACATTGGGGTACATGTGCCCCTAGGCATCAGCACTCCTGTATGCCTTGGGTAAATTCCTAACAGTGCTATTGCTGGGTCATAGGGGAGTTCTATTGTTAATTTTTTGAGGAACCTCCACACTGTTTCCAGAGGGGCTGCACTAGTTTACATTCCAACCAACAGTGTAGGAGGGTGCCTGTTTCTCCACATCTTTGCCAGCATCTAGAGTCTCCTGATTTGTTCATTTTAGCCACTCTGACTTTCGTGAGGTGGTATCTCAGTGTGGTTTTGATTTGTATTTCCCTAATGATGGGGGACGCTGAGCATTGTTTCATGTGTCTGTGGGCCATCCGGATGTCCTCTTTGGAGAAATGTCTGTTCATGTCTTTTGTCCATTTCTTCACTGGATTGTTTTTCGGGTGTGGAGTTTGGTGAGTTCCTTATAGATTTTGGATATTAACCCTTTATCTGATATGTCATTTGCAACTATCTTTTCCCATTCCCGTCGGTTGCCTGTTAGTTTTATTGGTTGTTTCCTTTGCTGTGCAGAAGCTTTTTATCTTGATGAGGTCCCAGTAGTTCATTTTTGCTCTTGATTCCCTTGCCTTTGGGGACGTGTCAAGTTAGAAATTGCTGCGGTTGAGGTTAAGGAGGTTGCTTCCTGCTTTCTCCTCTAGGGTGTTGATGGTTTCCTGTCTCACATTCAGGTTCTTTATCCATTTTGAGTTTATTTTTGTGCATGGTGTGAGAAAATGATCTAACTTCATTCTTCTGCATGTTGCTGTCCAGTTCTCCCAGCACCATCTGTTAAAGAGACTCTTTTTTCCATTGGATACCCTTTCCTGCTTTGTCAAAGATTATTTGGCCATACATTTGTGAGTCCCATTCGGAGTTCTCTGTTCTGTTCCATTGGTCTGTGTGTCTGTTTTTGTGCCACTACCATACTGTCTTGATGATTACAGCTTTGTAGTAGACGCTAAAGTCTGGGATTGTGATACCTCCCATTTTGGTTTTCTTCTTCAATATTGCTTTGGCTATTCGGGGTCTTTTGTGGTTCCATACAAATTTTTGGATAGTTTGTTCTAGTTTTGAGAAGTATGCTGGTGCAATTTTGATTGGAATTGCATTGAATGTGTAGATTGCTTTGGGTAGTAATGACATTTTAACAATACTTATTCTTCCAATCCATGAGCATGAAATGTTTTTCCATTTCTTTGTATCTTCTTCAAAATACTTCATAAGTTTTATATAGTTTTCATCATACAGATCTCCTATATCTTTGGTTAGGTTTATTCCTAGGTATTTTATGATTTTTGGTGCAATTGTGAATGGAATCAGTTTCTTGATTTCTCTTTCTGTTGCTTCATCATTGGTGTATAAAAATGCAACCGATTTGTGTACGTTTATTTTGTACCCTGCAACTTTGCTGAATTCATGGATCAGTTCTAGTAGGCTTCTGGTGGAGTCTGTCGGGTTTTCTACATAGAGTATCATGTCGTCTGTGAAAAGTGAAAGTTTGACTACTTCTTTGCCAATTCTGATGCCTTTATTTCCTTTTGTTGTCTGATGGCTGATGCTGGGACTTCCTGTACTATGTTAAACAACAGTGGTGAGAGTGGACATCCCTGTAGTGTTCCTGATCTCAGGGGGAAAGCTCTCAGTTTTTCCCATTGAGGATGATGTTAGCTGAGGGCTTCTCATAGATGGCTTTTATGATGTGTAAGTAAGTTCCTTCTATGCCTACTTTCTTGAGGGTCTTTATTAAGAAGGGATGCTGTATTTTGTCAAATGCTTTTTCTGCATCTATTGAAACAATCATATGGTTTTTATCTTTTCTTTTGTTGATGTGATGTATCACATTGATTGATTTGTGAATGTTGAAGCAGCCCTGTAACCCAGGAATGAATCCCATTTGATCATGGTGGATAATTCTTTTTATGTGCTGTTGAATTCGATTTGCAAGTATCTTGTTAAGGATTTTTGCATCCATATTCATCAAGGATATTGGCCTGTAGTTCTCTTTTTTTTGCTGGGTCTTTGACTGGCTTGAGAATCAAAGTACTGCTGGCTTTGTAAAGTGAGTCCAGAAGTTTTCCTTCGATTTCTATTTTTTGGAATAGCTTGAGAAGAATGGGTATTAATTCTGTTTTAAATGTCTGGTAGAATTCCCCCGGGAAGCCATCTGGCCCAGGGCTTTTATTTGTTGGAAGATTTTTGATAACTGATTCAATTTCTTCACTAGTTATGGGTCTGTTCAGATTTTCTATCTCGTCCCGTGTGAATTTTGGTAGTGACTGTATGTTTAGGAATTTGTCCATTTCTTCTAAGTTGTCCAATTTGTTGGCATATAATTTTTCATAGTATTCCCTGATAACTGCTTGTATTTCTGAGGGGTTGGTTGTAATAAACCCATTTTCATTCATGATTTTGTCTATTTGGGTGCTCTCTCCTTTCTTTTTGAGAAGCCTGGCTAGAGGTTTGTCAATTTTATTTTTTCAAAAAACCAACTCTTGGATTCAGTGATCTGTTCAACCGCTTTTTTGGTTTCTATATTGTTTATTTCTGCTCTGATTTTTACTATTTCTCTTCTCCTACTGGGTTTGGGGTGCTCTTGTTGCTCTCCTTCTAGTTCCTTTAGGTGTGCTGTTAGATTTTGTACTTGCGCTTTTTCTAATTTATTGAAAATAGGCCTGGAGTGCAATGTAGTTTCCTCTTAGGACTGCCTTTGCCACATCCCATAGAGTTTGGATTGTTGTATTTTCATTTTCATTATTTTCCATATTTTTTAAATTTCTTCTCTAATTGCCTGATTGGCCCATTTGTTCTTCAGTAGGGTGTTCTTTAACCTCCGTGTTTTTGGAGGTTTTCCAGACTTCTTCCTGTGATAGATTTCAAGTTTCATAGCATTGTGATCTGAAAGTATGCATGGTATGATCTCAATTCTTTTATATTTATTGAGGGCTGCTTTATGTCGCAGTATGTGATCTGTCATGGAGAATGTGCCATGCGCACTCAAGAAGAAAGTGAATCCATGGCCTCAGGATGTAAAGTTCTAAATATATCTGTCAAGTCCATCTGATCCTATGTGTCATTCAAGTCCATTGTTTCTTTAGTGATTTTCTGTCTAGTTGATCTATCCATTGCTGTAAGTGGAGTATTAAAGTCCCCTGCTATTAGCACATTCTTATCCATAAGATTGTTTCTGTTTCTGATTGTTTTATATATTTAGGTGCTCCGATATCGGTGCGTAGACATTTATAATTGTTAGTTCTTCCTGATGGATGGACCCTGTAATTATTATATAATGCCCTTCTTCATTCCTTGTTACTGCCTTTAAAGTCCAGTTTGTCTGATATAAGTGTAGCTACTCCAGCTTTCTTTTGACTTCCAGTAGCATGATAGATATTTCTACATCCCCTTACTTTCAATCTGAAGGTATCTTAAGGTCTAAAATGAGTTTCTTGTGGACAGCAAATAGATGGATGTTTTAAAAAATCCATTCTGCTACCCTGTGTCTTTTGATTGAAGCATTTAGCCCATTTACATTCAGTGTTATTATTGAAAAATATGAGTTTAGAGTCTTTGTGTTCTTTGTAGGACTCATGCTTGTGGTGGTGTCTCTGGTACCTTGTGTTCCTTGCAATGTTTCCCCTCATAGAGTCCCCCTCAAGATTTGTAGGGCTGGTTTAGTGGTGATGAATTCTTCCAATTTTATTTTTTATTTGGAAAGACTTATCTCTCCTTCTATTCTGAATGACAGGCTTGCTGGATAGAGGATTCTTGGCTGCATATTTTTTCTGTTCATCACACTGAAGATCTCCTGCCATTCCTTTCTGGCCTGCCACGTTTCAGTAGATAGGTCTGTAACTACTCTGATAGGTTTCCCTTTGTATGTTAGGGCCCTTTTCTCCCTGTCTGCTTTCAGAATTCTCTCTTTGTCCTTGTATTTTGCCAGTTTCACTATGATATGTCGTGCAGAAGATCGATTCAGGTTATGTCTGAGGGGAGTTCTCTGTGCCTCTTGGATTTCAGTGTTTGTTTCCTTCCCCAGATTGGGGAAGTTCTCTGCTATAATTTGTTAAAGGACTCCTTCAGCACCTTTCCCTCTCTCTTCCTCTTCTGGAATTCCTATGATATGGATATTGTTCCATTTGATTGTATCGCTGAGCACTCGAACTCTCCTTTCGTGTTCTGGATCAGTTTATCTTTTTCTCGGCTTCCTCTTTTTCTATAATTGTGTCTTCTAATTCACCTATTCTCTTCTCTGCCTCTTCAATCCGTGCATTGGACGTCTCCATTTTATTCATCTCATTTACAGCATTTTTTAATTCATCACAATTATTTTTAAGCTCCATAGTCTTTGTAGCAATAGCTTCTCTGATGTCTTCCATACCTTTTTCAAGTCCAGCGATTAATTTTATGACTATTGTTCTAGATTCTTGTTCAGTTATGTTGCTTATATCTGTGTTTTGAGCAGTTCTTTAGCTGTCATTTCTTCCTGGAATTTCTTTGGAGGAGAGTTGTTCTGATTCATCATTTTGGCTAGCTTTCTGTCTCTTGTTAGTTTTAAAAGCTTGTTATGAACTCTGCACCTGCGGGTGCTGCTGTATTAAAGAAAGCTCTTCGACTGTCCAGGGCCTGTTCGTTCAGGAAGTGTTCTTTGAATGATGTCTCTTGGTCTCTCTTGTTGAGACTTTGGTTATTTTATTTCCTACTCTTAGTGGTATTTGGGACTCTCCACTATGTGTACTTTGCCTTGTTTCTTGAGGTAGCCCTGGAAAAGAAAACAGACAAACACACAGGGAACAAAGGCACACAAACGCATAGCCAAATCCAACAAACACGCAAATCGAAAGGGAAAAAGAAAAAAAGGAAGGGACCAAAAAAGAAGAGGAAGGAGGGAAGACAAATAATAAAAATATAAATAAAAAAAAAAGAAAAAAGAGAAAACCCAAAAGACAAAGGACAGTCTAAAAGCATAAAACCAGCATTCCCAGCTTCAAATAAAGAGCCGGGTGTATGCAGTGCTGATGGAAGAGCATATACAAAGAGAGAAATGACAAGGTGGGAGGAAGCGAAATTGGAAATGACCAGGCAGAGAGACTAAGAACCTTAATTCGGAGAGAGAAAGAGGAAAATAGGGTTAGAGGCGAGGAGAAAGAAATGAAGATAATGTTACTCAGAGAAACTATATAGTCTGATTAGAGAGAGAGAGATAGAAAGTGGTGGAGGGGTAGAATATACATCTAGAGAATGGATGAAATGTGACTGTTTAAGCAAACCAGTGACCAGAGTGCTGAGTCCAGCGGAGTGGAGGGTTACGAATGAGACAAGGGAAAATCTATCTGAATAGAAAGAATTGCTCTAGGGGCACCTGGGTGGCTTAGTCGGTTGGGCGTCCGACTTTCACTTAGGTCATGATCTCGCGATTCGTGGGTTCGAGCCCCGTATCGGGCTCTGTGCTGACTGCCAGCTCAGAGCCTGGAGCCTGTTACAGTCTGTGACTCCCTCTCTCTCTGACCCTCCCCTGCTCACGCTGTCTCTCTCTCTCTCCTGGAAATAAATAAAACATTAAAAAAAAAAAAAAAGAATTGCTCTAGAATTAATCATGGCAGTGTATCCATGTTGGTCTTGCCCTGGGCCCTCGTTAAAAAAAAAAACAGCTCTCTAGCAGGGATGGGCGTGGTTTGGTGTAGGCAGGTCTCTCTTCCACTGCATCCCCTGGGCCGCTCCCTGAGGTCCCCACTTGGTTGTGGGGAGAAAAATGGTGGCGCCCCAGTCCCTTCTCAAACCAAGTGTTGCAACTCACTCTCTTGCGTCTGATCTCCCTGTGCTGTGGGCGTAGCCAAGGTGGGCCATGCTCTATGTCCCAAGCCAGGCCTCATTTCCAGCCTTAGACCACGCGTCCCATTGATATCACCCGAGATGTAAACCCGCAGGCCGAGTCCCTCCGAGCAGTTTCAAGCCTCTCGCCTCCCCCCTGGGGATCGAGCAGAGCCAGAAGCACAGAGGCCTGGCTTCAGTTGCGCGCTTCCACTCCAGGTCAGACTGGTGAGCGAGGAGCGGTTTCTCCCGGGGTCACCTGGGATCAGTGCAGCTGCTCAGGGTCAGCTGGACAGCGGGAAACCGGGTCCCTATGTGTCCCGAGGCGAGGTTTTTCCCTTCTCCAGCGACAGGGACAGTTCCTTGAGCAGTTTCAGCAGCTCTTTTTCTTTTGACTCACTGCGGCTCCCCGCAAAGGGGGCTCCCTCCCCTCCGTGTCTCTGGTCCCGGCCCGATTTTATCTTCCCCAGTTTGCACTCCTGCTATAAGGTTTACTCAGTGGACTCTGTCTCCTTTTCCTCCCAAACTCCTGGAATCTGTAAGGATTCCTATGGCTTCAAGCCTTCTCCGTTTGAGAGATGGAGGCGAGTGAAATGTATGGAACTCCTACTCCTCCGCCATCTTGCCTCCCTCCTAAAGACCTTATTTTTAAATAATCTCTACACCCAACACGGGGCTAGAACTCACAACCCCAAGATCAAGAGTTGCATGCTGTACTGAGCCAGCCAGGCGCCCCTTTGCCTTCCTTTTAGAAATGGGCTCAGAGGGGCACCTGGGTGACTCAGTCGGTTAAGCATTTGATTTTAGCTCAAGTTATGATTCCAAGGTTGTGGGATCAGGCTCCATGCTGAGGATGCTTGGGATTCTCTTTCCCTCTCCCTCTGCCCCTCCCCAACTTGCGTGAGCACATGCACTCTCTCAAACTTTAAAAAAAGTTCAGGTAAGGTTCTGGAAGTAATATGCCCAAGGCGAAGAAGATGTGAGGAGCCCTGTTATGGAGCTAAGGGCAGCCAGTGCTGTCTGGAGAAGGAGAGACAGAGACGCCGATGTTATGAGCAGGTAGGCTCGGCCGCCGGGGACAGGGTGCTGTGGCACGCACACCGTCGGTGCTCTCAGTTTCCTGCTGGCTTCTCAGTTCTGGTCGGGCAGCTGTTGAGATGGTTTCCGTGCTGTTCTCCGTTTATCTTTAATATAAACTCTTATCAATTAAAGTTAGAGGTTTATGCTGGTCCTTGCAACCTGAAAGATCCTAACATGAGCTTCAATAGCTTCCCAGATTTTATTATGAAAAGTACAAGAAGACATTTACAAGCCAAAAAGCATCAGAATGAAATAGTCCATATAATTTTTATACATACATTTTTCTGTACAAAAAATTGATTTCTGTAGGGCTATAAAATAATGTAAAAATCAGTGTCATTGATTGCCAAATAGCTATCTCTCTATCTCAAGGTGACCAGCCTCCTACGCGGCCAAAAGATGAGGTGTTCGACGTGGGTTACGAGCCTGGGCGGCAAGCCTCTGGCGGAGATTTCTCACTCTCTCCATTAGATCCTGCTCCATGGTGTCCCACTGTACTCTTCTTTGGTTTAAAGAAACTTGAAAACAAAATTTTAAATTAACAATAGTTTAATGATTGATGTTAGCAATGACAGAGCATGGATTTTAAGGGTAAATCTGTTGCAAAAAATCAGTCATGAAATGAAATTTGAAAACCCAATTTCTTTAACAAAAAGCCTAACACGTTGTTCCCTATGTCGTTCCATTTACAAGCCAAATATTTATTTGTGAACTGAATGAATTATCAGATAAAGAGAACTCATCTACTTTTGGTTATTTAGCCTTTATTTTTCATTGGGGAGATATAGACAATCTGTATTTTAAAAAATTAAAATTTTTTTTCTTAATGTTTACTTATTTTTGAGAGAGAGAAAGGGACAGAGTGTGAATGGGGAGGGGCAGAGAGAGGGAGACACAGAATCCCAAGCAGGCTCCAGGCTCTGAGCTGTCAGCACAGAGCCCAACGTGGGGCGCAAGCCCATGAACTGAGAGAGATCATGACAGTTCTCTCAGACATGACTGGGCTGAAGTCGGATGTTTAACCCACTGAGCCACCCAGGTGCCCCATCAATCTTTTAAATTACGACAAATCTTGTCCAAGAGAGGATGAGTAAGTTCTTTGCAACAGTAAGTTCCCTCACTATGATGCTTAATGAGAGTGAGAAAAAGCATTCCGAGCTGCCAAAATTAATATTTAGAAATGTATACCAAGACTACTTTCCCAATGACTAAATAAAAATAAATCAAATGGTTTTAATAGTGGCCAACACAGGGAGAGTCAAGTTAAAATATCACAGTGTGTCTAACCAAGTGGGACAGCCATTCATACTGAGTTAGAAGGGCTAGTAAACACTGGAATCTGAAGGAAAAAAAAGCACCTTAAAAATACACTTCTCTCAGGACACCTGGGAAGTGCAGGCGGTTAAGTGCCTGACCCTGGCTCAGGTCACGATCCCACGGTTCATGGGTTTGAGTCCCACAGTGGGCTCTATGCTGACAGGGTGGAGCCTCCTTAGGATTCTCTCTCTCCCTTTCTCTCTGACCTTCCCCCACATGCACGCTCTTTCAAAATAAACTTAAAAAAATATATACTTCTCTAAAACTTCGTTACATATTCAAACAGCTCCAATTCCAAAAAACTATATTTTCCTCCAAAGGAATACAACATTTTTTGTCTTATTTTGCTGCTAAATAACCTAAACTTACCATATGTCTTGGACTTGATTTTCTAATTTAGAATTAACTAAAAATTTAAGTTCTGATATGTCATAATGGAGAACAGTTGAGAATCTCATGTACTTTCACTGATGCATGACTTTTGGCTTAATTCATGTGCTGATGCAGAATCTACAGATGCATGTGAAGTGAGTTAGCAGAAGTACACGGCACTGGGATTCCATGACTTATTAGGTATATTTCTTATAAAGCTTGTTTGTCTTTAGAGGGCACTGTATAAATATCTGGTGGTTTTTTTTTTTTTTAAATGTTTATTTTTGAGAGAGAGAGAGAGACAGTGTGAGCAGGGGAGGAGCAGAGAGAGAGGGAGACACAGAATCCAAAGCAGGCTCCAGGCTCTAAGCTGTCAGCAGAGCCCGATGTGGGGCTCCCACTCAAAGACCATGAGATCATGACCTGAGCCGAAGGCAGACACCCAACCCAGGCATCCCTAAAAATCTGTTCTTCTACAAGTACTCAAAAGATCTTGTTAAATTCTGCTTCTTCTATATGACAGTTTTATTGAAAAAGTTGGTGAAAATCAGTCTAACAGGTTTCTTGTTCCCTCTCTCATTTAAAAAGAAATCAAATACTTTATTGGGAAAGCTTTCAGCTCCTTTATGAGCTAATGCTGTGACCGTATTTCTGTTCCACCCTGCCCCTTCCAAAAATAAAACTTCCAGTGAATCAAGTGGAGGGATCAAAGGTCGGCTAATCAGGGTGCCTGGGTGGCTCAGTCAGTTAGGCTTCCAACTCCTGACTTCTGCTCAGGTCATGAACTCATGGTTTGGGAGTTTGAGCCCCACATTGGGATCTGTGCTAACAGTGCAGAGCCTGCTTGGGATTCTCTCTCTCCCTCTCTCTCTACCCTTCCCCTGCTCCTCTTCTCACTCTTTCTCAAAAAAACTCAAAAGGTCAGCTCATCAGCATGAAGCCGACGGTGTCCGGCTCCAACACCAGTGGCCGCAGCGGTCCGTCATGGTGCCCAGAGCAAACACGCGTTTTCAGTGGCTACTGGATGGAGCCCAGCCCAGAAAGAGAGAGAAAATCCCAAATCTATGATGGCTCAGATTTTCTTTCCACAAGAACGTAAAAAATAGTTATGAATATCATTACTTTAGTGACTGACAGACTTCTGCAGGAGCCGGCAATAGCTTCTGGACGATGACGCTGGCGCTGAAGAACTGAAATCGCATCAATGTTACCTGGCAAACATTCTGGACTTGGTTTCAGTCCGATCTCATTCTAACCCATTAGAAATTTGAGAATTTTGCTACCTCTGTTTTAGGATTGCCATTATCCATGCACTAGGAAAATGGTATCAATGTGCTGTAATACAAGTCAAGCCACTATCTTCCTTGAATTAATACTAAAGTTTAAATCACAGAAGAGGGTCACTTGGGTGGCTCAGGAGGCCCGGCGTCCAACTCTTGATCTCAGCTCAGGTCATGATCTCACAGTTCATGAGATCGAGTCCTGAATTGGGCTCTGTGCTGACAGCAAGTAGCCTGCTTGGGATTCTCTCTCCCTGTCCCTCCGTCCTTCCCCAGCTCATGTGATCTCTTTATTTCTCTCTCAAATTAATACAACTTTAAATGAATAAATGACAGAAGAAATACTTCTTGCTTATCAACTTACTGTGTGTTGAGGAATCCACTTCAGAAGTGTCATTTAATTGTGAGGTTCTGGGCAGAGAGCTTGAGGAAGCCTGTCCGCTTCGGCATCTGAGCCCTGTTAAAGACGACATTTGGGAGTGAGGAGAAAGCCTTTCTTAATTGCACACGGTCACTAGGAAATCACAATTGCCAAGGAGGTAAGCCCCTCACATTTCCATTGAGAGGAGTGCCGTCACCATTGTGATGGTCGGATGAGTGCAGCTCATCAACGAAGGGAAGTTTTGGTGACATTATTTTTAATTTATTTATTCTTGAGAGAGGGAGAGAGTGCATAACAAGAGGGACAGAGACGGGGGTGGGTGGGGGGGTGGGTGGAGAGAATCCCGAGCAGGCTGCGCACCGGCAGTGCACCTAGGTGCCCCTAGCTAAAGGTGTTTTTATTTATTTTTATTTTTTTTTTAACTTTTTTTAAAATATTTTTTATTTATTTCTAGGAGAGAGAGAGAGAGAGAGAGAGAGAGACAGCGTGAGCAGGGGAGGGTCAGAGAGAGAGGGAGTCACAGACTGAAACAGGCTCCAGGCTCTGAGCTGGCAGTCAGCACAGAGCCTGAAGGGGCTTTTAAAATAAACATCTGACTCTTGATTTCAGCTCAGGTCATGACCTCGTGGTTTGTGGGTTCGAGCCCCTTTTGGGCTCTGCACAGAGCCTGCTTGGGATTCTCTCTCTCTGCCCCTCCCTCTCTCTCAAAATAAATACATTAAAAAAAACCACCTTTAGCTAATGTGAAAAGCCAACAAACAACTCAGAAGCAGCGGCGTTAGGACAGAGATCCAAACATTTCTTGGAAAAGGTTATGAATTGTAATGCTGGAGCCTTCCCCGGGGACTACTGAGCCCACTTCCGGCGGCTTCCTGCAGGCGCGGCCTAATCTCAGCAGCAGAGAGCAAATGAGAAGCCACGAGAGGCAGGTGCCGCAGACCTTCTGGAGCAGCATGCACAGCAATGTTAGAGAACCAACCTGGGGCCTCCCCTGGGCCACTCTCACCTCAAAAATTACACTTGCCCTTCAGCTGTGTCTTCTCTGTTCTCCGATTCCTACAGCCTTTCATCCGGTAAGACCCCAAGGTCTTTTTTTGATTTTTCATCCTAACAAGAGTCACAGCTCTTCCTTCCTTTCTACTCTCATCTCTAGAGTCCAGGCCTCCAGGAGTCAAGCCCACCCACACTGGCTGAGTTACACTGACTCAGTAAGATGCCTGCCTTTTACCTGGTCTCCAGGGCTTTAGCTAATGGTTCTAAATTCATGGATTCAGCTCAATGAGTCATTAAGACTATTTGGGGCTAATTACCAAATGTCTAATTTGAACTGGTATGGGGAAAGGGAGTGTGAGCCTCATCTTCAAAATATCTGAAGGGGGGCACCTGGGTGGCTCAGTTGGTTGAGTGTCTGACTTTGGCTCAGGTCATGATCTCACGGTTCGTGGGTTCAAGCCCTGTGTCAGGCTCTATGCTGAATGCTTGCTCAGAACCTGGAGCCTGTTTCGGATTCTGTGTCTCCTTCTTTCTCTGTCCCTTCCCCACTCACACTCTGTCTTACTCTCTGAAAAATAAATGTGTAAAAAAAAAAAAAAAAAAGAACCATGGGGTTTTCTTAAATATCTAAAGGGCTGTCACGTGGCAGAGGTAGTGGTAGATGTCATCTGCATTTGCTCCAAAGAATGGTTTCTAATGAGAGAATTTACAAGAAAAAAAAAAGAAAAAGCCTATTCAACTTTACAGAAGGAAGACACAGCTTTTAAATAAAATACTGGCAGAAGTGGAATCAGGTAGTGAGCTCTGTAATTTTCTGGCATGAGCTAGATACGCACTCTTCACCGTCATGTCACAGAGGATTCCCACAGCAGACGGTGGTCCTCCAGATCCTTCCAAATCTGAGACCCCACTGTGCCTGGCCGACCATATGTCCTCTAAAACCCAGTGGGCCGACAGCTGTTTACCTCACTCCTCCTTCACGAGGGGCCGTGGTGTCAACATGAGGTATCTGATGCAGCGCTGAACTTTGCCTACAGCCATGTTCCACTCACTGGCTAAGCAGACTCACCTATGAAATTTTACAACAAAAACCCAGCTTCCTAGCTTCTATCCCAATTCTCCCAAATTAAATCACTGTAGGTGAGGTCCTGAGTATGTATTTTTTTAATCTGTAATTTACCAAAAAAACAAAAAAAATAACAAATTTGAACACATAAAGAATAAGTCAGAAAGTTCCTTTCCTGTACTTTTTATACCACAACTTGTTCTTTTTCTTCACTTAATATATTTTAAAGCCCCAAAGGGGATTCATATTAAATCAGTATTTATGTACCAAATCTGGATTACAAGTACCACAAAATTCAAAAGGAATAAAAGGTACACAGCACAATTCCTTCCTTCTTGTAACCCCGGGCACCAAGTTTCTTACCCAGGAGGTTAGGCCCTACTAGTGTTTCCAGGTCATTCTGCTGTCTATCCAGGTTGGCAAACAGGATGTGGCCCAGCCCCTGAGCCCGGCCCTGACCGTCCCTATCTTCTGTCGTCTTCAGTGGTCTCGGTGACTCCTGTGCATGAGCTCCCTGCTCCAGCTGGTCTAACTTCTCCCATGGATTCATTACCTCTAACATGTTCTGTCATGTGTGAGTGGAACTCATGGGGACTTTGGTGAATCCACAAACATAAGGGGAAACTGTGTATATGTGTATGCGCATGTTTCTGGGAAGAGTCTCAGAGGCGCGCAGACCGGCAAGGGTTTTGCCACAGAAAATGGTGCACCTCCGTGCTAGTGCTGTAGCAAAGCGAAAGATCGCCTGGTCTCTAATGTTCTCATCTTACAAATGAGGAAAGTGAAGACCAGTCAACATTTCTGAATAAATCCAAATGAACAAACGCAAGCGGCTAAATAAACTGCCCCGAGGTCCACAGCTCAGAAACTCCGGCCAGGTTCATGGAGTGTAAAGCTGGAACCAGGACCCAGGTGCCGGCCGCGCGGGAGGGGCTCTTGCCGGAAGCCCTCCCTCTCAAGCGCGCTCCGGTGGCTCCAAGCCCGCTCCCTTTTAAAGGCCCAGGACCTTACAACCTGGTCAAAGGCCCCACCCGATAACAGCACTTACTACAGTCTTTTTTTTAAATAACAGTTTCATTGGGATCTAATCCACATCCCCTAAAATTCACCCTGGTGAAGTGGACAATTCAATGTTCTTCATATATTCGGAGCTGTACAACCATCACCACTAACCTAGAACATTTTCATCACCTCCAAACCCCAACCCCTCATGGCCATTAGGGGTTACCCCCCTGATCTCCCTGAAACCACCAGTCCACTTTCTATCTCAATGGGATCTGCCTGTTGTAAACATTTCACATGAGTAACAGCATAGGCTACGTGTGCTTTTATGTCTGGCTCCTTAAACTTAGCCTAAGGTTTTCAAGGTTCACCCACTTTTTATTGCTAGGGAAGTTTCCGTCGCATGGATGTGCTCTATTGTGCTGGTCCACTCCTGGCCTGACGGATATCCGGGTTGTTTATACTTCCTGGCTCTTATGAAGAACGATGCCGTGCACATCACGTACAGGTGTTTGTGGGGACGTGCTTCCGAATGTCCTGGGCACATGCCGACCCGTGGGACTGTGGGCTCATATAGTCACTCTACGTATAACCTTCCCAGAAGCTGCCAGACCGTTTCCCAGAGTGGCTGCACCATGTCACATCCCCTCTAGCACTGTTCCAACTGTTGTCTGCCCCTCGTCAACATGTGTTATTGTCGGATTACAGTCATGCTAGTGGGTGTGAAACAGCATCTCACTGTGTTTTCGTATTTAAAAAATGTTTTCCTCATATGGTTTTGGTTTGTATTTCCCTAATGACTAATGAAGTTAAACATCTTTTCATGTGTGTATTGTATCTTCTTTGGAGAACAGTATATTCAAATCTTTTGCTCATTTAAAACTCTGGACCAATACTGTTTTATAGGACATGACTATTCAGCTATAATTTAAATTTATGGACCCAGGATTTTAGGGGTTACAGAATGTTCAGAAGGTTCACATTGTCCAGAAGGTTCTGTTTTCTAGAAAATAATAATTTCCTCCCCACTGCTAATAAAGATTTGACACTATGCAAAAATTTGAAATAAACGACCCGTCACTGGCACACTCTTATCTGGTTCCTACTTCACGGTGCCTTTATTCTAGGCCCTGAGTGACAAACCTAATGCTGAGCACCTCCAATCAAAATGCCATTTTCCTAATTACAGCTGATTATCTCCCAATGTTAAGATCAAATGACTCTGATTTCATTTATACACCCTGATTAAGAAAATAACAAATCCTTACATGTCTGCCTTTTGAAAAATGGATGATTCTTAACCAAATTATCTCTCACTGGTGAAATTTAGGAAAGGTAAAAAAAATTTAGGGAGCATGGTAGGAAGAGCCCATGAAGGCAGAGGGGCCAATATGCAGGGGGGCTCCTGATTCCTGATGAGGGAAGCGGAAGAAGCCTTTTGCGGTTTCTTCCTTTTTTCTACTTCCAAACCCATAGGTTCTCTCAAAGTTGCATGAATTGTTTCTTCCTAGAGGAGGAAGGAGTGTGAGAGGGTTGGGGCAGGGAGAGCTCCATGGGTTACTGTCTTTTGTAAGCCGGTTGTAAATATTCACGTTGTGCAATGAGTGACACTCCTCTCTCCTTCCTCATGGGCTGGGGTGCTGGGGGGGCTCAGTCAGTTGAGCATCCCACTCTTGACTTTGGCCCATGTCATGATCTCACGGTTGTGGGATGGAGTCCCGCGTCGGGCTCTGTGCTGACAGCGTGGGGCCTGCTTGACATTCTCTCTCCCTCTCTCTGTGCCCACCCTTACCATACTTTCACACTCTTTCTCTCAAAATAAATAAATACATATGAAAAAAAAAATTTTTTTTAAAGCCTGAGGGCTAATGAGGAGTTTCAAAAGTAGGCATAATTAAATGATGATGCACCTGACCTACATTTCTACTTTTCAAATTTGTGAATTCTAAAAGTTACGCACATAGTGACATTATTCATAAAAGCCAGGAAGTGGACACAACCTAAATGGATAAATAAAATGTGGAGTACTGACACAAAGCAATACAGTCCATAAAAAGGAATGAAATCCTGATGCATGCTGCAACGTGGCTGGACCTTAAAACATTACATGATGTGAAAGAAGTCAGACACAAAGACCATATATCACTGGATTCCATTTAGATGAAGCTTCCTGAGTAGACAGATCTATGGAAGACCAGGAAGTTGATCAGGGGGAACCTGGGGCTGGGGGGCAGTGAGGGAAGTGGGCAGTGAATGCAAATGGGTACAGGGCTTATTTGGAGGCACTAAAAATATTCTTTAAAAAAATATTTGAGAGAGAGCGCATGCACGAGCGCACGTGGGCATACAAGTTGGGGAGGAGCAGAGAGAGGGAGACACAGAATCTGAAGCAGGCTCCAGGCTCTGAGCACAGCCCGATGCGGGGTTCGAACTCACGAGCTGTGAGATCATGACCTGAGCTGAGGTTGGATGCTCAACCGACTGAGCCCCCAGGTGCCCCTACTTTAGAATTCTAAGTACAGTAATCGAGATTTTCGGTTGCTGCCACTGTGAGCCTGTAACCCCAAACCTAATGTTTGGTTGTAACAAGTTTCCTTGTGCTACTTCACCGCACTGTTGTTCTGAGGACCAGCTACTGGCAAAGCACAAAGTTAACCAAAATAAACTAGAAATAGCACTTTGAAAACAAATCATACTCTGATAGATTACAGGGATGCCAAGGACCATGGAGCCACAGAATGAAACAGACTTCTGCAAGATGGCTGAGAGAGTTTTCTTGACTGGAGCTGTTTTTTTCCGTTTTGTTTTGTTTCTTAACAAGCCCCAGCAACCCCAAAAATGATGACTGGTGATCGCCTTTTAGTTGGGCAATCATTTGAGTAAAGTGCCAAAATACAGCTCCCCGATTTGTTCATGACAGCAAAGAGACCACCTGTGATGAATGACTCCGAAGTATCATTAAGAGAAAGGCACTCATGGCCACTCACCTGTCCTGTATGGGTGTTCAGCATGTTCTAAAGCATCATCTAGCTCCTTCTCCAGAAACCACTTTCGAGATGCATCTGAGAGAGTCGAAGCTTTCTTTTCTGACTTCAAATGAAAGTCTTTTTCTTTAGCTTCCTCCCACTATGTGCAAATAAATGAAAGAAAATAAAAATCACCTAAAAGTTGGGGTAATGTCAATTCCCACAGTGGAGTAACTCCCTTCCATCTCCTTTACTCCACTTCCTTAGGGATTCCCATGGTGTGTAGGATCTCTCTGGTTTTAGGGTAATCTGGGTGCCAGTCCTGGCCCAAGGCTGAAGACTCTCGAAGGTGCAGGCACATGTGATGTGCCACAGAGCACACACACGGGTACCCACTGCTTTTGAAATAATAAGTCATGACAACACGCTTCAAGTGTCAAACTTTATGGGATGTAGTTTTTAAAATTAATGACAATTTTCTTATTTAATTTGCATGCTATCCCTTAATAGTAAGATCTACAAAGTTCAGAGAATGAATTCTTTGCCCAGCTCTGCCATGGAAGTCAAGGAAAAGTGAGAAAACAGTTATCTGAAAATTAGCTCAAGGGTAACTAAAAATAATACATTTAAGATATTCTACAACTCCTAAAGTTCATCAGTGTTCTGTGCTACAGCTCTTATATGCAAACACACATATAATTTTTTAAAATTTAAATCCAAGCTAGTTGACATATAATTTTTGTTATAGAAATGCTAATGCATTAAATATGCATGAAGTGACATAATTTGAGAGACTCATCAGGGCCAGGAGGAACCACAGATATCCAGGCCTTTCCCGTTACTGATGAGCAGACGGAGTCCTAGTGATTTCCCAAGGCCACTCAGTAGTCGAGTGAACTTTAGAGCCCAGGACACCATATACACAGGAGGAACTCTGGGTGGTATGGAAAGCCCTTACAGTGATTCTGAGCCCACCCTCAAATGTACCGTTTTACCCAAAGTACAGCAGCACCTAACAGAGCACAGTCTAGTGCCAAGGTCAGCAATCCTCGAAGACGTGGGCCTCTACCATAACTTTCCTGAATTTCCTGAGAAGAACAGCCTCGGTGGGCATCACTCCCCCCACACCCCATCCTTGATTGAGAGTGTTCCCAGACAGGGCCATGTTAGATGGGGTAGGAGGAGAACGAATAGGAATAGTGACTTGAAATGACATGAATACATTATGAGAAGCTTTCAGAACAGACAACACGACAGAGCGGCACAAGGAGGAATGAGTGGCAGCCAGTTATCTAGTGCATGATCTCCGTAGCTCTGCAGTGTCCTCGGGGAAGCCCACGGTGCCTGCGATAATATCTACAGAGCATGGATGCTGCTGCTGGTGGGGTCAACCGAAGGATTCGTCTGTGTGACATATACTCTTAGCTGCCACCTCGAAATCCATTCTCTGATTCTTCTTTAGGAATAGAATTCTACTTTTACTTGGGATGATAATGCTCCCTGCTAAAAATGCGACATTTCCCAACATCCTCTGCAGACAAATGTGGCTAGAATGTGACATGGGACTTCTGGAAAGAGTTACAGAGTTGTCTCAGCTGGGAGCTGGCCCTTTCCTACTTCTGCCCCCTCTTCCTCCCACTGTCTGGAACGCATATGTGATGGCTGGAAAACCAGCGGTCATCTTGGATGGGAAGCGGTCCTCGAGAAGGAAAGCCATGCACCAGGAAGTAGTGCAGAAAAGACTGAAGGAGCCCCTTTCCCTAATGACTTTGCAGCCAGGAAACCAGCCCTGGGTTCCTACCCCCAGGCTTCTTTCACATGAAAAAGAGAAACACTTCTATCTTGCTCATTGTCACTATTATTTCAGGTTTTGTTAGTAGTAGCTACATATATTTCCTACCTGTTTAAAGTCCTCTACATTGTAAGAATCAAAAACTAGGTAAATTAAAGTAATAATATTATCCAATTAGCCAGAACAGATCCACTCCAGGAAGCTGAGAACTTGAGAGGCACTAATGTCAATGAGAGAGATGCCTAGTCAGTTTTTAGGCATCATATTAGATTTCTTCTCTGCATATACCTATTAAAATTAGGTTAGCTTTTCCAACAAAAATTATAATCAAACAACAGAAGCATCAAACCAGATAATTCAAAATTTAAACAATGAGTAGCAAAAAATCTGTAACCCCATTCTTACCTTTTTAGCTCCCTCCCCCACCATTGCATTCAATACTTCTGTTTCTTTCCTTCTGTTTTCCCGAAGGAGTTTGGCCATTTCCCGGTAACATTCGTTCCGCTGTAGATCATCACATCTTTGTTTATGTAAAGCTTGAATTCGCCAGTCGGCATTTAGACATGCTTGTTCAGCTTCTGCCAAATTTTCTTCAATTAACTAAGAAATATTTGTAAATTCCAGAAACAAGGTCAAATTGTATATAAAATATGGTATATCCGTTCAATGTAACCAAGTGTGTAGGGTACCTGTTTGTAACCTAACGGTGTTTAAAATAAACTGGCGCCCAGGACCCAGCACAAACCAATTATATCAGTCTCTGGGGTGGCTAGATATTGGAACTTTTACAAAGGTGATCCTACTGCATAGCTAAGATTGAGAATTTCTAGGCTCAGGAATGGGTGCGATTAAACAATTTCCATGTTTCAACCTGTGAAAAGGAGTCACAAGAGCCCATTCTTACAGACTGAACAAAAGCCTGTAAGGAAAAATAAATGGTGGGCTATTCTGATGGGATCAGCTAAGGAATGGTTGTTGAACAGAAGACAGAGAAATCTTCTACTATTCCTGGCTTTTGGACGAGGGCCAGGCCTGGCCACAGACCTACTTAGCATTTTGTTGACTGGATAATACAGAACGTTCTTTCTTGAAGTTCTCAAATTCTATTTCAATTCACTGAAGCCAGCATTTCCTCTACAAAATAAGTTTGGGAAATTTTCTTAAAGCTTCACAATGTACCATATCCTCAAATTTGGCATGAAAAATCCTAACTTCTTTTTTTAAAGTTTACTTATTTATTCTGAGAAAGAGAGAGACAGAGACAGCAAGGGAGAAGCAGAGAAGGGGAGGGAGGGAGAGGGAGGGAAGGAGAGAGAGAGAGAGAGAGAGAGGGAGGGGGAGAGGTAGAGAGAGAGAGGTAGAGAGAGAGAGAGAGGGAGGGGGAGAGAGAGAGAATCCCAAGCAGGATCAGCACTGTCAGCACAGATGGACCCCATGAACCGTGAGATCATGACCACAGCCAGAATCAAGAGTCAGACGCTTAACTGACTGAGCCACCCAGGTGGCCTAAAAAATCCCAACTTTAAATAGCACTTCTAATACTTACTTGCCACCCTCTATTTTACTGAATGACAGTTACTAATATTCTACAGAATATACTTTGGAAACCTTGGCTTATATACCAGTAAAAGACTTGATGCTTTGCCTGGTAAAAAAAACTAATCTGCTCAGGGATAATTTCTGAGACATAACACAGTAGGTTAATATTTATAAAGTTACTATTTCCCTTGTATCTTCTTCTAGGTCTGAAAATTCTCAACAAATATAAAAGATACTGGTATATGTCTGGCAGTGAAGTAGCCTATAAATAAAATAATGTGAGATTCTAAGAGCTGTGATAACTGAAGCAAAGAAATGAATTAACTCCTTCAGAGAGTTCCATTTTGAATTTCTCCCTTTGGAAGGATGACAGACGCGGGAGGCAGGGCAGGGAAAAATAAACGGAAAAGCAAGCCAGATGGAAACTTCCCCCTCTCTACATACACTAAGTTCACCATATTTTTACCTTCTGAGTTTTTTCGTTCTGAGTTTGACCTGCTTCTATCAGTTTGTGGAACATGTGTTCTTCAAGATCCACTTTTCGTCTGTGGGCATCTGCATCTTCTCTCATCTCTTTTGCGACAGCTTCGTGATTTCTAATAAGATTCTGTTAAAAAAAAAACAAACCCATTTGTTACAACAGAAGAGAGAAATCACAAATCTATATAACAATGCTAGAACACAAAATGACTTCCCCCCCAGAATTCTAGCACACAGATAAAAACTGTAGCCATTGAATTTTCAAAGTAAAAAGCAAACAGCAGTGACCTCACTGAAGATGCAATCATAGGGACTTCTGAAAATACTTTCGTCCACAAGAGCCCTGAGAATGCTTGGGAAAGCAAGTCTTTCAGAACTCTGGAAATTAACCAAAGGCTTGCAGCAATCTGAGGAACATTTACTCATAAAAATGGCCGAATCCTGGTAAGAACAGAAAGCATTAGGGCATTTTAACTTGCATTATCCCTAGTCCCGCCCAGCCCCTAAGCTCGGCATTAGCCTTGAAAACCAGGGACCTGGCAGCCAAAGGAAGGGGCAAAATGGAGGTGGGGCTCCTTCAAACTCCCACTGTCCACTGACAGTCCCCATCTGACCGATAAGTGGTTCTGGAAGAGCCTACTCCCAAAGCTGTCTTTACTTGTCGTGACTCAGAACTCACTACTTTGAACTGCCTTTTCCCCGTGGGCACATCTGCTGAAAAACATTAGAGGAAGCCGGTAAATATCTTGGCTGCAGGAGACAGCCTATCGCAGTGCAAACCAGAAGTTAATCAAAAAGTTTTATAGAAAAAGTTGAAGAATTAGATGTCTGCAGGGCCCTTTGAAAAGCTGATAGATTCCTGGAGACCTAAAGTCCATGCGCATGTGGAGGGCTAGGCACACGCCCAGGGCTGTGAATGCCCAGACTGAGGAAGTGAGAGGCTCTAGTGGCTGGTGAGCGGAAGTTCTGCACAGTCAGGAGGGGAACTCTCAAGAGTTGTGAGCTGTGCAGCTAAGTGTTGAAGCCCTGCCCCAACATAATGCACAGAGAGCCCCTTGGCAAAGACCTAGAGGCTTTCCTGGTTCAAGGAAACTTAAGGAAATCTCTGTGCAGTCACTAAAACTGAGTGAAGACTTTAATTTCGTTCTGTAAATTAAGCTTTACTGAATCAACTCAGTGAAGTCACTAAGAAACAAGAAATTCTGAAGAGGGAGGAGAATCTGATTTTCAGAACTGTCATATCACATGATTTAACATATCTAGTTTTCAATAAAAAATGACAGGAGATAATAAAAACCGAAAGTATGGCTGTGTGTACTTTGAACAGTCATTATAGCCACACGTTCTCCAAAAAAGATATAAAAATGGCCAATATACACACAAAAAGATGCCCAGCATCACCAGTCCTTGGAAAAATGAAAATCAAAGCCGCAGGACACCACTTCACACCCACTGCTGAGGCTACGATCAGAAAGACGGATGGGAACAACTGTTCACAAGAATGTAGAGAAATGAGAACTCTACACTCCTGGGTACAGAGCTAAGAGAACTGAAAATATATGTTCGAACAAAATGCTGTACATGAATTTTCATAGCAGCACTACTCATCACAGCTCACAACCCAAATATCCACCAACTGATAAATGGATAAACAAAAGGTGGTCTATCCATACACTGGAATATTATTCAGCTGTAAAAAGGAAATGAATAATTCATGCCACAACGTGAATAAACCTTGAAAACATTACGCTGTGTGAAAGAAACCAGTCACAAAAGACTATACATTGTATGATTTTTATTTATATGAAATGTCATAATAGGCAAATCCATAGAGATAGAAAGTGAATGAGTGCTTGCCAGCGCCAGGGGCCTGGGGAGTGAGTGCTAAGTGCAGTGTTGTAGGGAAGGACGGCAAAGAGTATTCATGAAGATTTAAGTTTAAAAAAATGCAGAATAGCAACTGTATGTACCAAATAATCTCACTTATCCTTATTGATGACATTAGCAGTTATATCCTAATTCAGGGATTTATTCCCGCTGTTCTGATTTTCTACTGGCAACATAATTAACTTCATAATTAATAAAAATGTTTTACAATTATATGCAGAGAAGATAGATGTATGAAGAAGTTTATTGCCAAAAATTGTAAGCCACTTAAACATCCAACAACAGAAAAAAAGTTTAAGTTCTGGTTCATCAATATCTATAACAAATGGCAACTATTGAGATATGCAGTCATTTAGAAAAAGGATCTTAAAATTATTTATTTATTTATTTATTATTATTTTTTTTAATGTTTTATTTATTTCTAGGAGAGAGAGAGAGAGAGACAGCGTGAGCAGGGGAGGGTCAGAGAGAGAGGGAGTCACAGACTGAAACAGGCTCCAGGCTCTGAGCTGGCAGTCAGCACAGAGCCCGACGCGGGGCTCGAACCCACGAACCGCGAGATCACGACCTAAGCGAAAGTCGGACGCTTAACCGACTAAGCCACCCAGGCGACCCTTAAAATTTTTTTTTTTAATGTATTTGCTTCTGAGAGAGAGACAGACAGACATAGCGTGAGCAGGGGAGGGTCAGAGAGAGAGGGAGTCACAGACTGAAACAGGCTCCAGGCTCTGAGCTGGCAGTCAGCACAGAGCCCGACGCGGGGCTCGAACCCATGAACCGTGAGGTCATGACCTGAGCCGAAGTCAGGCGCTTAACCAACTGAGCCACCCAGGCGCCCCAGAAAAAGGATCTTAGTAAGTAAAAAAGAAAAGCAGAATACAGAATCTTAGATACTCCATAAGAGGCAAAACGGTGTATGTGTTGAAATTAGGGATTAGGAGGAAAACCATGGGAATCTACAACAGTGAAAAGACCACAGGGTGGTGGTTTGAAGAAGCAAGTGGGGGAAGGAAGTTGTCAATTCATTCTGTAAAATGTCAGAGCATCTTAAGCCAAGGGGATGATGGGAAACGAACACCTATCCAGCATGTGCCAATATCAGACACTGTGCAGTAAAGGGCAACTCAGTAGCCGGAGTTACTCAAATCCTGAATGTTTCAAAGCAAAGATGAACTCATGACCAGCTCTAAACCCTGGGAATATGGTACCTGATAAGAGTATCTCTGTGCAGCTGGGGTCTGAGGCTCCCCCACACAGTTTACGCTAATAATGTGACGTACGGTAGGAGCCTCGGGCCACAGCAGATCGGCTGTGACCTCTGCAGAGCAAGTACCCAGGTTCAGCCAGTGGCGCTCACTGCCAGTGTGACTGGTTCCCAGTAAAACCCTGGATATCAAGACTCGAGTGAGCTGTACTGTCGGCAATACTCTACACGTGTTGTCATACATCTTTGCTGGCGAAATTAAGCGCTCCCAGCACGCCTCCACTGGGAGAGGACGACCAGAGCCGTGTGCCTGGTCTCTCCTGGACTCTACACTGTGTGCCTTTTACTTTTGCTGAGGTTTCTGTTTTGTTTTGTTTGTTTTGTTTTTAAGTAATCTCGACACCCAGCATGGGGCTCAAATTCATGACCCTGAGATCAGGAGTTATATGCTCCATCGGCTGAGCCAGCCAGGCACCTCCTACCTTTGCTGAATTTCATTTGTTTCCTTCCACTGTAATAAACCATAATCACAAGTGTAACAGCTTTTCTGAGTTCCATCAGTCCTTCTAGCAAATCACTGAACCTGAGGGTAGTGTCGGGGACTCCTATCATTGACGTCTAGATATTAACTCATTTCATTGTCACAGCAATGTTGACAAGGGTGGGCCTGTGCCAAGGAGAAGGTACATATACATGAGAGAGAGACCAAGACAGAGGCAGAAAATGGATTTGATGTAACAAGGTCCTAGGAGATGAAGGGGAGGGAATGTGGATCAGAGGTCAGTATTCACTTGTTTGTGCTTTTATTCTTTTGTTAAAACATTTCTTATTCAAATTAGATATATATGGGATATTGAGCATATATTTCCAGCAGAGGGCAACACAATATTATCTGTTTTCTAGGATGTAATTGGTTTAGAAATAGACACAGCTAATCAACCTAATGCAAGAGCTAAGTTTGGCAGGTAAAGTACTAATCACTAAGTCGATGAAAAAGGCAGTAGCCTTATGTCTGAATCTAACAGACCAGATGAAATTCATGATTTTATATGTTAGTTTTGTTGAATAGGTTTGGTCTTCTCTAACTCTATTAGTTTGCTTAATAAATACGTCCAACAAGGGCAAAAATGGTATGGATACATTGATGTGTGGAAAGAAACTCAGCCATCATGTCTTAGGCATTTCTGTGAAAAGTGTGCAAGTGAACCTTATGTGAGGAAGCAACAGACGAATGTTGAGGGACATTCTACAAAATATCTGATCAAATTGTTAAAAAATATCATTGCTGTAAAATATAAAGAAGTAAAGAAGAACTCGGGAGTGGTGCTCACTTAGAGAAGACTAAAGAGACAGGACAACTGAAAAAAATGGATTATCTTAGACTTCCTTTTGCTCTAAAGAACATTTTTTTAAATGGTTATTTTTGAGAGAGAGAGACACACACACAGAGAGACAGAGCATGAATAGGGGAGGGGCAGAGAGAGAGGGAGGGAGACACAGAATCTGAAGCAGGCTCCAGGCTCTGAGCTGTCAGCACACAGCCTGACACGGGGCTCGAACTCATGAACCATGAGATCATGACCTGAACTGAAGTTGGATGCTCAACTGAGTGAGCCACCCAGGTGCCCCTGCTCTGAAAGCACTGGATGTTATATGGAAACCAACTTGGCAATAAATTATTTGTAAAAATAAAATAAAATTAACGGACATGTTTAGGACAATTGATAAAATCTGAATAAGGCTTATGCAACAGATAATGATACGTTCATTTCCCAATTTTGTTAAGTGTTCTGTGATCATGTAATAAGCATTCCTTGGTTTTATTTATTTATTTTTATTTTATTTATTTTTCTTCTTCTCTGTTGGATGGTTGGTCTTGAGTCTGCAGGGAGCAAGCTGACCCCAGACTTCTCCAAATCCAGGTTTCTTTTCCTCCAATTCTTACCTGTCTGAAGACAGGAACTACAGACACACCTTTGTGGAAGGGTAAGGATTCCTTGGTTTTAGGAAATATACACTGAAGTATTTAAGGGTAAAAGGGTATTTTGTTTGCAACTTTGTCTTAAAAAAGTTTAGAAAAAAAATGTATCTATGTGTGTATTTGTGTACAGATAGAAAGAGAAGGAGACTGCCAATTTAGCAAACTGTTAATATTTGAGAATCTGAGAGAAACAGACTTGGAAATTCTTAGTATTTTTCTTGCAAATTTTCTGTTAATTCAGAAATCATGCCCCTGTGTGCCACCACCCAGCTCCCCCAAAGGAAGGACAGTAAAAAGTAAATTTAGGTTTAGTCCAAATGAATTAAAAATCATAGGAGACTTAGCCAAAGTGTGACTCCCTGGCTCGGTTCTAGAAGTAGTGCAGTGTGGTACTTAAACCTGTTATAGATATGAATGGATGCCATATGTTTTAAATCTTATTTAATGTGAATAACAGTCATATTACCTGCTGCATATTTGCAGTTATCACTAATTTCAAACTCATAGACTCACTTTAAGAGGACTGAGGCAAGTGAAAACCTATGGTTTTAACATTAAATAAATGAATAACAAAATGCTTTTCCCAAATAATAAATATTTATATTAATAAAATTCCTTTATCCAGTGTTGTGGAAACGAAATTATATATTCTAAGTAGATACTTGACAATTTGATTCCAGAAGATTCTAATTTAAAGTACTGTATGGGGTGCCTCGGTGACTTGGTTAAGCGTCCGACTTTCGGCTCAGGTCATGATCTCATGGTTTGTGGGTTCAAGCCCCGCGTCGGGCTCTATGCTGACAGCCAGCTCAGAGCCTGGAGCCTGTTTCAGATTCTGTGTCTTCCCCTCTCTCTGACCCTCCCCTGTTCATGCTGTCTCTCTCTCTCAGAAATAAATAAAAAACATTAAAATAAATAAAGTACTGTACAGTTCTTGTCTGATTTACCTTGTAAAAGCTGTGTGAAGTACAGGGGTATTCTGTAGGTACTACTACACAGATAGAGGGAAACTTAGTATGTTGACAGAAAATCCTGAGGCCAAATTTGGGGCTAACAGCTGGTGCTTCAAGCTGTAACTAAGTTACTAAGAGAAAGGTGAATTAAAGAATTACAACAAACTGTACATTCAGACATTCTATCTTACAAACCTGGATGACATTGTATCTGCTTAAAAAATAAATTTTAAAAAATAAATAAAACATTAAAAAATCATGAATAAATACAATCTAAAGAGAGTTTGTATAAACCCTGCAGCTCTTACAGTGAGAACAGATGATTTATACCTTCTCATAAAGTCTCTTCTGTGATTCCAGTTCCAGATGTCTCATTTCTAGGTCTTTCGCTGTAGTAGCAATTTCTTGATCTCTCATATGTACCTGTGGCCAAACAACAAACCGTGAACACCTAAAGGAATTTACAAGATAGTTTCTGTTTAACGGATTTGGTTATCTTGAAAACCAGCAACCCATTAAAAGTATTTACAATAAGAAGTATTGGGTTTTTGATATCAGAGTAATTGACAGTATATTAACACTCAGTGTAGAGTGTGGGAGTAATGTCTGAGTTAAAGTTAAGCTTAATTTTCTAAAAAGCAAAGTACAATTACCATATGCTCATCTACCCAGACTGGGAGAACAGATGGGAGCTCTTACCATATTCTATCAGCCAATATTATGTGTTAGAAAAACTTGAGCAATTTAAATTTGCAGTGGCTACAAGTATAGAATGTTTAATCTTATTAAATATAACATTATTTAATGTTCTTTTTGATTAAATGTCTATACTTTCATAAATTCACTTTGGAACTCCAAGTTTAAATGTGCCCTGCTTGGATTAATTTTTTTTCATGTTTTTTTTTTGAGAGAGAGAGACACAGATAGAGCATGAGTAGGGGAGGGGCAGAGACAGAAACAGACACAGAATCCAAAGCAGCTCCAGGCTCTGAGCTGCCAGCGCAGAGCCCAATGTGGGGCTTGAACCCATGAACTGTGAGATCGTGACCTGAGCTGAAGTCAGATGCTTAACTGACTGAGCCACCCAGGCGCTCCTTGGACTTAGTTAATTTTAAGTTTACTTTCTCCAAATTTTGATAACTTGGGAGCTTTTCACTCCTCTACACGAGAGGGTTTGAATAAGGCCTTCCTGAGGTGGACAGAGAAACTTAGGAGTTGTCTTAATACTTGGCTGCCCAAAGTCCCCATTTCTTAGGCATGACGTGTGTTTCAGAAACAAAACAAACCACCTATCAGTCATCTCAGCCCATTCATTTATTCAGTAAACATTTAATGACTGCATTACTATTTGTATCCCTGAGTGTTAGACATTGGAAAGATAAAAGACACACCATCAGATACCTCTCATTGGAGAAACAAAGAGTAAAAATGAAAATACGGTGGGATATACAAGCAGGACATACACCTGAGAAGTAAATAAACCACTGACTGGCAACCAGGTCAACTTAACGAGGTTCCTGGGAAAGCAGCCGCTCAAAGGTGGGGATGCCTGAATTTACGAAACCAGAGTAGTAAAAATGTCGATAGGTGGAGGAGAGGTTTGGCACAGTTAATAACGCCTTTTAGGACCTTCAATTATGGAGGCTCTTCTGTATACAAATTTTTAGACACACATCTAGCTCCGTGCCAGAGCAAACGCACGTCAGCTCTGCTCACTCCTAACGAATGTGCAGTCGCTCATTCCTGTCGCGCTGACCCAGTCTCCCTGCTGGTGCCTGAACTTCAAGTAGAAAAGCTCTGGCAGGTTAGCAGGGTCAGAGCTCATCTTCGGAATAAGGAGATGAGGGACAGGAGGCTGGGAGGGGAGGTAGAAGCAGATCATGCAAACCGAAAGGACTTTCCAGGACGTTGTAAAAAAATTGCCTTCACCATCTCAAAGAGTTTGGAATAAAGAGGTCAGAGTTCTAAGCCTGTATTACTTTTGGAGAACACACACTTTTCTAGACTAATGTATTATCAACCTCATTTGCTAGATGAGATAAAAGGAATGATAGCTTTCAAAAATCAAGTTAAAATTAGTTGGGTTTAAACAAAACAAAATTACCTGATGCTATAAAAAAGAGATGACAGATTTCTAATATATGAATTCAAAATACTTTCAGATGCACGTGAGTGGCTCAGTCGGTTAAGTGCCCGACTCTTGATTTTGGCTCAGGTCATGACCTCACAGTTCACGGGACTGAGCCCTGCATCGGACTCTGCTGACAGCATGGAGCCTGCTTCGGATTCTCTCTCTCCCTCTCTCTCTCTCTCTCTCTCTCTCTCTCTCTCTCTCTCTCTCCCTCCCTTCCCTCCCTCTGTCTCTGTCTGTCTCTCTGACACCCCTACTCATGCTCTTTCTGAAAAACAAACAAACTTAAAAAAATACTTTCAAAGATTGGAAAACTATTTAGTATCTTACCAAAATTAGGTTTAAAACTCCCGTAAATCAATCTATACATTCAATGCAATCATAATAAAAACACTGCTGGGATTGGGGGAGAGAAGGATTCAGAAAGAAAGAGTAGTAACATTCTCAAAGTCCATTTGAAATGACACACGTTTGAGAATATGGAAGAAAATTATGAAAAGGCAAGCTAACGGTGGGACTTAGGTCCGCTAGTCAGAAAAATGTTACACAGCTACCATCCGGGGGCGGGGCTGGCTCAAGGCAGGGCGGGCCACGGAGGGGATACCACTGCGGGCATCGCACAGTTAGTAACCAGCAGCCGGCAAGGGCCTCTGCTAATCACAGAATGGATGTGACTGTGTGCCAGTAAAACTGTATTTAGGGTACTAAGGTATCAATTTCATGTTTTTAAAGATGTCATATAATTTCCATGTCATGAAATTATTAATTACTTAAGTTCTTTTAACCACTTAAAAAATTAGAACCATTCTTACTCATGGTCCTTACAAAATAGGTGGCAGGCCAGATCAGTTGGTGCTCTATAATTTGCTGACCCTTGTGATACATCAAAGGTCAAAAAAACTCACTAAAAACACAAAACAAAACCACAACAGAGGGGCACCTGAGTCGCTCAGTTGGTTAAGAGGCTGACTTCAGCTCAGGTCATCATCTCACAGTTGGTGGGTTCAAGCCCCATGTTGGGCTCTGTGCTTATAGCACGGAACCTGGAGCCTAGAGCCTGCTTCGGATTCCGTTTCCCTCTCTCTTTGCACACCCCACCCCAAGCTCATACCTCTGTCTGTCTCTCGCTCTCTCAAAAATGAATCATATTAAAAAAAAACCCATAAAATTTGAAAAAAATATGCATAAATATAATATAAAATGTAATCTTAGAATGGCTAGGTCTTTCTAAATAGGACACAGGGGGTGCCTGGCTGACTTAGTAGAGCATCCAACTCTTGATCCCAGGGTCATGAGTTCAAGCCCCACAATGGGCATGGAGCCTACTTAAAAAAATAAAAGTAAGTAAATAAATAAATAGGACACGAAACCTAGAAATCATAAAAATAAAGTTATTAAAAAACTAAAGTATTTTGCATGATTAAAGAAGGACATGATAGCCACTCTTAAGAGACATGCAACACTGATGTGAGGAAAACATTTACAATGGACAAAAGTTTGGTTACTGGCAGCACTAGCCACACAGGTCAGTTGAGCACTAAAATGTGACCAGTCCGGACTGAGTGTACTATAAGCTGACTTCTGGGTTTCAAAGATTTAACATTTTTTTAAATGTTTATTTATTTTGAGAGAGAGGCAGAGACAGTGGGAGACAGAATCCAAAGCAGGCTCCAGGCTCCAAGCTGTCAGCAGAGAGCCCAGCATGGGGCTCAAATCCATGAACTGCAAGATCATGACCTGAACACTTAACCAACTGAGCCACCCAGGCACCCCTCAAAGATTTAGTTTAAACAAAAAGTAAAACAGCTCATTAATAATGTCTTTATACTAATTACATATTAAAATAATTTGTAAATATATGGAGTTAAATAAAATTTTGTTAAAATTAATTTCACTTGTTCCTTCTTACTTCTTTAATGTGGCTATTAGAAAACAAAATTGCCTATGTGGCTCATGTTGTATTTCTACCAGATAGTACTTCCCCAAATGGCACCAACAGCCCATATAAATTAATAAGAAAAAACTTGATAGAAAAGTGGACAAATGATATGGAAATACAATTTATAGTTCTTCCACAAATGGAAGACAAGCAACTGGAGAGATATTCAACCTCACTAGCAAGGAAAAAAAGGCAAATTAGAATATATAATTTCCACCTAGCAGACTGGCAAATATTAAGACTGATGCAGTCCAAATTGAGTAGGGTATAGGCACTCTTACATATACACTTAAAATAACTTAGGGGGGGTTCACTGTTGGAGGATAATTTGGTATGCCTTAGAATTTACTCAACAAAACTACGTGTGCAAGTCAAGGTTTGTACTGAGAACACACAACCTATCACCATCTTGTAGATGTAGAGCACAGTGCTGTTAACAACGTCAGTGTCCAAAAGCGAAGGATTCATTAAATAAATTCTGACACAGGCACACAGTGGAATACCGTAAGAAAGGAGAAAGACGGGGTGGCCAGCTGGCTCAGTCAGTGGAGTGAGTACGAGACTCTTGGTCTCAGGGCTTGTGAGTCTGAGCTCCATGCTGGGTACGGGAGTTACTTAAAAATAAAGTCTTTGAAAAAAGAAAAAGATACATATCCATATTCTTATTTTATCTCTGGGGACAAAATGAGAGAAGAGTAGGAAAGGTCCGTTTTTGACTCCATGTATTTAATAACAGAAATTTTCTGATACTGGCCATGTGCAAATTTTTATATTAAAAAAGAGTACTTCCCCTACTTCAGAGTTAATGGTTAACTGATTCTTCTGTTCTTAGAGAAAGAGAAGACTGGTGTTAGGGACACCAGTCAAACTGACTAATTTTCCTGACATTTCTGAAATCTTTAACTATTAATGAAATATGAAATATTGGGAAAAGCTGAGGGAAAAAGTAAATAAAATCAAAGGGGCTATTTAGTATTCCCTGTGGATCCTGGCAATAGCCTTTAACTTGAAGGTGGTCATGACATTGAGTGAGAGTGAATGGAGACCATGTGTGGGTACTAAGAGAAGACTCAAACCTTTCTCTCGATTTCATCGTTCAGTCTTCTCAGTTCCATTTCGCGCTGATCTTGTTGAAGCTTCAGAAAGCGCCTTCTGGTAGCATCTTGTAAGTGCATTTCCTTCACTTTCAGCTCTCTTTTCACAGAAGCTAGTCTTAAACACAAAATATGTCAAGAGGAACACATAAAAACATGTCCCAGTGTAGATTTAAATGGAAAAATGCTACGTTTCGTAAGAGCGCAAGGCTGGGCCCCCATTCTGGCCGACTTCCCCCGCGTAGCTGCTGCTGCGCTACTCACGCTGCAGAAGTAACACACCCACGGGAAAGACACCCGTGTCTGCAATCATGAAAATGACAAGCATTCCAAACACAACTGGCTATTCTTTTCATATTTAGAAGTTCTTAACAGGTCTACTCAGATCATCTCAATATAATCGACATCCTTTACCTGAAGGAAGCACACCAGAACACACCCCAGTGTTACCGAAGATTACGTATGCTGCTTCTTCCAGAATTTTAGGGGCAGGTCACTGCTCAGTTCATTCTCTTTAACCCACACAAGAAATTGGTTTCATGAAGCCCCAAACAAGAGTAAAAATCACATACAGAAGTGAGTTTCCCCACAATTTGGTAGAGTCTCAACGCCCATCACATAATCTTAATTTAAACATTTTACTTTATGAATATACTTTTCAATAAGCATTTCATACTTCCTCCCCTGGCCTCCAACGCATGAAATGCACGATGAGATAATCCTTTTATATTTCAATTTTCAAGTCATACAGATATTCTAAAAATTCTAAAAATTTTCAATTCAAACACAATTCTAAAAATTATGCTGCCTCAAGGTGATTTATCCAGCACCGTATTACGGCGCATTTCTGCCTATGGGACAATGATGTTTCTAATAATGTCCTCCAAAGAACATTAGATCTTGAATTACTTCTGAATAATCAGTGCAAAGTTATATTCAATACAGTTTTAGAATTACATTTCACTATATGCCAATTTTTTGAAATGTGGTATATGCAGCTTTCTTTTTATTAACTTAAATATTTGCCTAATGGAAATGCCATGGCTGGGTAATGCTATACATAGAAAAAAGAAAATAAAAATTATCCAACTAACTCACATGCCCAGATTTTCTCAAAACGATGAAAACATACCTCTGCCTCTGCTGCACCATCTTCTCCTCTTCCTGTAAGAGCATTTCTCGCCTTGTTTCTTCAGCTTTACGAAGCAGTTCTTGTTTCTGGTACCAAGCTTCATCTTCAACTCTCTGCTGGTCTACTTCAGCTTGCATATCTTCAACCATCTGCCTTAAATAGATAATGTTTATTGTTATATCAAGATGCACACAAGACCCCAATATGCATTTGTGGTTATGAAAGGGTATACTGCTATTTCCCTTTGAGATCTTGAACTACTGCCTTTCACTTTGATAAATAAAAATTTTAACTCATTAAAATAGTAGAAAACATTGAGAAGGGGGCACCTGAGTGGCTCGATTGGCTGATCGTCTGACTCTTGATTTCGGCTCGGGTCATGATCTCACAGTTCTTGAGTTCAAGCCTTACATCAGGTTACACGCTGACAGTGCAGAGCCTACCTGGGATTCTCTCTCCCTCTCTCCCTACCCCTCCCCTACTCTCTCTCAAATGCACTCTCTATATAAATAAATAAACTTAAAAAAAAAAGCATTGAAAAGGATGTCCTATACAAGTCTCACAAAAAAATTCATACAAAACTGAGTAATTTAAAATCCAAGAACAACCAAAATACAAGATGTATACCTGATTAATGTCATTATTTTACTTCTATGTGCAAGAATTAAATCTCTTTAAAGATATTTCTAGCCTTCGAACTCTGATTTTACACAAATACTTGCAAATTTACATATGTTTCCTTATAAAAATTTTCTTGTCTGTATTTATAACAGATTTTGCTTCTATCACACAAAGAACAACTATTCTATGATTACCTCTCTCTTAAGAAGTCCAACTCATCGTTCCTTATCCGTTCCCGCTCCTGTGTCTGATAGTCCACAATAAACTTTGGATACTGGTTAAACACTGGATATTGCCCTTTTGTTAGCGCCATGAAAGCATTAAGCTTGCCGTCTGGATGAATATCAGTAGGAGTGGTATCCATGAGATGGTAAACTTCTCTAATCACAACACTTATATCCAGGTTATTCCGATGATGAAAAAAATACTGTAAGAAAACTCTGTTTGAGATTTACCTAACAAAGCCGTTATGAGGTAGAATTAAAACACAAGTTAAAAAGTAAATGTGAATTTATCTTTAGGAGGATTTCTTCCTTCCTCCCTTTCTTCCTTTCTTTCTTTTTTGGCAAGTTCACTGAGGGTTTTCTTAACCTCAGTTTTAAAATGAAGGTCCAATTTCGTATTTTCAAAGTCCAATAAAATTTCAAACCAAACATCTGAAATAATACTTTGAAAATTTTAATTCAAACCAAAGGCTTCCTTTGTATCAGAGGAAGAATGCTTCACCCACCAATGGAGCAAACTTTTCTGCTTGGATTCTTTTCCCTTCAAAATCCAAAATAAATAAAGCCGAAAATAAATAAGCTTGATTCATTAAACATATCTGAACTGTTTCCACATTGACTTGTTCTGCCGGCAGGTCTGAACTCTAAAATACATACATGTATGTTATCTGGTGAACAGTAAGTAAAAATAAAGTTTGGCGGGAACCGCAAAATAAGTATCAAACAATTCATCCCGTCTATCAAAAAAACCCTCTCACTTTAAAAACCTCCTCTAAATGCTGTCAAGTAACTTTCCGGCCAAGTCTCAGAATTCTCCTAGTTACCACTGTGTCTGTGTAATGAGCATCCAGATTGTCACAGACCAGATGGGTCGCTGATAAAACCATGCACAGAATTAACAGCGACCCAACTGTGTAACATCCCTTCCACAGGCAACAAGCACTAAACTCCAATGTTACTAAGTTTATTTTTTGAAGCGATGATTTTAAGATGGCTCGTGTGCTGTAGCTGCCTGGTGGATTACCTGCCAGCCACGTCAGGGTAAGGATGCGGTAGAACTTGTTCTGTGCTGTTTATCACTGGCACCGGCACTGCACATGCAACGGGTACTCGATAAGCGAATGGATTTGTCAACGGAAATAAACAAAAGTGGAGACCTGCTACTTGAGAACAAGGATATTCACCTCAAAATCATCTTTGAGACTGCAGTTGAGCAGGGGCGCCCTGGAACATGTGTTGTAGGCCACGACGGTCATCAGGAGGAATGAAGGGTGGTTGGAAAAGACATTATCAAATAATTTTAGCCACTCCTCTCTTGTTAGCACTTCTGAAAAGATGGTTTCAAGAAGAGGCCATGCATACAGCTACAGTCAATAAGGAAAAATTTGTTAGTCTTCTATGGAAAAGTATTGTAAGTCCTTGCTAATACTCTTTTACATTTGATGTAGCTATTAAAGTCGTTACATTAAAAACAATTACGAAAAGAACTACCTCACTACGGACCCTTCTTTATAGATTTTTAGGAGAACAGTTGAATGGAGAAAATGAATGGAATACTTTTTACTCCATTCTTTAAATACAGAAGATGACCTGTTTTTTATTATACTCTTTCAAGAAAATGTTGCCTTATTTATACCAGAACCAATGTGAGCTTCCAAAGTAAGTCATGTTATTCTATAAACCTTATACTCCTTACCTGGGAAGTTATATCATGATCTATGTAATGCTGCAGTAGTTCTTTGTCGTGAAATGCCAAAACATTTTCTATCATACTGAGAATATTGATAGGAGGATTAGGAAAATATTCAAACCAGTGTTGACACCAATTGACTATGAAGAAAAAAATGGAAAATTTATCTTTACTATTCTGTATTATCAAAGGACTTTCTAATTCTTAAATGTATCCACTCTATGTCCTTAATATGCCTATTAATAAAGAAAACAATAAAGAATCTTTAAATTCTAGAACAATTGATTTTAAAGTTTCATTATGTTAACCCAGTATTTTAGGTTTATGGAATTGGCCAATTTCTTCAACTAAGAGCAGTCAATGACAAAGTGTCAATTTAAACAAACAAAACTCCCTAAAGTATTCTCTGCTTCCTGCTTCTCATGGTTAACAAAATGACCCTTCTGAAATCTACTCAAATTCATACTTAACTAAGATTAGAAAAGTTCGTAAGAAATGTTAAAAATTACATTCTTATGCATCAATAGCAATACATTAAAAAAAAAAAAGGGGCATGTATCAGATCCCCACCCTTGAAATGTTACAGGAGAATAAACATGTCTCCATTACTAGGACAAGAATGCCTCTTCTATAGCCGTGGTAAGAAGTAACCACCAGAATTGTTTTCATTTTTATTTTTTTAATTAAAAAAAATCTTTTAATGCTTGTTTATTTTTGAGAGAGAGAAAGAGAGTCAGCATGAGTTGGGGAAGCAGAGAGAGAGGGAGACACAGAAACTGAAGTAGGTTCCAGGCTCTGAGCTGTCAGCACAGAGCCCGACGCGGGGCTTGGATCCACAAACTGCGAGATCATGACCTGAGCTAAAGATGGATGCTTAACTGACTGAGCCACCCGGGCACCCCCCACCAGAATTGTTTTTAAATCTAAGCCATCAATAACAGCTTATTCAGTAAACCTGACTTTGAAAACCAACCAGTGACAGTGGCATGGAAAGCATCCTACTAAAGATGCTTCTCATTCACTGAGTAACCACTACAAGCCCAAACATTCCCCTCATAAACCTGATAAGATCAGTAAGTTTCGCTCAATGAACTGCATCTAATCACCAGTCCTTAATTATTTAATTCAGATTTTTTTTACTTTAAGTATTGAGTTGTGGGGGCGCCCGGGTGGCGTAGTTGGTTAAGTGTCCGACTTTCGCTCGGGTCATGATCTCGCAGTTCGTGGGTTCGAGCCCCGCATCGGGCTCTGTGCTGACTGCCAGCTCAGAGCCTGGAGCCTGTTTCAGTCTGTGACTCCCTCTCTCTCTGACCCTCCCCTGCTCACGCTGTCTCTCTCTCTCTCCTAGAAATAAATAAAACATTTAAAAAAAAAAAAAAAAGAACTCATACTTTAAAAAAAAAAAAAAAAAAAAGTATTGAGTTGTGGTTCCATCCTATGATAATAAGATCGCCTTCTTTCTCAGATTAGCAAAAGAAGGCTTAGATCAGCAAAATTTGGGATAAATATGGTTTATAAAGGGCCCACTAATTCCAGAAGTCAATTATTTATTAGAAAGTAATTCTGAGCTAATAATTAAGGCATAAATAAACTCTTGCAAAGACTAAGCTGTAAACAAAATTATTTCAACTTCTTTAACTGCTGCTTTTAAGCTAACTTTAAAGGAAAAATCCAGTTCAGGGGCACCTGGGTGGCTCAGTAGGTTAAGTGTCTGACTCTTGAGCTCAGGTCATGATCCCATGATTTGTGGGCTCAAGCGCCATGCTGTCAGTACAGAGGCTGCTTGGGATTCTTTCTTTCTCTCTGTTCCTGCTTGTGCTCTCTATCTCTCAAAATAAATAAACTTAAAAAAAAAAAAAAAGGAAAATGC
The DNA here is from genome assembly GCF_003009895.1 of Hyaena hyaena. Taxonomy (NCBI): domain Eukaryota; kingdom Metazoa; phylum Chordata; class Mammalia; order Carnivora; family Hyaenidae; genus Hyaena; species Hyaena hyaena. Next base: position 3,520,734 of record NW_024080694.1, read on the forward strand.
AGTTTAGCAATATGTGCCAAGTACCTACCATGTCTCAGACACTGCAAGTGCTAGGAATTTTAAAACACACACACAGACACAGACACACACACACACACACACACACACACACACACACAGAGCCCTGATTCCTGTATCTAAATCTTCATCAACACAACAGTGTTCTTTAGGCACGAAGGAAACCCTGCTTTATATGGTAACTGTTTGCCTTCTCTTCTTTCATTCTGCTCGGTGTCACCACAACAGAAGTGTGGGTAGAGGACCTAGGGACAGAATGGAGAGCAGGACAAAGAGAAATACCTGTGTGGAGATCCCTGACTAAACCCCAAGAACTCCCTCTTGGTCATAAGAGACCATAAAGAGTGCTCACAGGTGACTTTTATAAACATTTCAAATTCTACATCAAAGTGACTATATTCCAGCAAACTTTCTCCTCCTAGGTCCCAACTAGACTGTGAACCTAAAAAGCCAGAACAACGGCATATTGTAAGCAATGCTAACATTTAGCTGGAGCTCAGTAAAGGTTTACTTAATAAAGTTAGTTTGAGGCCCTTGATGAAAATTCACAGCTACTCATGCTGATCATGATGGATCTTCTAGATTTAGATTTCAGGTTCAGAAGAGAAAATCAGTTTCCCTAGCACACAATCATACTCCAGGGATGTAACAAGATTTTACTGGAAATAAAAAAGTTCTACACACTTACCTAGATATAATAAGCTTTTCTTAGGGTAAAATATAATTTGCATTTTTAAGTACATGATTCTGTGCCATCAATTATATTCACAGTGCTGAGCAACCATCGCTATTTGCAAAATCCTTTTCCAAAAAGAAACTCTGTACCCATTCAGCACTAACTTCCTATTTCCACCTCCCACAGCCCCTGGTAAACTCTAATCTACTTTCTACATCTATAAATTTGCCTATTCGAGATATTGCATGTAAACTTATCCTTTTATGCCTAACTTATTTCACTGAGCACAATGCTTTCAAGGTTCATCCATGTTGTGCCATGTATCAGAATTTAGTTCCTTTAGATGGTGGAATAATATTCCACTGAATGTATATACAGTTTATACATTCACCTGTTAACAATGATGATGTTAACATGATGATGATGATGTTAACATGATGATGATGATGATGATGATGATGACGATACTCGGGCTGTTTCCACCTTTTGGCTGTTTGGAATAATACTGCTGTGAACATTCACGGGCAAGTATCTGCTTGAGTCTCTGTTTCCAATTCTTTTGGGTACGTATATCCGTAAGAGTGCAACTGTTGGGTTATATGAACCCAACAATTTTATTGTAATTTTATGCTAATTTTGTTTAATTTTCTGAAGAATTGCCAATTCTCCACAGTGAATGTACATTTCCAGCAATGTATGAAGGTTCCAATTTTTCTACATTCCTGCCAACACTTGTGTTTTTTAATTACAGCTATCCTAGTAAGTACAAAGTGGTATCCCGGTGTGAGGTTCTGATCTGCATTTCCCTATTGACTAATGACCCAGAGCAGCGTTTCATGCACTCATTAGCTGTTTGTGTATCTTTTAAGGAGAAATGTCTAATCAAGTCCTGTGCCCATATAAAAACTGGATTGTCTTTTTGTTGTTGAATTGCTTCTTTTCCTTTTAAAACTCTGTTATTGCCAGGGTAAACTAGTAAAATCCTTCTGAAGAATCAATTAGAATATTCATATTTTATGACCTAATAATACCAATTCTAGCAATCTGACCAAGAGAAAATACTGTCAATATTTGTATGTGAAGATCATTATAACATTGCTTCTTTAGGTAAAAATTAAAAATAACCCAAATGTTCAACAACAGATTAAACTAGTGCATTCATAGTACAGAATATTATAATCTTGTAGGGAAAAAAAGAATATTACAGCCAATAAAATATTTATAAAGTTTATAAAAAGAAAATGTAGGTATTAAATAAAAATACTATAATTATAAAAATTTAAAACCTGCTTTTAAGTATGGAAAAATTATCAAAAAAACTAAGAGTCTAGCAGTTGGGACTAAACTATGATATACCTATATGATGAAATATTACATTATGCAGGGAATAAGTTATGTTTTTCAAGAATATTTAATTATTTCGGGGAAATGCTCTTATAAGAAGCTCATCAAGGGGCGCCTGGGTGGCTCAGTCAGTTGAGCTCCAATTCCTGACTTTGCCTCAGGTCATGATCTCATGGTTTATGAGATTGAGCCTCGTGTCCGGCTATGCTGACAGGGTAGAGCCTCCTTGGGATTCTCTCTCCCTCTCTCTGCCCCTTCCCTGTTTGTACTGTCTCTCTCGGTGTTCCAAAAATAAATTTAAAAACTTTTAAAAATTCATCAACGTATGGGGCGGTTAAGCATCCAACTTTGGCTCAGATCATGATCTCCTGGTCTGTGAGTTGGAGCCCCATGGTGGGCTCTGTGCTGACAGCTCAGAGCCTAGAGCCTGCTTCAGTTTCTGTGTCTTCCTCTCTCTCTGCCCCTCCCCTGCTCATGCTGTCTCTCAAAAATAAATAAAACATTAAAAAAAATTCAATGTATTATCAAATATTATGAACAGGGAGGAGGAACACTGGCGAATTCTCTTTTCTTTTGTATATTTTCCTATATTTTCTCAATGATCAGTAAAAATTTATCAAAGCAAATGCAATGTAATTAAATGAAAAAAAAACACAAAGTATACTAAAACATTCACAATACATACGCTTGAATTTTTAAATTTCTGTTCTTCAGAATTTTACTGTTATAGTTAAAGTGCTTACGTCTTTTGTAAAAGAAAACCTTTTTAAATAATTTAAAATACAAATGAAACTGGATTTTTGTTAAATTAATGTAAACTGGACCCAGTGTATCAACTGTTTAACTGACCCAATTACACTAACAATGAAGAAAGGATTCAGTTTTCAGTGTAGATGAGTTGATGGCAACACAGTGGGTGGGAGCACAGCCTACAGTCTGCCTGCCTGGGTTCACATCGTTGTTCTGCCACTAATCTATCCTGGGGAACTTAAGCTAACCAGGCCTCAGTTTCCTCAACTGTAAGAAGGAAATAGTAACACCTACCTCACAGGACTGTTGTATGATTTAAGGAAGTTAACATAAGATTTAAAGAAATTAACAAAGGCAAAGTACTGAGAATGGTACCCAGTACACAGGAAGTTCTCAATAAATTTGCACCATGAATAACGAGAATGAGGACAGCAGCCCAAACCTGCCACACTGGGCACTGTGTGCTCAACGCTTTACACTCTCCCTACAGTCCTAGGCATGATAACTGACTTTCAGTAAGTGAAGCATCTGCCTCCTTCCTCCCACCAAAATCTAGCCTATAACAGTGCCTTCAAAATGCAGCTCTCTTGGGTCCCCTGGGCGGCTCAGTCGGTTGAGCGTCTGACTCTTGATTTTGGCTCAGGTCATGATCCCAGGGTCATGAGCTCGAGGCCCGTGTCAGGCTCCCGCACTGAGTGTGGAGCCTGCTTGGGATTCTCTCGCTTTCCTTCTGCCCCTCTCCCCACTCTCTCTCTAAAAATAAAAATTAAAATGGAACTATACAAATTTTCTTGTAAGTAATAAAAAAAGAAGGTTTATGTATAAATGTCAAAACTGTCCATTTTGTGCACTAGATCGGTTTGCTTCCCACTAGAATTGTTGAATGTTGCAAAGCTATGAAGACATCAGAAAAACATACAGGAATCCACTCTTGGTTTCATTATTAAAAACTTATTTACTTACTTATGAGAGTAGCAACAACTTCAAAACAGATGAGTTGGTTGTTCTGGAATAATTTTACAAATGGAAATGCCAGGAGTGGAAGATACGGTGTGTCACTAAAGATGGCAGACCAGTGAGCTAGCGCGGAGAGCGTTCTGTGAACCAGACAAGGAAATACAGACCAGGGGACAGTTTACTATTAAAATTTACCTGGACTAAATAATACATTAACATGTTAAAAAACTGGATACAGAACGTATATTTGGTGAAAATCCTCCCTCCTACTTTTATCATCTAGCTTACCTCCCCAGAACCACTGTTAAAAGCACAGATTCTTTTTTAAAAAAATCACAAAGGTAAACACTGTTTTGCACCTTGCATTTTTTGCTTAATAGTATCTTGGAAATAGTTCATTATCAGTATATGTGGAGCTTTGATCCACAAGACAGTTCTATATAAATACACTTTAATTTCTTTACCTTGGCCTTCCTGGGCATTTGTTTCTAATCCTTTATAACCAATGCCATGCTTAATGTTGTTATTTACATCATTCTTAATGTGGGAATACAGATTTGGATAAATTCCTAGAAATGGAATTGCTGAGTCAAAGGACATGCACATTAGTTTCAACAGCCAGTGCCAAATTATTCTCTGCAAAAACAGTGTCTATTCACATTCTCATTAGCAGAGTATGGGGACAGCCATGCTCTCACTCTAGCCAATGTGTTTTATTATCAATCTTCTTTTTATACCTTTAGTCTAGATGAGAAATGTTATTTCAATGTAGTTTTAAATAAATATATATATACATTTTTTTCCAATGTAATTTTAATTAGCAGTTATTGTAAGTAAGTTACAACATCTTTTACATGTTTAAGAACCATACTCCCAGCTATGAACTATACATTCAATCCTTTCTGGTTTTTATTGGTTGGTCTTTTCCATGCTCATTTACATGAATACTTCACATAGAAATCAGCCTTTTATTTGTCTGATGTTTTGTATATATACATACTTTCTCAGCCTTATGTAGGTCTCTGGGGAATTTTTTTACATGTAGAGATTTCTGTTCATATGATGCTGTTCTGGGTAAGTCATGCCTAAAGAAGGCCTGCCTTACTCTAGGACTCCAATCCTCCCGTATTTACTTCTGATACTTTTAAGGTCTTTTCTTTTGTTTTGATATAGTTTTAGGTTTATGAAAAGTTGCAAAAACAGTAGAGCATTCCTGTATTCCTGAATTCCTTCGCTCAAATTATTCTCATGTTAACATCTTGCATAAATATAGTACGGTCACCAGTACTAAGGAATTAACATTGGTCCTATGGTATTAACTAAATCAGGCTTTATCACTGTTAATAAATTCATTAAATTTAGATTTTATCATTGTTCCCATTTTTGTGTGCCATTTGGTGCTCTCCCCAGTCTAGGATGTAACACTGTATTTATTCGCTAAGTCACCATATGTCTTTCTAGTGCTGGGAGCTCCCCAGCCTCTGCTTTTTTGGACACTGACATTTTTGAGGAATACCAGACAGTTATTTTATAGATTGCCCTTCAATGTTTTCTCAAGATTTAGATGGGCGTTATAAATGTTTGGCAAGAATATCAAGAAAGCGATGGGCAATGTACTGATGTGTGTTACTGTTGGTGATTTTAAATTTGATTACTTGGTTAAGGTGGTATCTGCTGAGTTTCTCTGCTATAAAATTACTATCTTCCCATTCATAATTAATAGATATCTTGAGAAAGAGACATATTGCTGCAATATACTGATCATACCTCTGTAATACTCGGAGTAGTTTCCTACTTTTGATGGGGTATTTCTTCTGAAGGTTGAGAAATGACACATGAACACCTTTGTCCACCAGACTACTAAATGCAGTATGATTTTCAGGCAGTTGTAGCAGAGAGCGCCAAATGAACATTCTGAAATAAAGAATATATAATTCTAACTAAGAAATAATTTTAACTAAGAAAAGTCCAGGGGGTACAACTGATTTAACATGAAAGAATGTAAATTTTACCTGTATTTTGTTGGATATTCACCATAGCCTTTTAATAAGATTTGTAAGCGCTTTTTGTTTAATCCATCTGACATCTCATTCTTAAAGAAAAAAATAATGTCCATAAGTGACGTAATCTCAAAATTGAAGAGGTAATCTAACCCCGAATGGCTTTCCAACTTTAGGACACAAAACAGTAAAAAAAAATTTTTTTTTACCTCTGGGACTTTCTATTCTCTCTCTCTCCAATGCGCATACACACAGTAGATAAAGTTCATGACTTATTACCCTAGATTCAATTTTGACAAACTTTTCTGTAAATGGTCAGATAGTCAATTTCTTCCCTCTCCCTTTCCCTCTTTTTTCCATCATCTTTTTTTTTTTAAATGGATATCTGAAGTTCTTTTTAAAGTTTATTTAGTTATTTTGAGACAGAGTTTAAGCAGGGGAGGGGCAGAGAGAGAGAAAGAGTCCCAAGGAGGCTCCATGCTGTCAGCATGGAGTCTGACACAGGGCTTGATCCCAAGTGACCTGAGCCAAAATCAAGAGTCGGGAATTGACCTGACTGAGCCACCTAGGTGCATCTCCCCCTTCTTACTTTTTTTTTTTAATTTTTTTTTTTTTTTTAAATTTCTAGGAGAGAGAGAGAGAGAGACAGCGTGAGCAGAGGAGGGTCAGAGAGAGAGGGAGTCACAGACTCTGAAACAGGCTCCAGGCTCTGAGCTGGCAGTCAGCACAGAGCCCGACACGGGGCTCGAACCCACGAACCGCGAGATCATGACCTGAGCCGAAGTCGGACGCTTAACCGACTAAGCCACCCAGGCGCTCCTCCCCCTTCTTACTTTTTTTTTTTTTAAGAATTTTTTTTTCCCTGGGGGGGGAGGGGGGAGAGAGAGAGAGAGAGAGAGAGAGAGAGAGAGAGACACAGCGTGAGCAAGGGTCAGAGAGAGAGGGAGTCACAGACTCTGAAACAGGCTCCAGGCTCTGAGCTGGCAGTCAGCACAGAGCCCGACACGGGGCTCGAACCCACGAACCGCGAGATCATGACCTAAGCGAAAGTCGGACGCTTAACCGACTAAGCCACCCAGGCGCCCCTCCCCCTTCTTTTAAGTCAATTTTTATCTTGATGGAAAAATACTTTACAATTTTTTGGATTATAAAGCCATTTTCCTAGATTACTTCACTTGATCCTAACAACTCAATGAAACAGATGGGATGCTGTTTTCTTTTCTTTGGGAAAATGAGGTCAGAGCTCAGTGCCACAAATCTGTGAGTTCAGGTCACTAACTAGCTGAATAAGTCTAGGCTAAAGACTCAAAGCCAAATATTCTAACTTAGTTCAATGTCCTTTTTAGCACAGAAAACAGGTAATCCAATGTGAGGGGTGCAGGGAAAACCCAAGATGATAGCGAATGAAGATTCCCATTTGAGAGCCTTGCAACCAGATGCTCAGGGCAACTGGGCTGGACTGGAGCAGTACAATCTATGCAAGAGACATATTCATTTCTGTCATCTGCAGGACACCTGCTACCACTGCAACTGATAAAATGTCCAGGTGAGTTTGGCCTGAGTTTGATCTGTTCTCACCTGGACCTCTATGGATAAAGTTCCTGCTTCCCTTCCCAGGTCCCGACACGGATCAGGTGAAGGACGCATGTCACCCTGCATGAGTGCTCTCCTTTGCCCTACTCCTGGGGCTGGCTATGCAATGCTCAGAGGCAGCGTGCTCCCGGACGTACTTCTGTGGGACTTCCAAACCTCACCGACACTAGAGCTCTGCCAGATGTCTGGACTGTGATGTCTCTTTTATTTCCCAGAAGTCAATTGGGATCATGCCCATTGTTTTCCCAGAAAAGGCTCCTGTAAATTCTCAGGAAAGCTGAAGTCAAACCGCGTCTCAGAGATAACATCAGCTTATTCCCTCATTAGAGCATTCAACTAATAGGAACGATAGTGCCCAATCTTTATGCAGCTAGATTTGTGCCTGCTACTTAGCTTTTTAAAACTAAACCTGTTGGGGCGCCTGGGTGGCTTAGTCGGTTAAGCGTCCGACTTTCGCTTAGGTCATGATCTCGCGGTTCGTGGGTTCGAGCCCCGCGTCAGGCTCTGTGCTGACTGCCAGCTCAGAGCCTGGAGCCTGTTTCAGTCTGTGACTCTCTCTCTCTCTGACCCTCCCCTGCTCACGCTGTCTCTCTCTCTCTCCTAGAAATAAATAAAACATTAAAAACAAACAAACAAACAAAAAAAAACAAAAAAAACTAAACCTGGGGGCCCCTGGGTGGTTCAGTTCGTTAAGTGTCCAACTTTGGCTCAGGTCATGATCTCACAGTTTGCAGGTTCGAGCCCTGCATTGGGCTCTGTGCTGACAGCTCAGAGCCTGGAGCCTGCTTTGGATTCTGTGTGTGTGTCTCTCTCTCTCTGCCCCTCCCCTGCTCATGCTCTGTCTCTCTCTCTCAAAAATAAACAAACATTAAAAAAAATTTTCTAATAAAAAAAATTAAACCCTAAACATTTTGTTTAGGGTTACATGTAGAGGTGATAAAACTATAAAGACAATCAAGAACATAACACAAAAACGAGGATAACAGTTACATCTATGGGATGGGGAGAGAAATGAGTGGGGATAAGCACACAGGAGCTTCAAAGCTACTGGTAATACTCTCTTTACATGGATATGGAAAAGTGTTAACATGTCGGGTCTGAGAATGCTACCCTTAGAAAGGCATACATACAAGGTTGGCCCTTGTCTTGTGCCTAGAAACCTGGATTTCAAGAAAGTTCCCACTATCCCCAGAACCAGTAAGAGTAGCTCACTGTGCCTGAATTGTTTGTACGCTATGATGTATGCTGAATACCTGGGATTCTAAAATGTACTAAACAGAGGATGCCTACATGGCCAGCCTCCAGTAAAAGCTCCCGGCGCTGGGTCTCTAATGAATTTCCCTGTAAACACATTCTTTTTACACAAGTTTCACAATTTTCAAATGTTCAGAGAAAAATTTTAATTTCACATTAAAATTAATGTGACAAATGTCAAGTGTTGGTGAGACTATAAGGCAACTGCAGCTCTCAAATACCAGAGCTCTTGGTGGGAATACGCATTGTTTCAATCAACTTCTTGGGGAAGCTGACAGCTTACTAAGATGAACAAATGCATTGCCAACAAGCCAGTTAATTCCATTGCTAGGTTTATATCCAGCATAAATGTGTCCCCATGTGCACAGAGATGTACTAGAATGTACCAGAATAGTGGAAGCCCTATTTCTAATGGCACAAAAAATTAGAAAACTACCCTAATGCTTACTGACTGCAGAATGAATAAAATATGGTTTACTCACATGATGGTGTTTTATACAGCTACGAGTGAATGATTTACAACTACATGGATTTCTCAGACATAAACCTAATGTTGAAAGAAAGAAGCCAGACACAAAAGAGTACAAACTGAATGATCCGATTTATACAAGTACAAAAAAGAGAACTAATCCGCAGTGTCACAAGTCAGGAGAGTAGTCCTCCTTGGGGTAAGAGGGGGAAATGTCTGGAGGGGAGGAGAGGGCTTTCCAGGGTGCAGGTAATGGTCTATTTAAAAAACATTTTTTTAATGTTTATTTATTTTTGAGAAACAGAGAGAGAACAAATGAGCAGGGGAGGGGCAGAGAGAGAGAGGGAGACACAGAATCCGAAGCAGGCTCCAGGCTCTCTGAACTGTCAGCACAGAGCCTGATGCGGGGCTCAGACTCACAAACTGTGAGATCATGATCTGAACCAAAGTCAGATGCTTAACAACTGAGCCACCCAGGCGCCCCTATATTGTTTGACTTTTTTAAAAACCATAAACATGTACTAACGGTATATTTAAAAGTTTAGAAAGCACATTATAATTTCAGTTACAACCTTCTTCTCTTCATACCTTTCCTTAACTTCTAAGAGAAGGTAGAGTGAGGATGGCCTAAGGGATCATAAATCCTGTCCCCAGCAGTCATGACAAACAAAAACTTAATTATAATATATTTTTACCTCTTTATTTTCAAAATTACCAGTCAGGTCTTGTTTTAATATTCTGGCTTGCATTTTGTTTTCCCTTGATTTTGCTGGCCGCTGAACTCTTCCTGATGTGACTTTCATCTTAAGGCCACCCGAATTCAGTTTACTCTTAGGCAAATCTTCAATCACTTTCACTAAGGGAGGAGGTGGCTAAAAGGGGGAAAAAATAAAATCGAGTGGCTATCCTTGGAAAACAGACCTGTTCACATAGGATTTACAAAATGTGTTTTATAATATTGTAAATGTGCCTTAACATACATCCTTATTCTTCAAGCAACAAGTGTAAATAAAATATTCAAGAAATGTTTCCTGGTTATCAAATCCAGTTTCTGCCAAATTCCTTAGGAGAACACAATAGAGATAAAAACAAGAGCAACAAGAATAGAATTTACTTATCCCTTGAAAACTGGCCTTAAATCATAGTATACCAGTCCATTTTTTTTTATACCCACACAATGAAGTGAGTAGTTTGGTGATAATCTGCAGCAGAGAAGGGAAAGTTAGACGTAGGGCCCTCTAGAATGCAAGGAAAAGCCCCTAATATTTTTCAGGCTCAAGTGAGCTTCCTCTGAAGAGGCGATCAAATGACTTCCCTCTGCAAGCCTGGGACACCTGCCTCTCTGTCCCGGGTGACATTTTTTAATCTGCAGAGAGACGGCTGGTAGTTTCCTACTGCATCCACAGCTCGCAAGGCAGTTCAGGCAGTACCACTTAAATTGTAAACCCTCATTTTTATGGGAAAATAACAGGAAAATAAACCCCAACAACTTTAACTTACTTAAGGGAAAAGGATTCACTAAAACACTTTCTCTGTGAATAATACCTCTTTGCAATCAAAAGATCTTCCTTGAGTTCAAAGGAAATGAGGAGATAAGGTAACTCAGCTTCCTGAGTTCTAAATATTATTAAAGTACAGTGACTTCCAGAGATTATTTAAATATTTGAGGCCAGGGCACCTGAGTGGCTCAGTCAGATAAAAAGCATCTGACTCTTGGTTTTGCCTCAGGTCATGATTTCACGGTTCATGGGTTCAAGCCCCACGTCAGGCTCCATGCTGATAGTGCAGAGCCTGCTTGGGATTCTCTCTCTCTCTCTCTCTCTCTCTCTCTCCCTCTCCCTCTCCCTCTCCCCTCCCCAGCTCATGCTCTGTCTCTGAAAATAAATAAACTTAAAAAAAAGTTTGAGGCCATTATTGACAAAGACAAGATGGATTTGTGATTAAAAAATTTTTTTTCTGGAAGCCAAAGTGCCAATTCCTTTCATATGAGAACAGAGAACAAGAACACAGGGAATACCACACATGTTCAAGTGAACACATTAGATTTCAGAAAAACACACGTTATACACATTACCTTGCATTCAAACTGTCACGAAAGCCAGAGCAGTGTTCTACCAAGATCATGTATAATGAAAATTAATCACTACTTCTCAAGAAAGCTCTTTGAAGAGGAAACCAAACTTTTAAAAATATTTATTTATCTGAGAGAGTGAGAGAATGAGCGCACAAGCAGGGGAGGGGGAGGGAAGACAGAATCCCAAGTAGGCTCCATGCTGAGCCCAGAGCCCAATGCAGGGCTCGATCCCCTGACCCTGGAATCACGACCTGAGCCGAAATCAAGAGTCGGATGCTCAACTGACTGAGCCGCCCAGGTAACCTGAGGAAATCAAACTTTTTGACCTCCTCCCCTCTCATTTCTAAAAGAAAAAAACAGAATAAAACAAACATCTTGACCTTTTTTTTATAACATAGGCAACCAAAAGACTACTTTAGGTTTCAAAGATTTTTCTCATTTTCTCTTCATAGGTTTAGGACTTCAGCTTTTGAAACCTGTAGCCTACTGTAAGTGTCCAAAAAATTCTTCCCGATTGTAAGCTGCAGTATCATGAATACATAACACTGTAAAATGTGTAGAGTAGGTAATGAAATAATATACACACATGTATAGATACAGCATTTTTTTCCTAAAATTATTATAAGGAACTTTTAAAGTTGTATCTATAAGGTTTTTTAAATACTGTTTTTCTAGGATACGTTGTTATTTATTCATATCTATAAAGAATATAAGGATACTGCAAAATATAACAGTAGCTCTGATAAAAAAAATAAAGTATAATCACCACCTATTCTATGATTTAATTTTTCAATTCTTTCTCTATAAAATACAATTTAAAAATGGTCTGGGGGCACCTGGATGGCTCAGTTGGTTAAACGTTGGACTCTTGGTCTCAGCTCAGGTCATGATCTCACAGTTGGAGAGGTTAAGCCCTGTAGTCAAGCTCTATGCTATCAGTGCAGAGCCTGTTGGGGTTCTTTCTGCCCCTCCCTTGCTTAAGTGCTCTCTCTCTCTCTCAAAATAAATAAATAAACTTTAAAAAATTGTCTGACTTCTGGGGCACCTGTGTGGCTCAGTCAGTTAAGTGTCCGATTCTTGATTTTGGCTCACGATCTTATAGTCGTGAGATCGAACTCCACGTTGGGCTTTGCACTGGCCATGGAGCCTGCTTAGGATTCTCTCCCCTTCTCCTTCTGCATCTCTCCCCTGCTTGCGCTCTCTCCCAAAAAAGGAAAAAGAATTTTAAAAGGTCTAACTTCTAAATATTGCCCATCCTTAATATCCTTGAACCATCATCTAACCTCAATCCATTCTTCCAAATGTTTATTAACATTTTTATTCTAGAGCCACATTTTTTCCTTTTGAACTTCATGTGCTTCCTCAAAATAGTCTCCTGAAAGTTAGAGCCCGAGATATGACCTGACTTGCCATACCTTAGTAGTTTTCAAACTCCTACACATTAAGTAGGAATGAGTGTACTTATTAGCACAATGCTGGAAATTCTCCAGTGCCCAATAAATAGGACTTGAAGGAATGGGACACAAGTGAGTTTTGCAGAGACCACAGGCCTGACCATTTGTGTAAAGCCTAGAATAGCCACAAAGACACAAATAGTGCTGCTGGTGACGTGTCCATAAAGAAAAAGAAAAAAAAGATTTCCTACTTCTGTTATAGGCTAGTTTTCTGGTCAATATGATCTTAATTTAATGCTTAACAAATACCAGAGAGGAAGTCAATGACTTGTTCAGCTAAGCTGAAAACTCTAAGAGCAAATAATATGTTATTAAAGCGTTTAATGTTTACAAGAACAGTAGAGTATAACTCCATATGGTTAAAGAAAATGTGTGTCATGTGTGCATGCATGCACATGCACGCGCGCACGCACACACACAGAGTAGATCCTCACTATTCGTAGTCGTTCTGTTCTCTAAAGAAGCTGCAAATACCAAGTTAGTGAATCACTGCTCCTAGCAGAAATCGTTAGGTCCCTGTGAGCCAGTGATCACAACATTGCTGTCAACCAATCAATATATAACTTTGTTTAGTGTGTTTCTGTTTAAAAACACTTTTTAAAAAATATTTATTTATTTTTGGGAGAGTGCAAGCAGGGGAGGGACTGAGAGAGGGGGACAGAGGATCCTAAGAAGGCTCCGCACTGACAAGTTGACAGCTGTACGCCCACTGTGGGGCTTGAACTCACCAACTGCGAGATGATGACCTTAGCGGAGTCAGATGCTCAACCAACTGAGCCACCCAGGTGCCCCTGTTTAAAAACACTTGTTTTCATCTATACTGTTGATGCACTAACATTGAACTCATGCCAACAACACTATAACTTGTGCCTAAATTAAGTTTGTCACCACCTTCTTATGCTCAGGAACATGAGACAGCACATCAGCACTATGTCTGGGAGCCACTTAAAAGAGCAAAATCAACAACAGAAAGCACAAAACTGAAAAGTGCGGCACTAAGTCAACCACGGAAAGGACACTTGCCATGAGGGTTGACATAACAAGGCTGAGCGCTGCCCTGTCCGACCTCAGCCGGAAGCTGCGTGATGGGCAGCTCCCGGTCTGCACTTCTGTGGACATGTGAATCCCTATGAATAGGTACCGAGTACTGATTCGAGTTACAAGTATATTTTTAGCAGTGGCGAGTTCACATTTACAGAATCCATGAATAATGATGATTGACTCTAAACATTTACAAACATAGAAAAAAGGACTGGGAAAATATACTTCAGAATCATCTGAGAAAGGAGAGATTGAGGGTTTCTGATCTGTTTGCTCATCTGTTATCTTTTTTATTTAATGTTTATTTATCTTTGAGAGAAAGCGAGCGAGCAAGCGAGCAAGCAGAAGAAGCACAGAGAGAGAAGTAGTTACAGAATCCAAAGAAGGCTCCAGGCTCTGAGCTGTCGGCACAGAGCCTGACATGGGGCTCAAACCCACGGACTACAAGATCATGATCTGAGCTGAAGTCAGATGCTTAACCAACTGAGCCACCCAGGTGCCCTGACTCCCCCATTTTTTAAGTAGGCTCCATACTCAAGGTGGGGCTTGAACTCACGACCCTATCAAGAGTCGTGTGCTATAGTGACTGACCAGCCAGGCACCCCAACTTATCTGTGTCTTGATTTTTGTCTGCATTAAGACATTTATTACTTGTCCAATTAAAAAAAAAAAAAAAGGATAAAAAGGACAGAAGGAGCACACACATAGAAAAAGACTATCATTTTAAGCACAGAACACCGGGGCCTGCTAATGACTAGCTGTGTGATGAGGCCGGGGCACAAGCTTCTTCCTCTGTACAATGAACTGGTCAGACCAGGTGATCATCAAAGTCCCTCTCAGGGCCACCATGACACAATTCCAGACCTAGACAGGCTGCAAATAGACAATGAGACTGGGCAACGAGTGGGGAAAATTCTAGATAACCATAAAAGAGAAGGGGGAAGTATATTTTAGATGAAATGAGCACTGTAGACAGCAGATGTAGAAATAAGAATGGGTCTCTGGGGTGACAGTGAGGAAAATTACAAGTATGGGGAAGTAAGTTAGACAAGCAGACTAGACAAGATTAGAGAGGACTGTGGCAGACAGGCAGAAGGGTCTGGACTTAACGCAACAGGCCAAAGGAAGGAAGCCACTAACGGAGCACTATTTCAGAAATGATGATGACAGTATTCTTTCAGGAAGCTGCTATATAAAGGATGGATTGGTGGGCAGAAGGAGGCCCTGAGGGCTCTAGTTTTAGTGAATTGGTTTAAATTACTATCACTCAAGAGTAGTTGACAAAGTGCCGATACAAACATGGCTAACGAGGAGATGGAGAATATACAGGATGTATATCAATACTTCAAATTTAAGAATTATATGACTTACTATTGACTAGATCTAAGATGAAAAGGAATAGGAACGGCCCTCGTGCTCCAAGATTTCAAGCCTATACGATGGGAAGAAAGACTGAGACAGAAATGAAGAGGTTGGGACTGAAGATCTCTTTTGGGAAGCAGATCATGGGAGGCACCGTGAATGGGATGGGGATCCCGAACAGGTGCCTCTGAGGAACGCAGCACCGTAAGAATGGAGCATGGCTGAGGAAAGTGTGGCGGGGCCTGGCTGGCTCAGTAGGTGGAGCACGTGCCTCTTAATCTCAGGGTTGTAAGTTCAAGCCCCATGTTGGCTGTAGAGATTACTTAAAAATAAAACCTTAAAAACAAGTGTAGAGATGTGGCTTTAGGGGTAAGAGCAAAAAAATTATATATACCCAGAAGTACAGATAAGGAATTCAGGCTAATCTGAATTTAGAAAATCAGAGCACATAGATTTTATTTTTGATGACACAACATTTACATCTTAAAAAAAAACAACCTTGCTGTTCTTTACTTGAAAACATACCTTATTTATTTCTTGTGTTAGAGCTTGAACTGAATATATGTTCAGACTTCCATTTTCCATAATGGATGCAATGTACCGTCCATGAGGGCTAATTACTGATGAACTAATTCCTTCATCAAGGCTCCCAATTTCAAAGAGAAGTTTACAAGTTTGTATATTAACAAACCTCATGATTCCATCTTGACTTAGCGCTCCAAGAACCTAAGAATAGAGAGAAACAATATATGAATTCCAAAAACATGTTTATTTTAATCTTTCTTTTTTTCTTTCTTTCTTTTCCTTTAAAAAAAATTTTTTTTATGTTTTATTTATTTCTGAGAGAGAGAGACAGCATGAACAGGGGAGGGTCAGAGAGAGAGGGAGCTACAGAACTTGAAACAGGCTCCAGGCTCTGAGCTAGCCGGCAGCACAGAGCCTGACGCAGCGCTCGAACCCATGAACTGTGAGATCATGACCTGAGCCGAAGTCGGACGCTTAACCAACTGAGCCCCTCCTTTTTTTTTTTTTTTTTTCTTTTTTGAGAAAGAGAGAATGTTCAAGCAGGGTAGAGGAGCAAAGAGAGAAAGAGAATCTTAAGCAGGCTCCATGCTCAGTACAGAGACAGACATGGGGCTCCATCGCACAGTCCGGGGATCATGACCTGAGCCAAAATCAAGAGTCAAATGCTCAACTGACTGAGTCATGCAGGCACCCCCCCAAAATTTGTTTAAAAGTCAAATGTCTCTTGGGGCACCTGGGTGGCTCAGTCAGTTACATGTCAACTCTTGATTTTGGCTCAGGTCATGATTTCATGGTTTGTGGGATTGAGCCCTGTATCAGGCTCTGTACTGACAGCATGAAGCCTGCTTGGGATTCTCTCTCTTCCTCTCTCTGTCCCTACCCCACTTGCTCTCCCTGAATCTCTTGCTCATAATAAATAAAAAACGTTAAAAGAAAAAAAATAAATGTCTCTGATGTTAACTAGACTTATTATAGCAGTCATTTCCACAATATATACAAATATCGAATCATCATGAAGCTAATGCTTTATGCCAATTATACCTCAAATTTTTAAAAAATCAACTCTCTGAAAGTCAAACTATACACACTTACATGTACATATGTGTATGTATTTATATACAGGGTTTGGGGTTTTTTTTGTTTTTTGTTTTTGAGGGGAGGACAGAGATTCATAAAGAGCCATCATTTCAAAATCCCTAATATGGCTCATGTAGATTTGCCCTATTCAGGTCCAGGTAGGCCTGGCTCTGACCAAAACCAGTCAGGTGGCCATGCTGGGAGACTATGGCAAAAGATGAGCCAGGCCTTCACCTGGACCCCCACACACTGGCCGTCAGAGGCAAGGAGAGGAGGGCTTGCCCTGGCTCATCACACCCGCAGCTGGATGACAGCTGACATCTGTCTCCCAGCTCTGGGCAGCTATAATGAACATTCGGCGGAAGAAAGAAAGTCTGTGGGCTACATGGGCAGTAGAAGGGTAAGAAGGAAACTAGCCTTTTAAGGGAAAAAAAATTTAGTTTTCAGTCACATAATTTGAAAAATTAAAAACATGTACTAAAAAAGTATAAGCAAATACACAATAAACTCCTCTACTGCCTAATCTGTGGATGGGCTCTTTCCCCAGTGCCAGTGGCTGGTAAGCAGTGCCACCATGTGACTGCACGGAATGCTCATGTCACTTGCTACATGGACGACAGTCTGGAAGTAGCTGGAGACGGGGACCATCTTCACCATCTTCACCAACGATGAAGGGGACCATCGTTGAGGTTGGGTCAGATTGTAGGAAACCGCCTCCTTCACAACTGACGCAGCCTCTCTGGAGGACAATGTGGCAAGATCTGTCAAAGTCACAGATGTACATAATTCTGAGAACTACTGTGGGATTTTATCCTACAGGCAGGATGTGTGAAATGTTCATGCAAAAAGCTATTCAGTGCAGCAATGTTTGTTATCTATTTATTTACTCCCTTGTTCACTTGCTCACTCAAGCAATCTCTACACCCAATGTGGGGCCTGAACTCATGACCCTGAGGCCAACAGCCACATGCTCTTCCAAATGAGCCAACCCCAGGCATCCCTGGTACAGCATTATTTGTAATAAAGAAGGACTAGAAACAGGGTAGGTGCCCAATAACAAAGTGCTGGTTAAAAACCTATAAAATATTATGCAGCTGTAAAAAAACAAAAAACAAAAAACGAAGTTCTATACTGACATAGAACAATCTTTGAGGTCAATGATCAAACCCTGTGTTGGGCTCTGTGCTGACAGTGCAGAGCCCATATGGGATTCTCTCTCTTTCTTTCTCTCTGCTTGTGCTCACTTGCTCTCTCTCAAAATAAATAAACTTTAGGGGAAAAAAGTGGCAGAAACAGTGGACTATTATAACAATAGTGGTTATGCAGAATAACTGGGCAAATGGAAAAGAAGAGATTTCACTTCACTGTTTTGTTTTTTTAATGTCTTCCATCTTGTGAATGCATTATCTATTCAAAAACTGAAGTTAGGGGCAGCTCTAGTCCGTAGAGCATGCAACCCTTCATCTCAGGGTTATGAGTTACATATAACATAAATACTCAATTTAAAATAAGAAAGTTAAGGTCTGACTACTCAACTATTAAAAAAAAAATGGTGTGGGGGCACCTGACTGGCTCAGTCAGTAGAGCATGTGATTCGTGATCTCAGGGTCATGAGTTCAATCTCCCATGTTGGGCATAGAGCCTACTTAAAACAAACAGATGAATAAAATAAAATACATAAGCAAAAAAACCCACTTTTTAAAAATGGGGTGTAGAGGGGGAAGTACTTTGTAAATTAAGGCAAGATACAAAGAAACATGTTTCATAAAACTGAGGCAACCAGTGATGGTAGGTAAACAAACCACAGTACAACAAAGAGAAAATTTTAATCCTATCCCCCTTTTAATCCTTACAGTTAATAGGAATGTTGACAAGTCACTTAATGTTTCTAAGCTTTAATGTCAGTCTATGTAATGGAGAGAATACCTTCCGTGCCTGTGTGCAAATAAAAAATAGCATGGTAAAGGACCCTGTATATCATAAAGTATGAAATAAATTCAAAGTATATTGATTTTAGAAAAAGGTTAAATTATCAGTAATATACAGAACCTAGTATTTTCAAGTTTTTTCAATTTTAGACTCTTTGCAATATTAGCAATTTCAAGACTTTATAACAACCAGGGTACAAGTTAACGAGGAGAGCTAATATAGTTCAGAAATTGATATGCTCTTTCTCAGAAAGTATAATGTCCTACATTTATTTATATTACTAACCTGATTAGAGCCAGCATCAAAACTATCAGGGAGAAATTCTAGATGGCGAATGGCTCGAACTTTAGTAGGCATCTGAATAATTCTAAATAGCTGTTTAGCTTCCAAGCACCACAAGTGAAGGTGATTTGATTTACCGCCAGCAGCCAGGATTCGGCCATCTCTGTATAACAAAAGGAGAAAATTTATGACTACCTGAATTGTTTTTAATTTTTAATATTTATTTTTGAAAGAGAGAGAGCGAGCGAGTAAGCAGGAGTCGGGAAGGGGCACAGAAAGGAAGACACAGAATCTGAAGCAGGCTCCAGGCTCTGACCTGTCAGCACAGAACCAGACCTGGAGCTGGAACTCACAGACCATGAGATCATGACCTGAGCCGAAGTCAGACACCGAACCGACTGAGGCACCCAGGTGCCCCTAACATGAATTGTTTATAGTAGCACTGTCAGTATGATCCAACATAATAGAAATATTCTGTATCTACACTGCTCAAGATGGTCACTACTAGCCACATGTGAATGAGAACTTGAAATGTGGCAAATGCTTCTGAAGAAATAAATTCTTAATTTATTTTTTTAAAGTTTATTTATTTTGAGAGTGAGAGAGCACAAGCAGGGGAGGGGCAGAGAGAGAGGGAAAGAGAGAATCCCAAGCAGGCTCCGTGCTGTGAGTGCAAAGCCAGATGTAGGACCTGATCTCATGAACCATAAGCCAAGATGAAAAGTCAGAGGCATAACTGACTGAGTCCCATATTTAATTTTTATTAAATACTCTATACAACCAGTGGCTACCATATAGGAAAGCTCAGGTTTACAGCATATATTTTCTTACCTATTGTATTAAGACACCAGCTTAATATATATTTGTTTGATGACTTGATTGAGGATTTCTGAGTAACATTTATCTTTTATAGCATAATCTCAAAGTCACTTACCACTATCCAACTTCCTATATTTCACGTATGACTATATTGAATTGGTACAACACTGCTATGTGAAAACTCAAAAAGCCCCAAATTTTTTCTGCTCAAAGAAAGCTACTTTTAGAAAAGTACTAAAACAATATGCTGTATTAACACCTTGCAAGGGTGTTGCTCATTCATTCACCAAGGACTAATACCATAAAAGCCAGGTATCATTTCAGGCACCAGTCTAGTGGAAGGCAAACAAATGAACTTGATCTCAGCTGCTAAGTTCTATAAAGAACTATAAAATGAAGGGCGCCTGGGGTAGCTCAGTCAGTTAAGCAACTGGCTTTGGCTCAGGTCATGATCTCATGGTTTGTGAGTTCGAGCACCACATCAGGCTGTGCTGACAGCTCATTCAGAGCCTGGAGCCTGCTTCTGATTCTGTGTCTTCCTCTCTCTCTGTCTCTCCCCTGCTTACTCTCTGTCTCTCAAAATATAAACATTAAAAAAAAAAAAAAAAGAACTATAAAATGAGAAGGGAGTTAGAACTGGGAAAGTAGGAAGGTCTGCTCCCTAAAAAATGATGAGCCAGGGGCGCCTGGGTGGCTCAGTTGGTTAAGTGCCCAACTTTGGGTCAGGTCATGATCTCAAGGTTCAAGAGTTTGAGCCCTGAATTGGGCTCTCTACTGTGAACACAGGGCCTGCTTCAGATCCTCTGTCCCGCCCTCTGCCCCTCTCCTACTCATGTTCTCTCTCTCAAAAATAAACATTAAAAAAATATTCTTCTAAATGTGAACGAGCCAGTCACGGGATGATTTGGAGGAAGAAATCCACGCTGGTCGAAACTCCAGACTGGCCAGTACACAGTGTTGAGAAAGGAGTAAGGTTGTACCTAAGGAAGAGTGAGAAGCCTCACTCAAATGTGGCCCTAACCGTGTTAGGGAAAGGAAACAGGACGAAAGAAAGGAAGTCCAAGGTAAGATGACAGAGGCCTCAGTAATACTGTGGGAAGTTTGGGTTTTATTCTTAATATCAGGGAGAGCCTTTCAAGGGACTTCAATAAGGAAGTGACATGATTTGACGTATTTGACTTATGATTTAAAAAGACCACTCTATGTGCTATGTAGAGACTGACTTTAGGAAGTGAAATTGACAACATGGAGACCGAATAAGGAGACTGTTACTGGAGCCTGAGAGAGACCAGGGTAGCTGGAGGAGGGCGATAGCTGTGGCAATGCACAAAAGATCTGACCAATTCAAGACATGATTTGGTGGAACTGATGGGATTTACTCATGATTTAGAAGAAGGTAGATGAAAATGAGGAAGTATTATGTATTTTCTAGCTCTTTCCACAGAAAAGGCCTAGAGATGCTGACCAAATCAGTCATGAGGAGTACCACCTAGCATCCAGATTGGGTCTTGAAGTATCATTACCCACAAAAATGAAACCACGCTTGGGGCACCTAGGTGGCTCTGCAGGTTAGGAGTCGGACTTTATTTTAGCACAGATCATGATCTCACAGTTCATGGGATTGGGGCCCCAGACTGGGCTCTGTGCTCACAGCCCAGGGCCTACTTGGGATTCTCATTCTCTCTCTCTCTCTCTCTCTCTCTCTCTCTCTCTCTCTCTCCCACCTCCCCCACCCCCCCGACCCTTCCTCTGCTCATGCTCTCTCTCAAAATAAATAAATAAACTTAAGGAAAAAAAAAAATGAACCCAGGGTCTTTAGCAAAATGGCTGATACCAGGTTTGGGACAGAAAATGTACAAGATAAGCCTAGAACATTTTGTCAGGTTAGAAAGAATGAGAGCTTTCAAAACAAACAACTGGGATTGTATCAAAAGGGTTCAAAGCCAACTTGAAGAAGATCCCATTGGTCAACAATGAAAGAACTACAGCATCACTAAGAATAATGCTAATGGGTTAAATCACTTCAGTTCTATTTAAACCCATCCATTCACAAAGATTAAAGACAAAAAAGCCTTCAATGGCCACCTTTCAAAGATGCCAATAATTCATTATTTTTCATAAAAAAAAATTTTTAATGTTTTATTTATTTCTGAGAGAAAGCAAGAGAGACAGTGTGAGCAGGGGAGGGTCAGAGAGAGAGGGAGATACAGAATCTGAAACAGGCTCCAGGCTCTGAGCTGTTAGCACAGAGCCCGACACGGGGCTCAAACCCACAAACTGTGAGATCATGACCTGAGCCGAAGTTGGACACTTAACCAACTGAGCCACCCAGGCACCCCTTCATAAAAAAATTTTTTTAAAGAAGGGAAATTAAGCATTTATCCTGTATTTCATTAAAAACTATAAGTAACCAGAGAGTTAATGAGAGGAAGTTTTTTCTTTAGAAGGATTCTAGTTAATAAGGGAAGAAGGAATGGCAGAATTAGCATAGCACCATTTTGCTAACCTCAAATGCAATACTGGATCTAGGTCATAAGCATCGGTATCCACTGACCACGAGAAACATTCTTCCCAATGAAAGTACACAAACCACCTATCATGCCTCTTGCCCCCAAATCAAACCTGAATCAGACCAAGCCTCCAATTTACAGGAAATCTAGGTGTAACCAGTTTATAAGAAATACAGATGAGAGGGTCACATTAACCACCACCACAGGGATGGAAAAAGCAAACCCAAAATACAGAGAATGCTATAGGACAAATGACCAGTTCCTTACATTAGCTGCAAAGAAAACATTTAAAAAGGGATATATTAACCAAGACACTGTGTGAACCTTGATTCCTGACTTGAACAAAGACTAGATATATGAGAATATTAAGAAATTATTCATTTTTAAAAGTGTGAAATAGGTTAACTAACTGAAATTTAAATAAGAACGTAGGGGGAAAAAGTGTGATAACAGTACTATGGTTATGTTCAAAAAGGGCGCCTTCCTTTGGAGACACACACTGAAACACTTACGGATGAAATGACATGCACGGGCTTTGCTTTAAGGCAATGTGGTAGGTGGCAGGAGGCAGTAATAGGTGGAGTTATAGATAAAACAGAAGTGGCTATTAGTTGATTGTTACAACTACTAAGAATACTCTAATTAGAGCTTCATGTATTTTTATATTTTTGTAGAGATTTGAAATTTGCCACAATAAAGTAAAAAGAAAAAGTTTTACAGATCATATGTAAGTTTGAAGGAAACTTTTCTCATATGACCGTAAGGTTATGAAAATGGAATGAAAACTTGTAAAATTTTACTGGAAGTGAGATTTCTTAAAACTTCTCAGTGTTGTGGGGACACCTGGCTGGCTCAGTTCAAGAAGCGTGTGACTCTTGATCTCAGGGTCTTGAGATGGAACTCCATGTTGGGTGCTGTAGAGATTACAAAAATAAAAAAAAACACAAAAAACCCCCTAAAAACAAAAAACTTAATAAAAAAGTAAAATGCACACTACCTGGTCACGGCAAACACTTTGTATAATATACTAGAGCTTTCAGGTGGAGCTGGCAGTTGATATTTGCAAGAAAGAGTATCACATTCCCAGGCGAAGATAGAATTATCTTTAAAACAGCTGAGGATGGTATTACTTAATGGTAAAAAGAAAACCTAAAGGAGAAAAACAATTATTGTTCATATAATGATCATACAGCCCACAGCCCTCTTTAAATTTAAAATTATCCAAGTTGTCAGGGCTCCTAGGTGGCTCAGTCAGTTGAGTGTCTGCCTCTTGAATTCCGCTCAGTCCACGATCCCAGGATTGAGGGATCAAGCCCCATGTCTGACTCCACACTGAGTGTAGGGCCTGCTTAAGATGCTCTTTCTCTCTCTCCCTCTCCCCCTCCTGCATGCTCTCTTTCTAAAAATATGATAAAATAAAATAATACAAGTAGTCAATTTTTCTTTTGAAAAGTAACTTTTCCTTGGGGTGCCTGGGTGGCTCAGTTGGTTTAAGTATCTGATTTCAGCTGTGGTCATGATCTCACCATTTGTAAGTTCGAGCCCTGCACAGGGCTCTCAGTACAGAGTCCACTTGGGATCCTCTATTCCCTCCTCTCTCAAAAATAAACATTAAAAAGAATTTTTTAAGACTTTTTTTAGTGTTTATTTTTGAGAGAGAGAGAGAGCAAGTGCAAGCAGGGGAGGGGTGGATAGAGACAGAGACATAGAATCCGAAGCGGGCTCCAGGCTCTGAGCTGTCAGCACAGAGCCCAACACAGGGTTTAAACCCATGAACTATGCAATCATGACCTGGGCCTAAATTGGGCACTCATCTGATTGAGCCACCCAGGTGCCCCTAAAAAAAAATCTTAAAAAAAAAAAGTTCCTCTTCCTTAAATTGAAAAAAAAAAAAAAAAAAACATTTACAACGTACGATGGGATAATTCAGATATCTCATATATTATCATAAACGCAAAGGAAAAGTCCCTTTAAAGTAAGAAATAGGGGATTAAATAAATAGGCAATTCATAAAATGCTATATAATAATTTTAAAATATCTAACCTTACAAAAGATTCAAATAAAAACAATGATAGCATTTTATGAGCATCAAATTTACTATAAAAATAACACACACATATACATGTACACAAATTATACATATGCTAACATATGTATTCTATTTACAAACTATGTACTAATATAAACAATGAAATACTAACTACTCATAAATGTTAAAAATATTAAATGCTGGTGAGAGTATAGGAAACAGGCCCCGTCATATACGGCTGATGTAATAAAATCTGGTTACAGATACTGTACGACATATCTCAACAGTCTTGAAAATATACATCACTCCTGAACTAGTCAGTCAGCTTCTAAGAGTTAATCCTTCAGAGAAAATCTGCAAAGTGCTTTGAGATAAATGTATATAAATGTTTGCTGAGTATTATTTATAAAAGTAAAAAGTTGAAACCAAAAACATGGTATTTTATTCATGACTATTTAATGGACAATTGAGATTGAACTTAATAGCAAATCTGAAAATAACATTTTATGCTAGATTCTATTACATAAACACTAACAAATGTTTACTTTAAAAACAATTTTTTTTAATGTTTACTTAGTTTTGAGAGAGACAGACAGACAGAGAATCAGCAGGGGAAAGAAGAGAGAGATGGAGACATAGAATCTAAAGCAGGCTCCAGGCTCTGAGCTGTGAGCACAGAGCCTGACGTGGGGCTTGAACTCATGAACGGTGAGATCGTGACCGGAGCCAAAGTCAGACACTCAATCGACTGAGCTACTCAGGAGCCCCAACAATGCTTACTTTTGACAATATAAAGTTTTAGTTAAAATTCACTATTTTCTCATAAGAATTTCAATGGTCTCTAATATAATTTTGTGTCATTTGTGTAAAGCACACAAAGGGAGGGAGGAAAGGAAGGAAAAGAGAGGAGGGAAGAAAATGGAAGAAACCAATATCCTAAGAACAAAATATTCCTGCCTATCTTCTCAAAATACATCTCCTCAAATAGCCTGAGCTATTTCCCATGGTTTAATCCTTAGCTACATCTCTAGCTCTCTATTCTTTGATTCTCATCAAGAATAGCCTTCTTAACTACATCCAAGCTTATTGTAATACTTTGTGTTTGAACATAGGATTTGTTCTTGTGTTGGAGAGGAAATAGGGACTCACTGGGGAGGCAGGACTTGGACAATTTGCAGTCTCTCATTCTGATCCCCGATTTGTCACACACCTTCAGAATTTACCAGTGTTAGAAGGAGGCCTGTTTTCTTTTGAAATGCTACATTCTTTGGAGGAAGTGTTCAATGTCTTTAATGCTGGATTGGAGTGTCCCTTGAGTATTTACATTCTGGATATGGCTGTCATCACAATGAGAGGGAGCAGGCCAAAAATGTCCAGGGGAAAAGCAAGATCAAAGTCACATCTACTGTGGCTGTCTCCAGTGTTACAAAAATAACAAATCAATAAGGCACCTATATGAAATACTTCGGTAACCTTGCATGTAATTTGTGTTTTCACCCAACCTATTAGATACACACAGTTAAGAAATGATTCTAATAGTTAATGATATTACCATAAAATTTCAGACGGGGCGCCTGGGTGGCTCAGTCAGTTAAGCGTCCCACTTCAGCTCAGGTCATGATCTTATGGTTTGTGGGTTCGAGCCCTGCGTCAGGCTCTGTGCTGACAGCTCAGAACCTGGAGTCTATTTCAGATTCTGTGTCTCCCTCTGTCTCTGTCTCTCTGTCACTCGTGCTGTCTCTCAGAAATGAACATTAAAAAAAATTTATTTTTAATGAAATCTGTAATTTTTATAATAGAACTGGCTGTTATCATGAACTGTTTTATCTGATACACATATAATAGTATCTTTTTTCAATAATAAATAGTAAACCACAGCTAAAAAACCACAGCACTTACACATACACACACATAGTGCACTATGGGACATAGTGGTTAATTAAAACCGTCTACTCAGTGTTAATGCTAATAAGACATAATAAAAAATGCTAATTCGACTGCTGCCCTTGCCTGCTTCAACCCTCGCTTTTGTCCTTGGCTCACTTTATCAAAGACAATCTATGGCACATCGTTTGCCAACAGACTCAGGAAGATTTATAACAGGAAGGTCTTACGGAAAGAAGTGCAATAAAGACACTGAGATCCGTAATGAAGCCTGAGACGTTTCAAAACCAATGTGGAAAAAACTAACTTAAGATTTTTATTATAATTAGCAATATTTTTCTAGAAAAGTAATAAAGTTTATTCCTACTGGGAGAAGCAAAAGCTTTAAAGTTAATGAGCACCAAATGCTATTTTAGGGGAAGAGCTGTGATAGATTATTGCCTACATGATTATTCATTACTAGATTTGTGATTTTAATTGCCAGATTTTAATGATTATAAAATTGTTCCTAATGAATCATGTCATTATTTAAATAGTGTCATGTCTTGACAATCATAAAAAGCTTGGAGAAAACTTCAAAAGCACTAACAAAACGTACTTTTTGGAGGGCTGAGTATAAGGACGGGGCTGCAGTTCCTTATAAAATAGGAAAATCCAGACTTTTCAACTCACTTTTGAATTAGAAAATTTTTTTTTAATGTTTATTTATTTTTGAGAGAGAACGAACAAGGGAGCAGGGAGGGGCAGAGAGAGGGAGACACAGAATCCGAAGCAGGCTCTGGGCTCCGAGCCGTCAGCACAGAGCCCGAGGCAGGGCTCGAGCCCACGTCCAACTCACTTTTGAGAGGCATGTGAGCTCTTTTCAAAGTTGAAAGTTCAGGATGGTAATAAGAGCAAATGTACAATTAAGTCAAATGTACAACTGAGCAAAAATTTAGCAAGCGCCAACTGTACATAAAGCTGAATTAAGTCTAGCAACACATCCTTTGTCAATGTTTTCTTATATCCTGTCAGAAAACCTTTTCTGACACATACCGAACGCAGTAATCAGAAATCCTAGGATTTATTCAAAAATCTCAAATATTAATTTAATTATTCTACCTCAAACATCAAAAAAACCATCAAACTCTACGAATATGAAGAGGCATGACTGCTTACCTGAGAGGTACTGGTTATGAGAGGTTATGGTACTGGAGTGACTTTTGAGTAAGATGGGCTTAGATTTAAACCACAAGTCTTTGGTAAGCTATGTGACCCAGGGCACATCACTTATGTTTCTGAACTTCAGGTTCCACATTTGTAAAATGAGAACAATATCTACTTTTAGGATTATCTAAGTTTAAAATTAAACAAAATGTTAGGTACACAGTGAATACTCAACAATTAGGATCCACTGCTATTGGTATTAATTACCGCTACTGCCAGGTACAAAAACCAGTGGAAAGATGTTGGAATGATGGATTCTTTTTATTTGTATATTTATTTTTAAAGTTTACTTACTTATTTTGAGAGACAGAGAGAGCGAGCAGGGAAGGAACAGAGAGAGAGAATCCAAAGTGGGCTCTGTACCGACAGCAGAGGCTCAAACCCACGAACCGTCAGATCATGACCCAAATCAAAACCAAAAGTTGGACGCTCAACCGACTGAGCCACCTGGGCGCCTCAGAATAACAGGTTCTTTAAAAACTTTGAAATCAAAGGTCCACAGTTATTTATCTGAAACTCTTGGTGCCAGATGTGTTCCGGAATTTTTGAGAAAGGGAATATGATGTATATTTTCTAACATTACATATGTTAACTCCTGGGTGACCTGGGGCAATATTCCATATTCAAACATATTAATATTTCAGCCTCATGTCAATTCAGTTCAGATTTTGCTGCCAAATGAATTCAGGCAAGATCAGATTTTGTCACCAAGTGAGTTATTTAAAAACTTTAGGGTTTCTGAATTGTTGATGAGGTACTGTCCATACATTTCCTATAGTTTGAAAGAAATACAACAGTTACCTTGCAGCTTTTTAAGTAGATATCTAACTGGACTGAGATAATCCCTGTAACAAAACCAGATAACAGAAGCAACAGCAGCTTCAGAGGACTTGTACTGTGCTCTGTGTGAACCATCCCATCCCTCCTGAAGCCAGCCCTAAGGTGAATACTACTACTGTGTGCATCCTACACGTAAGGTTAACAGCTCATCAAAAATGTTGAACGTGAACATGAATAGTCGAGTCTTCAGACTTAACTTCCAGCTTACAAGAAGTACAAATGAGAGAATAAGTTAAATGACATAATGATGAACAGTGAGACAAATTCAGAATTTGGGGCATTTTCCAGGACAGCTAGTCTGCTCTCAAAATAAATGAGGGGTGCCTGGGTTGCTCAGTCAGTTAAGCGTCCAACTTTGGCTCAAGTCATGATCTCACAGTCCATGGGTTCGAGCCCCACGTCAGGCTCTGTGCTGACAGCTTGGAGCCTGAAGCCTATTTCAGATTCTGTGTCTCCCACTCTCTGCCCCTCCCCCAGTCATGCTCTGTCTCTCAAAAATAAATGTTAAAATAAATTAATTAATAATGTCATAGGAAAAAATGGTAGAAGACTATTTGAGATTAAAAAGAGCCATCATAGGGGTGCCTGGGTGGCTTAGTCGGTTAAGCGTCCGACTTTCGCTTAGGTCATGATCTCGCGGTTCGTGGGTTCGGGCCCCGCGTCGGGCTCTGTGCTGACTGCCAGCTCAGAGCCTGGAGCCTGTTTCAGTCTGTGACTCTCCCTCTCTCTCTGACCCTCCCCTGCTCACGCTGTCTCTCTCTCTCTCTCTCTCTCTCTCTCTCCTAGAAAAAAAAAAATTAAAAAAAAAAAAAAAGAGCCATCATAGGGCTGCCTGGGTGGCTCAGTGAGTTGAGTCTGACTCCTGATTTTGGCTTGGGTCATGATCTCACGGTTCATGGGTTCAAGCCCTGCATCGGGCTCTGCACTGACAGCTTGCAGTCTGCTTGAGGTTCTCTGTCTCCCTCTCTCAGCCCCTGCCCTATTTACATGCTCTCTCTGTCTCATAGATAAATAAATAAACATTTAAAAAAAAAAAAAAAAGAGCCATCATAAAATGAAACTCACAGCATCATTTGTCACCACGTATCACCCCCTTCCCAGAAAAGCCACAAAAGTTCTATTTATTTATTTATATTTGAGATAGAGAGAGCATGCATGCACTCTTAAGATAATCCTAAACAGGCTCCATGCCCAGCAGAGAGCCTGTTGTGGGGCTGGATCTCACGACCATGAGATCATGACCTCAACCAAAATCAAGAGCTGGAGGCTTAACCTACTGAATCTCTCAGGCGCCCCAAAAGTTCTATCAGAAATACAGAATCAGAGGGGCGCCTGGGTGGCTTAGTCGGTTGGGCATCTGACTTTTGCTTAGGTCATGATCTCGCGGTTCGTGGGTTCAAGCCCCGCATCGGGCTCTGTGCTGACTGCCAGCTTGGAGCCTGGAGCCTGTTTCAGAGTCTGACTCCCTCTCTCTCTGACCCTCTCCTGCTCACGCTGTCTCTCTCTCTCTCTCTCTCTCCTAGAAATAAATAAAACATTAAAAAAATTAAAAAAAAATACAGAATCAGAAACTGGAATAAAAACATAGTTAGTAAAAACTCGGTAAGACTAAAAGATTTACTTTAATAAGATTAGCTTACAATTACTTCTGTTTTCAACAGAATAAGCCAGGAGTGGCAACAATCGAGCCCACTTTCATTTCTTGTACAGCCCAGGAGCTAAGAATGGTTTTTATTTTTATTTTTATTTTTTTTTAATTATTTCACTGTAGAAATAAGTCAGGCAGAGAAGGACAGATACTGTATGTTTTCACTCATATGTGGAACAGGAGAAACTTAACAGAGGACCATGGGGGAGGGGAAGGGGAAAAAATAGTTAAGGAGAGGGAGGGAGGCCAACCATAAGAGACTCTTAAATACTAAGAATAAACTGAGGGCTGATGGGGGTGGGGGAGAGGGGAAGGGGGGTGATGGGCATGGAGGAGGGCACTTGTTGGGATGAGCACTGGGTGTTATATGGAAACCAACTTGACAATAAACTATAAAACAATAATAAATAAATTATTTCACTGTAGACGGTCTTATAAGTATACACATAATATCCTCAACTTTTCTATTGGTCTGCAGTATCAAAAATATTTACCATCTAGTCCTTTGAGAAGACGTTTGCAGGTAACATATAGACCATGATGTCCTATTATTCTAGAACAACGCTTGTATGCATACTGCACATTATACATATGTTCTCTAAATCTTATTCTCCTATCACTGACTTTTGGAGTCCTGTCTTTTAAGCTAAACTATCTAAATGACCAAGAAAAGTTAGAACTGGCAACTATGCAGCATCTACTAGTTTTAATTTCATGGTAAAAAGAACAGATGGTTTTTGTGTTCCTGTTTCATAACCGTTTCCTTTGTGAGTTCAACTCCCAGTGCCCTCTTCTTTAGAATTTAAAATTCAATTTAAGTACTAAAGCAATTAAAGAAGAAAAGACCTACTAAGTAAGGTATTTGGCCTAAAACCCTGATGAATAAGCTGGCTACAACTTTTATCTTTTTTTAATTATTAAAGGCAATCTAAAGACTGAGATGTCCACAGAGACCACAAAGTAAATTTCTGGTTGACATGCACTGCTAGCTGTTCACGTTAATGACCAAGAAATTAAAAGCAAAACTGCATATATAATATAACCTAAAGCAATAGAATGAATCACATGGGAGACTCAGACAATCTTGAAAATAGTATTTAGCTAATCAAATGGGGAAGAAAAAAAAATTAAACCATAAAAGCAAAAGAAATGGATATTTTTTTTTTTTTTAAATGTTTTATTTATTTCTAGGAGACAGAGAGAGAGACAGCGTGAGCAGGGGAGGGTCAGAGAGAGAGGGAGTCACAGACCGAAACAGGCTCCAGGCTCTGAGCTGGCAGTCAGCACAGAGCCCGACGCGGGGCTCGAACCCACGAATTGCGAGATCACGACCTAAGCGAAAGTCAGACGCTCAACCGACTAAGCCACCCAGGCGCCCCAAAAGAAATGGATATTTTAAAAAAGTGACATATGTATACAAAGGAATACTTATCAAACAATAAGGAGGAATAGGGGCGCCTGGGTGGCTCAGTCCGTTGAGCATCCAACTCTTAATTTTGGCTCAGGTCATAATCTCACAGTTTGTGGGACTAAGCTCCACACTGGCCTCTGCACTGATAGATTAGAGCCTGCTTAGAATTCTCTTTCCCTCTCTCTCTGCCCCTCCCCTGCTTATGCTTTGCGCTCTCTCCCCCAAATAAATAAATAAATAAATAGGAATGAATTATGGTATGTACAACATGGGTGAATCTCAATATCATCATGCTGAAGGAGAAAAGCTTCACACATACCATTACTGACTTGTATTTATTTGAATTTTATTTTACTATTTTATGTTTCAGAGAGACAGAGAGCACGAGCAGGGGGGAGAGAGAGAATCTCAAGGAGGCTCCATACTTAGCATGGAGACTGATGGAGGCTTGATCCCACAACCCTGGGATCATAACGTAAGCAGAAATCAAGAGGTGGATGCTCAACTGATGGAGTCATCCAGGCACCCCTTATTTGAAATTTTATAACAGACAAAACTAATCTCCAGTAAAAAATCATCAGAATAGTGCTTATCCAGGAAGGGATATGAGATGACGGTAATAATAGGTTCACACAGGTTACAAAGGTATATGTATTTGACAAAATTTAACAAATGAATACAAACATCTGTGCATTTCATTATATGTAAGTTTCACATCAACAAATACTGAACCACAGTCAATTAAATTCAGTCTTAAGTATTGATGGGCAAGTACATTAATGTCTGCAATTCACTTTAAAATAAAAAAAAATGAATAGAGGGACAGAAAGATGGATAGAACCTTAACACAGTATTATAATAGCGTAATAACAAAAGTAAAGGATAGTACAGGAACACATGGTGTGCATGTGTTCACTGTGAAATTTTTACACATCTGCTCTATGTTTGAAATTTTTCAAAACCAAAAACCCAGTAAGTTAGAAATTGTAGCCACAAGCAACAACTTTAATCCCGTGGGCCACTCTGCTTTGCTTGTTGCTGAGTTATAAGAACACAGCTATGTGGGCCAAAGTGAATCATTACTCTCATATCATCTATAAATCCTGCTGACCGAGAAACCAGTCAGAGAAGCACAACAGAGCAAGATGTGCCCTGCGCTCACTGACCTTTTGTATTCCCACAGACTGTAGAATATTCAGCTTTCTTTTTCTCTGAAAGGTATCCAAGTCCCATAGCTGTGCTGTATCAGAAGAAGTAGTGATGGCATATCTCCCCGATGCATGCACAGAGATCGAAAATACTGATGATTCATGTCCTCTCATCCAGCTAACCAACTCCTTGGTAACTGCAGTAAAAAGTGACATAGTCATATAGGGAAAACACTATATATCGTCCAAGAACTGATTCAATTGATGGCTAGGTGTTTATATGAGACACCTTCATTAACATGTACAACAATGGAAGCTGGCCAGCAGATAAAATGCACAATTGAACAGGTAACATGAATGTCACGGACATGTGAGGAGATGAGGCCAAACGAAAAGGAGTTTAAGAACAGCCTTAAATGTGATGGTAGGGAGTTTGGGCTTTCTCTTGTGAGTAACAGTTCTATACAGAAGAGTATCATATCTGGTGTGCATTTCAGAGCGAGCACTCTGGAGATACATGGGGGATACATTGGAAAGAAGGAAGAGATGAGACAACTAATTTATTTTTGCTATAATAATCCAAAGAGGCGAGAAGGAAGGTCTACACTACAGATGTGGCAATGGAGAAGGGAACAGATTCAACAGCTATGAAGGAGAAATTCAAAGGGCTCTGTGATTAAACAGATGTACTGAAATAAAAGCGAGTTAAGACTTTAATGGCTCTAGTTATATAACTAGATGACGACACTATTAGCTGATTTAAGAAACACGTGAGGAGAAACAGACTCAGCAGTGCAGGAAGAAGAGATCGTGAATCTGGTTTTTAAAATGGATCCTGAGGTGCAAGTGTGCATGTAAGAGACAGAAGCAGAGAAAACAGCCCTGCAGGGAAAATACCAAAAACTTCATAATTATCATTGGGTCATGGAATTATAAGTGATTTTTATGTTCTCTTACATTTTCCTGTTTCCTAGTTTGCTGTGGTGAACATGTTTTACTTTTATGAACAGAATTGTTTCTTCCAGCAAGATGAAATTGAGGAGAAGAGTCAGAAAGCAAGAGGTAAATCTGGGAGGCATTAAGACACAAAGTAGGTCAAAACTGAAAACAGAGGAAAGAGAAACCCGTGGGGAGACAGCAGCGGTTTCCAAACACAGTCTGAAGTCTGGCATTAGTTAATGATCAAGTTTTCATTGGTCTTCAGTGAAATGAGGAAAAATAAGGACAACGACAGGACGTTTTCATAAAGCTAAATTGAAAGTACTACCTTCTAATCTAGCATTCTGTCCTTCTCAGTTTCTTTATGTTAAAAAACAATCTCTTGTTTTACGGAATGAAGTTCTATTGTTTTTTGCAATGTCGGCAAAATTAAAAGTTGACAACCCAAGTGGGTTGTCGTTCCTCTACTTTTTAATTGGGTCAAAACTCCACAAGTCTAGGGACCACTGAAAGAACACAGGGGAGACTGTGGAGAAGCAGTCAGAATGGTAGGAAGAGAACCAAGAGAGAGAAGAGTATGAGAACTAAGGTCTTATCGTAAAGCAAAGTGTTACGTGCTACTAAGGGGCAGAGTGAAAAGTATAAAGAGGGTTTAAACAACCAGGTTACTGGGGTGCCTGGGTGGCTCAGTCGGCTAAGCATCCAAATCCTGATTTTGGCTCAGGTCGTGATCCCAGGGTCATGGGATCGAGCCCCATGTTGGGTTCTGTGCTGAGTGTGGAGCCTGCGTGGGATTCTCTCTCTCCCCTTTTCCTACTCATATATACACACGCTCTCCCTCTCTCTTAAAATAAATAAATAAGCATTTAAACAATCAGAGGTTACTAATGGCCTTAGCGAAGTCTAAGCAGCATGGGGTGGTGGGGAGCAAGAGTCAGAATCCACCAGCGGGTGCTAGTGGATTTAGCAGTGAAGAGGGAGGTAGCTGGGGAGGTGGAGATGACATCTGAAGGACGGGGCTTCATTGGTGGGGGTGGGGGTTCAACAGATAGAACAGACTGTAAACAGATGGAACTAAAAGAGAAAATGAGAATGGGTGGAATCCAAGGGAAGCAATCACAGATTGAGTATAAACATTTAGGTTTTCTGTGGCAGGAGTGTTTTTTTAACACCAAAAATTGGAGACAGTTTAAAGTCCACTGATAGAGCACAGGTTTAATAATCATGGCGTAGCAAACATCTACAGAGTATAATACTCTGTACTGATTTTAAAATCCTATATGAATATTTTTAATGAGGTAAAAAAAAAAATGACTCCACAAAACAATATAGAGAAGATGATCATGTATTTGTTAGAATGTAAGAGAGGCACATGCAGAGAAAGCAGACCAGAGAGATAGGTCCCTGCTGGACAAACGCAGACCGCGTCTGGGCATTACTGAAGGATGACTAGTTTGTCTTCTTACGTGCACAATGACAGTGCAGCAGGGATTAAGAGCAGGGACCCTGGAGCTTGGCTTCCAGGCTGGGAACCCTGGCTTCACTGCTGACAAGTTGTGGGACCCTGGTTAGGTTACTTCTGTGCCTCAGTCTGCTCATCTGCAAGTGGAGAGAGGAGTATTGATCTCCATGGGTTCTATGATGATCAAAATTAATATGTATAAAGTCATAGAACAGTACCTGTCAAAGAGTAAACACTATGGAAATGTTAGCTATCACTGTTACTACTATGGTTATTACTATCTTTTAAAATATTCTATCAATTACTTACTGATTTTGTAATGTTTACTTTTGAGGCAATGTGAGCCAGGGAGGGGCAGAGGGAGGGGAGTACAAAGGACACAAAGAGGACTCTGTGCTGATAGTAGAGAGCCTGATCTGGGGTTCAAACTCACGAACCTCAAGATCATGACCTGAGCCAAAGTCGGACACTCACTGGAGCCACCCGGATGTCCCTCTATCAAGTATTTTAATAACAAAAAAAAAAAAATACAGTTGAGATATCTTTTTCTCTTAATAAGAGGTTCAGTTTACAGAACTCTAAATTTTCTAAAAATATACAATCTGGTATAAAATACATAGGTTATATTAAGAAAATTATTATCCTTGGACCTACATAGTACGGAACTGAGGCTTCAAAGAGAGGTATGGCCTTTGTCCAGGTTCCTAGGAGGCACTCTATAAACCCCTAAAATTTCCCCAGTGATAGGGTGTCTCTGTTATTCATGGCAGGTGCCTCAGACAACAGCAGATGGCTAGAGGAGAGAACCTCAGAGCCTGGGCTGGCCACACGGGGAAGACCAATCACGTGAGTGACTAGAAGGTTGGGGCGTTTGGCCATGTGAACCGTGAACCCCCTCCAGAGAGAGGACGAGGGCTGGAAATTTGAGTTCAAAGAGGTGGGCAATAACCCTACCTAACGGAGCCTAAAGAAAAGCCCTGGACATGAAAGCCAAGGTATACGTTTGGTTTGGCAATGCTCAGTGTGGATGGCCACATACTGATGCTGGGGGGGTGTGGGGGGGTGGACTATGTCCCTAAGGATAGCAGCAGCTTCTCTTCTGGGAGCCTCCCACCTTCTACCCTATGCGTTCCACCTTTGCCTGTTCTAATTTGTATCCTTCCGCTGCATTAAAACTATTATCGTAAGTGGAGTGTGCGCCGGAGTTCTGGCGAGTCATCCCAGTGAAGGATCAAACCTGAGGATAGTTGTGAACTCTGAATCTGTAGCCAGCTGATCTGATGTGAGGGTGGTCCCGGGACCCCCAAACTTGTGGCTAATGTCTGAAATGAGGGCTGCCTTGTGGGGACTGCCCCCTAAGACGGTACAGACTGGCAAATTCCAAGCAGTGCTTCAGTCTCAATTCTACTCTTACTCAGAAGATAAATAGGAGGACTTCTTACCTGTATCGAAACATTTAATAGAGTAATCAGCTAATGCCACAAGGAACTCAGACTTCCTACGGAGGTTAAAGGCCAGAGCTGTGCAAGCTTGTGCCGTTCGCTGAACAAGATTAAACCTATTAAGAGATTACTGCATTAGTATCAGAAATTCTTCCAACAATCACACATTTTACGTTGCAGGAGTCCTTAGAGATGAAGAAAATGAAACGCTCATTCTGGTGGGTCAAAAGTAGATTATGAAGAGTGCGATCAGCCATGAAAAGGAATCTGGGTTCTACTTACCAGGTTTTAAGCCTAGCAGAATTATGACAGGCATGGCTTTTAGGAAGAAGATTCTGGCCACCATGGCAAACGGAGAGAGGGACAAAAGGAGACCATGAAGAAAGCTACTAAGGAGGCACCTGGGTGGCTCAGTCGGTTAAACATCAGACTCTTGGTTTCAGATCATGATCTCACAGTTCATGAGTTCAAGCCCCAACTGACAGCTGGAGCCTGCTTGGGATTCTGTCTGTCTGTCTCTCTGCCCCTCCTGCACATTCTCTCTCTCAAAATAAATAAACTTCAAAAGGAATAATAAAAACAAAAAAGAAGGGAGCCACTAGAGAGCATCTCAGTCCGAGTTACAGGGATATAACGGAAAGGACAAATAGCCCAAGTGTCAGGAGTCAAGATGGGAGAGAGGCTTGGTGATGCCGCAAACACGAGGCGAAGGCGGAGGAATCAGGAATTCCTCAAGTGCAAAATGAAGGTGAGAAAAGAGATCTCATAAGGTTGTTGTGATGATTAAGTGAGAGAATATGCTGATTGAATGAAATAACATATGCTAAGTGCTTAGCAGAGTACTTGGCACATAGCTAGAGTTTAATTTACTAGAAAATCAAGTTTTCAAGGTTGGGCAAAAGAGGGACAAGGCCAGGGGTAGGAAATAAGCTTGGTTTTAAACATGTTGAGTTTAAGGCCTTTGCAAAAACATTTAGAGCTATGCTGTCCAAGAAATGCAATGCAGGTCACAGGTGTAATTTAGAATGTTCTAGGAGCCACATTGAAGAAATAAAAAGAAAAAGGTAAAATTAATCTTAGTAACATTTTTTACTTCATATGTATTTAATTATTACCATTTCAACATTTAATCAATAAAAAATTATTAAGATATTTTACATTATTTTTTTTATACTAAGTCTTCCAAACCCAGTGTGTATCTTACACTAACAACACATCTCAATTTGGACTAGCCAACTTTCTTTTTTTTTTTT
This sequence comes from Hyaena hyaena, assembly GCF_003009895.1. Lineage (NCBI taxonomy): Eukaryota > Metazoa > Chordata > Mammalia > Carnivora > Hyaenidae > Hyaena > Hyaena hyaena. Next base: position 3,558,131 of record NW_024080694.1, read on the forward strand.
TTTTTTAAATGTTTATTTAGTTATTTTAAGAGACAGAGAGACTGGGGTGAGGGGCAGAGAGAGAGGAAGAGAGACAATCCCAAGCAGGCTTCCTGATGTGAGCACAAAGCCTGACACGGGGCTCAATCTTACAAACTGTGAGATCATAACTTGGGCCAAAATCAAGAGGCGGATGCTAACTGACCGAGCCACCCGAGTGCCCCTGCAGTAGCCAACTTTCAAGGGCTCCAGAGCTCGATGTAGCTCATGGCTCCTGCACAGGACAGCCTGCCATAGAAGCTTTCCAGCAGGCAGTAGAAGCAGATCTGGGTTAACAGTATCTGCTCAGCAGCTGAAAGCTTGAGCTTGCTGCTGCTGAGATTATGAATGAGAATACGTGGACTGTGGAAGGAAGCAGGCCAAGGACAGATGCCTGAGCAGCAGTTAAGGGGCAGCCACTGGCAAAAGTCAGCAGAACAAGGGCAAAGATGATCAGACAAGTAGAAAAATCAGGAAAGAGTTGTCCCTTGAAGCAAAAGAAAAGAAATTCCAGGGAGAAGGGGAAGATGTTTAGTAAGATGAGGGGGCGCCTGGATGGTGACTTGTGATCTTAGGGTCATGTGTTTGAGCCCCATGTTGGGTGTAGAAATGATTTCAAAATAAGGTCTTAAAAAAAAGTATATAGTATGAGAATTGAAAAGAGACCAGTAGATTAGGCAAGTAAGATTTCTGAGGGACCCCCGTGTAGTGGGCGTTAGAATCAGACAAGCCCAATTTCAAGCCCCAGATCTGCCACTTAACCTCTCTGCTTTCCAGATGGACAGAAAAGGGACAGTGGACAAAATAAAAGAGAGGAACACTCATGGTGCAAAGTCCCGTTGTGGGGGGGGGGGAGTGGCAACAGAAGATCAAAATTAGCACTGGAAGAAATTAGGTTCACTTATTTTTATGAATAAACTGACAAAGAGATATGGATGGTTATACATCAGAGGCTGCTCTGGGGAGGAGGAAAGGAAGCTTGAAAGTGTCTGTTTTCTCATGAGTAGGAGCCCAGGTAGTCGAGTAAGCGCAGAGTCAAAACCAAGGAGACAAGGAAGCAGACAAAGGTTTGGAATCCTGGAGGAGAGTGGGAGAAGGAATAACCATGGACGAGCAAATGAAGTGAAAGCATCACTGAAGCTCAAGTCCATTATTCTGTAATGGAATCAATCAACAGCTATTTTTGTTTTCGTCATCAGTGGGAGCAAAGAAGAGACAGCTGTAGTGATTTAAGTTTGACAACTGGCAGGGTAGGTAGATTAGGCAAGAGTAAAGGGTGGGAGAATAGTGACTGTGACTTTTTTGGTAAAGAGCAAAAACAATGATCAACAGATTTCTACCTAATAAATCACAGGTAAATTAATTATATACGACTTCTTCCTTTCCTGAGCTATTTGAGAATAAGTTACCAAGATCATGTTTCCTACAAACAAGGAAATTCTCCCATAGAATCACAATTCAACTATAAGAAACTCACATTTATATGTTACCACCACCCAATCCTCAGACCCCATTGAGTTTTGCCAGTCGTCCCCAGTAATGTCCTTAACCGCAAAAAGAGCAGTCCAGATTCAGGTCTTTCCTTGTCATGTCTGTAGTCTTCCCCAGACTGAACAATCCTCCGGTCTTTCTACAACTTTCATGACCGTGACCCTTGGGGAGATTACAGGCCATCTTGTTACACAATCCCTTAATTTAGCGTTCTCTGATTCCGCTGATTAGATGCAGGTTACACTTCTTTGACAGGAATACCATAGAAGTGATACGGTGTTGCGTTCCCTGCACCTCATCAGTGATTGGTCCCTCCACTCATTCACTTTAACCTTTTTCTCCTCTATAATTAGTAAGCACTTTGTGGGGAGGTGTTTAGTAACTATGCAAACATCCCTTCTCATGAAACGGTTTATTGATTATAGCATGAATTTATAGATTTCTATTTTACACAGTGGGTTATGACCCATTACTATCATTTTTTCATTTTTTATTTTGATACTTGAAGTGTCTCTAGTATGGCAAGAAGAAGCTCTTTTAAGCTGATAGTTACGTCCTTTTGATACTCTTTCTTTAAATAATTCCTTCTTTCTGGCTACAAAATGTCCCAGGCTCACCTTGTACTTTCCCTGCCTCCATCCTGAAACTGGCCATTTCTACAAGGATCCAGTTACTTTTAGCAGAATGTGATATTTACAAAAGTACTGGATATATTCTTTGCTGCTGGGTGTTGCTCCCTGGTCCTATGAGCAGACAAAGCTAGGAAAGCGCTATAATCCATGCACTCTTGGGGCGCCTGAGTGGCTCAGTCAATTAAGCATCTGACTCTTGATTTTGGCTCAGCTCATGATCTCATGGTCGTGGGATCAAGCCCATCTCCATGCTCAGCGTGAATTCTCTCTCTCCCTTGCTCTATGCCCCTCTCCCATTTCTCAAAAAATATATTAGAAAGTAATAATAATCCAGAGGCGCCTGGGTGGCTCAGTCAGTTAAGAGTCCGACTCTTGATCTGGGCTCAGGTCACGATCTCACAGTTTGTGAGCTCGAGTCCCATGTCAGGTTCTGTGCTGCAGCACGGAGCTGCTTGGGATGCTCTCTCTCCCCCTCTCTCGAGCACACCCCCCACCTCAAAAAATAATAATTTGTTCACTCTCTCATATACATTTCCATTTCTTTTTTTTTTTTTTTTTTTTAATTTACTTGTAGGAGAGATTGAGAGACAGCGTGAACAGGGGAGGGTCAGAGAGAGAGGGAGTCACAGACTCTGAAACAGGCTCCAGGCTCTGGGCTGGCAGTCAGCACAGAGCCCGATGCGGGGCTCGAACCCACAAACCGCGAGATCATGACCTAAGCGAAAGTCGGACGCTTAACCGACTAAGCCACCCAGGCGCCCCTACATTTCCATTTCTATGCCTATATATTCAAAACCAGCAGTGCAAAGAGATATATTCAATTCCAATCCAGTGCCATGGGGTCCATTCTAGTTTTCTACCTTCCCATATTTGTAACCTCCCCTTTCCAATTGTTAGAAACCTGGCCCCCATTATCCTCAACATATTTACTCACTCCACCAAAGCCCTCTGCCTTTCCCATGATTGCCCCATCCCCCTCACGGATACCTTCTGACTCTGGCCAGAAGCAGGCTCCAGGCTCTGAGCTGATCAATCCCACCTAACTGCTTCTGTACTAACTTGTTCAGCAAAGGAAGAGGAGATAGAAGAGTGAGGAGCAATTCTTTAAAACTGCTACATGTATAAACTGTGACAATAATGTACAAAGGAAAGTATATCCTTCCTAAATTGCCTGATAAAGTACCGGATGTTGATAAGTTAGCAACAGTAAATTTTTAAATTTAAGGAAAAACATGCTACTAGAGATACTGCTCAAACCAGAACTTTAATTCTCTAAAAAAAAAAAAAAAAAATCTAAATGTATTTTCTAGCCTTCCCACTTTCTTCTGTCAGCACTGGTGACAGTGTTTTACAAGGTACCTGAAATATAGTCAGAACTTAATGAACCTTGCTGAATGAATAATTAATAGCAGGTACTAAAACTGGCAGTGAATAACTTAAGTAAGGTATATATCAAAAGTCTGCTCACCTGTTTCCATACAAGTCAAAAACATAGATATTTCCTTGATGGTCCCCGGCAATTAAGCAGTCACCCGAGCTATCAAAAGCCACGTTCAAAAATCGCAAGACTTTGGGAAGGTAATCAGAAGTGCTGTGAATGATGTTCACTATAATTCTGTCAAAAACAAACAAACATTTAATTCTATTGCAAGCATTACTTGTTATCATGAAAAACATGGGTTTTATAACATACTTCACTCACTTTGAAGTTTCCTGCCTACCCATTCCTCCCTCTCTTCCATCTCCTCTCCTAGAAGCAATCCTACGGTGATTTCTAAAAGCAGTTCAGAAAGTTATTCGTTATCAAAGTGGCTGCTGTTCATATATTCATCGAGTACTTGGAAACTCACTATGTGCCAGACACTGAACAAGCTGGGACCTAAAAGCAGTTGATAAACACGAGCCCTGCCCACATGGAGCGTTAGGTTTAGAAGTAAAAAATTTTAGGGGCGTCTGGGTGGCTCAGTCGGCTCAGTGCCCAATTGCGGCTCAGGTCATGATCTCACGGTTTGTGGGTTCCAGCCTCGCACTGGACTCTATGCTGACAGCTCAGAGCCTGCAGCCTGTTTCAGATTCTGTGTCTCACTCTCCCTCTCCCTTTCCCCAGCTCATGCTCTGTCTCTCTGCCTCTCAAAAATGAATAAATGTTAAAAATTTTTTTCTTTAAATTTTTAAATAAGCACACTTATGAACAGATTCATAAATTGTGATTAACTGACAGATAACAAGATACGAGAATGTATTTTTGATTGAACAGTCAAACCGTTACATTAAGCAATAAACACATGTAATGCAAAGATGTAACTAGTGAAAAAGTAGTTTCATATAAATTACAAGCTGCCACATGTAAGAACAATTTCAATTCAATATCCTAATTTTAAGATATCTTAAGAGATTGTTTAATATAAAGTGCTCCAAAGTGAATTAAGCATACACGAGTTGTATTTTCAGCTCCATTTATCTAAAGTTACCATTTTTTGAGATCATGTGCCATATATCTGCTGAAAAGAAACTTGTTATAAAACTTGCAGCGCAGAAGAACTAACTTCTTAAAATAACAGAAGTGTGCCTATTCAGGCCACGAAGATCAGAATAACTCCCTTCTGTATTGGAAGAGTTTTATGATCATGAAAATTTTTATCTTAATTGACTTTGTGTGAACGTAAATATTAGAAACATTTGTCTTCCTCATTATCGCTTCATTAAAAAATACTAAATTGAAGAGGGCACTTGTTGGGATGAGCACCGAGTGTTATGTATATGTAAGTGATGAGTCACTAAATTCTACTCCTGAAATCATTATTAAACTATATGTTAACTTAGATTAAAAAAAAAAAACTAAATTGAATTAAGTATAATACTAAGTCGAATTAGTGTAAACATAATTTTTTTTCATTGGGTGAAACAGCAAAATTCTTATGGTCTTATTTTCATCTAGTCTCTGACAATGATTCTTTGCTTGCCCAAACTTTAGTCTGCCCCCCCTGGAACCTTCTCAGGGGCACTCCTCCATCTGTGTACTTCCTTGTAAAATCTAATTTTAGCAAGAACCCTGCTCAGTTTAATTAGAACCCCTGACCCTTCGGGGCTCCTGGTGGTTCAGACCGTTGGGTGTCTGACTGGATTTCAGCTCAGGTCACAATCTTGTGGTTTGTGGGTTCGAGCCCTTCACTGGGCTCTGTGCTGACACTGCGGAGCCTGCTTGGGATTCCTTCTCTCTCTCTCTCTGCCCCTCCCCTGCTTACGCTCTCTCTCAAAATAAAATAAAATAACCCCTGACCTCAAAACCTGATCATCCCTGATCAATCTGGTCACCCTGGCCTATCTTCATCAAGAATCTCCTTAGAGGCTGGGTTACCCAGAGCCCCATTATCCTAGATGTTTCACCTTAGTAATTTTCCATCCACTGACTTCTACCCTGCCCCTTGGCTGCACATTCTCACTTGTGCAGGCTGTATTCAGCGCTGGGCCCATTTCCATACTGAGGTATCCTCTCCTCTATTGCAATGGTTCCTGAATAAAATCTGTTTTTACCACTTTAACTACTGTTCAGATTAGGTTTTCCTTTGACATCTCTCCCAAAGGGGAGAGAGGGAGAATAAATGTATTGAAATGAGTAATAACATCAAAATATTCCCTGGCAATTAAAGTCAGAGCCAATGAATTTTCTCTCCACTCTTTTTTCTGTCACATTTATTATGGGTTGGGACCACAAAATTACACGCTTGTTCTTAAAAATAAGGAAATTAAGAAAAAAATAAATAAATCTGATTATAACCCTACCATCTAGATATAATCACAATTAACAGGAACATTCTGCCCTTTTGATTTTTCATATGACTCACTCAGACAAGTATTTATTTTAGAACTGCCTTTCCATTGCTCATAAGTTGCCTGACAGTTTCTCAGTCCTTAAACACAATTGAAAAATCAAATATTTACCAAACACCAAGATGCTTGGGACCCTATTTTAAAGTCTTCATAACGCCCGAACACAACTCTGTCTGGTAGGCATTAGCTTCACTTAAAGTGTTAGTGATGAACTTGCCCAAGGCTCCAGAGCTAGTAAATGGACATTTACTTCAACTAAAGTCCATCTCACTCCACACGATAACAATGAGCTTTAATGAACAAAAAGAAAGCTACATTTTCGTGGAAGCAACAAATAACATTTCCATAAAACTAGTTTCTTTTCTTTTTTGAATATTGCGTGTATATCCAGATATTTAACAGAAAGAAACAGAATTACTATGGACTGGCAATAATTCCCAGAACATTTAGAGAATATAAGAAGTAGGGGGAGTCTTTATGTAAACTCCAAGTTTGGAAATGAAAATTCCTACTGAATAATCCCTAATGTAAACAAAAATTGCTTTCAATGGAGTTGATGGGAAGGCAGCATCGCTAGGAGGCTTCCAGCAATCGGAAACCAAACGAGGGGCCAGTGCAACGGCCAGCCCCGCGCTTCCAGCAAACATGGTTGGCACTTAAAGTCTGTTAATCTGTTGAAGGGCAATCAAAGCGTCGACAGCAAAGTTACTACAACAAGAAACGTGAATCCAAGTGATACAGCAAAGGCTATGAAATCCCGGGACCTTGGATGTCCACTCTCACCACTGTTGTTTAACATAGTGCTGGAAGTCCTAGCATCAGCCATCAGACAACAAAAGGAAATCAAAGGCATCAGAATTGGCAAAGAGGAAGTCAAACTTTCACTCTTCGCAGATGACATGATACTCTACATAGAAAACCCGACAGACTCCACCAGAAGCCTACTAGAACTGATCCAAGAATTCAGCCAAGTTGCAGGGTACAAAATCAACGTACAGAAATCGGTTGCATTTTTATACACCAATGATGAAGCAACAGAAAGAGAAATCAAGAAACTGATCCCATTCACCATTGCACAAAAAACCATAAAATACCTCGGAATAAACCTAACCAAGGATACAAGAGATCTGTATGATGAAAACTATAGAAAACTTATGATGGAAATTGAAGAAGACACAAAGAAATGGAAAAACATTCCATGCTCATGGATAGGAAGAATAAATAGTTAAGATGTCATTACTACCTAAAGCACTCTACACATTCAATGCAATTCCAATCAAAATTGCACCAGCATACTTCTCAAAACTAGAACAAACTATCCAAAAATTTGTATGGAACCACAAAAGACCCCGAATAGCCAAAGTAATACTGAAAAATAAAACCAAAACGGGAGGGATCACCATCCCAGACTTTAGCCTCTACTACAAAGCTGTCATCATCAAGACAGTATGGTATTGGCACAAAAACAGACACATAGACCAATGGAACAGAATTGAGAACTCAGAAGTGGACCCAAAAGTATACAGCCAACTGATCTTTGACAAAGCAGGAAAGAATATCCAATGGAAAAAAGACAGCCTTTTTAACAGATGGTGTTGGGAGAATTGGACAGCAACATGCAGAAGAATGAAACTAGATCATTTTCTCACACCATGCACAAAAATCAACTCAAAATGGATAAAGGACCTGAACGTGAGACAGGAAACTATCAACACCCTAGAGGAGAAAGCAGGAAACAACCTCCTTGACCTCCACTGCAGCAACTTCTTACTTGACACATCCCCAAAACCAAGGGAATCAAGAGCAAAAATAAACTGTTGGGACCTCATCAAGATTAAAAGCTTCTGCACAGCCAAGGAAACAACCCAGAAAATTAATAGGCAACCAACGGAATGGGAAAAGATAGTTGCAAATGACATATCAGATAAAGGGTTAATATCCAGAATCTATAAGGAACTCACCAAACTCCACACCCGAAAAACAAACAACCCAGTGAAGAAATGGGCAGAAGATATGAACAGACACTTCTCCAAAGAGGACATCCAGATGGCCAACAGACACATGAAACGATGCTCAGCATCCCTCCTCATCAGGGAAATACAAATCAAAACCACACTGAGATACCACCTCACGCCAGTCAGAGTGGCTAAAATGAGCCAATCAGAGAACTCTAGATGCTGGCGAGGATGTGGAGAAACGGGCACCCTCCTACACTGTTGGTGGGAATGTAAACTGGTACAGCCCCTCTGGAAAACAGTGTGGAGGTTCCTCAGGAAACTAACAATAGAACTCCCCTATGACCCAGCAATAGCACTGCTAGGAATTTACCCAAGGGATACAGAAATGCTGAGGCATAGGAGCACGTGTACCCCAATGTTCATAGCAGCACTCTCCACAATAGCCAAAACATGGAAAGAGCCTAAGTGTCCATCAACAGATGAATGGATCAAGAAGACGTGGTTTATCTATACCATGGAATACTACATGGCAATGAGAAAAAATGAAATCTGGCCATGTGTAGCAACATGGATGGACCTTGAGGGTGTTATGCTGAGCGAACTAAGTCAGGCAGAGAAGGACAAATATCATATGTGTGCACGTATAGGAGGACTAGGAGGAACTTAACAGAGGACCATGGGGGAGAAGAAGGGGGGAAATGGTGGGGGAGAGAGAGGCAAACCATGAGAGACTCTTGAATGCTGACAAAAACTGAGGACTGATGGATGTGGGGGGGAGGGGGGGATGGGCATGGAGGAGGACACGTGGGGATGAGCACTGTTATGTGGAAACTAATTTGACAATAAAGTATTTGTAAAAAAAAAAAAAAAAGAAATCCCGGGACCTTAAAAGCAGTACGATCAATCTGTGTGTGAACATTGAAACCAAGATGGCCCCGCTTGTAACAAAAGTTTCCATTAAAGTCACACCGGTGTGGCTGAGCTAGGCAGGTGTGGTTAGGACTCAAACGGTCCAAGTATTTGGAACCAATGTGCAAAGAAAGGCTGGGGAGGGAAAAACAGGCAGCGCACAGAGGATTTTTAGGGCAGTGCAATTACTTTCTGTGATTCTCTAAGGGTAGAAGCCATGTCACATTGTACATCTGACCAAACCCGCAGAACATACAACACCCAGGAGTGAATCCTAGCATAAACCGTGGCCTTTGGGTGATAATGACGTGTCCGTCTAGGGTCATCAACCGCAACACCTCTCTGATGGGGAATATGGATGATAAAGGGGAGACGATGCATGTCTGAGTGCAGGGGGTATATAGGAAATCTCTGTCCCTTCCTCTCAATTTAGCTGTGAACCTAAAATTGTCTTAAAAAAATGAAAGTCTATTAAAAAAAAACAAACGTACAAACACCCAGCAGCAGCAGCAGGGCTGGCCATACTAGAAGGTCGCCTTGCACTGGTAGTATGTAATCCCCTGTCGTCCCTGCCAGACACACTAACGTGTAAACTCCAGGACACCGGATGTTTGTTTTGTTCCCCTGCCGGCCCCCAGAGCTTCGAAGTCTGGCGCAGAATAGGTGCTTAACAAACAGCTGACGAATGCATGCCTGTCTGAATACATACAATGATATAAGATGGGTAAGTTGCGGCACTTGAAAGGGGTCAAAGCGCACTGTTCCCCTTCCCCTCCATCATTCTTCCTGAGTTCTTTTCCAGCTGTAATAGTTAACAATATTTAATGAGCATCTACTGCGCGCAGGGAATGCTACAGGGCTCCTGCGGTAATTAAGGCAGGCAGGGTCCTGGCACAAAGTCTGGGGCACATCACCAACCAGGCGCGCCCTGATCCACGCTAAGCCTGTCCAGACCCCCGCCCCCAGGACCTGGGTCTCTGACGACTTCGGGTCCGGGGCACAGCGAGAGTCAGGCTACCAGCCTTTCAGCAGGTCCCCCAGGCCAGGGATCTGGGGCAGGGTCAGACAGAGGCAGAACCCGCCTCTCCACCCGGCGCCCTCCACCCCTTCCCGGGACCCTCCCCAACAGCGCCTCCAACGCCTCCCCGAGGACGCGGACCCGCCCCTCGCGGCCTCCAGGCCCCTGGGCAGCCCGTCGCCTTTACCCGTCGCGAGCGGCCGGGGAGGGCTTGCGGTGCCACAACTTGCCGCTCTCCTTGTTGCCCAGGTCCGTGCTCTGCATGGCGAAGCCCCCCGCGGCCGCCGCCGCCAGCCCGGTGCACAACCGACCCGGCGCCTTCCCGGCAGGCCCCGCGCTCCCGGCCCGGGAAATTTGAGCTCCGGCCCGGGCGCCCGGGATCCCCCGCCACCCGACCAACCGCGTGCGGGACGCCGCCCTTTCTAGTCACAGCCAATATGGAGGCGCGTTTCCTCCCGACTCCGCCCAGGCGACCCCTGCCGCTCTGGACGATGGAACCGGCCAACGACCTTCTCTTAGATTCCGCCCCTTTTAGAGGTTCACCCTATCAGTCGCGGGACCCAACGCCTTCTGGGAATTGTAGTTTTCTGTGAGTGGAACAGCGGCATCAGCAATTGGCTTGGGAATTCTGCACTCGAGGGCGTCCTGGGGCTTTAGGCTCCCGGTGCAAGCAATAAAAATGATTTTCTCCTGTGCTTCTCTGCATTCCTTTCAACATTGCGTTTAGGGATTAAGGGGTTGTAGAGACAACTAAAGAGAAGGACCCATATGCATTGAGAATTGAAGTGTTCCTTTTATAGAGTGTTCCTTTATTTTTTAAAAAAATTTTAATGTTTATTTATTTTATTTTTTTAATATTTTTATTTATTTCTAGGAGAGACAGAGAGACAGCGTGAGCAGGGGAGGGTCAGAGAGAGAGGGAGTCACAGACTGAAACAGGCTCCAGGCTCTGAGCTGGCAGTCAGCACAGAGCCCGATGCGGGGCTTGAACCCACGAACCGTGAGATCATGACCTAAGCGACTAAGCCACCCAGGCGCCCCTGATGTTTATTTATTTTTGAGAGAGAGAGAGACAGAGCATGAGCAGGGAGAGAGGGAGACACAAAATCCGATGCAGGCTCCAGACTCTGAGCTGTCAGCACGGAACCAGACACAGGGTTCGAACCCGTGAACCAGGAGATCATGACCTGAACTGACGTCGGTCGCTTAACCGACTGAGCCACCCAGGCGCCCCAAGAGTGTTCCTTTTAGAAGAACCTCTTTTGGTTCTTCTTGTCCTTTTCACCACCGCCATGATTAGTTTTTCAATTCTGTAATCTAACAAGAGGCACCAGTATTATGGAGTCCTGACCACCAGTCACCGACCAGAAAAGCAATGTCATCAACAATCAGTTGCATTGACACCAGAGTTCTTTTTTGTAAAATCTCACTTAACAATTCTATCGTGCCTGCGAGGTGTCAAGCATTCTTCTAAGTGGTCATTTAATCCTCATAGCAAAACTACAATATTGGTAGTACTATTATTCCCATTTTTTTTTTGTGCTCTGTGAGATAATATATTGGTTTTCTGAGGCTGCAGTAATAAATTACCACAAATTTGGTTTTAAAAAAAAGTTACTATTTCATGGTTCTGGAGGACAGAGTCAGAAATCAAGGTGTTGGCAGAGTCGCTCAATCCAGCGGATCTAGAGAAGATTCCGTCCCCTGCCTTTTCCAGCTTCTGGTAGCTGCTGACTTCCTTGGCTTGGGACCACATCATTCCACTTCGTCCTTCCGTTCTCTACGTCCATTTTCACATTGCCTTATCTTTTCCACCTCGGTCTCATATCTCTCTTGCTTTTCTCTTATAAGAACACCTGTCATTGGATTTAAGGCCCATCCAGATAATCCAGGATGATTTCTTCATTCCAAGATCCTTAATTATCCCTTCAAAGACTGTTTTCCCAAATAAGGTAACATTCACATGTTCTGGGGATTAGGTCATGGATATAGAGTTTGGGGGCCAGCTGTTAAATCTAGTACAGGTAGGTACTTCTTTTATCTCTGTTTTGCAGACAAGGAAACTGAGTTCTTAGGAGAGCCAGAATTAGATTGTTAGTCTTTTCATTCTCGGTCCCCATATTTTTCTACAACAGAAGAATGAATTTTTACAAATTATATGACCATCATATTTGAAAAGCTCGAACTTTACCAGAAAAGCAAATCTCTCACAAAAAATTTCCAATGTAGAATTTAAAACCTTTTGTGTTGTTACCAAGGGTGGCTCTGGGAGACCATACAGCTTAAAAAAATTTTTTTAATGTTTATTTATTTTTAAGAGAGAGCGAGAGAGAGAAAGAGAGAGAGAGCACGAGCTGGGGAGGGGCAAACAGAGACAGACACAGAATCCGAAGCAGGCTCCAGGCTCTGAGTTGTCAGCACAGAGCCTGACTTGGGGCTGTAACTCACAAATCGGGAGATCATGACCTGAGCCGAAGTGGGACACTTAACCAATTGAGCCACCCAGGCATCCTAAGACCATACAACTTTTAATAACCTTTTGCAGAAGAGAGTATTACATTCCTCATTTTTATTTATCGGATTTGAGAAGATAATACATTATGTGTAAGAATGTTTGCATTATTATTCAGGAAACTTAGGGTGTAAAGCTGATGGGTGCTTAACTTGAAACACAGGTTATTTCTCACATTTCTATCCCACGCAGGTAACCAAGCAACATTTTTATCCGTAGCAGAGACAAATGTGCTGAATGATTTCCTGAACTGTGAAGCCTGTAGTTCAGCTTATGGGGGCTGTCACAGCCCATGTGACCATCCTACTCAATTTCAGGTACGTGACAAAGAGGTTTTCCTATTACAGATCTTCTCGACTCCCACTTTGCATATGTCTTTGGATTTAGTTGAGCCAAGTCTGAAGGTCAGGCTGGCAACTGAAGAAACACGCACCCATGGCTGCCAACTTTGTACTTACTGTAAATTTCCCAATGTGTATAACCCAAGTTGTAGGCCATTTGCTAGTTCCTTCCTGAATCATCACTCAGTCAATAACTGATGCATCCTATACATCTATTTTTCAGCTTAATTGAGGGGTAATTGACATTTAATAAACTGCACATATTTAAGTTGTATAATTTTATGATTTGACATAAGTATACTCCTATGAAACCATCATCGTAATCAAGATAATGAACAGAGCCATCGGGCCCAAAAGTTTCCCCTTGCCCGTTTGTAATTCAGTCCTTTTTATCCCCACCCACCTTGCCTACACGCAACTACTAATCTGCTTTCTGTCTCTTAGTTAATATTTTCTAGAAATTGATATAAATAGGTCCTGAACTATGTACTCTTTTTTCTTTCTTTTGGCCTGTCTTTTTTCAATCAGCATAATTATTTTGCGAATCAGCTATGTTGTTGGGGATATCAACAGTTGATGTGTTTTTATCATGGAGTGGTATTCTAGGGTATTGATATAACACAGTTATTGTATCCAGTCACCTTTGGTGAACATTTGGATTGTTTCCAGTTTGGGGCTATTACAAAGACAGCTGTTATGAACATTCCCATACAAGTCTTTGTGTAAACATATGTTCTCAGTTCTGTTGGGTAAATTCTTAAAAGTAGAATGCCTGGACCATATGGCAGGTGTAGGCTTAACTTTTTAAGAAAGCGTGAAGTGTTTTCAGAATAGTTGTGCCATTTTACATCCCCATCAACAGTGTGGGACAGGTCCAGGTGTTCCACATCTATGACGAACCTTTGTGATTGCAGCCGTACTAGGAGTAGTGTGGTACTTCCTGGTGATTTTACTTGCCTTTTCTGGAATGATAAATGATATGACCAGCGTCTTTTCTTGTGATTATTTGCCTTCTGGATATATTTTTGTTGAAGTATATGTTCAAGTATTTTATCTATTGTTTAATTGGTCTGTTTGTTTTCTTATTGAGTTTTGAGAGTTCTTTACGTATTGTGGATACAATCCTTTTATCATACATACACTTTGCCTGTATTTTCTCCCAGTTTGTGGCTTGTTTTTTCATTTTCATAACAATGTCTTTCAATGAGTAGATAATGTTAATGTTGAAGATCAACCCCACAGTGTTTTGGTGTTTTTGGTGTCATATCTAAGAAATCTTTACCTAACCCAACGTCACAAAGATTTCCTCCTGTTTTCTTCTTTGTATGTATTTCAGGTACATTCTCAGAGGAATGGAAAGTTATGTATGTCCAAGGGAACTTTGGATTTTGCTTTGCAAAGTCTTTTCTTTTTGCCTTCTTGCGTATCCTGCTTCCACTGTTGAAGGATGACTTCTTTTTTGCTGTGATAATATGTAATCTAGAAACAGAAATGCCACTGTGTCTACCTTTTTTTTTTTAAGTTTATTTATTTATTTGGAGAGAGACAGAGAGAGCGTGAGCAGGGCAGGGGCAGAGAGAGAGAGAGAGGGAGAATTCCAAGGAGACTCTGAGTATGGTCAGCACAGAGCACTGATGTGGGGCTACCTGAGCTGAAATCAAGAGTTGGACGCTCAACTGACTGAGCCACCCAGGCACCCCACTTTATCTACTTTGCTAGAGGGAATTTAGTGGACGTTTGGAATGCTCAACATCTGCAAGCTTTTCTGTTTGGGAAAAATCCCAAGATATTTAGAAGGTGAGGGGCAGCTCTTCTCTTTCCCGGTTTCTTGGCAGCCAGTTCTCGAACACGCCCAACTCAAAGCTAGTCAAGGAGTGAGCAAGCAAATCAAACCAGGATGATAACCAAAATATAACTGAAAATGCAATTCAGGTATTTTTTGCAATTACTCAAAGAGCGCCAAGTAGAAAGCAATAGATAACCTTTAGCAAATTTCTTCAAGTGCCCTTTCTCACCTTGTTCAGTTAGGTTAGACTAAGTTATGCCACAGTAACTAGCCACTCCAAAACTCGGTGGCTTAAAAGAACTCATTGGTGTATTTAGCTGTTTAGCTCATATTAGTTTCTAGGGGAGCCAGGCTGATGGAGAAACCACCATGACAAAAGTTTTGGTTTGCTGTCGAAAAGAGAGTTCTAGAGTTCTAGAGGGTCTCATATAACTATAACTTTTACTCTCAACTCACTACCAGAACTGTGGTTCCATCCAAACATAAGGGGCCAGAAGTGCAATTCTACCAAATCAGTTACCTGTAGCTGCAATAATGCTGTGAAAAAGCAACCCACCAAACCTCTGTGGCTTGCCACAATAAGCATTTACTGCTCACTCACCTGGGATCAGCCAGGCTGTTACTGTAGCATAAGGTAGCCCATCCTGGCTAATAGAGTAATTTTGTTTCCCTTTTACAGAGGAGGAAACTCAGGTTTGGCGTGCTTATTTACTGGTCTAAGGCCATGCAGTTATTAAGCCAAGATTCAGATGTAGACCTATCTGGCTTCATTATCTTACTCTGCCTTTCCTGCGCCACATTGGTGTGGTTCTGAATTCTTCCAAAAGACCTATCCCATGGACCAGAAAATAGTGTATTGCTAGCCTGGGTTGAAAAACCCTGGGAACTATTATAACAAGATTCTGTTTTATCTCCTTGGAAAAAGGGTTTATTTGCACATTAAAAGGAGTGTTGGTAAACAAAGATGTTGACAGCGCTTAAAAAACAAATGAAGCACTGAGGAGGTGGGGCTGGGGATGGGTACGGTAAGACGGTAGACATGGATATCCATGTCTCTTCAGCACTGTCCCTACCCTGTCCCCCACCATCTCCAAGCTCCTCCAATGTACCATCACATAGGCTTCTGAGAAATGCTTCTAGACCACCCCTCACTGGTGAAATGATTGGCTCAAGGGTGGGGCCTGACTCAGCTGAGCCAATCAGAGTCCTTTTGGGGGATTTTTAAAGTTGAGACCAAAGACAGCAAGTTTCCTCCCTTTCTGGTAGACTGGGAGCTGCCAAAGACAGTACCTCCAACATCGTGGTGAGAGCTAATATGAGAGAGGGTAGCTAAAACTAAAAAAAAAAATTTAATTTAATTTAAAAAAAAAGGCAGAAAAAAAAAGAAATAGTAAAAGAACATTCTGGCAGCATTTATGTCCCTTGTTCTAATTGTCCTAGAAGCTTATCTGGACTCCTGTCCTTCCTTTACTCTGGATATTTGAGCAAGGACATTGCCTTCTATTTCTAAAGTAAAGGTAATTGGAAGAAAAATGAGTCAGAGAAGGCTTCAGGAGGTGATGATACTTGAGCTGAGTCTGGAAGGATAAATAGGGGTTATAAGACAGAGAAGTTAGGGAAGGAAACAGCATCTGCAGAAAGGCAGGGGCATCTGTGAAACAACATGGAACCTTCTAGAAATTAGAAATGCTGAGTGTAATGAAAGCACAGGATGTACAGGAGTTATTATGCATGTAGCATGCTTAGCACCTAGGAAGGCCTTCAATAATAATAACAATAACAAGTAATATTATTATTATTATTATTATTGTGGGGGTAAAAGGCAGAAGGCTGAGACACTGTAAAACTGAGAATATAAAGGTCCCATATGCCATTCTAAGGAGTTTGGATCTTATTCTAAAGGGTTCTAAATTTCTTTTTTATAGTTTATTTATTTTTGAGACAGAGAGAGACAGAGCATGAGTGGGGGAGGGGCAGACAGAGAGGGAGACACAGAATCTGAAACAGGCTCCAGGCTCTGAGCTGTCAGCACAGAGCCTGATGCAGGGCTCGAACCCATGAACCTGAGATCTGACCTGAGCTGAAGTTGGATGCTTAACCAACTGAGCCACCCAGGCGCCGCCCACCCCCCAAAAAAATTTAAAGGGTTCTAGGAAAACTGGTGGTTTCTAGACGAATCCCTCTGACTGCAGTAGAAAAATCATTAAAAAGAGTTCAAAGCTTGAGGGCACCTGGGTGGCTTAGTTTGTTAAGCATCTGACTTTGGCTCAGGTCATGATCTTGTAGTTCATGTATTCAAAACCCGCAGCGGGCTCTGTGCTGACAGCTCAGAGCCTGGAGCCCGCTTCAGATTCTGTGTCTTCCTCTCTCTCTGCCCCTGCTCTCTCTCTCTCTCTCCCTCAAAAATAAATAAACATTAAAAAAAAAAAAAAAGAGTTTGAAGCTTGAGGCAGAAAGAGGGCGGGAGCTGTTATTCCACTTGAGACAAAAGTGATGAAGGGTTGACCAAGGCAGCCACCATAAAAGGAATCCAAGCAGGTGACAGTTAAATGACAAGGGTATATTGACATACTGTGTGGGAAAGCTGACACTGCAAAGGAAAGAGTTGTGTTTCATGGGTAACACAGAAATGCGTGTCATGCTGCTAACAGATGCAAACCCGGGCAATGTTTTCCATTTCGTAGATGACTCAGCTGTTTGGTGTGGTAGGGAAGGGGGAAGGGGGTACGACAAAAGCCATAACAGGTGAACTATGACATGGTGCACCTGCCCCACCCTTTTAACATGACTCAGAACAGAAGAAGAAAATCAAAGAGACATGCTCCAAGTTGCTTAAATAAATATTCATGCCTAGGAGTCCTGATAAAACATACATGAAAGCAACCAAGGGCAGTGTCCCGTGTGTAATCAAAAGGATTTGACAACCATAGCTGGAAATGTACAGTATCAATTCAAACAGTGGGGGGTGGGGGGGAGGTGGTGATGTTGATTTTGACAGGCAGCAAGATCATTCCTGCATACAATGAGAAACTGCTGACATAGACTGTGGTTTTTTAAAAAGGCCTCCTGCAAGCCACAGGAAGGAGGAGACCATAACACGACAGAATGGGCAGTGGCTGCAAGTTTTCAGTCTTTACAGCCCTTCCCTGTGGCGAGGAGAGGAGGAGGGTGTGGAAATCTCGGCCCCCATCATGGCCACAGCTGTCCCAAGAAGGACAGCCTATAGCTACCTCTGTCTTAGCCACAACTGCACGATATCCCATCATACGGCGGTGGCTTGGCATGGTTTTATAATCTCTCTGTTGGTGGCAGTTGGGTTTAAAAAAATTACTTGCAAACTCGATGCTAGAGAAGTTAATACCTCAGTGTACTATTGCAAACTTTCTTCTGGAGAAATTAATACCTAAGCGTACTATTGTAGGAACTAGTGTAAGGCAGCTTGGGAAGGTTCTATTGGAAGCTTAAACCTTTAAAATTATGCTCTGTCGGTGGGGGCCTATTCCAAAGGCCTCCCTGGGCAGAGGACTGTGGAGTCAGGGAATGCTGGGAATATCTCCCACAGGACTGGTTAACTAGCTTCAGTTCACAGGCTCCTGGTAACATTTATGGGCTCAGAGGACAGGCTATCAATCAAGTGTGACCGGATGCCATAAACTGTGAGTAAAATGCCTATAATTGTTGTAAGGGAGGAAGGCAGACTGAGCAAAGCATTTATTGTCCATTAAAGTATTCAAGGGCAGCGTGGCCTCTTTCCTCCAGTGCCCACTTTGGGCAGTGTGTGGAAAGAGGCCACAGAGCCGAGTGAAGATGACCAGCAAGAAATCTGCACCTAATAGACCAAGTGTTTTGTTCTCTTCTGATTTTTATGTGGCCTTACTCAACAGTAAAAACCATCTTCCCCAACTATTTTTTTTTTAAGAAATTTTTTAGGAGCACCTGAGTGGCTCAGTTGGTTAAGCGTCTGACTTCAGCTCAGGTCATGATCTCGTGGTCATGTGAGTTCGAACCCCGCATTGGGTTCTGTGCTGGCAGCTGGGAGCCCGGAGCATGCTTCAGATTCTGTGTCTCTCTCTCTGGCCCTCCCTGACTCACACTCTGTGTGTATGTCTCTCTCTCAAAAATAAATAAACATTTAAAAAAATAAAAGAATTTTTTAAGAAGTTTTAAGTACAGAAAAACTAAGAGAAAGGTATAGGGATTTTCCCACATGCCTCCTGCCGCCACACATACACAGCCTACCCAATATCAACGTCCCCACCAGACTGATTCCTCCATTACAGCTGATGAAACCACATCATAACTTCCCAGAGCCCACGGTTTACATTATGGTTCACTCTTGGTGTTGCATATTCTGTGGCTGTGGACATTATAATACCATACAGAATACTTTCATTGCCCTAAAAACCGTGCTCTGCTCATCCCTCCCTCCCTTCTCCCCTTTACCCAAGTGGTTTGGGTTTCATTATACTGATGGCTTTGAAAAATATTGCAAGCAACTTTCTTTCTTTCTTTAAAAAAAATTTTTCCCCAAAGACTTTATTTTTGAGTAATCTCTGCACCCAATATGGAGCTCAAACTCAGAAACTCAAGATCAAGAATCACATGTTATACCCACTGAGCCAGCCAGATGTCCCTGTGCAAGCAACTTTCTACATGAGGAAGGAGAAAGAGAGAGGGTTAGCACAATGGGATTGCCTCCTTCACCTGTAGACCCTAGAAGTGTGTTACTCTGCCCATGCTGGCTTATTCCAAAGGCCTCCCTGAGTAGAGAGCTGTGGAGTCAGAGAATGCTGAGAATATCTCCCATAGGACAAATAAATTTGACTCTAATTGTACTGTGAACACGGAGTCCTAATTTCACATAGTCCACTCTGTTCGCTCCATAAATGCTTGAGTCCATTGGCTCTATAGTTCACTAGTACTCTAAACTTGGGCACAGTATTTAACTTCTCTGTGCCTTGATTTCTCCACCTGTAAAATTGGGATAATAATAGGAGCAACCCCAAAGAACTGTGAAGAGTTTAGAACAACATTGGCACACAGAAGTCCTCAGTGAATGCTATTTTTATTTATTATTATTATTTCTCATATTTTTCTTTATTCAACCATTCAGAGTGCCACAGACTTTGCTGATTTTTCCCCACAAACAAGAAATAGGCAACCTCATTATGCTTTTCTCACTGGCAGTACAGCACACAGCAATTGCTTGCAGGGCTCCATGGCCATCACTTAGCACTATAGATACACAAGAAACAATAATCCAATAAAAACTTGTACCCCCAGAAAGTCTCTGGTGCTGCCTTCATCTGTATTCTCATAGCATATTCTGCTAAGCTATGAAGGGAATTCATTATTTGCATGATAATCCTATTTATTCCCCCTTAACACATCTCACACACACACACACACACACACATACACACACACATACACACAAACACATGCATACATGCCCTAAACATTGTATTATTGCTATTATTTAAGCCCCTCTAAGGAGAGTACCAGTGATGTGCTGATAAATTTAACAACTGGCTCTGTGGACAAAAAAAACAAAAACAAAAACAAAAAAACCCACCCTGGTTTGTAGCACTTGGTAATTTCTGTGGTGTAAACACGCCTACTATTCAAGGCCAATTTCAAGCTATGAGTGTGATATCATTGGAAAGAGGTGAGCAAAAGTACACTATTACATAGTATGGTCACCATACAGATACAATGGACACAGAAAACTTCAAGAGCATTGATAATAGTAAAATTTGGTATAGTAATTAAGAAATGATCTGTTTTCTTAAAAAATGATATGTTTTGAGTATTTATTACCTTTAAAATATAATTTATTTCAATCTAAGTTTATATAATTTGATTTTTAATAATGGCTGTATTTAATAATTATCTCAAAAAAATCCTGAAAATTAAACAATTGGCTCTTATGAGATAGGATGAGCCCGCTCCAATACTGCACCGCTCCTTACTCATTTCAACAACTTAGACATTTGATGTTTGTTGTCTGTTGCTGGGTAAAAATTACCTCAAAATTTATTGGCTTTGAGCAAAAATGATTTCCTAAGTTTCACAATTCTGTGAGCTGACTGGACTCAGATGACCAGTTCCACTCGCTGTGGTATAGCCATGGTCACTCATGGTCACATGCAGCTGAAGCTCACCTGGGGCTGAAACATCCAAGATGGCTTCTCATCTACCCATGCCTCTGTCCACATGACCTCTCATCATTCAATAGTCTAGCCTGAGCTAGACTCAATGTAGAACGGAACTAGACACACGCATGACGTTGAGAGATGTGTTTTGTTAGAGGCTTCTAATGTCATGGTCGACCACAGATGACATCAGGAAATCCCAGAGGCACATTTGGTGGGAGTACACATAGGAATAAACCAGCCTCTAGGGGGTTGGGAGGGTAGTCTCACCGTGTGTGTGTGTGTGTGTGTGTGTGTGTGTGTGTGTGTGTGTGTGTGTGTTGGGGACATAGGGGAGTTGCAAAAGAAGGAGGGAGAGTGGACACACATCACATCTCAACCAAGGGTGACTGCCCCCAGAGGACACTTGGATATGTCTGCAGATGTTTTTGGTTGTCATAACTGAGAAGGTGGGTGCTACTGTCACGTGGTGCCAAGAATGCTGCTAATCATCCTCGCATGCACAGGGACGCCCCCACCAACAAATAACTGTTGGACCCAAAGTGTGTCAACAGTGCTGAGGCTGTGAAACCTGCATGTAACCTAATGCACGCACAAGTTTGGCTGCTTAGTACGTACTGTCCCTTGCCAACATATTTTTTCCTACTGCCTTTGACAGCACGTACCGAATCTAAAATGCTTTCAGAGCTCTCTAAATGCATGTTCAGCCTGCTTGGACTGGCTTCAAACAAATGTGACAGATGTAGCTTTTTTGGCTCCAATGCCTTGCCAGTCAAGCATATGCATGTTTGCACATTACATCTGCGGCATCAGCAATAACATCCTGTGATCAAAAGAGGTTGTACATCCAACTTTCACTATAACATTGAATGACTTTTCTGCCAAGTCTTCTAGCTCTCAGGTGCTCCTGCTATGTCTCTTTGCTTTGTCAGGTAAGCTATTCTGTTCTATTCCTCATTATACTAAGATTGCATTTGGCCTTTCTCTGCAAAGGAGATTCTCATTTGCTAGTTCAATAAATGTCAGTGGAGCTCCCGTGTGGGAAAGGGCTGTTCTGGGTGCTGGGGAGTGGGAGTGAACAAGACAAAATGGCCCTTGCCTGGAACTTGCATTCTAGTTGGGAAGACAGACAATGGCTAAGAAAATAAATAAATTATATCATGTCAGTTAATGAAAAGTGAAGAAAAATGTAAGCAGAGTAAAGGAATGAGCAGGATGGGAGGGTGGTGCCTGGATTAAGGTGTTCAGGGAAGGCAGTGCTGGCAAGTATTATGAGCAGAGACCTGGGTGTTATGCAGGAAGGAAGCACGAAGACAGGGTTTCAACAGTGTCTTAATTGTGCCGTGTAAGACATTCATATTGGTTTCCCAGAGATGCCGTAACAAAGTATTGCAAACTAGGTGGCTTAAAATAGTGAAATTCATTCTCTCATGGTTCCAGGGGCCAGAAGTCTGAAATCAGTCTGGAGGCTCTGAGGGAGAGTCTGTTCCAATGCTTCTCTCCTAGCTCCTGGTACCTGTCAGCAATCCTTGGCTTATAGATGCGTCACCCCAATCTATGCCCTTGTCTTCACATGGGCTTCTCCCCCTGTGTCCATGTCTGCATTTTCTCCTTTTATATCAAGTCATCGTTAATCCAATGGACTAGCTCATCCTAATCAAGTATGACCTCATTTAAGCTTGATTACATCTGCAAATACTATTTTCAAATAATGTCACATTCACTGGGACCAGGTGTTAGGATTTTAATATCTCTATTTGGGGAACACAATTCAACTCATAACATGATTGTTTTGGATTATCACAATAACTAAGGGCACAACAGGAATTTAGGAAAGAGGATCAGGGATGTTAGGCAGACATCCTACAATGTATAAAATGCTCCTTCATCCTTCTGAACATTTCCAATACATTCCTTTAAGTGAAAACCTTGTTTGTAATAGCTGAACTAGAACCTAATTCTGCTTTACATATAAACATGAAGAATATCTACAGGGATTTAATATACTCTGGCTTTTCCTGGAATGTAGCTGCTGTACTAATTGAGACAAGATTATACTTGGGTTTTTTTGTTTGTTTGTTTGATTTTGTTTTTTAATTTAAATATATTTGACATATAACATTGTGGAAATTTAAGGTGTATATGCTTACTGTTTCTTTTCTTCTCCTCTCTTCTCTTCTCTTCTCTTTTTTAACAATTATGCTGGCATCCTGGTAGAGTTAACAACAGAGTTGGCATGAACCAGGCCCAGAATGCCAACCAGTCATTGTGGCTGCTGTTCTCCTGGCCGCATAACACTTGCCTAGGTGCACAGCAACCTAGGCAGCTACCTACAGCTGGGGTACTGTTTCTTTCCTTTAAAAAA